>NC_137191.1:710000-1310000 GCF_960531495.2 Zeus faber
GCAGCCGACGAGGCCTGTTTGCAATCCAACCCATTATCTCTGTCATATTATGTTTTATCTTTCTATTATTTGCTTTTATATTTAAAGTGTGGTTATTCCTTATGTAAATCACTTTGAATTGCCCCTGTGTGTGAAATGTGCTTTACAGATAAGCTCGCCTTGCCTGATTTTCTTTTTATATCTTACAACTGACTGTGTGGTATTGAAAGCCTGTGTAACTTTTTTTTTCTTCTATATTTTGTGGAAGAATCTTAATTGTGATATTTGATTTCAAGTGTTGTTCTGTAAATGTGAGGCAGGAGAAGGTCTTACATCGCTGATCAAGGGGCTACCCAACAAGAGCCATTGAAGAGTATCTCTGATTTTCCAGTCCCCACGTGAGAAAGCACTGATAAAACCATTTGTGTTCTTTAATAATACTTCTGTAGATGCATAATCAAGTGTTTGTGTGAATAAAATTAAAACTTTCATTTTGTCGTGTCGTGTTTTTCGTCACAGGAGAATTTAGGATTTCATTGTTTTTGAGGAAATTTAAAGTATATTATAGAGATTAGAGTGAGGTTTGTCAAAGCAAGACATTACCTTATTTATGGTTAAGACATAAAGACATAAACATTATATAAAATGAATAACTTGAATATGTATTAAATATTATATTCAAGTTACACAAATTTTGTGTAACTTGTAACATAGTGATATGAATGAATAATTAATACAATAGTTTTCTGGTAAATACTACAAAATATTGACATGAGCCAATACGATAATTAGTAATAGTATGATGATATTATGATGAATAAGAGCAATGACTTAAGTATTGTTCATCAGCAATGTGTATCTCATTGGCAAACAGTGATCAGGCTTTTAGGGCCTTGAGTTAAAGTTATTATTAGAAGAAACTGCCACCATGACACCTACACAGTCTGTTTGTCAGTCCTGTGATGCTGCAGCCTCCAATACCCCCATGTGTGATTATTAAACACACCTCCCAAGAAGAAAAAGATGAAGCTCAAAGAAAAGTGATTTGATGACGAAACTAAAAAATATAACCGGTTCACCTCACAGGTCCTCGCTCCCCTGCCTTCTGTGAGCCTGGTGGCACAACAATCGCTCCCTCGTCTTCCCGCTCCTCCTTTCGGGCACTCTCCTGGGACTGAGACGAGTGGCTTCTGGGGGTTTCAAGTGGGCACCCTCCTTCATCCATGTTTCATCAATTAGTCTGTGACATGTTGGAGGGCTCGACACTGGACCCAGCTTTCCGGGCCTAGCTCCTATGATGTTTTCCCATCTCCAGGTTGTCTCCGCCACCTGTCCTTGGTCTGGATCCAAAACCACCAGGATGCTGCTTCTACAGCACCTGCCTGCTGATGTCAGCTACCAGCTTCTTCCTGGCTGGGCCTTACACTCCAAGCAGCCACTGGGCTTTCCAGAGGCATTTGACCCATCCTGGCTCTGAAGCCCCTGCAGCCAACTCCCACAGGCAGATTCCAGGCCTTCCATCCCTTCTGCTGGCTCTCAGGGATGAGGGACTGGTATTTTTTGAGCTTCTGCTCATGTGCCTCCTTGATGCTCTCTTCTCAGGGCACTGTTGGCTTAATAAGCGCTGCCTGCTTGGAACTTTTAGGCCAGAAGAAGATGTTCCCCAATGGAAATAGGATTGCAACTGGAAATACGAGTATTTCCCAAATTCAGAAATCCTACGCCTGAAAGTAAGATCAAATTAGTGTCATGCTGAGAATCTTTGGAATCTGCAGACCCAGTTTAGCTCTGCTGATGTCCACCTCATTGAAAAGGTCTCGATTAAGAATAGAAACTGCACCTCAACAGGGTTTGATACTAACTCTGTCTAATGCACAATGTGATTTTTGCATGATTTGGTTTGCGAGTTCTGACGAAATCCTTAAGATAAGATAAGATAAACCTTTATTAGTCCCACACCAAGGAAATGTACAATTTAATTTAACTTGTAGATACCGAAAGAAAAGTGAGTCTTGTTAACCATATTTTTGATGAAGCTTTTCAAATAAACCTGTTAAAACCACATTTGCTTTTGAGTCTGTTTTCTGGATCCTTGGGTCCCGAATTGAACGTATCCAAACAGAAGCAGGGTTCAAGTTCATTGTCATAATGTGCATGAGTTCATCTGATTGGAGGGAGGTATCCAGGATAGTGAAGAGAGCGCTGGGTGCGAGTGGAAGGAGAGAGTGTATGAAGAGTCCGTAATAAAAAGGGACACTGCCATCCCAGGTTGTTATTTTGGGACCAGACACCTCAACCCCGGGGTAGTTGTAGCCTCACGGCAATAAAAGCGGCTTCGGCTCCACGGGGGTTCCGTCTGCGTCTCCTTCATTATGTCTGTCTGGTCGACCCAGCCACGCGTCACAGTATTTTCAAACTGTGTGTGAAAAAACAATAAAATGGCTGTTGACAGGATTTGATCAAAGGTTAAAGGAGCAATAGACAACTTTTTTGCCTTCACTCATCATTAAGGAGTAAATGTTGATTGCACAGTGTGATGGCAATAGAATAATGACACCATCCGCATTTAGACTGGTTCCTGTGGTGTGGGGACATTTTGTTGCTCTGACGTATGGGAACCTTGTGTCTGAGTCCAGGAATTTTTCTTTCTTTTTGTTCTCTGCTTGGTGGGGGGGGGGGGGGGGGGGGGGCTTTTTTGCTGGATTCTCCCTGGCCTCAGTTTGGTGTTGGTGTATGTGGTGCGTGAATGGTGTGGTTTGTGCAGCCACACCTGTCCTGACTCTAGATGTGTTACCCAGGATCAGCGTGGCTGTACACCTGTTGCTCACACACACACACACACACACACACACACATACACACACACACACACACACACACACACACACACACACACACACACACACACACACACACACACACACACACACAGGATAGGAGCCCTGTCATGACATGCTGCCCATCTGCTCCTGGGCTTATTCTGCTTTTATCAGTTATTCTTAAAACACACTAATTGATTGTCTTTCCATGCCACCACACATTTATATATTTTGTAATTATATTTTTTATGGGTAATTTTCCTTCAAATTCAACCAGTGCATTATTTTACAGTCAAATAACATTTTTCAGTCATGTGTTGTGCATGTGGACGTCATTGTGGAGGCAAACTCTGGAATCTGGGACAAACACTTGCTTTCAAACTTCACTTTCCTCCTTTAACATTTAAAGATGTGCGCACCAATGAATCTTGATTGATTTACTCCCTTGGTTGAAACACTAAATGTTGAAATGTTATTTCCTTCCTTCCTTCACTTTGCTAAACTGTATTTTTCCTCTGTGTTTTCAAATAAATCCAGCTGTTTTCAACATATTTTTATTTCATTAAAGGTATTTCATCCTGTCATACATGGAACACAAAGTATTAATGTGCTGCCTGTGTCAGCTTTATGAGAAAAAGTGATCAGAATCAGAAACATATTGCATAAATGATGTATAAATAAAATGTGTTTATATTTATAAAGTTGACTTAATAAATTCTAGTTCTGACTGAATCTCAATATTACAATGTAGAATTGATGACAGCTGATTTATTATATTTTACCATATATTGTACCAAGTCACTGCACCCGAGGCGGCGGACCGCAGAGCTGTTCATGGTCCTGAGGTCCGATGCCATTGTGGTTCAATGCCAGTTTTAACCACTTGATCACAATTCCATATAACCTTTGGTATCGTTTTTTTCAATATCTTTTGAGTTAAATAGGAATTATGAAACCGTTTGTCAATGTTTGTAAGGCCTTATTTGTACGATAAATTATTCAAGGTTCATTTTTGAGTGCATTTTGACAACCACCACAGCCTGCTGCCCATTCCACTACCTACAGAGGCCGTGGCAGTAATAATAATTATAATAATTATGTCAAAATATAAGGAAAGTATGGGCTTGACTCCCCTTATAAACAGCGCTGCCTTTTTTTAAATTTGGTCTCTGTGCCGTTACCACCAGGTCTCTACAGACCATAATAATCTCATTTTAACTGCTTGTGGCTATTAACGGTGTTTGTGGATTAAATGCAATGCCAAAAATGTGGCCAGGAGGCAGCAGGGTGGAAGGCTTCTGCTGTGTGTGTGTGTGTGTGTGTGTGTGTGTGTGTGTGTGTGTGTGTGTGTGTGTGTGTGTGTGTGTGTGTAATGCTTTGATTACGTCCATTAATAGAAACAACGGTGGGATTATCTCTTGAACACATGGTAGTTGCTGGGTTTGAACAGCTTTATAATGACTATGTGGATGTTTTGGAGTCTCACGGTCACTGAACAGGCTTCGCTGCCTCTAGTGGCCATGCATGATATTGCACAGGGGAGTAATAAAAAGATGGTTATTACGCCAAAAGAAGTAGTTCTCCTGACGATGAATGTTCTTGTTATTTTTACACGATTCGTCGATTCATGAATTACATTATTTATGGATAATTATGATTCAATACTTTTAACAAAACTACCGATGCAGCTAGATTGAGATGAAACACGTCAGCGGTAAAACATTGGCGCATGAATCGTCCTGAGTGAGAAGGCTTTTACAACATAAAGAGCGGGGCTCCTCAGCCACACTTTAATGAAGGACACTTCCAGGACTTGTAAAGCACTTTGCTGTTGATAGTGAGTATATGCACCGCCATTATAATAAGAACAGAATAAAAGACTCATTCATTCATTGTTCAAATGTTGTTTTCAAACCCATGGTGGTTAAACCTCTATTGGACTCCTCATTGACAACCAGCCGCTGATTAGCCTGGACGAGACAGAGACCACAGCCTAGACCACGTATGCAAGGCTTCAAAGTGGCTTTTCATCACTGATTTTAGCAGAGATACAGTAGTTAAGCCATGAAGACGTTGTGTGGAGGAAAATAGACACCACTGATGCACTGAACCTCATTTGACTTTGATGTTTTAAATAATTAGTGAAGTTTGCCAAAATATGTTCTCTAGTACTTTTACTTTTGCACCAGGCACTTTTATCTTTATAAGTTTTGGACTTCCGGGGTAACACGGTGAAAGGGTCAGTGAGACTTCCGGTTATCCAGGAGCACCAGGTGCCGCCACGCGTCCAATAAAAGTCTATTGCTGGAGCCGAATCGCGTGTTGGGTTCTGCGTTCCACACAAACTCAGAGGGTTAGAGCAGCAACTGACAAGCCTCCCTCTTCTTGAGCTATGATGTGACTTAAATGATGACAACAAGCAGGGGAGACCGACAAGGAGACAGGGATCTGGTCGCTGGGATGCGTGATGTTGGTGCGTTCAAGTCAGTTTCATGAAGCTCCTTTCTCCAGCTCCGTCGCTCCCACTCGTGTTTTTTTTTTTTTTTTTTTTTTTTAACCAATATTAGATGTGACTTTTAGGAACCGTACTGTCTAAAATTGTCCAAGGCCCCTGATTGAGAATATTAATATTCTCCAAAATAATATTGAGTGGGCTGACAGTGTCTGGTAAAACATATTGTGTTACATTAACTTTGAGCTCATTTGTAAAAATAAAAAATAAACCTAAAGTACTTATATACTAGAAAAGGATCAGTAAACTATATTGTTTATTTTTTTTCCGGAAAGTATGTATTCTGTCTAATGTATTTTACCCAAACGTGTTTGATCGTATTTGAAATTTAAAGCACGATTGAATCCAGCAATATTTAATGGATTGAATTTCCCGTTGAATTTCACATTAAAAAAATAGACGTCAGCCTATCATCCATCCCGTCACTTGATTGAATATACAGGGCAGCCAGTCACATGACATCTGAATTTTTCTGACACTTAGGTCACTGCGCATCAGAAACAATGGCGCTAAGTGCAACAAAACTAACAAGCTAGTCAGCGAGTTACCTCCAATTTTTAGGCCTTTTAGGTTTTTTCTCTTAAACCTAAGAAAGGGTATAAAACTGAGTGGGGGATCTGGACCACGTAAGAAGACAAAAACGTATCACTTTCATACATAATTCGCAATACCAAAGAAGGGAAATGTGGAGCGGCACAACAAACTTCAAAAGCGAAAGCCTTCACCGAAGCATCGTTCCGGGTGAGTCACGTCATCGTTAATTACAAGAAGTCCTTCCAACACGGAGAGATGGGAAAAGAGGCATTTGTTGAAGCAGCTGACTCATTGTTCCAAGACTTTAAAAATAAGGCAGAGATATTATCAGCAACTTTGGAAGGACATCGGAGATTGCGAATGTTTCTCACTGCAGTTAAACGAATCTACGGACGTGAGTGACACAGCCCAGATGTGCATTTCCATTCATATGGTGTTTAGTGATGTCACTACAAAAGAAGAGCTATTAACAGTACTGCCCATGACAGAACAGACGCGAGGAGAGGACATATTTCAGTCGTTCAAAAACTTTATCGAGAAAACCGCAATTGTTGGCCGCTTGAATGGATTTATTGCCAAGTGCAAGCAGGACGATGCTTTCCCGCATTTCCTAAATTACCATTGCATAATCCACCACCAAGCGTTATGCACTAAAATGCTCAACATGAAAGAAATCATGGAAGTTGCAACGATCGCCTGTTCTATTCGCGCCAGATCTCTTCAAAGACGGTTATTTCGTGCACATCTGGAGAAGGCTGACTGGGACCACTCTGAGTTGTTGCTACACACTGACGTGAGATGGCTTAGTCGAGGGAAATTCCTGCAAAGATTTCGAGAGTTCTGTCCGGAGATTTAGGAGTTTTTCCGTGTAGCTGGACATGCAGAATACACAAAACTGAATGACGGTCAGTGGCTGTTAGACTTGGCATTTTTAACCGATCTGACAAACATGTTGAATGACCTTAATCTAGAGCTGCAAGGAAATGACAAAACAGTGATCAATATGATCAGCTCAGTTAACGCTTTCAAACGAAAGATGCACCATCTCTCCTCAAAGCTGCAGCGCCATGATTTGGCAAACTTCCAGAACGTGGCGTCAGAGCTGGAGATGCAAGGGAAGGCCTGTGTGCAACTTGACACTGCACGCTACACAGAGCAGATTGACAATTGTCTGTCAGAGTTTGACAAACGCTTTCAAGACTTTTCTCCTTGACTGCATTATTCGGCTCCACTGATTTATGTGAGTCAGCCTTTTCCCACATGAAGATCATTAAGTCCAAGTACCGTTCCACCATGACTGATGAACATTTGGAAGTGTGCTTGAGGCTGGCTGTCAGCAGCTACTGTCCGGACTATGCATCCCTGGTTGATTCAATTCAGTGCAAGTCATCAGAGTAAACTCGGGTAATGACAAAAAATGTACATCGTTAATTGTGTTGTGTTGTGCAATATTGGCCCATGCGGTTATGCATGTACATCAACATACATTGTAGATATAAAGAATCCTCAATATATTTATAAATAAATATATGTTTTGCATTTTTGTAGTAGGTAGATCATTTTGACTCGGTCATTTAATAAGTAGCTCGCATTCTGAAAAAGTGTGAGCACCGCTGACATACATATATGCAGTGAAATGTCAAACATAAAAATAAAAAGGAGTCAACAATATAGAGATGGTCAAAAGAAACAATTATTTGATATGTTAAACGTATTGATTCCGCCATGTTTAATGTAATAATTAAAGTATTTAATCTTCAGTATGTAAAATAATATATTTCAGGTATTTAATCTCCTGTATTAAATGTATTTGGATTCTGTCCTCCAGTGAGCTCTGGCGGTGGAACAGTGCATTATATACAAAACACTAAGATGCAGAGTTAATTTCTCATTCAATTCACAGCGATGGTTCAAACTCTTGGTAATGAAGCGTGAAAACGAAATAGTTTTGCCTCTATTTATGATGTTGTTTGATACTGTGGTGCTCCACCTTTTATGTTTTATTTTGTCTCTTCGCTTACATTGTTGCTGCTTTCTTGGATTTTCTACAGAAAAGCCTTTAACTACATTCAAATGATCAACTTTTCGATCTATTCCCTCAAATTGTATTTATTTCATTTCGGATTAATGTAACAACTTGTGTCATTTTAAATGTACAATGTGAATTAAGAAGTATGAGGTCATTTCTGAAACACATACAGTAAAACTATTTGTGTGTGGATCTATATATCTGTACATACATACAAACATTAAACCAGACACACAACATTAAACCAGTGACAGGTCAAGTGAATAACATGAACCACCTGCTTCTAATGGCCCCTCTCAAGGGGTGGGAGATATTCGGCAGCAAGTCCACAGTGAGTTCTTGAAGTTGATGTGTCAGAAGCAGGAGAAATGTGAACGAGTAAGCAAATATAATGTTTATGTCTTAACCATAAAGGTCAAAGTGTTTTATTTGTCAAGTGGACAGTACAACACAAGGTCATTCGGTAAAATGAAATTCCTGGGGCGTGACAGGCAACAACTGCGTAGTGGGCATAAAAAGATAAAATAACAAGGCAACTATAACTTTTATTTTATATAATAAGGTCATGCCTTGCTTTGACAAACCCCACTCTAAATCTCTATAATATACTTCCTTTCCTCAAAAACAATGAAATCCTAAATACTACTGTGACGAAAACACGACACCAACAAAATGAAAGTGTTAATTTTATTCACACAAATACTTGATTATGCATCTACAGAAGTATTATTAAAGAAAACCAATGGTTTTATCAGTGCTTTCCCACGTGGGGACTGGAAAATCAGAAATACTCTTCAATGGCTCTTGTTGGGTAGCCCCTTGATCAGCGATGTAAGACCTTCTCCTGCCTCACATTTACAGAACAACACTTGAAATCAAATATCACAATTAAGCTTCTTCCACAAAATATAGAAGAAAAAAAAAGTTATACAGGCTTTCAATACCACACAGCCAGTTGTAAGATATAAAAAGAAAATCAGGCAAGGCGAGCTTATCTGTAAAGCACATTTCACACACAGGGGCAAATCAAAGTGATTTACATAAGGAATAACCACACTTTAAATATGAAAGCAAATAATAGAAAGATAAAACATAATATGACAGAGATAATGGGTTGGATTGCAAACAGGCCTCGTCGGCTGCACCCATCTCAGATTATCACTTGAAGGTGTTGGGTGTGAAAAGAACCGTGTTGAGCACTTGTGCTCTGAGATCAACCCTGAACACCTTCAACATCCCATTCTGCATTTTACACGTCATAAAACTGTGATTAACCTCATTTAATATGAAAATCTAAAAACAAACTAAAAGACAAGATAAATGTGCAATTTGAATACATTTGTTGGAATGCGTGAACTGGTTAATGGAATTAATGAGCTTCATATGAACGACTGTTAAAACATGTTTGTGATAAAACAAATGTGAAAATTGTTAGTTGTTCAATCTTTGACAAAAAGCTTTGCTCACCCCTGGCTTCAAGGAATTTCATGAAGAAGATTCAAGATTCAAGACGTTATTTGTCACAATCACCGCGTGTCACTACATTTCAGTGCATATTATGTGATGTACTGTAGAAGTGCTGTGATGTGGCAAAATGTGATATGGCTCCAATTTGTGTGTGTGGTTCATCCAGTGTAGTTGTCTTTGTTTTGTGCGTGTGTGTGTTTTTGGTGTGAGATGTGATTTTGCAAATTAACATTATTTTTATGTACGAATGCTTTTGGGCAGTGTGTCCATTTCAGTATGTGTGGGTTTGTGTGTGTATGTGTGTACGTGTGTCAAGTCGGCCTCCTGTAACCTGCGTAGCCTCAGTTTGGAAACTAGACTGATTTGTCCGATCCGTACATGTACATCTCGCACTCCTTCAGGAAGCTGAAATCCAAACTTGAGTTGCTGGAGAAGCTCCCCAGGGAGCTGAGGCTTCCAGCCAGAGACCCAGACCCCTCATAGCTGTCGTTGGGGAAGCCATTCACCTCGTGGTCAACCTTGTCCTTCTCTACCTGAATACGGGCAAGTCTGCATCGCAGTTGGGGTGCGACAGGTGGTGCAGGCTGTGGTCTGGGTGGCGGAGCAGGGAGCTGTCGTGGGGAGTCAAGGTCTGGATGGAGAGGCCGCCTCTAGAAGAGAGAAAGAGAAGAACAGATGATTGGCAGAGCATCGAGAGGTGGAAGAGTAATGATCCTGGCTGATGACATCGAATTTATTTATTTGGAGGTTTTTAACGAGTTGAACTGAAAAGCAAGTGCCTCACCTTTGAATGGCATTTGAATATAATCTGTGTTTTAGCAGCTGTTAAAACACAGATTATATTCAAATGCCATCCAAAGGTGAGGCAAAGGTTGCTCTGAATAAACACCGGACAATCCTTCCAAGAGTAGATCAATGTGTTGGGTTGAGATCATGCTTCTTTGCATCCCATAACTAGAATATCAAGCTGCTTTCCTGTACTGTCTGACATATTTAGGATTTTTGTATTGAGAATATACTATGGTACACTGGACCAATAACTAACACCAGGGTCTGTATCGGTGCTCATCACTAGATAAAGACATTCCTATAAGCAGGTCATTCCCTCCATCATCCACATGCCTGTCCATGTCCATCTCTCCTCCATCCTCTTGGTTGTCCACCACCTGCTGACAGCTGCTCATCTCTCCACCTCCAGCTATTCATCTCTCCTCCATCCTCCCAGTAGTGGTTCATGCTGACCAGGTACTTCTTCCTCTGGTAGTACCTCCACATCACGATCATCCCTGTGACAGGAGAGTGAGAGGAGAGATGTATTTTTTCTAGCACAGTCTCATCTTGACATTCATGCATTGACACTCTATAAGATATACTCAGGTACAAAGACGCTGAATTCTTCTGAATGTGCTCATAGACTTTGTGGTGGAGCTTGTCAAAATGTGTTCAAGGTGGAGCAATTCAGCATCGATTTACTGCCTCCGTCAAAGGAGCGCTCAGCAGTTATTGTTCATAAGAGATGATCTTTCACTTTATAGTCTCGGTGCATTGTGGCAACTGCAACATACAAATGGAGTTTAGTGCTTGTTCTACATTTACTGCTTTAAACTCACAAACATTTCTAGCATTTATTATTGGTTGTGTCCTTTTCCTTCTGAACAACCACCATCTTCTTTGCTTGGAATTTCCAATATTTGTTGTTTCTAATATTTCCAATGTTTATTGTGGGCAGAGGTCTTTCAGTTGTTTTCTTAGCCATGACTGCTTAAGGCCTCAACGTGTGTGTGTGTCTGTGTGTGTGTGTGCGTGTGTGTGCGTGTGTGTGCGTGTGTGTGCGTGTGTGTGTGTGTGCGTGTACGTGTGTGTGTGTGTGTGTGTGTGCGTGTACGTGTGTGTGTGTGTGTGTGTGTGTGTGTGTGTGTGTGTGTGTGTGTGTGTGTGTTACCCAGTATGGCCACTAGACAGACCAGTACAGTAATCAGCACAATGACACCGACTCCAATCTTCGAGGTGACTTTACATTCCTTGTGGATCCGCTTGTCGTCACACCGACATACCTGAAGTATGACACCAGTTGATATTTCAATCACTCAACTGGTTTATTCAACTATTTTATTACTTAACTAGTAAACTCGTTTTTTAATGTCTCGCAGGTCAGTCAGTAAATTTCGTGTCCAAAAAATATTAATAATATTTTGCTCTTAGCCAGGGTTTCTAAAACTGTGGCTCCCGACCCCCCAAATGTTTTAGACTGGTTTCCAGCTGATTTTGTGAACATGCACAAAAATAAGGAAAACGTGTTTTGTTTTTTTTAATAAATAATTATTCCCGAAATAAAAAATACATTTTCAGAAATAATTTTCAGTTAAATCATTCAGTAGATGCACAATAAATAACTTTAGTCGGCTACGTTTTCTGTGAGACGGACCAAGATACAGGCACTCGCTGTGTGTGTCCCTGTAACCATAGCAACTCACTCTCCCACTGCTTTACTCAACAGTGCAGGAGAAGAGGAAACACTTTGCTGATACAAAAGCTGCTGCTGCGCTGACTCTGCACAGAATGCATAGAAATAAATGTCATTATGATAGAAAAGTATATTTCAATTTACAAGCTTCAACTGATCAAAACAGTTGCATTACATCACGAACATGAAATGTTCAAGATATCAAAAAACATAGCGGCATGAATGATCACTTTTACGGCACAAACGCAGCAGGAACAGCAATCATTTTATTACATTTTTAATCCCATGGGGAGTCAACTCTACGGAGGTTTGTACGTGTACTTAACTACGCTGTTGTGAGATCCAACATCGTCCAGTCAGAACGACGGGGTCACAAGATTTTGATTTTCTTTTCAATTCTGTCGAAACTATTTATTTTGGTTTAATGCAAAGAGTATCAGTCACATTCAATATGAATTTGTGCCTTGAACATTAGTTTAGTCCTCAGTCATTATTTTCAGTTTGAGTAGAACATTCAATCTCTCGTCCGCTCTTTCCAGAGTGACTTCCAACTCCAAGTGGTTTATGTTTCCTACAAACGAATCGTTCGTGAGGCTTGCATCACTATTAGGCCTGAATAATAAGCAGTTGTACATGCTTCTTACATGTTTAGTGGTTAAAGGGATAGTGGTGTGTCGTGTCATTGTAGAGGTGGGGAAACACTGGCAGAGTGCCAGAGTGAAGCTGCATAGACAAATGACACACACACACACACACACACACACACACACACACACACACACACACACACACACACACACACACACACACACACACACCTTGATGGGCACTTGAACAACACTGCTCAGAGGGGGGCGTCCTCCATCTTCAACTCGCACCTCCAGCATGTAGTCTGTAGGGTCATCCAGGCTGAAATGGCCGTGCTTCAATCTGATCTCTGCTGTGTTGTCTGAGTAATCTGAAATAGATCACAATTTAAACATCACTCATAACAGAAGCAACACTGTGAGACACTGTTTTTTTTACTCAGAGGCTTTGGTGATGTTCCCTCCTTTCTAAACCATGTTGACAACCTGTATCCCCCAATTCTAGGTGTCATTCTGATCCCCAGATATTTTGGACTTGGTCCCTGCCATAGGTACAAGGGAGGTATTAATCGGCAGGTGCTTGACTTGAAGGACATGTCGTACCTGCTCACTAGTGACAGGGATAGAACTCAGCTGTGAAAGCCACCGTAGTAACCAGCTTCTATGCAGTCCATTTCTAAACACACTAGTTCTCATCTACTTCACCTGCCTCGCTCCCATTATTATTACACAATATAACAGAATAGAGGAGAAACTTCAGAGGACAAAGGCTACTGGAGCTAATTGGATGGTTTAGATGACAACAGTGTAATTAGTCAGATCTCCACCCACACAGGCAAGACCTTCTCTACACTATCTGTATTATCTGTATGCACAATAACTGCCAAAGGAATTAGAAATAGGAAATATATTTAACTTTGTGGAAATAAAACAATAATACTTGACATAGCAATTTCATAAACAAGGGCATTTCAAAGTGCATTACATAAGTTATAAAACGCATTATATGAAAAAAGTGCAAATTTATTAAATGCATATTAAGCACCCTGAATATTTGCTGAATAGTAAGAGATGAGATCTTCAATAAGTTTGTTCCAACAAATTGTGGCCTAATAACTTAATGCTGCATCTGTTTTATCTTGTCTTTACTCAGGGTAAAGTGAGAAGACCAGATGACCTGAAGGTCTGAAGGGTTCATATTGCGAGAGCAAATCAGAGATGTATCTTCGGTCTTCTCGGCCACTCAGTGACAGAGCTATGTAGATGTAAGTTTCCTCAGTGTAACTTGATAATTTTTTATAATGTGGGTGTGGTGTGGGGGTGGTGAGGAGCCCTTATGACATGTTGTCCATCTCATCCTGGCTTGTTCCACCGTGGCACAGTGGCAGATTTGCCTGTCACTTTCCACCAGAGTGGGGTTTTCAGGGCCCTCCTAATAAACACACCAGTTTATTGTAGCGAGTGGGCAACATGGAACACGCCTGGAGCAGATGGACAACATATCATGATAAAGGTTCCTCTCCTGTGTGTGTGGGGAAAGGGGGTTTGACCTGTTACTCGTTGATTACTCTGACGAGTAACAGGCGAACAGCCACACTGATCCTTGACCCAATGACCTAGACCCAAGATAGGTGGCTGCTCAAACCCCCCTACCCCCACACCCCAGGGGGTTAATGGCTGCATGTAAAGGTTGAATAGAAAAGGCCCAAGGACTGAACTGTGGGGAACTCCATACATGATGTTGGTTTGTTTGGACACAGAGTTTCCAAAGGAGACCAGATGTCCCTGTCTTGTAAATAAGACTTGAACCAATTCAAGAATTTCTTCAATCTGTTATTTTTAAAGGCAGCGATTCTTATCTTGACCACACGATGGCAGCACTCAATCTGTATGATTTAACTAAGGAACGTGCACACACAGAACGAGGACACATGCACATAAAAACATGCACATTTATAATGTACACGCCAAATAGAAACACACATTGTCCCTTCTTCTGTTAATCCACAGTGTGCTGTTAAATAAAGGCAAAAATGTCAAAAATATATAAAAATGTACTAATTTAACAAGATGTGATTACTGGGATGCATTGTCACCAAAGTATCCCAGCGAGAGGTTTTCAATTCCACGTGTTAATTTACAGGTGTATGTTAAAAATGTGCACGTCTTCATGCAGAATGTGTGTTGAATTCGATGAGTACATGTATATGTAGTACAATTGTTTTTTCTAGATATAATAATAAATGTAAAACTGTGAGAAGTTCTGAGTCTAGTATATAATAACACACACACATATATATATATATATATATATATATATATATATATATATATATATGTATAAATTTTAGTGCGGCCCCCAGGTGGTTTCATGTTTTCTTTTCTGGCCCTCGTGGAAAAGGTTTAGACACTCCTGATTTAGACGAATGTGATTAAGAACCTTAATAAGAGCTGTCTCAGTGCTGTGGTGTGGCCAAAATCCAGACTGGAAGTTGTCCAAGTCATCATTTGAGATTGGGAAACTGCTTCCTTGTTATGAGACTATTTTCTTTCAAAGAGTTTTTTAATAAATAGTAGATTTTATAACCTTCATAAGCCTTTCTTTATTTCTTTCTTTCTTTCTTTCTTTCTTTCTTTCTTTCCTTCCTTCTTTTGTCACTACCGTGTTGAAGGAAAACAAATGATGAATAAACTATTTGTCCAATCGCCACAGGGACTTACTGGTTGTGATGGAGAAGGTGGTTGAAGGTTGAACGAGGGAGAAACTAAAGAATGGAATCTGGTCATCTTTGTCAGTGGCGTTTAACCTTCCGATTACCTGAGAAGCAGAGACAGACTCAGTTTCAAAAAAGCATCTATCTATGTATCTACATTTTCTAGGAAGTCGAAATCAACCACCTGCATTGACTCCACTATGAACAAAGTTACTGTCCCTGAACATGCTGCCATGTTGCCATGTGACAGCAGTGATGTAAAATGAAAGGTTTTAAAACCAGGTTGGGACAAAATCCAAGACACTGTAAGAAAAGACAGCAACACCTGACTAGCCAGGCCTCTTGCTTAGTGACATCATGCATATCTTACCGTTCCCGCCGTGTCATTCTCACAGACAAAGACCTTGTCCCAAACGAGTTCTGGTGCGTTATCATTGACGTCCTGAACCAGAATGTTTACCTTGACAAAGGACTCCAACCCTGAAGAGGAGGAACCATCACATGGATTGTCACACAGTCTAAAGCCCCTTTCCCACATGGAATCTGTATCATGGCTGGATAAACAATGATCCGGCCGAGGCAGTAGGTAGTCATTCCCACATCGGCCTCCTTTACAGAAAAGTTCCGTATGAAGTTTGTTCCCACGTAGATGACTGTTACGGATACATAACATAATGCTCGCACGAGAGGTAATATCACTCGAGACAAGGCAGCAGAATCGTTTTTAGACCAGCGCTTCACTCCCCGTCTCCACGGTCCTCCCGCACGGTCTTGCTTCCATCCGCTGACAGGGCCCCCGTCCCCGGACGCAATAACCCAAAGCCAACGTTATGAAATCAGTGGGATCATTTTCAACCCATCCTAAACTCTCACCCCTGTCCACCCGCTCATTTGTAAAAACACACTATTTGTGCTTCATTTGGATTCAGCTCACATTGCCGGTGGATTAAGGACTTTCATCCCATGTGGGAAAGGGGCAAAAAACACTTTGACACAATGGGCATCTATGCAACAAATGCAACCGCTCCGTTTTTATACCTTTTTATAATAACAATCGAAGCAAACAATTGAACCGTGCTGTCACAAAGACATCGTGGTTGAAATTTCATTCAAATCCATCCACATTCGGAGTTTTATTATTCTAAACTATCTGGAACACATACTTCAGCATAAGCTACAAACACGGTTGAGGTGTCGTTTAAACTGCTATGTTAAAATGATCTCCTGGTTTAAATTTCAACCATATTTCATCGATCCACATCCCAAACAAATATTAGCCAAAAGTGGAACAACTTTGACCCGAAAATATTGAGTTAGTCTTGGTTAACTGACAGGTCAAACATCTCTTTCTAAAATGAGCAAGATGAGAATTACAGTAAGACGCTTTGTGATCTCATCATATTATTTACTATGAACGTACAGATTCCCATTGAGAATGTCCAGTTGGACCGTGTCCTGTGTGCGGCGTGGATTTGGTCACTTTGTAGTCACACAGTGTAGTGACTATGTAGTGACTGAGTGAGTTTGTAGTCACTACGAACACACACAATGTGTGCTAGTAACCACAACCTGCACATTAAATTATGAATTAGATGATGATGTCACAAATCCACTCCACAAACTCATCTCGCTCCACCACCCGACTTGAAGTTTGTGATGCACGAACATTCGGCTACTTCTGGTCAGATTTCATCTTTTTTTCACTAATTGCTGCTCTGCATGTGATCGTGTGCATGAAACTTGAACCACGAGATATCTGCGATGTCCCAGTTCTAACGAGACCTCAACCATGTCCATGGGTCCCGCGGTTGTCATATCCCAGACACTTTTAGCCGGAAAAATGCCAAGGAGATTATAAATAATAAAAATAGCTGCAGGCAGCAAGACACAGGGTCCAGTTCAGTCATGTTGGGTGCGTTTTACAGTTTCCCGGGTTCTCTGATACACAACGATTTGCCGAATTGACTTGAACACAGCATGGGCTCCCCCCAGTCACCCGTCGCCTGGTTGCTCATCTTATGGAGCAACCAGGATGCTGTCTACACAGTGCAATCCTCCTGTCTTTTAAACAACCCTGCATGTTTGCTGGTCTAATATTTATAATTGACAAATTGGGAATTTTGTAATTTTGTAACATTAGAAAGACGTGTTTTATAGAACCTCTACAAATTGGAATAGCTAAAAATACACGACCCAACCCGCGAGCAACCTGACCAAGTCCCATGGCCCTGGACAGCGGCCGGCCCACAGCGAGGGGAGAACAGAGTGGACCCCATTACAGCACCGTACAGACCTCCTATCACAGTCTAAGTAACCGACACTGAGACATCATATATCAGCCTCTGAGAGTAGAGTTGTATTACCACAAGCATCACGGTGACTTATACCAATGACAAACGGTGACTTATAGTCATCAAGCAGAAGGCTTTTTTTTGTAACTTGTGCTGTGTTTCACAGAACCAGGAAAACTGTAATACTTACTGAACTTGTGTGTGTGTGTGTGTGTGTGTGTGTGTGTGTGTGTGTGTGTGTGTGTGTGTGTGTGTGTGTGTGTGTGTGTGTGTGTGTGTGTGTGTGTGTGTGTACCGTCTGGCTCCTCCTGAGCTCTGACTTGGAAGATGTGTGTGGCCTCCAGCTTTCTGTCCAGCTTCCTCAGAGTGAACAGCTGACCTGTGATGGGGTTCACTCCAATCGGACAGTCCTTGTCTTCTATTGAATACCTAGAGGAGGAGGAGGGATTACAACTAATTAATAACTTTCTCTCTATAATTTCAAGTGTAGAATATATTTATATATAAATACTATATAATGTGTGTCCTACCTTATGCTCTTACTGGCCTTGTCAGGATCCTTGGGGGGCTCGTCCACATCTATTACCTTGATGTTCACCTGTCAAATTTAATCAGTTCAATACCACTGAAACATTTTGTTGAACACTTTATTCTTCAATCCTAGAATCACATTTTTTAGGATTTGCTGGCTTAGTTTGCATGTTTTGTTCCATTATGCTTGTTTTATCAAACCTTGAGAGCTGTCCCTGTGTGAGCACAGTCTACAGCCAATGAGCTGCTCCTCTATAGCAGGTTGGGAATGATTTTCTCTTTTAAGGTTGATTCAGTGCTATCAACCACAAATAGACTAATGATTGAACAGGGATGTGAAGAATATCTTCAATCCGACACTTCACTCCTGATTTCACGAGGGATTTTGCAGAAGAGCTATTCTTACCAATACACACGTACATACTACGTCACACATATCAGGTGTGGTTAGACAAATTAGTGAAGCACTTTGGTCCCATTGACTAGAAAGAGTGTAATATCAGATGCCGTCCATTGACCGTATCTAATACCAACGCTCCAATTTCTATACTGCAAGACCTCATTCCAGTGACCTCACCAACGGTTGAGATTTACTTTTGTCAACAAACTACTCTCCATAATTATTAGTTTGCAGTTGACAACAAAGTGGCGATGACCGTTTCCTGTTATTGTAAACACACACGGCCATCTTCACCTTGATTCCACTGACCAGGACTAAGAGCATCACCACAGTGAAGATAATGGTATAGCACAGAGCTGGAGACCACGCCCCTATAGCATCATCTCTACCAAGAGAAAAATGAAATGGGCACAGTCTCAAAACAGCAGAGAATTCAGTTACAATAAGGTTTCAACATTGTAAATACATGTCTGTTGAGAAGACACAGACTGGAAACTGTTCTTATTTCTAAAGGCTGAGAACCAGTGTGAGTCAAATTGTCTTTTGAATGTGGGCTTGGAAAACCATTTGAGACTGTACCTGTAGAAATCACATTGACTTTACATGTGTCTGTATTCCTGTGATAGCTCACCTGGGCGCTGGTGATGGCAGTGTCTGCATTATCAGCAGGGGTCTCCAGGTTGTTCTTCCACACATGCACAGTGAAACTGTAGCTGCTCCTTGTCTCATAGTCCAGGACCTTGAGTGGGAGGGTGGGGATTATAAATAGATGACTGTAACCCTCCAAAAAAACAGCGCCACTTGGAGGTTATTTCATCAATTTTTAATGCGAAACTGATGCTGATAGACTGAGAAAGCTTTCGATAACTTTCCCAAATTCTTGTACATTATCAGAAAACTCACTATTCCAATGGACCAATAGAAATCCAGGATGCCCTATGGACTGGTTGTGGGGGAGATACCAGCAGGTGAAGAAGGTTTGAAGAAAGAGTTCCTACAGGTGGATGTTGCTGCTTATATTTAAACAAATGTGTGTTTGTTTCATCTTGATCTCATTCTTTCATTCCTATCCAAAGACGGCCCTCATGGCTTTGAGCTTCCCTGCCGCTGACCTCACCTGTCTGAGCATGAGGTCCCCATCTTTGACTGGGCTGAGTTTGACTTGAAACATGTTGTTAAAGGGCGGCGTGATGGTGAAGACGGGGTCTTTGTTCTGGATCTGGTGTCTGTCCTCCAGCGTCAGAGTACCTATCGTCTCATTCAGCTTCTGGTTTTCTGGGACCTGAAACCCGTACGTCTCTGTGGAAGGGGAACACAGGGAGGTGTGAAATCTGTGACTTCCACTGCTGTTCTAACCACAGAAAGTCCACAAAGACATTGATCTGTCAATCAGTTAAACAAGTTTGAAGTAGAATTTTCATTTAAACACCCTATAGTTGTCGCATATATCAATATGTGTTAAATATTATGTAAATAAGAATAAGCATAATTAAATTAGCTGATAGTTCTTCTACATGCAAACATCACTTACATCAATACATTGTGTTCAAGTAGAAATAGAAAGTGCAGCACAAACACCTCAGTTCCAATATCATTAATACTGTCCCTGGATGGCCCTGAATCCACTTCTCAAATGGTCTTTATTGAATACCATGAAGTCATGTTCAGTTTGTACTCTAGTCCTTACGTCTGGTGAAGGAGGCGATGTTGTCGTTGATGTCAATGATGGTGATGGTGACAGAGGTGGTGGCCGTGTGGCCTGCGGGGAGGCCAAGCAAGTCCTGGGCCTGGACCACCAGCACATACTGGCTCCTGGTTTCAGGGTCCAGGGAATCAGACCTGGATGTGATTACACCTGGAGAGAGAGAGACTCCTTCAAACCCACATTTTGTAAAATGGAACAAACACCAAATAGAAACACTGCATGCAGAATTCTGTAAGAGCATCCTCCATGTCCAGAGGAAAACCCCAAACAACACATGCAGGGAAGAATTAGGCCCATACCCACTAAAGATTTATATTGAAAAGAGCAATTCAATTCTAAAAACACCGAAAAACTCACAACCCCCTCTCCTATCATTATAAAGCCCTAAAACAAAAAGATGAACATAGAGAAGATTCAAGATTCAAGAGGTTTTATTTTGTCACATAAACATACTTTGATACATATATGCAGTGAAATGTTTTTGCTAATCACCCGGAGATTATGCACAATAAGTTCTAAAACCAAACATAATAGCTAACCTAATTTCTAGCTAACTGACTAACTGAAAGTACATTCCTAAAACATAATGCAGTTAGTGAATAGAATAATATAAAATAGGACTCAAAAAGGTAAAGCAGAGTGGTGGTACATTATATAAGTGAAGGGAATAGAGTTATGTATATGGGATAGGTTATTTGTATATACAGATATGTGCAGTAAAGTGCATGTGAATATAGTGTGTGTGGAGGTATACAGTACAGGATACAACAGTTCTGCACAGAAATACAGTAACACCGAACTGAACAGCAATACAGCACAATATGAGAAGAGCATCAATCAACACAAAGTGAAATATAAAACATATTGGAAAGAAACTACGGAAAAGCCAAAATAAGCTTCAATGCTATTTGGCCCTAAACACACAGTACACCACGGCAGAATATTTGACCACGGTAAATAAGATAAACCTTGAAGATGTACAGACTCAGTGAACACAGTCTGGCCGTGGAAAAGGGCCGCCACCGTCAGACCTGGCAACCCAGAGAGCCAGGCTGTGCTCCCACTGCAGCCGAGGAGACACTTCCTCACAAGCTGCCACAAATATCAGGACATCAGAGATGACTGCAACACTAAATCTAATACGATTCTAAAATATACCATCAATTTAAATACGAGCCAAGCCATGTGCTGTCAGAAAAGGAGGGACACCACACACCTTTATGTGTTTACCTGTTCTTCTACTTCATTTGTTTTATTTTTGTCAGTGTGGTTGATGTGGTGGCTTGAGCAGCCACACCTGGGGTTAAAACCTCGTCCACACACTCAGTCAAGATGGGAGCCACTTGGGTGGTGAGACTGCCACAGAGACACAGGCGACGGGGGGTTGAAAACACCAGTTTACTGTAGAGATGAGGCGAGATGGAATTAGCCAGGAGCAGATGGAACACGTCATGACTCAGGGCTCCATCCTGACTGAGTGTGTGGACGGAGTTTTAAACCTGGTGCTCGTCAGCATCAGGTGTGGCTGCTCAAGCCACCACATCCACCACAGTCATGTTGTTTTTTTATTGTTTATTTCACTAATTATTGTTGTTGTTGTTAAATATTGTTCCCTCTTCATCGGTGTTGTTACTACTCTTTATTATTATTATTTTTTCATTATTGTCTTAATGTGTTTTCCTTGTGTAACAAAATAATTATGTCTTGTTATGCTTTGATAATGTGAGAGAGACAGAGAGAGAGAGGAGAGAGACAGACAGACAGAGAGAGAGAGACAAACAGAGAGAGAGAGAGGGAGGCGAGAGACAGACAGACAGAGAGAGAGAGAGAGAGAGAGAGGAGAGAGAGACAGACAGACAGAGAGAGAGAGGAGAGAGACAGACAGAGAGAGGAGAGAGACCGACAGAGAGAGAGAGAGGGAGGAGAGAGACAGACAGACAGAGAGAGAGAGACAAACAGAGAGAGAGAGAGAGAGAGACAGAAAGAGAGATAGAGAGAGAGAGGAGAAAGAGACAGAAAGAGAGAGAGGGGAGAGAGACAGAGAGAGAGGAGAGATTTTTTTTGATTTTTAAAGCATCTTTATTTTAACATTTTCTCTAGTTCACAGTTACAGACAATACAACAAACACACTTGGTTCACTAACAGAGTCCTACACGTTAAAAACAGACTGGAAGCACAGGTCGTCCTCCACCAGGGAACAGATGGCGTCGTTAAAACACCACAGCTTGATGAAGACGTCCAGACTCTTCATCAGTCTGTGAAAGTTAAAATCAATCAAGACTCTGGCCCTGACCAACGCTACAAACACTCTTCCTAAAACACTCTCCTTTCCCCTCAGTTTGTTCCTCCTCTTGAGGTAGATGGCCATCTTCGCTTCCCCTACTAGAAAATTAAGCAGTCGCCATTTCTCTGCGTTGGCCCTGTAGTATCTACCCCCAAAAATAAAAAAGTTTCTGGACCACTCCTCCTTAAAGAGCTTAAAACTTTCCTTTAAAAGACTAAAAAGCTCTAAGAGTCTGTCACACTCTGCAAAACAGTGAAACACGGACTCTGGCAGTTTGCAGAATGGACATTCATTTGCGACCGTGGGATTAAAAACAGAAACAAAGCTGTTGACAGCTATGGCTCCATGTAGGACCCTCCATTGGAGGTCCCCCGTCCTTTTCTTGGAGGGAGCTTTGTAAAAACTCCTCCAACACGGCTCCTCCTGTCCCCCCCTCTGGAGCCTTCCCCTCCAGACAGTGTCCTGCCGCCCCTCCAGTCCCTTCCTGTTTAAAACAACCACACACTCTTTGTAAAAGGCCTTCCCGCTGGCTGCGTGCAGGTCCAGTTCTGCATAAAGTGCCCTGTGCAGCAGCTCCTCCGGGTTCGGCTCCTCCGCGCCTTCGCCGTACTCCTTCAGCAGGGCCAGCTGCTCCTCCGTGAGCGTCTCCCTCCACCTCTTGAGCACCAGGTGTACGATCCTGGTGGACCTCACCCCCAGCCGCTCCGCCATGGCCTCGCCGTCCTGCAGGTCGCTCCCCGCCGCCGCCACCACCTGCCTCAGGGTCAGGACCCCCGCCTCCCTCAGGATACTCCTCAGTCCTGGAGTGGCCCCGTCCTGCACATCCAGCCTGGCTCCTCCGATCACCGGCTCCTCCAGGAGCCAGTGGAGGGAATCTGCGGCCTCCCTTTTCCTGTTCTTAAATAACCCCCATGCTTTAAAAAGCTCCTGATAAAAACGGGCTAAGCCCGACTTGTTTAGAAGACTCGTGTCCATTAAAAACAACGAGCGGTCAAGTCCCATCCTCCCAGTCCTCTTTAAGACCAAGCCCGCCACGTCCTTCCAAACGTTAAAGTACCCCGTTAGAAACTTTTGCACAAACTGTAACCTGAAAGTTGCCACTCTGCTTTTGATGTCCACCACACTGTGCCCCCCTTCCTCTTTAGGCAGAAAGACCCTTTCCTTCCTGACCCAGTGGAAATTCCGCCCCCAAAAGAAATCCATCAGCTCGGCCTGTATCTTTTTTACTAGCAGGTCTGGTGGTTGGACACAGGCCACCAGCTGTGAGGCCACCAGGTTGTTAATAATGAGCGTCCTGCCCCTATAGGACAGCTGTGGCAGTGCCCACCTCCATTTTCTTAGCTTGCCCTGTATCTTTCCTAACAGTCCTTCCCAATTCTTCCCCACCATGCTTTCACTCCCTAAAAACACTCCCAGATACTTAAACCCATCCCTTCGCCACCGTAAGCCTCCTGGCAGTTTTAAAAGTCCCCCCCTCCATCCGCCCACAGCCAGCGCTTCGCTTTTGCCCCAGTTGACTTTCGCTGCTGATAGCAGCCCAAAGTCCCTGACGATCCCCTCCAGTTTGCTGATTTCGTCCTGTTTCTTTATTAAAACAATGACGTCGTCCGCATAGGCTGATTAAATGTGGCTTCTCTCAAGACCGTTTAGAAACACCTCCTCGATGTTCGTCCTTAACTGACACAGCAATGGTTCTATGGCCAGAGAGTACAACATCCCTGAGAGGGAGCAGCCCTGTCTCACCCCTCTACGCACTTTAAAAGGGCCGCTCAGCCCTCCATTAATCTTCAGTATACTCTCGATGTCCTGGTACAAAACCTGGATCATGGCTATCAGACCAGGGCTGAGGCCAAAAGCCTCCAGAGTTTTCCAGAGGTAAGGGTGCTCAACCCGGTCAAACGCCTTTTCCTGGTCTAGCGAAATGAGCCCAGTTTCAATGCCCAGAGAACTAGAGACGTCCAAAATATCCCGAATTTTGGACACATTGTCCAGAATGGACCTACCAGGCACACAGTACGTTTGGTCCTGATGGACTACCAGGTCCATCACCTCCCTCAGCCTGTTGGCCAGCGCCCTCGACAGGATTTTATAGTCCGTGCACAGAAGGGACACAGGACGCCAGTTCTTGATCTCCTGCAGGTCTCCTCTCTTGGGTAGGAGAGTGATGACTGCCCTCCTGCAGCTGACTGGCAATAACTTATCTTTAAAAACTTCATTAAAAACCATTAAAAGGTCCTCCCGTAACTCCTCCCAGAACTCTTTGTAAAACTCCGCAGGAATCCTGTCGATGCCAGGGGCCTTACCCCCCTTCATGCTCTGCAGGGCCGTGGAAAGATCCTGCAGGGTCAGAGGTTCCCCCAGCACCGCACTGACATCTTCCGGGACCCTGGACAGATTCCCGCAAAAGGAGTAAACCAGTTATTTTTGCTCCTCGTACTCACTTCTGTACAGCTCCGTGTAAAAGTCCACGGCTCTCGTCCGGATCTCCTCCGGCCTCCTGAGCTCCTGTCCTGTGTCTGATCTCAGGGCGTGGATAAACCTGCTCTGCCCGTTCCTCTTCTCCAGGCTAAAAAAGAAACTAGATGGTGCGTCCATCAGTGCTGCACTCTGGAAGCGAGAGCGGACCAGCGCCCCCTGCGCCTTGGTGCCTAGTAGGTCTGCAAGAGCAGCTCTTTTAGACTTGAGGTCCTTAATGTGATCTCGATTCCCAGTGGGTTCCACTACACCCTGTAACTCCACAATGTCAGTCTCCAGATCCCTCATTGATCTGGTGATGTCCCGTGTGACATTGAGAGTGTACTGCCGACAGAGCTGCTCTATCTCCCTCTTCCCATAGTCCCACCACAGTCTTAAGGAAATAAAGTCCTGCTTTCTGTTTCTAAAACCTTCCCAAAAAAACCTAAAAGCATTCTTAAAGTTGGAGTCACATAGTAGGGTGGTGTTAAAATGCCAATATGCGCTTTTGGGCTTTACATTGGCGATAAAAACACGGCAAACAACCAGGGAGTGATCGGTAAAACCAACAGGCACCATTCTACATTCCTTAAAAATGTTAAAATGGTGCTTAAAACAGTAAAACCGGTCTAGTCTGGCCAACGATAAAGAGGTGCCTCTGCAGTGCACCCAGGTGTACTGTCTTTCATCCCCGTTGGTTCTCCTCCACACGTCCGTTAGCTCGTTCTCGCTTGAGAGCAGCCTCATCGCGTTCTGCGATGCTCTGTGAGGCTCACAGTGGTTCCTGTCTAACAGGTCGTTCTCGGTGCAGTTAAAGTCACCTCCTAGAAACAAAAACTCCCCAGTACGAACTTTTCTCAAAACCCCATTTAAAACTTGCAAAAAAGTGACTCTGTGTGGTCCTGTGGTGGGAGCGTACACATTTATAAAGACAAACTTATGATGCTCAAATGCTGCCCTCACCACCATCAGTCTGCCCTCCACCACCTCCTCCACCTCAAAGGATGCTGGGGCAAAGCTCTTAGAAAAGAGAAGAGCCACCCCCCCGCTGGTGGTGCTCTTGTGGCTTAGCACCCCCCCCCCCCCCCCCCCCCCCACTCCCTCTTCCAGTCAGCCTCATTGCCAGAGTCACTGTGGGTCTCCTGCACCAACAGCACATCCAGCCTCTTCTGCTCCATCAGCTCCTACAGCAGAGACCTCTTAGCTACGTCTCTAGTCCCATTCGCATTCAGCGTGCTGATGTTAAAGTCACTCATTGCAACGGAAAAGGGAATCAGCCCGAACAGCGGCACCCACCTCCACCTCCTCCCCATCCTCTCCGTAGTTCAGCTCCTTCCTGATCTTCTGCACTATTTTCTTTAGCCTGTACACCTCCTGGTCCGTGAACCCTCCTCTCCCCTTACTCCTCATCTGTTGCTGGGCCGCGTTCGCCAGCAACTCCTTGTCTGAGAAGAAATCCTCCACCTTTATCCCTTTCACATTCTTCGTCCTGTGCAGAAACGCTTTTATTTTGCCCACACTGTAGCTTTTTTTGCCCTTTTTCTTCTTTACGCAGAGAAAAACCTGCCCCTCACTGTCTGCAGCAGAGTCCTCCTCCATCCAGGACTCCGACTCCGAGCCTCCCTGCTCCACCTCCTGACTTGCCTTCCCCTGGCTTGCTGTCCCTCTCTTCGCCTGAGAGTCTCCTACCATTTTGTTGGACTTTCTTTTGAGCCGAGGGACTCTCAACCGATCGTCCTCGTCCCCCATCTCAAAGTCACTTCCTTCCAGTGCCTCCTCCTCCCAAGCTACGTCACCTGCACTCCTCTGACTTTGTGCTGTAGCTTCCTTTCCTTCACCAGTCCCCTCCTGTCCCCCCGCACCCACCTGCCTGTCTTCCGGACCCTCCTCCTTCCCCTCCTGTCCTCCCACCCTTACCTGCCTTCTTTCCAGACCCTCGCCTGCCTCCCCCCGTGTCTCCACGCTCACCTGGCTGCGCTGTCTACCTCCACCCGTTCCCTCCTGCGGCTCCACATCCCCCCCCCCCCCCCCCTTTTTTCCCCTGCCCCTCGCCTGCCCCCTCCTGTGCCCCCACCTTCACCTGTTTCTTCTCCTTTCCTTTCCGCCCTCCACCTGTCTCCCCCTGTGCCCCCACCTCCACCTGTCTTTCCCCTGCCTCCTTTTGGCCCTCACCTGCCTCTTCCTGTGCCCCCACCTTCACCTGCTTTTCCCCTCCTTCCTTCTGGCCCTCCCCCGCCTCCTCCTGTGCCCCCACCTTCACCTGCTTTTCCCCTCCTTCCTTCTGGCCCTCCCCCGCCTCCTCCTGTGCCCCCTTCTTCGCCTGTTTTCCCCCCTCCTGACCCCCCCCTGCTCCCTCCTGTGCCCCCACCTTCGCCTGCTTTTCCCCTTTCTGACCCTCACCTGCCCCCTCCTGTGCTCCCTCCTTGTCCTGTCCACCCTTCTGCCCCTCACCTGTCTCGCCGTCTGCCTTCTTACCTGGACATGCCCTGACCTGGTGTCCCTCCCCACCGCACCCAAAGCACTTGGTGGTGTCAGTGTTGACAAACACCACGTAGTCAAACTCATCCGCCCTGATTTTAAAAGCTACGTTTAACTCCGCATCCCTGTTGTTCAACACCATCAGGACGTGTCTCCTGTGCGACACCACATGCTTGAGCAGCGGCGACTTGCACCCCGACGGGACTTTTTTAACTGGCGACACCACCTTCCCGTGCCTCGCCAGTTCCTTAGTGAGGGTCTCATCTTTAATAAACGGCGGAACATTCGCCAAATTCACCCTCTTCGCCGGTGTGGAGAGAGGCAGGACGGGAACAAACATTTTGTTCACCGTAACGCCGCTCGCCACCACCGCGTTCACCTTGTCTACGCCATCCAGGAAGATGACCACCGCGCTGTTCATCCGCGCTGCGGACACAACGCTGCTGTAGCCGACAGCCTTCCCCACCGCCAGGCTGCAGTCCTCCACCGAGACCGAGGAAGACACGGGCAACTTAATGCCGTGCTTCCTCGTTAGCTTGGTGAGGTCCGACATGGTTGCGGAGCCGCACCACCACCACCACCACTACCACCACCCCCCACCCGCTGTGCGCACACCCTACAACCAACAAAAAAACTAACACCGTCACCAACAAATAATTATAAACATATTGATAGAAAAAGTTAGAGAGAAAAATCACTCACTCTACCAAACGCTCACACGCTCCGCTCGCTCACACCTCCAATCACTCAGAGAGAGAGAGACAGAGACAGAGAGAGAGACAGACAGACAGACAGAGAGAGAGGAGAGAGAGACAGACAGAGAGAGAGACAGACAGACAGACAGAGAGGAGAGAGACAGACAGACAGAGAGAGAGAGAGAGAGAGATAGAGAGAGAGGAGCAAGAGATAGAAAGACAGAGAGACAGACAGGGAGAGAGACAGACAGAGAGAGAGGAGCAAGAGATAGAAAGACAGAGAGACAGACAGGGAGACAGACAGACAGAGAGCGCTACAAGGGGTGAACTCTTCAGCTGCTTTTTCTTTCTTTCTCTTTTTCTTTCTTGGAAGCCTTCAACTCTTCACTATTTATTTCTATACACGTCATAGAGTCTCTTTCCCTCCTTCATTGTTTATATTGATTTTTGAAACGTTGGCCCTTACTCCCCAAAATCTTCTCCCTCCAAACTTCCCCAAACAAAGCAAAAAGCAAACTTACAATCCTAGTGTCTGTACAGACCATGTGTCTGTGCTTTTATTTGAATAGATCATTGACAACACGCACTCACTCCCTCCCCACCCACACCATCCATCAGATGCTGTCTCCACTGTGTGTGTGTGTGTGTGTGTGTGTGTGTGTGTGTGTGTGTGTGTGTGTGTGTGTGTGTGTGTGTGTGTGTGTGTGTGTGTGTGTTTGTTCCAGTTAGCAGGTAAAATATTCCTCTCTTTCTTATTTTCTAAATCCATTTTCATTTTCTTTTGGGGAGATGTTTCATATTAAGAATGTTAAAATGAATAAAGAATATTTATTGTCATGATGAAAACAGCCTGGCAGCCTACCTGTCAAGCTGTGGATTTCAAAGGCAGAGATCTCTCCCTCTGGCCTCAGAGAGTACTGTAGGTTTCCCTGAGGTTCTTCAGGGTCGTCAGCATCTGTGGCTGTCACTGCAACCACTTCAGATCCTGTTTTGGGAGAATTAAACAGTCAGGAAGAATTCAGTCACAGGACCGCTCCACCTGAATGTGGACAAGACACTGTGGAAAACTCCACCCAAGAGGATCCAGGAAAAACATGTCAGCAAGAAAAGATCTGTATTTAATTGCATCGTTGGAAATAAAGGGGAAACAACAGAATCTTTAAAGGAAACTTTCCTATAATTCAAGATGATGAACGGCCTCCATAATGTGTTATTAATGTAAAGACATTTCAGAGCTTTAACACCTCACATGGAGGTGACTGAGCTTAACTGTTGTAGGAGAAATGCTTCATGGTTACATTCAATTGGCTATGGTTGGACTTTGAGTCTTTATGTGGAATAGGACAAATGAGCGAGCCAGCAGCGTTGCTGGTTAACAGCATGCTCACCAAGTGTAGACCTCTTCTTGATGGATCCACTGTATGTTGTTGGGAAGATGGGGACACTGCCGCTGGACAACACCAGGACAACTAACTCCGTAGAGTCCACCAGCGTGTTATCTCCGTCATACATCAGAGTCTTCAGGAGGTAGAAGCTCTTCTCCTTTTGGTTCAGAGTCTTGTGGACAAACAAACGTCCTTCGTCGTCCACAGTGAAGATGGAGTTGGCACCCTCACCTTCAAGGTGATATCTCTTCACCTTCTGGAGCCAGTCCTGCCAGATCTGTACAAAAAGAAAAATAAATTGTCTCACTAGTTTTCTTTTCAATTATTGAATTTTATTTTCAATTCTATAAAAAGATTTTAGTATTGATATCAAACCTTCACGGGTAAACTTACTATAAATGATGGGTTGGGTCACATTTCACAAACCACATTTCAACAATAAAATCTGAGGAATCTCCACAATCTCAAGGATAAAGGTCAGTGAACAACTGGGACGAGGGATGAACTGATACTAGTTTAACAAGCTCAACGACAAAGACCCAACACCAAGAGACATATGTACCTCCACATATCTACATAAAGGTTATGAATGAATGGATGGATGAATATGTAAATTAATATTGATACCCAGATATTTAAGAAGTGACTTGATTTGCTGATTTCCTGAAACAGCGATATTTAAGATATTTAAGTTACTGATGAAGGAAAATCTGTTGTATGTAAATGTGGATTATATGTCACAAATCATGGTGTTGTAACGACCCTAATGTCTATACTGTTGAGTGGAATGGATCAGTATCTGTATCAGATGGAAGCTAAAGTGTAGCACTCGGAATCAGTGAAAAAACAGGACCTACCCGTCCTATCACGTAGGGGCCTGTATCAACCCTCCCCTCGTACATGTAGAACGTTTGCTTGAAGAGTTCCCTCTTCTGCCCCGAGAGGTCGGGGTGAGATTCCTTCCTCACAGCGTCAGAGGAACCAGAGGAAGCTGCCTCTGCTCGTGTTAGAACGAGGGTTAAGGCCAGGGCCATCAGCCCCATCGTCCATGTCTGCAGTCCAGCCATCATCTAGGATGAGAGAGGGAGAGAAAGAAGGAAGGAGAGTTTTAACTGAAGCTTTGGAAACATTTTAGAATGAGGTCAGTTATATTATTAACATTATTAGTATTACTATCGTAAGTATTTTTCTTAATTATTATTATTTTTTCATAATTAAAGATCCATCGGATTTGTAATATTCTCTGATTTCTTCGGGCTAAAAGAGGACGATCGCTAGAGCTACGGACACGGTCGAGGTGTCGTTAGAACCGTGACGTCACAGACAGACAGACAAGTTTCAAATTGTAAATAATCGAGTGAAAATGTCAAGCGTTTTCTGATTTCATGGAATCTATCCCATCGAAAACTTGGACACAAAAACACATTCACATCCACAGAAACTCGTGACAATTGTCACTTAACAGATTCAAGCTGAAAAGTGTGATTTCATCGTAGTCAAAAGATTCAGGTCAAGGTCAGGTCAGATTATTGTGGTTGAAAAGGATTTGGGCCAAAATCTGTGAATTATTGTCGTTGAGAAGATTCACAGCCAAGGCCCGTGCAGCAGAGCCTGAACCCCGGGCTCGTTGAAAAAAATTCAGCCCGGGGTTTGAAAAAAAACTGGGTCTCGCTCGATGCTCTTATCTTTCTCCGACCATGAAACTTGGAAAAAAAAATCACTGAAACAAAACAGAAGCCGATGAGTTTTAATGTGTATCAAATAAGTACTGACGCAGAAACGAAGCTCGGAGTTAGTTTCGTGAAACCCAAACTTCTCCCTTTGTTCTCATATCTTTTATCGTCATGGCGACACGTTTGCTCGTTTACATATCTCGCCCATACCCACTAAAGATTTATATTAAAAGAGCTTGAATTTGGGGCTCCGCCAGTTGTGCCCCAGCTGTCTCAGAAACAATGTCCCATCAGATGGCTGGGTTCAATTCAATTCTACATTTAATTATATCCTTTCCCTTTCTGAGTCAATTAGAAAATTATAATATTGATCATTTGTATGAAACCATTTTCCACTTAAATTCAATAGCATAAATAAAAATGTAATTGCACCATAATCACAGATGAATTCAAATATTTAGTTTTTAACACTGAATTTGTTTCATATCAACTCATTTCAAGCAGGAATATAAAAGCTATTTACGAATAACTTTAATGGAAAATGGAATAATGACAGAACAAATAATATTAAATACAGTTTTACACGAAATGTATCGACAGATGATGACAGTGACAAAGGAGATGGCTTCTATTATTATAATTATTATTATAATTTTTTTTATTATTAATAATAATAATAATAAGAAGAAGAAGAAGAAGAAGAAGAAGAAGAAGAAGAAGAATTTGAATTATTAAAATTAATTAATAATAATCCCCCCCCCCTTATTATTATTATTAATTAATAATAATAATTATTATTAAGCTCTCGCTGCAGCACCTCATTAGGGATAACCGAGAGGACCAGCGGTGGACAGCTAGAGATACGCGCCGTAAATTCATACCCCGTTCTCGAGCAAATTTAGTCACCTACAAGGAAAAAAGAAAGAAGAACAGGAGGGTCTTTCTGGTTCAGTCCACTGTTGTCTGAAGGATTTAAACTTTAAGTCTGTCTTTCCCGAAATGTTCCCTCCCTCTGTCTGTGACTCCTCCCCCTCCTTAATATTTAAATGATTTTTTTTTAAATGATTTAAATGAAAAAAACCTTTGTTTCCCTTTACATAAAGATATTTCCACCATAAGCTAATGCACAAAAGGCACAAATTGAGATTATATAATATAATATAAGATAATATAATATAAGATAATAAAATATAATATAAGATTCTATAATATAATATAAGATAATATAAGGTTATATAAAATAATATAATATAATATAAGATAATATAATATAAGATAAGATAATATAAGATAATATAAGATAATATAATATAAGATAATCAAAATATAATATAAGGTAATAAAATATAATATAAGATAATATAAAATAATATAAGATAATATAAGGTTATATAAAATTAGATAAGATAATATAAGATAATATAAGAAAATATAAGATAAGATAAGATAACATAAGATAACATAAGATGTGGTGTGGTGCCCGCTGATCGGATCGGATCTGATCTGATCTGATCTGATCTGATCTGATCCGATCTGATCTGATCTGATCTGATCTGATCTGATCTGATCTGATCTGATCCGATCTGATCTGATCTGATCGGCGCCAGAACTTCAAGTTTATACTTTTACAGCTGCCGAATGTAATTAAACCGATTCATTCAAAAGGCAAGAGCCAAGCCACTATGGTGTCCTGGGGACTTGACAAACAAGGTGGCCCCAGCCAGATACAAAAAAATAAAAAATAAAACATTGTAAAGACAGACAGCTCTTCATCATCGTCATCTGTAACAGGAAACTCTGAGCAAACCCAGAAAGAAACAAGAGAAGAAAATGACACAAAGAGAAAGTGGACACACGAGAGATACGTCAGAGAAAAGTGTGTGTGTGTGATAACAGATAAACAAACATTGGGTATTGAGGGGCATTCTGCATCTGTCATTTATGAACGAATACATGAATACACTGTCTGTCTGATCTATCTGTCTATCTGTCTATTTGTCTATCTGCCTGTCTGTCTGTCTGTCTGTCTGTGTATCTGTCTGTCTATCCTTTCGGTCGGTCTGTTCGCCGGAACTTTGGTTCCTTGTGGAGTTTTCAGGAAACAGGCTTATTACTATTATTAATTACGCCAATTTGGACTCAAATTGACTTTCGAATGCCATTAGTGGACTGACATCGCTGTCGTCCCGTTCATTTGGACAGACGGCCATGCCCATGGTGGAAACATGGCAGAAATTAAGCAAGGACGAAAAGACTAGTGGTAGAAATTAATATCCATGTCAAACAATACGACGCTTCCAAGAAGAGCAAAGCAAAAATGCTTTTCATATTTAACCCTAAATGGAAAAGCGTTGGATCTTTTCCTGCCAGACGCCAGGCTGCGACAGAATAATTCCATATCCAGCCTCAGTTGGCGAGCGCCGCCCACTGAGACTCTGACACTGTTTATCAAGATAAGGTGGACACGTCACACAGGAACACACACACACACACACACACACACACACACACACACACACACACACACACACACACACACACACACACACGCACCACTGGTGCTGGGACAGACACACTGAGACAGACCGACAGACAGACAAACAGACAGACAGACAGACAGAGAGACAGACAGACGGACAGACAAACAGACAGAGAGAGAGAGAGACAGACAGACAGACAGAGAGACAGACATATATATATATATATATATATATATATATATATATATATTCTGTTGAAATTTGTTTTAAAAGGGCCTCCTACTTAGTACGTTTGGTGATTGGTGAGTGGTTTTGTGAAATAAAGTTTTGCAATGTTTGATTCCAAAAGACCATAATCTGGACCAGGAATGGCCCAATTAACAATTCCTTACTGATAGCTACTATCTGAATTCAGAAGATCAGCAAATCCTTGTACTATTACATTTCACTGCATATATGTATGGAAGTATGTATATGTATGTGACAAATAAAAATCTTGAATCTTGAATCTTGAATCTTACTCTTATGGCAGAGATACACCAAAGTACTATCAGTTGTACTAGGGCGGGTGACGGATATTCTCACAAGAGATATGATCAGATGTGAGTTGAGTTTCTATCTCTATCCATCAAACGAGCACATCAAATGAAACGGCTGCCGATGACTGAGCCTGCTTTTAACAAACTTTAAGACAATATTAAAGTCTCAAAAATTTGTTGAGGACTTAAGTATCCAAGCTATAACATTTGATTTATACAACGCATTGCACGAAGAATAAAGCTTGGCCTCTATTTTTCTTGTTGTCTTCCAGATGCTAAAAAAGCTAAACAAGGTCAAGCTAAGAAGCACCAGACCCCCAGCAAGGCCAAGGCAATGGCACTTGTCAGCACTGGGCGACAGGGGGTCACCAAGCAGGTCAAACTGCTACAAGGGCGCCGGGGTCCTGGCAAGAGTAAAGCTACCAATGACAGATTGATCCTCTTGTCCTTAACGGAAGCTTAAGTCTTATACATTACTACGCATTTAAATTATGAGGAAAGTCCTTTTCAATTTTTTCACTTTATTCCCTCTTGTTTGTCCATTTAAGATAAAACGCAAATATCTGAGGATACATTTTCATGACCCCTTCATTCTGTTTGGTCCTTTCATCCTGCAACGTGTATTGTCTGATTGCAGACTCCATGTCACTTACTAATATCAACATTTGCTCATTGGTGAATAACTAACCCTAAGAAAGAAGAAGAAGAAAGAGTCTTTATTTATCACGCAACACACCACACTACAACACATGCTTGCACACACACACACACACACACACACACACACACACACACACACACACACACACGCACATGCTTTTGATGGTGGCCGGTGAAATGGATTCTCTGCTTTTGACCCATCCTGGCTTGTCCTTCCTCCAGGGGCACAGCCAGGAGCAGTGGGCAGCGTACGTGGACGCGCCCGGGGACCAAGTGATAAATGTCCATCGCTGGTCAGACCATGATGGGTGCATGTTTTTGGTGGGGGTCCTTACTGACGTGAGGTGGAGGAAACCCCATGTGAGCAGGGGGAGAACATGCAAACTCCACACAGAAAGGCTCCTATTTGGGAGATAACCTGCCGGAGCACCGTGCCAACAGCGCCCCAGGCGGGAATCAAACCCAGGACCTTCTTGCTGTGAGGCAGCAGTGCAATGCACTGCGCCACCGTGCGCCACCGTGCCACAACCCTAACCTAACCCTAACCCCCCCCAACCCTAACCCTAACCCTAACCCTAAAAGACTTCTCAGGTCAAGATGAGGACGATGGAGGTATGTCACAGTTGCTCCGTCCCCTCGCTCACCTGTGACATAGAGTGAGGAGATGTTGAGCAGGTAGCCGCCGTAGGCAGCGGACTCTGCCCCCGGCCACGCCCCGTAGCCCCCCAGTCCGTCCCGGAGGCTCCTCCTCAGCTGTTGCAGGGTGACGGCCTCGGCGTGGCTCTGCGGCACGGAGAGCAGCACCCAGAAGTGAGCCACCACGCTGCCCTCGCTGCGGACGTTCAACAAGCTTCATATCACACACAGAAATGTACAGTGAAGTCAGCTTTGACCAAAAGAGAAGAGGGAGTGAGATAATAATGAGAACATCAGGTTGAACGTGTTAACGCGGGCAACGTGGCGTGGCGGTCACACCGTTTCACGCTTCTCAAAGTTCCCTTTGCATGTTTTTTTTTATTTGAAAACACATTCATCTCACACTCTGAACTATTTAGTTTAAGCTCCCAGTGCAAGGGCTGTTGAATTCACAAGCTGCCGAAAAAACAATTTGGTTAGCGCGAAACAACACAACAGTTTGCCGTGGGCGTCCGTGCTTCTCTGAAGGGAGATGATGGGACACAGCTTGGGGGTGGGAGACAGGCCGCATTCCACTTCGAGATTTGTTCAAGGTTTGGTTCATGTGGTTTCAGAACAGGCTGTTTGTTTATCAGGGTTTTATGCCTGAGAGGAGCCAAATTGTTGGAAAGAGGGATTCAAGCCCGATAGCGTTAATCTGCACCCTTTTAACATTGACATCTAAAGAACAAAATATATGATCTAATCGTTATTGGAAAACCGAAAACCACTAGGAGGTTTCCTGTAGTGGCAGAACCACACACACTGTGCTGCTTTGTGTGGAGTTGCTCTGTATGCTGCCCACTGCTCCTGGCTGTGCCCCCGGAGGAAGGACAAGCCAGGATGGGTTAAATGCAGAGGCCTCATTTCACCGGCCACCATCCAAAGCATGTGCTTGTGTGTGTGTGTGCATGTGTTATGGTGTGGTGTTGTGAGGGAAAAATGATTACGATCAACTATTTTGAATGAGGACAAAGGCCTCTACCTCCAAAAGGGGGTTTGAAAACATTTGTGTCTGTCCCCCCAAGAACCCCCCAGAGTTGATGTAAAGAGAAATGTTTTGCTCCTACAATGTTTACCTTTTATAGAGATGGGGGACACCTAGAAGTGCATTGTCATGCAACCCCCATTCTGCCTGGTCAAGTTTGCAAGTACCTGTTATTTCCCTTGTCAAGGAAGGGGGGGCACCCAGGAAGACAGTTGGGGGGGTGGGCGCAGACCTGTTGGAGACCTCTGACCCCAACCGCACCCTGTTCTCCTGTATAAAGCCTCCTGTCTTTCTCTGTGATAGTAGATTGATCCCAGCGCTGCTTTGGAGCAGTAGTGAATCTTTCTCTTTATTCTGCAGAATAAATAATCTTGGATATTCTCAGTTTTGTCTTCTTATAGCAGGCAGATTAACCTCACCGATCATTGCGGAAGAATTTCCTTCACAGTGTGTTGCGTGATGATTAAAGATTCTTCTTCTTCTTCTTCTTCTGTAGGAGTCCCACACAGCCTCGTAAATTTCCCTGCTGTGGGACTAATAATTGTTTATCTCTCTTTTATGTCTCTAGACGAGCGCATCAGTAAAACATGTATTTTTGGAAATCCACCATGAAACCAAACAGTCCAGCGAGTTAATTATGAGAAGCCTTCCTTCTCCTTCCATTTCTTGTCCGCTCTGTTTTTGAGGACGGGGGGGGGGGGGGGGGGGGGGTGAAGAGAGAGAGGGAGAGGGGCTTTTTAAATAATGTACACACTTTTAGTTTCAACTACATTTTATTCAGATTTCTATATTTAACCTTTATTTATATATATATATATATATTATTCAAGATTCAAGATTAAAGAGGTTTATTCGTCACATACATATACATACTTTCATACGTATACATACTTTCATACATATACATACTTTCATACATATATGCAGTGAAATGTAATGCAACGCACCCGGTGATAACACACATTATGTCCTAGGGAAACATTTCTTTCTAATAGACCAACTAACTGATTCCTAAAACGTAATACAGTAAGTCGAATAATACTTATAGAATAAAATGAAAATATATAGAATAAAATAGATAAAGGGAATATGCTTATGTAATAAGCATATTCCCTTTATCTATTTTATATCATTACATTAAGCAGACGCTTTTATCCAAAGCGACTTACAATTATTCAAACACCAATGGACACAGCCATCAGGGGTTAAGTGTCTTGCTCAAGGACATTTTAGGAATTAGATAGTTGGTTGGTCTATTAGAAAGAATTTTCTTTTTTTTTTATAGAGATATATCCGGTTAAAAAGTGCTTTATTAATAAAACATATTACTATAATTTATTAATGTTGTTATTGTTATATTGTTTTATTTTATTTTTTACATTTTAAATTATTAATTGTATTACCCCTAGTTGTACAAGTCATAAAAGTATCTGTGGTAGTCACATTTAGATTTTTCTCTTGTTCCTCACTGTAAAATGGACGATACAGTAAGTTGTCCCAGTTATTAAAAGTACTCCAGTCTTTTGTCCTTGAAGTCATCATTTTGTGCGGTGCAGCTTCCTGTCTTTTCTATTACAGTAGTAGCCTCTCTGACCATGTCCTGCAGTCCTGCGGCCTCCGTCCGAAACCCCAGGCTGGAGTGGGAGGACAGGTCTGCGGAGAAGCCCCTGTTGAGGACGGACAGGGAGGCGGTGTACTGCTGCTGGACCCGGGGCTCCAGGACCCACACCCTGTACTCTGTCGCAGAGACACAGCACAAGCACTTCACTGCACGCCGTAGCAGAGCATGCACGGGACAAATCAGCTTTGAATCGATCGATCACAGAGACGGGGGGGGGGGGGGGGGGGTCTGTAATACCCACCCAGGAAGTACCACACCAGTGTGGCTCCTCCGGCTAGGACGAAGACGACCAGGATGATGAGTGAGATGAGGAAGGCCAGGGCTCTGCTTCTCTCTGCCGGGTGGGTCCCAGTGTGCGCGCTGGACCTTCCCTGTGGCCAACACATAAATAACCTCACAGTTACAATGACAATAACAATCTCACATTGTAACCCACTGAATTTTGCATCTCGGAAAAGAATATCAGGTCCTATCATGGAACTATCTAGACCAGTTACTCTGAACGTTATTACACCAACGTCCGTCACTGTCACACATTAGGCCACATTAGATAATATTTACTCTCTCGCCATATTTAATTATTTTATTATATTTTAAAAATATATATATTTCATATTTAATTTTATTCCAAAATTGACAAAGGGGAAGTGGGGAACATAATGGATGGACATTAGGAAAATGACACCAAACTGAGAGGAATATTAGTTTCTTTACATGAACTTTCTATTTAGGGAAATTCTGGAGAAATTTAGGACCCGGTGATCTTTCTCCTCCACCTATTAGTCTTACTGTACAACCTCTGAAAGGGAATTTTAGGAGATAAATACACTTTGATTAAAACGGTTAAAATTGCACTTGTAACGGTGCCAATGTCTTGTTTTAATAACAATGGCAATAATAAGAATAAGAATAATACAATAAAACAATAAAATACATGTATATGATTATATATAATATTACATATCTGTATAGGATTCTAATTATATAAAATGACGCTCAAGTTTACATCGATCAGGGATGATGCATTTTTGAAGGTTGTAAAGAGGAATAAAAATATATATTTTTTATTTTTTAATCTTCGGGGTCTGGAGGGAGCCCCGGGGCAACCGGGCGCCGCGGACGTCACAACCGGGCGAGTAAGCGGCGAAAAAGCCGCGTATTTATTTCAATCCAAGTTGTGATCGAAGCGCTTACACCTGAAAGGACGCAAAACGCTTTTTTTCTTTTGTCTATGAAGATAAAATCACGAGTGAAGTTCAAAAATCTCCTTGCACAACCTCCCGCAATACGTCAAATGAGGTAAATTCTTTGTCTTTACTGTGACAAATACAAATATTTACTCCTTAATCATCTTAGAGCCAATGTGTGACAATGACAAACCCTGCATGTCAACAAAATACTTAATCAATTCTCAGTTATCTCAATAGGTCACATAATTTGACATTTTTGTCAGTTTGGAATGCAATGCTGGTCTTGTGGTCACTACCGCTTCACCCTTGAAGATGCAGATATTTATACATATTGAATGACACCTTAATTACATTTAATCCATGAGTATTCTGGACCTCGGTCCTCAGCTCCACTCACTGTCTCTGGGTTCTGGAACGAACGCCCGGAACATCCACCACACCCGGGGCGCGGAGAACTCCCCGAACTCGCTGGCGCCCCCGGTTACCGACGTATTCCGCGAAGAGCCTCACCGGCGGCGGCGTGTGACCCAGGGGAAGGTCCTGTCGCAGCACCGGTCGGTGTCGAAGAAGGACGCGCCCGGGACGTGCCGAGTCTTGAAACCGCTCTCCGCGCCGCGCCGCAGCTTGGGCAAGTACCACGACGCGTCCGCAGTTTGGCCCCCCGAGTTCTATTTGCATTTCATTGAAAATAACTACACTCTATATATTTCTTGGGGTGTTTTATTACTTATTTTTGTATCGCATGTGTATATTTTATACGTGTACATATTTATACAGTATTGTTTAGATACATTTACTCTGTAGTCTGCTGTAACGGTACATTTCCCTCCCTCCGTAATAAAATACGATTTTATCTTAAATAAGGGTTAAAATATGTTTATACTGTTATCCTCGTTTGATCGTTAAATTACCCAAAAAGACAAATTCGTGTTTTGTTTATTTTATTTGTTTCTGCACAACGGAATTTCTTCTGGGAACTATTGGCTTCGACCGCTGTGTTCCGCACGGACAGTTTTAGCGGCGCACAGCTCACACGGATGTTGACAGACGCACACGGCTGTATGGTCTGCGTGACAACTCAAATCGCGGGTGAATGGACAAACGTATTTAATTTACACTTTATCTCGAGCTCACTGCCCCAGAATGTCGGCGTCGATCATCAGAAGAGGACTGGAGCTGCTCAGCGATGATATTAAAGGTAGAAACCCGAGGAATAGTAGCTTTTTATTCAGGACAGCACCGCCGTGGATGTGTCTGCAGGCGTTCTGTAGTTATTAGGCCTTAAAACACATCCAATAATCCCAAGTTTGGATTCATAAACATTTTGTCGTTTATTTATCTATTTCGAAAATTAGTCAATTTCTTCAGCATCAGAGTCGACATTTCTAATGTTGTCAAATCGTAAAGCCCACCGCTGAAAATACTGACCGTCCAAATAGAGGATTCTTGCCTGCAATACCTAACTGAATAAGACAGATGGTTTGTCAAAAAAATAAATATATATTCTGTTGAAATGGGTTTTAAAAGGGCCTCCTACTTAGTACGTTCGGTGATTGGTGAGTGGTTGTGTGAAATAAAGTTTTGAAATGTTTGATTCCAAAAGACCATAATCCTAAAATGGCCTAATTTACAATTCCTTACTGATAGCTACTACTGTATCTGAATTCAGAAGATCAGCGAATCCTTGTACTCTTATGGCAGAGATACACCAAAATACTGTCTGGTAGTACTCCATCCAGTATCTGGTCTATTCAATGCCCTGATTGGTAATCAGAGAAACCAAATGTGTTATAGAGCTGAGTGAGTTGGTAAATGAAGGTTTTACTAAATTGTGTCGGAAGTACAGCAAACACATTAATTAACAACAGAAGCTTTTAAAGAAAATAAACCGTTCAGTTGGTTGAAAACTGTTTCCATCGTGGATTGAACAGGCCGTTCAACGTCAGCGGCAGCCATCTTGGTAAGGTGCCTCGTCGGCTCTCCTCTGCATCGTCATCGTATCAAACACACCCCATATTAGATAAACGGTTGTGATGCTTCCTACCCTGGCAAGGTGGGATGGGAGGGTGGCCAGACGTGTTCTGCAGAGCAAATATGGTTCACAGGCTCGAGGAGCACAGCCATTCAAATACATTGAATGGCTGTTTTTTTTTTTTATTGTTGGTTTTTTTTAAGTAGAAGATAAAAAGGGTATGATGTGGATAATCTAAAGATGAGCAAATTGGTAAAGAACAAAAGAAACACATGAGACTATTAAAAAAAAAGAAAAAAGACTCAAATTCTTTGTTTTCTCCAAGCAGATCTCTGTCAGACGAATGACAAACGACAAAGATTGTGAAAATCTTTATGACAACGTCTTGATACAGGAGAATATTTACACGGTAACCACCAAAACAATTGACTCCACGGAATGATAGAAGGCCCGTTCACATTCACAAACGTGTCATTTCCTGCCTGACGGTGGTTCAACAGGAAATGTACGGCACCGCGGCGTCGCCTCCTCCCGTGGACCAGCGGAGGCTTGGGCCTGACGAGCTCCGTCACAACCCAATGCTGGTATCACATGAAGCTCCCACGTTGGTCAATTTACATATTAAAAAACATTTCTGGAACAGCTGATTGCGTTCACGAGACAAAATTGTCCTCTGCTTGTTCCTCTTTCACCAGGATGCCAAGTATCTGAAGGAATGGTGGAAGAGGGTGGAATGTGAGTCGGAGACGAGACCTTTTTTTTTTTTTTTTAATGATTATTAAAACAACTTCATTAAATCGGAATTCTTACTTCCAGCTTGGGAGTACCTGGCAATTGACCTCTCACTACAAGAAAATGAGGAATCTAAGTAAGTTGATCTTTTATTTTTATGGCACTTTATGTATTTATCATTGATTGGGGGGGAAACCCAGTCTCACCCGCTGCAGCCTCTCTGGTGAGATGTGCACAATCTACACAACATGTGTGTTCCAAGCTGCAGCGGGTTGAGTACGGTGACCGATAGATTGTAACGCCTCCTCAGGAACATCACCAATAAAGCCCAGCGCATCTATAAAGCCATCCAGGTGTTCCACCTCCTGTTGGCCGAGCACGGTGTGACCTTTCAGGGCCACATCTTCGAGCTGAACGCCGTTGCCGACAACTTAGATAAGGTAACGAGTGGAGATGGAAGACGTTTTTAAAGTCAAATAAACAGCGTGTTGTAATTGTTCGATTTGGCCCCTCAACCTGACTCCTTGAATCCCAAGGTTTCCAAGGGAACAAAGATCGCTGGCATCACCGGAGGAATGGCCCAGGCCCCAAGAGCGATTGGGGCCTGGGCCGCAGTGTTTACAGTACCAGTTTCATCACTGACCAGACATGTCTCAATGGCTTAAAGGGAAAGTTTTCAACCCAGGCTCATTGAAATGTTTGTTCCCGTAATTTATAGCTTTTCACGGCACAGTCTCACCGAACGCTTAACTGCGGAGAACCTTACCACTCCGCTTAAATGCACCCAACACAAAGTTTTGGAAAAGTCATCTTATCGGGTTTTTTTTCTTCTGCACTCCCACAAATCAGCTCCGTGCCCAACTCCGTGCTCCAACATACACATTTGTGTGTATGTTGTTTGAATCATTATGAAATATATACTTTTTTTTGTCAAAACCAACAAGTTTCATTTGATTTTATTGAAGACAAATAATTTGAGACCAATGAGAGAAAACAGATGCAGATTGGGATCTATCAGTCTCTCTATGTAAATTGATTACCCAAAATTAAAATCAAGTATAATGTTTACTTATTTTTATTGAATGTATTTTTGCTTGTTTAAGCTGCGTGTTGCGTTTGAAAGGTGGTCATTTGTATAAATGACGATGATAAGGGTGATGAATATTATTATTATTAGTGTTGTTGTTGTTATAGTATCTGGTAGGCCTTTAATTATGAAGGGCTTTCCTTATATCTCCCAAACTCGGTGACCCTCACGTTAGTGCTTCCCTCGGCCAACAGGGGGCAGCAAATATTTACAGTATTATTCTTTCTTTCTTTTCTTTTATATGAATTTAAAGAAAAAAAAATAGAACCACCAACTTGGTTGATTTTCCCAGAATAGATGAGACTATATTTAATAAATAATAAAACACAATGTCATACTGTGCATACCCCTGCAAGTGCAACACTGAAGAAACAAGAAGAAAGAAGCTGAAGAAGATAACTGTGTTCCTGAACAATAAACCATACAGTACTTCAGGACTAAGGGACTGCGTTAACAGGAAAAAGGAAAGCATTTAAAAAAATAAGGACCGTGTTGAACTAAAAACCATACAAAAGGAACTTAGATGTTAAAGGAGGCAATGAGACAAAAGTATTCGACGACATTCTACCACTTTCAACTCATAAACCTTGAGGATTCAATGAAAGCCACTGCAACATGGAACCAAGTAAAAGATGTACTGCTGATGACTTTCAGAAAGCTACAATGAAGGCCTGAGGTGGAGAGCGACATGGTGCTGTGAAATCTGACGGAGCGGGCGAGGTTTGGTGTCTGCTCTCTCAGCACTCGCTGGACCTGCACGCTGGCGCCGCGCCGTGGAAAACAGCCGTCATCGCTCCAGTTCCAAACGGGCGTCGTCCTCCCGAGAACAATGATTAGAGTGTCAATGCATGAATGTCAAGATGAGACTGTGCTAGAAAAAATACATCTCTCCTCTCACTCTCCTGTCACAGGAATGATCGTGATGTGGAGGTACTACCAGAAGAAGAAGTACCTGGTCAGCATGAACCACTACTGGGAGGATGGAATTGAGATGATTAGCTGGAGGAGGAGAGATGAGCAGCTGTCAGCAGGTGGTGGACAACCAAGAGGATGGAGGAGAGATGGACATGGACAGGCATGTGGATGATGGAGGGAATGACCTGCTTATAGGAATGTCTTTGCATGCAGTTTGCATGTTCTTCCTGTGCCTGCGTGGGTTTTCTCCGGGTACTCCGGTTTCCTCCCACATTCCAAAGACATGCAGGTTAGGTTAATCGGTGACTCTAAAATTGACTGTAGGTGTGAATGTGAGCGTGCATAGTTGTTTGTCTCTGTATGTCGGCCCTGGGATAGATCTGTCCAGGGTGTACCCTGCCTCTCGCCCAATGACAGCTGGGATTGGCTCCAGCTCCCCCCGCGACCCCACGAGGATAAGCAGTATAGATGATGGATGGATGTTCAGAAGATGTTCAGAAGGAAAAGGACACAACCAATAATAAATGCTAGAAATGTTTGTGAGCTTAAAGCAGTAAATGTAGAACAAGCACTAAACTCCATTTGTATGTTGCAGTCGCCACAATGCATCGAGACTATAAAGTGAAAGATCATCTCTTATGAACAATAACTGCTGAGCGCTCCTTTGACGGAGGCAGTAAATCGATCCTGAATTGCTCCACCTTGAGAAAACACATTTTGACAAGCTCCACCACAAAGTCTATGAGCACATTCAGAAGAATTCAGCGTCTTTGTACCTGAGTATATCTTATAGAGTGTCAATGCATGAATGTCAAGATGAGACTGTGCTAGAAAAAATACATCTCTCCTCTCACTCTCCTGTCACAGGGATGATCGTGATGTGGAGGTACTACCAGAGGAAGAAGTACCTGGTCAGCATGAACCACTACTGGGAGGATGGAGGAGAGATGATTAGCTGGAGGTGGAGAGATGAGCAGCTGTCAGCAGGTGGTGGGCAACCAAGAGGAGAGATGGACATGGACAGGCATCGTTCGTTCGTTCGTGTAGGGCTACACAGGCAATTGGGACATTAGCCAAGAAGTGGTATCGTCATCCAGTTCAATGAGGCCGCTGACTCCATGTGGTGATTTGAAGATTGGGCATTCATCAATGATGTGTTCAACAGTCTGTGGTTTTCCGCATTCACAAAGATTTGTGGCAGACACTCCAATCATATGCAGATAGGTTTGGGTCTTTGCTACTCCAGAGCTAAGTCTGTTGAGGTTGACCCAGGCATTCCGTGGTAGGTCACACCCAGGCGGATTGATTGAAGGGGAGTTGATGAACTTCCTCAACGTGGAGGTTGACTCGGACCATTGCTTGTTCCAGCAGCAATGGTCCGAGTCAACCTCCACGTTGAGGATGTTCATGGACAGGCATGTGGATGATGGAGGGAATGACCTGCTTATAGGAATGTCTTTATCTAGTGATGAGCACCGATACAGACCCTGGTGTTAGTTATTGGTCCAGTGTACCATAGTATATTCTCAATACAAAAATCCTAAATATGTCAGACAGTACAGGAAAGCAGCTTGATATTCTAGTTATGGGATGCAAAGAAGCATGATCTCAACCCAACACATTAATCTACTCTTGGAAGGATTGTCCGGTGTTTATTCAGAGCAACCTTGTTGTATTAGATACTGTTAAAATACAGATTATATTCAAATGCCATTCAAAGTTGAGGCACTTGCTTTTCAGTTCAACTCGTTGGTACCATCTTCAAGAATAAGGGAGACATACATAGCTGTAGTAACTACAGGGGAATAAAGTTGATCAGCCACAGCATGAAGCTATGGGTCATACTCATCTGTCCTTCTCTTTCTCTCTTCTAGAGACAGCCTCTCCATCCAGACCTTGGATTCCCACGATGCAGTGGTGTAGGACGGTGCCGGTGCCCCCATCCCATGAGCACGCCAGCAATGGGGCCCCCATGAACTGTGATCCTTTGCCTCCCTGTGCGCCTTTCCTACAAAACACACACACACACACACACACACACACACACACACACACACACACACACACACACACACACACACACACACCTTCTTAAAGGAGCAATAGACGATAGTTTTGCTTTTACTTGTCATTATGAAGTAATTGTTGACTGCACAGTGTAATTGCGATAGAATAATGACATCGTCAGCGTTTAGATTGGCCCCCTTAAGCCTCGATTTAAATATGCATTCTGACTGCCACCGGGTACGAATCCCTGGGAAAATAATGGATTTACGGCAATACATGACAGGAAGTGCGTCAACCAATGAGCAGCCATCAGCGGAAAAGGGGGACGGCGGAGAAACCTACTCCAGGTAGATCATAAACCTTTGAATATAAATAAGTGACCTGGCACTGTTTCACTGCCAGGTCACTGGAGGACAGAATCCAAATACATTTAATACAGGAGCTTAAATACCTGGAATATATTATTTTACATACTGAAGATTAAATACTTTAATTATTACATTAAACGTGGTGGAATCAATACGTTTAATATATTAAATAATTGTTTATTTTGACCATCTCTATATTGTTTATTTTCCGTTTGACATTTCACTGCATATATGTATGTGACAAATAAGCTCTTGAACTTATTGCATAATGATAGTTATTCAACTAACTTCTCTTAAAGTTTTTGTTGTTGTTGTTTGTATCTTTAGGCGTATTTGTATCGCTTCGTTTGTATAAATATACAAACGCATATAAGATACATTAAGTATGGTATATTAAATATACACGTACACCGCCAGAGGGCGCAGCGGGTCAGAATTGATATAATACATGAACCTAAACGGGAAATTCAATCCATTAAATATTGCTGGATTCAATAGTGCTTTAAATTTCAAATATGATCAAAAACGTTTGGGTAAAATACATTAGACAGAATACATACTTTCCAGAAAAAAAATAAACAATATAGTTTACTGATCAATTTCTAGTTTATAAGTACTTTAGGTTTACATTTTTCTTTTTATAAATGAGCTCAAAGTTAATGTAACACAAGTATGTTTTACCAGACACTGTCAGCCCACTCAATATTATCTTGGAGAATATTAATATTCTCAATCAGGGGCCTTGGACAATTTTAGACAGTATGGTTCCTAAAAGTCACATCTAATATTGGTAAAAAAAAAAAAACACGAGTGTCGTTCATCCCAGTTCCATGTCTGTTAAATGGATTCAGGTTTGATTGGGGGGTTAGTTAGTTAGTTAGTTCCTTCCGTTCTTCTGGAACATTGGGCGACGAGCCCCCACCATTTGCTCCCTACCAGAATGGCTTCTTCTCGTTGTTTCCGTAACATGCTGTTTTTTACGGGGTGAGGTTATTAACCCCACGCCCAACCCCCAACCTGGAGGACCGGACTTACCCGGGTCACAAAGGCATCATTATTATTATCATTATTATTGTTATCATTATATATGTACAATAATAATAATAGAGCGGAGAGTGGATGATTGAATTGTCAGGGCCTGAATGGCTCGACATTATTCTTATTATTCAAGATTTTTATCCGTCACATACATATACATACTTTCATACATATATGCAGTGAAATGTAATGCAACGCACCCGGTGATAACGCACAATATTTCCTAGGAAAAATTTCTAATAGCCCAACTAACTGACTCCTAAAACGTAATACAGTAAGTCGAATACTTATAGAATAAAATTAAAATATATAGAATAAAATGAAATACAATTAAAATAAAATGAAATATAATGGAATAGATAGAGGGAATATGCTTGTGTATATGGAATAGGCAATTAGGTTATATACAGATATGTGCATTAAAGTGGCATGTGAATTAAAGTGGCATGTGAATGTGAATAGAGAGGTAGTGTTTGGGATAATACAGCACAGTATACAACAGTACGGTGCAGCAATACGGCATCACGAACAACCCTGAACAGTGACACAGTATGCGGTACAGTATGCTACATACAGTACAGTAGGTAGTGGAGCCTGTGTGTGTGTCTCAGTTAGGACCCCTGGTGAGGTCAGCGTTGACAGTTCTAATGGCGTGCGGGAAAAAACTCCGTCTCAGTCTCTGTTCTCGCTGTGTGACTGCGGAGGCGCTTGCCTGACCGCAGCAGCTGGAACAGTCCGTTGTTGGGGTGATGAGGATCCTTCATGATGCTGCAGCTCTGCTACTACACCTCCTGGTGTATAACTCCTGCAAGGGGGGGAGGGTAGTTCCAGTGGTACGTTCAGCTGAACGCACCACCCTCTGCAGGGCCCGCCTGTCCTGGGCAGTACAGTTCCCAAACCAGGCAGTGATGTTGCCTGTCAGGATGCTCTCCACTGCTCCAGAGTAGAAGGACTTGAGGATCCTCACCGAGACCCGGAATTTCCTCAGCTGCCTGAGGTGGTAAAGACGCTGCCTCGCCTTTCTCACCAGAGTGTCTGTGTGTACAGTCCATGTTAAGTCCTCTGTGATGTGGACTCCCAGATATCTGAAGCTGCTCACCCTGTCGACAGAAGTCCCATTAATCACCAAGGGCGCGTGCGTCCTCGATTGTGATCCACGCCTAAAGTCCACAATCAGCTCCTTAGTTTTGCTGACGTTCAGGTGTAGGCTGTTGTCCTGGCACCAGAGTGACAGGTCAGCCACCTCCTCGCGGTAGGCCTTCTCATCGCAGTCGGTGATCAGGCCCACGACCACGGTGTCGTCAGCAAACTTGATGATGGTGTTGGAGCTGGACCTGGCCACACAGTCATGTGTGTACAGGGAGTACAGTAGGGGGCTGAGGACGCAGCCCTGGGGGGATTCTGTATTCAGGGTGAGGGAGCTTGACATGTACTTCCCCACCTTGACCACCTGGGGGCAGGCTGTGAGGAAGTCAAGGATCCAGGTGCACAGCTCCATCAGCTTGACAGCCAGTCTGGTGGGAACTATGGTGTTGAAAGCTGAACTATAATCAATGAACAGCATTCTCACATAGGCCCCCTTCTGGCCATCCAGGTGCGTGAGCGTGGTGTGCAGTACCTGGGAGACCGCGTCATCCGTGGATCTGTTCTGCCGGTACGCGAACTGCAACGGGTCCAAGGTGCGGGGGAGGGAGGCGCAGATGTAATCCTTAATCAGCCTCTCGAAACACTTCATGACCACCGAGGTGAGGGCCACCGGACGGTAGTCATTCAGGCAGGTTGGAGAGGTGATCTTCGGGACAGGAACGACGGTGGACCTCTTGAAACAGGACGGGACCACTGATTCAGCCAGGGAGATGTTGAATATTGTGGTGAACACCGGAGCTAGCTGGTTAGCACAGGTCTTCAGTACTCGCCCAGATATGCCGTCTGGGCCCGCAGCTTTCCTGGTGTTCACCCGCATCAGAGCCCTCCTGCCCTCGTGCACGGACACTGAGTGTGCGCGCTCGTCCCCAGCGGTGTAGCTCCAATTAGCCGGCGAGCTAGCGGTGCTGCTGCCAGACTCGAACCGCGCATAAAAGGAGTTCAGTTGGTTGGCCAGGGAGGCGTCCGCACTCGTGGCTGGGGAGGAGCTGCTCTTGTAGTTAGTTATTGTTCGCAGCCCCTCCCACAAGCGTCTTGTGTCCCCCCGCTCCATCTGCAGCTCCACGGTGTCTCTGTACGTCCGTTTGGCGTCCCTCACCGCCCTCCGCAGATTGTACGACGCCGCTTTGTAGTTGTCCATGTTACCAGATACAAGTCCGTCGTTGTAAGCGGCCGTGCGCGCATTCAGAGCGCCAAGGATGGATTTATCAACCCATGGTTTCTGGTTTGGAAATATCCGAACTTTCACCGTGGGAACGATGTTGTCTGCTTGCGTAGTTACAAAACTTACTACAACCTCCGTAAACTCGCTGACGTCACTTGCACTTGATTGGAACATGTCCCAGTCTACGTCAGTCAGAGCGTCCTGAAGCGCAGCCTCTGATTGGTCCGTCCACCGCTTCACATCCCTCACCACCAGTTCTCGCGCGATCAGAGGCCTGTAAACAGGAAGCAGCGAGATCGCGGCGTGATCTGATTTCCTGAAAGCAGGGAGCGACACGGGCTTGTATCCGTTCTTGTAAGGAGTGTAACAATGGTCCAGAGTTCTGTCTCCCCTGGTGGCACACGTGATGTGTTGGTGGAAACTAGGCCGAACCTTTCTTTTTTTTTATATATATATATATATATATATATATATATATATATATATATATATATATATATATATATATATATATATATATAAAAAAAAAAAACAAAGAAAAAACCCGTTGGGCCCTACAATGTGACAGGTTGTCCGATTGAAGTCTTGCATGAGCGGACAGTTTGAATCGGTATTTTATAGAAGTGTGTAATTGTCCCCCACGCCCTCCTAAAGTTGAACATGTGGATGCCACGAGCGACCGAGCGCAGCAGGAGGATTGTTCGGAGGCCAGAGATCGCCCTGGGCCTTGTGGCTCAGTGCAGCTTACCCAGGGCTCCCCGTCTGCGGGATTTAGGTCAACGCAACCACAGACACCGGGACATGAGGTCAGAGTGTCTGCAGGTACAGTGTTTAATACACACCTTTCTTAAGACCATCTTCAACGGAATTTGAGACTTTCAGACAAATCATCTCGAAGATATTGCAGGCAATAGGTTGATGGTTCTAAAACATCAGAAATGTAAACTCCGATGTAGAACTTGAGTAATTTGGACAAAATGGCATCCAGTATCAGATAAAATGTTTACGTTGAAATTTAAAATTCATCGATTCAAATTTAACACTATCGAATGACTATTTGGGCCTCATATTGACTGAGCATTTAAAGTGAATTGAAGACATTTTAAGGACCTCAAGACAGCCTGGACTTTCACTCAGACAAGCACTCTTCATACTGAGCTGAAATTGAAAGATAATGGTGATAATGGTCATGTTTCACCATGAACCAGCAACTCCAATGTATTTCTAATTATTGCATAAAGTGAACCAAGCCTCCACTCACACAACCTTTATTTATTTGTCTATTCTGACTCATTTCATCAGCTCAATTCAACAGATCAGGTTCTATTTTTCTCAATGGGTCTCTCTGAGACCTTAAAAGTAAAGACTGCGATGCTGTCGCCCAATTCATCCGTGATCCGTCCTTTTTTTTTTTCTCTCCAATTTAAGAACATTGTCATCCGAGCCTCGTACCGGTGGGAGCTGTGTCGCGCCTTGTCTCATCGGTCGGAAAAGGCAAAGAAAGATGAATGAAATAAAAAAAACAAAGAGTTTCCCCGGGTGCACGGTCTGAACAAACACAACCAACCAAGGGAAAACAAACGCTCACAGATCACGTCTGGATCCAAAGCTTAACAACAGGATAAACAGCAGGAAGTCAGTTGTGGAGTTGATTCAGTTTGACCAACAGTCAAAGAACAGAAAACAGAAACAACAGTCAACCTCCATTTGTGGATTTATAAAATTTATCATTGGGAAGTTGTACGATTTTTTTTCCTAAAATCCCATAAACACAGCACCAGCAGATCACACATTATATAACACGTGTAGCTCTGTGTATTTTTTTCTGATCATTATCTTTTTATTTTTGTATTAATTCACCCCAATGCACCCAGGCATGGATCCAGACATCATCTGCGAATGTGAGTATTTCCTCCATTCAAAGACTTATTGCCATGTATGAATGAAACACATTGGAATAATCAGGATGAACGAGTAAAACAAATAAAGAAAACTGATAATGAACTATTTCACATTATAGTCATCCCTACAACTCCTGAGTTGGTGAATACAGTACATTTGATAGGTGTGTTTGTGTTTTCCCGTGAGTGGTTTGTAGATGATCCAGAGCCAAAAACCTACAAAAAAAAATGTCTTTAGAATAAACTGGAAGCTCCACAGCAGAGGGAAGATATGACACGTTCTCCAACGTGTGTGTGTGTGTGTGTGTGTGTGTGTGTGTGTGTGTGTGTGTGTGTGTGTGTGTGTGTGTGTGTGTGTGTGTGTGTGTGTGTGTGTGTGTGTGTGTGTGTGTGTGTGTGTGTGTGTGTGTGTGTGTGAGAGTGTGTGTGAGTGTGTGTGAGAGACGTTAGTAGTGGGGGTCGCAGTCTTCCAGGAGGCTGTCGGTGATGTAGTTGACCTGCAGGTGCTCTTGGTAGTACTGCTTCTCCACCGCGGTGTTGATCGTCCAGCTCACCACCTCCACGCCGCGCTGCGCCCAGTATTCCACGTAGTCTCTGGAGAAAAAAAACTGCCATTTAAGTTTATAGATGGACAGACAGATAGATATGTGCATATATAGATGGACGGATAGATAGATAGATATGTGCATACATAGATGGATGGATAAATAAATAGATAGATATGTGTATACATAGATGGATGGATAGATAGATAGATATGTGCATACATAGATGGATGGATAGATAGATAGATAATAGATAGATATGTGCATACATAGATGGATGGATAGATAGATAGATATGTGCATACATAGATGGATGGATAGATAGATATGTGCATACATAGATAGATGGATGGATAGATAGATAGATATGTGGAGCGATAGAGAGATAGATAGATAGATAGATAGATAGATACTTTATTGATCACTGGATGGAAATTGTAATGTCCCAGCAGCTCATATCAAAACAAAAGGTAGTAATAATAATAACAATCATAGAATAAAATATGAAAGAAAAAAAGGCAATATATGTGGAAAAAAATGAAATACACAATAAAACCCCAGTTAATGGTACATAATACACAGAATCAACCATAAAAATATAAAACAAATTAAAAAATATGGCAGGGTAATGGGTAATATTTGGGATTAGCGACCACTGGAAGCCCTGAGAAGCTTTTAATATTTATTTTTTTGAGTCAAAAACCTTGTTATTGAGAGTCAAAACTTGAATATGCAAATTCAAGCTTTAAAATGCCTTATTATATTAAAATGCCTTATGATAGAGAAGATGTTCAAATATGGCACCGTTACATAAAGACATAAAAAGACTCTGCTACTCCGCATAGTTTGGAGAATTTGATTTTTCATAAAGCGTGTCTTTATTTTTGTCAAATATGATCCACTTAAGGAAATAAACGATGTTTATTTTCTGCAAATGAGCTATGAATACTCTATGAATGCTAATGAACCCATTGACCGTGAGCACAAGGTCACAGAGCCACCGTATGGAACATTCTCACCAAAAATAAAGATTATGAGTCCACCAGATAAGGTTACCTCACGTTGCAGCGGCAGTTTAGCTTTTCGCAGGAGGGACTTTTGTTAAAAGGAAAGTTAGGGCTGGGCGAGGTGGCCTAAAATTGACATCTGTCAAGCCCGCTCCGCCAGCGCCACCATAACAAACCGGAGTGAAGGAGACGAGTGACGAGAAGGAGACAGCGCTGTGAGCGAGTGAGGGGAGGCGTGGCTGTGGGCGCAGCAGCACCAAATAACTGTGATATAGTTTCTGAATGGACTTCAGAGTGACAGAGGATACAATTCAGATATTGAACTGTTTTAAAGTAGTGATGGTTTTATAAGCGGCTTCTCCAACCTTAGTGAACCAGCGGTTCGGTGCATTAGCGCCACCTACTGGACCAGAGGCGTCAGTGTGTGCGGCGGGTATGCGCCGCGTTTTCCCGTTTTCGTAAAACGCTAATTGAGGAGGACAAATTACATTTTGAAGATTTTCCATAGGGAGGCATGAGACTACACATCATTCTCACCCAAATGTGTCGTCTTGGACAATCTCGTGTGGAAAATAATGACGTATTCAGGGAAACTTACGAAGCAAAGCGAAGTTACGTAATTTTAGCGGTCACGCCTTTCTGTGGATGAAATATATCGTTATTTTCTGCTGATCTCTGACTAATCATAATTTCACGGGTTCTAGTTTTTCCGACACGTTCCGAGTACACAAACGCATCATTCATCTCCACAGTCGGGTGGACTCGACTCGACGCGGTGACGACTTTCTGTGGATTCACGTTTTTTTTTGTGTCCATCTTTTCGATGAGCCCCGATTCCATGAGACTGGAAAATAGTTGACGTTTTACCGGGGTTATTTACATTTTTCAGAATACAATTTTTCCGATTCTTTCCAAGAATATGAAGCTCATCGTGCACTCGCCGATTTTGTATCCTACGATTTCCGCGAATCCTGGACCACAACACCACATCCAACACAGGGTTGTATCGGATTAAAATGTCTTAATTTACAAAATGACGAGATAAACGCGTCGTTTGTAACTTCTAACCACTACAGGGTGATGGACTCCACACCACGCGAATGACCATTCTGAACCGCAACCTGCACATTGACAGCAAATTGAATGATGATGTGACAAAGCCACTTACGTTTTAGAACGTTGGCGGGTCGGTGAAGCGCAGAATTTCTTTAAATTTTGTTCGTTTTTCCACTTTTTTCTGCTCCGTGTGCGGGTCAATTCGGATTAACCTTGAACCACGGCATGTCTGTGACGTCCCGGTTCTAACGACACCTCAACTGCGGCTGTAGCTCTAGTGGTCGCCCTGTTCCCTTTTAGCCCGAAAATTTCAGAGAATAATAAAAATCGGGAAAATTACAATGCAATTACAACGGACCCCTAATGATGATGAAATATTTACATTGTATATTTTAATTGTATTCACACAAAAAAATAAATACAATATCAGGACTACAATAAAGACCTTATTATTAGTTATTACCTTCTAGAATAATAATAATAATTATTATTATTATTTCTATTGTTATTATTATTATTTTTTGGTTTTTTTTTTTCCATTTGACTGTATTTCTTTAATTATACTGTATATCAGGCCTGGCCAACCCGCGGCTCGCGAGCCTCATGCGGCTCTTTGGCTGGTTTCATGCGGCTCTTAAGGGGCTTTCACATGACAAGCGTCAAAAACTCAGAAAAAAAAAAAAGCGCAGCCATTCATTCCCTATTATGATTATAAAATCGCTATGATGTATCACTCGTTTTCAACCGCGGATCACTTCCTCATTTACTCAAAGCGGAGAGCAGCAGGAGTCATGTCCCATTAACGCCTGTTTTATTAGTCCTAATGCCGCGTTTACACCAAAAGCGCCGGGGCGGCGCGCCTCCATACAAAGTCAACATATAGACGCGTTCCAGTCGCCTGGAACGCGTCTAACGCGGCATTAGGACTAATAAAACACCAAATAAGATTCCAAAAGCTTTGGAAGTTTATTTTCAAAACTATTGACATGGTTAGTCGTCAACATATAAGATGGATCGGCCGGTGAATTGCGTTGCGTATCGGACATCTCCGATGGAGAACTGTGAAGGCTGGAGGGTGTGTGTGTGTGTGTGTGTGTGTGTGTGTGTGTGTGTGTGTGTGTGTGTGTGTGTGTGTGTGTGTGTGTGTGTGTGTGTGTGTGTGTGTGTGTGTCGCGACTCGCGAGCTGCAGGAGGAGGACCGACTGAAAGCTGCTTTAAGGGAAGGGACCATTGAGTTCTGGAAAAGTGTGCCAATGGAAAAATGCCCCAATGTCAAACGGGCTGCGCTTAAGATACTGTCAATGTTTGGGTCAACATACGTCTGCGAGTCTGTGTTTTATACCCAAAAACATGTGAAATCAAAGCATCGATCTGTTCTGACTGACACCCATGTGAAAGAATTGCTTCGAGTGGCAACAACGGAATACAAGCCAGATTTGAAGAGGATTGTTCAAGACAAGGAATGCCAGAAGTCCCACTAAGCAACATGCATAGTAAGAGAAAAACGCTATTGTTAATTATCATATTTTTGTTTGTGGACTTGGTTGAACTGAGAGGTATACCGCGGAAACGCAGTACTTTCATTTAGGAGTCCTCGCTCAATGGTAGCGGCTTTGAACTCGAGCTCCGATAGCAGGTTCGATCCTCGTAACCACACATTTTCAAAAATGTGGCCAGGGCTCCGGAACACCTAGTCCCAGGTATATGTGGATGGCCAAAGCATCGGATCGTGTATGGTAGGCAAGAGCCAAAACCGATTCTTAAAGGTTAGGGTTTAAGGGACACTATTGAATAAATTGACCCAACATGAAAAAAATACATCCTTATCACTAAACTCGAAGTCCAATTCCCCCCTCTATGAATAAATAAACAGCAGTACTTTTTGAACTGAGAGTTTGTGTGTGTGAGACAGTGCACACAATGTTATATTTTTGTTTGTGGACTCTGTTGAACTGAGAGTTTGTGTGTGTGAGACAGTGCACACAATGTTAATTGTTGAAAATAACAGGCCTGTGGTCTTAGTACTCCATCCATCCATCCATCTTCAACCGATTATCCTTAGTCGGGTCGCTGGGGCTAGAAGTCAATTTCTGTCATTATCATGTTGGTGTGTGACATTTACAATAAATCTGGCTGAGCAGAGGTCTGTGTGTGTGTGTGTGTGAGGAAGGGATGGGGTGATGTTCATGTGTGCCCATGTGTATGATGTGGCTCTTTGCAGTAACACAGTAAAAAAGTGGCTCTTAGTCTCTGACTGGTTGGCCACCCCTGCTGTATATTATTTCCTTCCAGATTTGCTGATTGATGCTCCAGTCCAGCAGGTGGTGGTAATACTCCAAGCAGCTGCTTTGTGGTTAAACTCCTTGGCCGTTTCTCAATACCAAGTACGCGAAGTCCGGACTTGCGGACTTGGTAGTTCAGACTTGTCAAGTTCGACTCGGGAGTACAGACTCCCGGGGACAGGAGGACGCAGGACGGTCATTCTGCGAAATGCATTGTGGGATACTTGGCTGTCCCAAGTCCACACAAGTCACCACCGATGCATCCTCCATAAAATGGGCGGAGCAAGTGCACATCCGGGCATTTGGACTGGACTTGGCTTGATGCGTACTTTGAATTGGAACAGTACTTGGGCACTTGCAAGGAATCTTGGTGTCATTATTGATGACCAACTGACATTCTCGGACCATGTTGCCGCCGTCTCCCGGTCCTGCCGCTTCGCACTATTCATTTACATTTACATTTACATTTAGTCATTTGGCAGACGCTTTTATCCAAAGCGACTTACAAGGGAGAATAACATTCAGCTACATTGCGACATCCGAAAGGTCAGGCCCTACCTGACCCAATATGCCACTCAACTGCTGGTACAAACCTTGGTGATGTCCCGTCTCGACTACTGCAACGCTCTCTTAACAGGCTTGCCGGCCTGTGCGGTGAAGCCACTGCAGATGATACAGAATGCGGCGGCGCGACTGGTGTTCAACCAGCCAAAGAGGGCACGTGTCACTCCGCTGCTCATCGAGCTCCACTGGTTACCTGTAGCCGCTCGCATCAAGTTCAAGTCTCTTATGCTGGCCTACAGAGTGATTGTTGGGAATGCTACCACCTACTTAAATGCATCAAATGAATCAAATGAGCCTCGCCTGGCTGTGCCGGCCGTACAACCACGGCAATCCAGGTAATTCTCATTTGTAGTTCAACGTTGGTGGAAGGAGCTGCCAAAAACGACCAGAGCAGGGACCTCCCTCTCTGTCTTTAAGAAGCACTTGAAGACCCAGCTCTTCAGTGAGCGCCTCCTCTCCTAACCTACAATTACTTAGCACTACTTAGCAATATTTATTGTTACACTAATGTCTCTGTCGCAATGTAGCTTGAATGTTATTCTCCCTTGTAAGTCGCTTTGGATAAAAGCGTCTGCTAAATGACTAAATGTGAATGTAAATGTAATTGTGTGTCGGAACCTCCATGCGGCACTGTAAGAGACACGACGGATGACACAGACATTTAACAGCAGTTTGAACATACGGTCTTTCTCCTCTGTCTGGAGTTACTTAATAACATAGTTACACAGTTCAGGTTTGTTAACATTAGAGTTTTATTGTTCCTGTAATTTATGGCTCAACACAAGAGCTTCAACCCCCGCACACAGGGAGGATGTGGGAGGCATGTGGACGCAATGAGGGAATAGGGCTGTGTGTGTGTGTGTGTGTGTGTGTGTGTGTGTGTGTGTGTGTGTGTGTGTGTGTGTGTGTGTGTGTGTGTGTGTGTGTGTGTGTGTGTGTGTGTGTGTGTGTGTGTGTGTGTGTGTGTGTGTGTGTGTGTTGCTCCTTTCAAAAAACCCAAGGCCGCTCTACAGGAGAGGGGCGGGAGAAAACAGATCAAGGGAGAGAGGAACAAAACAAAGGAATAGCTAAACTAACTAACTAACTAACTAACTAACTAATGGGGAAAGGCCATGGTGAAAAGCTGGCTCTTGAGGGTTGTTTTGAAAGTTTCCAGGGTCAGGGCGAAAAAATCCAAGTGCAACTTTTTATATTAAAAAAAAGAAAAGAAAAAACAAAAAAGTGCAATCCCTGATGTGCAATGTGTCAAGATATGTGCAATACACTTAATACTCTACTCTTAATACTATTTATGGTGATGTTTTATTTTTATGTTTTATATATATTATTTAAATAGTCTTTTAGTGTGTACCTTGATATGCTCTCTATCTTCTGCTGTCCCCGTTTTGCTGCTGGAACGATGTAAATTTCCCCGTTATGGGATTAATAAAGGTTTATCTTATCTTGTCTTATCTTACACTACCTCACTTTATTCACATTCCACTTTAATGCACATCTATGTATATACAAAGTAGCCCAGGGGTCGGAAACCTGTGGCTCACGAGCCATTTATGGCTCTTTCAAGCACCGGCTGCGGATCACAGAATGACTCCAGGGGCCCCTCCCGGCTCTCTGCTCAGGCGTCACTCGTGGGAGTCTCTGCATAGTTAGGGTTCAGGGAGGCCAGTCTTTCTGGCCACGGCGCGCCCCCACTCCTGGGCTGCTTACGAACCCGTGCGCCGATGCGCTCTGTAAGACAGAGAAACATGAAGGAAACTCCCTGCCTCCGGTCGGACCGATCAGCTCAACGCAAGTGGACAGAAATGGGAAAAATGTCGCGTTAATGGTAAAAAGTATTTCATTTATTATTGGCTAGCTACAGTATAACAACGATATTATTAAGAAGAATAAAGAGAAGTGTATTATATATATAGTGCTTTTTTAAGTACTGTGTTAGTAAGATGTGTTAAACGTTGAAAATGTTTGCCTCACTTAAAAAAATGCATGCATTAAGTTGCATTCCCAGTCAAAAAGGTTCCCGATCCCTGTAATAGGCTATCCCATAAGCGTATTCCCTTTATTTAAGTATATGTTTTATTCAATTGACTTACTGCATTACGTTTTAGGAATCAGTTAGTCAAGTAGATTTTTTTTACATTAAGCAGACGCTTTTATCCGAAGCGGTCAATCACCGACGGACGCAGCCATCAGGAGCAATTAGGGGTTAAGTGTCTTGCTCTAGGACACTACAGCATGCAAGCAGGAGGAGCCTGGGATTGAACCCGCAACCTTTACTAGATCACTAGACCACCAGCTCTACCGCCTGAGCTGCCGTCCCCAGGTAGGTAGCTGATCAATTTGAATTTATTATTATTTATTGATTATATTTAATTTTATTTTTCAGTATCAGATGGTCAAAAAATTTACAGTTACACATTTACAGTTTAAATAAGGATTGACATTTTTTTTTAATTTCAGGGCAATGGATGCACTTTAAGTCTTTTCTGTTACAGACTAAAAAACAATGTTAATAAAGTTATTCTTTGTTGTAAGTTGATCTATATTTCTTTCTTTTTTCTTTTTTTGTTTTCTTTAATGTTAATGAGGATACAATGTTATGCAGAGGTGTACTTATAACAATTTTAAAGACAAATGATACTATTGTCGCGGCGGAGAGTTGGGGGGCGCAAAATGTTTACTTCTTCCGAGGGGGGGCGTAACAGAAAATAATTGAGAAGCTCTGGATTAAGCAAAGGTGCTAAGGTGATTGAAAATTCCAATTTATCTATCTCTTTTGTTCTGTTCGGACTGCAAAATGATGTGACTTACATTTGAATACCCCCTGGCCAAGAGGTGGGACGAGCAGTTTGAAACTTAACGCATAATTTATGTGAATTTTTAGAAGTTAGGTAAGATGAAGTGACCATGAGACAATAGATAGTTGACCATATGTTATTGATCAACACCAGTCAGGCATCTATTAGCTTGATGACTGCTGAAGAGCTCAGGCTTATTAGTTACAGTTATTAGTTCTACCTTTAAGGGTAAGGGTCTAGCCTCAGCGCTACAATAATTTGGTGTTATCAACCCCCTGTCGTCTGTGTCTCTGTGCCGGAGGTCCCTGAGCACGCTACTCGGGTGGCGTGTGGTGGCGAATTTGCCACGGTTTTAATGTGTGAATGGCATTGTTTTTTCCTTACCCTCTTGTTGCTTAACTTAGTGTTAAAGTTATGTAGACCCTCTGGTATTCGTTTTTTTCTGCTGTTTTACAGAAATGTATTTTGAGTTTATTAATGGCAGCACATTCATTTGAATGTTGATAGTTCATTGATTTGCTTGTGTCATGGATACACAGGACTTCCTAAAGTACTAAGTACAGGATGATTACATAGTTTTATATAGTTTTACATAGTTTTATTCCTCCATATGTTCGCTGTTTTCCAACCCAGGTCGTATTTGAATGTTGGCTTCTATCATTTATAGCCGTTCAAAGCACAAATGCTTTACTGTTGAGAAAACTTACCACTCTGCTACAGCTTCTCAGTGTGCTGTGCAGTCCAAGTTGAATCTAACATTTAACCCACATTTTAACAGTTTACATTTTGGAACTACTCCTTACAAAAAGTACTTTTTTTTTTTTTTTTTTTTTTTTTTTTAACATAAGGGGCAGGCTAAAGCACATTGCCAGTAGGAAGGGACGCAACTTCCTGTTTCTTCACACAGATGTAGCCAAAAGAGCTGATTTGCGAAAGTGCAAAAAAGTAAAATGATAACATATAATGACTGATTATATTAAAAATTAACTCGAGATTTTTTAGGTTAGAATTGTCTAAGAGAGTGGACCATCACGAGACAGGCAACACTTGGCCAAGGAATTGTAATAAGTTGTGTGTCTGTAATCCAACTGAGGAAATTGTGTATGAACGTAAATGCAGCTATTGTAAACTGTAAAATAAGATTGTGTGCCTGTGTTCTGGCTCACACTGGGGATTGTGGCACTGCAGCTGCTACACAAAGGGGGGTGCGTATGAGCAGACACACACACACACATTTTTGCCTGACTTGTTTTTTTCTCGCTAGAGGAGGAACACACACGCAGACTTTTCGGCTTGAGCAAGGACACAGAGACAAGGAGGCATGGACGCATGGACAAGATGCACAGCTCATAAAACTAAGATCTGGGCAGATCGCCAAAGTCCTTAATCAAACTCAAACAAAAAACTCACAATACTCCATTATACTCTCTTATATATAAATAAATATATGAACAGGTAAATTAATAACGTAGGTATTAGAACAGCGGAGCAACAATCCGAGTATGAGGGTTAAGCCAGTGTTAGCTGTAGAGGTCCGTGACGGACAGACTCCAAATCCATGGCTGAGTATCACCATCAGCGCCAGGAGAGCCAGGTGGGAGACGAGCAAATGGACAAGCTGCAGGCCTGAGTGATTTAAACAACGTCAAATAGTGCCCTGTGTGATTATGGTTACTAGTGGTGTTTAGCAGATTCAATGAAAATCAAATTGAACTTAAGTGTTAGTAAATAACAGGAGTCTATGCTGAGATAATATAAATAATATTGAACAGTTTGAACTGTTAGAGTGTGTTGAGAGAGAGGATTGAGCTCGATCGTAGTGGTGTGGTGTTGTGGCAGGTTGCCGGGAAAAAGTTTCTAGAAGTTGCAGGAAAAAGATGCTGGAAAAAGTGTCTGTTGGTTCCTTCAGGCAATTTCGGAAAACGTGAGGAGTGGGATGATTTATTTTCAAAACTGTAGTTTGTGCTTTGTTGATGGATTTCAATTTAGTTTAATTTGCTATGCGTCACGCATAGCAAATTAAACTAAATTGATGGCTATAAATTGAGTATTTGTGCTTACTAAATATTGGAGTTGTGGAAATCTCTCGGTTTTAAGTGGCATCGCGATGCGGGTGTGAGCGGTTTCTGCAATTGCGCTGTTGTAGAAACACGGTCGAGGGTTTAGAAGTATGGTTGAGGCCCACACGGAATTAACAAGGAGGAGCCAAACCATACCACTGACTTCTAGTCTGTGGATTTTATAGCGACTAAAATAACAGCCTATACGGAATTAAATAGGAGAAGGCAGACCCTACTGTATCACTGTACTGGGTTACTGCATACTGTACTGCATACTGTACAGGGTTCTCACCCACGGCAAGCCCTGGCAGCATATCACCCCCACCCTCATCCACCTCCACTGGCTCCCGGTCAAGTTCTGCATCTCCTACAAACTCCTCCTCCTCACATACAAATCCCTTCACGCACTCGCCCCACAATACCTGTCCGACCTCCTCCACCAGAACACTACATCCCGGAACCTGCGGTCCTCAGACATGGGTCTGCTGTCCGTCCCCCGTACCACATTACAAACTTTCGGGGACAGAGCTTTCATCGTGGCAGCCCCCACCCTCTGGAACTCTCTCTCTCCCATAATCCGTAACGCCCCGACCCTGGACACTTTCAAAACAATCCTCAAGAGCCAGCTTTTCACCATGGCCTTTCCCCATTAGTTAGTTAGTTAGTTAGTTAGTTAGTTGAGCTATTCCTTTGTTTTGTTTTGTTCCTCTCTCCCTTAATCTGTCATCCCCCGCCCCTCTCCTGTAGAGCGACCTTGGGTTTTTTGAAAGGAGCTATACAAATTTAAGTTATTATTATTATCATTATTATACTGTATCACTGTTCTGGGATACTGCTTACTGTGCTGTATTGCTGTTCTGTTCAGGTGTTACTGTATTGCTGTGTCATACTGTTATATACTGTACTGTATATCTCCACACACACCACAGGCCAGCTCTGTCTCGGGGGGCCCCCTGGACCCAGTGCAGCTGGTGGGAGAAAGGAGGATGATGGCTAAGCTGTCATCCATGATGGAGAAGGAATCCCACCCCATGAGACTGACGGCACTGGAGAGCTCCTTCAGGCTGCTTCACCCAAAGTGTGGAAAGGACCCCTACTGCAGGTCCTTCCTTCCTGTGGCTGTGAGACTGAAGGCAGCCAGTAGATCCCCCCCCCCTCCCCCACACACACACACACTGTGAAAAAATCCAAGTGCAACTTTTTATATAGAAAAAAAGAAAAGAAAAAACAATAAAGTGCAATCCCTGATGTGCAATGTGTCAAGATATGTGCAATACACTTAATACTCTACTCTTAATACTATTTATGGTGATGTTTTATTTTTATGTTTTATATATATTATTTAAATAGTGTTTTAGTGTGTACCTTGATATGCTCCCTATTTTCTGCTGTCTGTCCCCTTTTTGCTGCTGGAACGATTTAAATTTCCCCGTTATGGGATTTATAAAGGTTTATCTTATCTTGTCTTATCTTACACTACCTCACTTTATTCACATGCCACTTTAATGCACATCTGTATATCCATAAGCGTCGGAAACCTGTGGCTCACGAGCCATTTATGGCTCTTTCGATGACGGTATATGGCTCACAGACAATTTTGAGCTAAATTTTTCACAATTAACAAGTAATAAATAATTATTCTGTGTCATTTTAAAGGAAAACAGGTAAGAGAAATTACAATTTTGAAAAAAATTTGAAATATAAATGTGGCGGAGAAAGGGGCGTCGTCAAGCACCGGCTGCGGACCACAGAATGACTCCGGGGGCCTTTCTCTCGGCGCCCTGCCCCTCCCGGCTCTCTGCTCAGGCGTCACTTGTGGGAGTCTCTGCCACAGGTGAGGGTTCAGGGAGGGAGACTGAGTCTTTCTGGCCACGGTGCACCCACATGGCCAGAGTTTTATTGTTCATTTCAATATGCGGCAGGCAGGCCACAATTATATATATCACTGAGGATTATTATAATAATTGTGGATAATAATGATCCTCTTAGGCGCAGGAGGAATGGCGTTCCACTGCTGAGCTCACTTAAAAAATCCATGCATTAAGTTGCATTCAATTTGATTAAATATTATATGGCTCACAAGGAAATACATTTAGAAATATTTGGCTTTTATGGTTCTCCCTGTCAAAAAGGTTCCTGACCCCTGTAATAGCCTATCCCATAAGCATAAGTCAATTCCCTTTATTTCTATTATGTACCCCCACTCTGCATTACCTTTGAGTTCTATTTTATTTTATTCTTTGTTATTCGATTTACTTACTGCATTACGTTTTAGGAATCAGTTAGTTAGTCAAGTTTTTCCTTACCCTCTAGTTGCTTAACTTAGTGTTGAAGTTATGTAGATCCTCTGGTATTTGTTTTTTCTGCTGTTTGACAGAAATTTATTTAGAGTTTATTAATGGCAGCACATTCATTTGAATGTTGATAGTTCATTGATTTGCTTGTGTCATGGATACACAGGACTTCTTAAAGTATTTAGTACAGGGTGATTACATAGTTTTATTCCCTGTCACTCTAGCAGGCACAGAAGAACACTCACCATTGAAGTCATGACATTGATTTTATTATTTATTTTCTCCTCAGGGTCGCACCCTGCCATGGCCTTTCTAGGCTGTTGTGATTATTGTTATGATTATTGTTGTTTTCAGATCGTGGAATGAGGCAGCATTTGACCAGCCACTAGACAAGAACACTTTTGTTGCTTTCAAACAAGCTTTTTCACCTGCTCCATGTTTGGTTTGCAAAACTGTCTTATTTTGATTCCATGAACGTGTAAGGGCCAATGTGATACGGAGTGGTATGATGAGAAGAGAAAAACAATCTTTATTTGTCACACAACACACCAAACATGCTTGCACACACATGTTTTGGATGGTGGGCGGTGAAATGGTTCCTCTGCATTTAACCCATCCTGGCCTGTCCTTCCTCCGCAGGCCACAGCCAGGAGCAGTGGGCAGCATACGTAGACGTGCCCGGGGGCCAGGTGATAAGTGTCCACCGCTGGTCAGACCATGATGTGTGCATGTTTTTGAGGGGGGTCCCTACTGACATGAGGTGGAGGAAACCCCATGTGAGCACGGGGAGAACATGCAAACTCCACACAGAAAGGCTCCTATTTGGGAGATAACCCGCCGGAGCACGGTGCCAACAGCGCCCCAGGCGGAACCCAGGACCATGCACTGCGCCACCGTGCCACCAATAAATGAACTAATGAATTGCAATATACAGAAAATACGTTTAATGTTTTGACATCCTAACCCTTCCATTCTGATCTTCCTATTTGTGTTAATGTACTTGACACCATCTCCATAGGAAATGTTGGAGTCAACGCAGCCGACAAAGCCAGCTCTTCACTTTCTCCATCCACACACACTCATCCCTCAAAATTCATTGCAGTTACATTTCCCTCCACAGGGGGCGCTGTCATTCTACTAGAGCAACAAGCTAGGAGTATACACTCTTTGACCCGGAAATGGCTAACGCTGTCTAAATTCTAGACATTCCTGCTCAATGGCGCCGCTTAGGCGCGTCACTCTGACGCTACGAGATCAGATAGCTACATGTTTGGCAGACTTCTTGTTCCTTCATGACGGGGTGCAGGTTGCAGAAGACGTGAAGGAGACACTAACCGATTTAGTAATTGCGGCGGGAGGAGACATTTTCTTGGGATTGGAAGAATGTGTGGTGAGACGGGAGAGCTTGGCACAGGAAAACTCAAGGCTGTACAGAGCGCTGGATGCAATTCTGAGACCGGTCGTAAATTTGCAAAGAACAGGTACCAAGCGCTAAACTTGTCTGTCTGATCGGTATCTAAAAAGGCTGTAGCCAAATTGTGAACGCAGTGCGGCGCGATTTAGACAAAGTACAAAGGAGACTGGAATGTACGGGTGATGACGTAATGTCAGACGTGTGCGACTCCCATAGAAGGAGAATAAATCTACCCTCCTGCTGTTTGCCCAACAAGATGCTCACCGCTGCCGCCGGTGGTTAGAAGTTGTACCGCAACTATTTGTGTTGATGTGCCATTTAGGTGAAGCTGTTCAGTTCAGGTAGTTGTCACAAACAAAACAAGATTTTGCGGGTGTGGGGATGTTACAGAAATAAAAGGGTCGCTTTAATCTTTAGTCTAAAAGAGGCAGATAGATTGTTTTTACTTGTACAAGGCTTGGATCAGAGTGTCGCTCTCTGAGTCGAACAGTTTATTATCAGGGAGTGAGAATACATGTTCAGTTTGACGTCACAGATGCAGGCCTCATAGGCCAGTCGTCATAAAGGCTATTTGGCAAGTCATCATAAAGGCTATTTCGATGAGAGATGTCATAAAGAGACATTTTCTATGTCGGGCGTCATTTTAAGTAAAATGCCCTGTCATTTCTATCAGCCGCCATTTTGTGCGCTATACTACATCCAACAATCCCTCTTTTGACCTCATCAAATATGAGGTCACTCTAAAACAGTAATCACAACATATTAACCATGGGGAAATACCCCACCTGTGGTCGGCCGGACCACAGGTGGGGAGGCAAAGTTTCCAGAGCCTGCGCCAACCTCGGGGTGGTCGGTTCTCTCACAGCTGTGGTCACGAGCTACTTTGTCGTGTTCTAGACGGACAGCATCGCGACCTGTTAGTGAGATTCGGAATGTCTCGGTCGAGGGGGAGTAACACACTTGGGGGATCTGTGTTTGAGTCCAGTCGGTCAGTGACACAGCGGTCTTCGTCATGGGCCCTAGGTCCTCAGCGTCATGGTTGGGCTGTTTTGCTAAGGAGACATGGGGAACCGCGGTGGGAGCCATTTGATACCAGACCGCCTGCTCGGGCGTGAGGTCCACCACGGTTGCGACACCTAGGGGACCGACGTAAATATTGTGAGTGACAATTTCCCACTCAGTATCCTCAATATCTCTGAACAAATCCACGTCTACTTCGGTTTGGTCTCGATCGTAAAATAATGTGACATGGGGCGGGGCGGGGGGAACGAGATAGGGTGCCAGCAGAGAAATCCAGGGTTTCCACCGGGCGTACTGGGCGAGGATCCCTTCAGGATGTGGTCTGCCGGGGGTAACAACTAAACCCCAGTAGATATCTGCCATTTGGGGTTCGGGGGAGGCCGATAGCCACTGGCCCCCTTCTGTCAGGGCATGGCCGCAGGCCAGTTCCGTTCCATCAGGGAGAGTCACAATTAGTCCATCTGTAGAGCACAACACGCTGGCCCCCAATCGTATTAGTAGATCACGGCCCATGAGGTTAACGGGCACTTGGGGAGACATGACATACGGGTGGAGTAGTTTTTGATTCCCCAGTCTGGTTGATAATGGCTTGGTAACGGGCAGTTGTTGTCCTATCCCAGAGAAACCCACAACTTTCACGGTGTTGCGCGACATATGGTGAGGCGACAGAGGCCGGTTCAGAGTCGAATGGGTGGCCCCTGTGTCTACCAAGAACGGCAGTGATTCGCCTAGCACTTCCATCGAGAGCATGGGGTCTGCCTGGCCCCCCCTGCTGTTGGCTTTCTCTGTGGGGTGTGTCACTGCTGGTTCTCAGGGTCTTCCCATCCGTTGTCCCGGAGCGGGAAGGCTCCTGCCGGAGGGCCAGGCGCCCGATGTGGGTTGGGGGCCACTCGACCCCCTCGGTAAGGTCCTCTGGACCATCCGTCTCCGTCACTGCCCCTTCGTGGGCTCCGAACGTCCCTCCCTTTTTTTTTTTTCTTCTCGGTTCCCCATCGTCAGTGTCCTTTGTGTCGTCATAAATGCCTGTCAAAACTCCTCGAACAGTGACTTGCCGGCCTCCTGTTTTAATCCCTCCCATGGGGCGATATTTGCGACACGCCCCCTCACGGTCCGCAACTTCCCATTGTTGTTCCCGTGTCTCATTCCTAATTCTGTGTAACTCCGTTTGCTCCCACGTCACAGTGCATGCAGGGGCCCCTGGGGAAAAACCCCCGGCCGGCCTTGGTCCACACGGTGGACAGTCCTCGGCCCTCATCGGCGGAGTCCCTGTCCCACACCCGTCAGACCCCCTTTCGGCCCATTCTCTACCCCAATTTGGAATCTGCCCGAGTCTATTTCCAATATTGGATACATCCCACTGGGCAACGGAGGCGCAGTCGGAGCCGCTTCGGCCTTCTGCTGCAAAGAGGCCTCTACCTCCATTTTACTCTGTTTCTTATTCCTAATCTGATGATCCATCCCCTGCCAAAACATGGCCCACGAAAACCACTTGCGTCTGTGTCCCTCTTCCTTGTCTCTGACCTTATGCACCTTCTTTTGTGACAACCACAACTTGCCCTGGGCGGCCTCCTCCGCTTCTTCTACCGCTTTCTTATCCTCTTTTTCCTCTCTTTCCTCCTTTTCTTCCACTACACTGGCCCCAACGGCAATTTGTCATCTTGGTTTACTCCCTGACGCCGCAATGCAAGATTTAACTCGTCTTTCATGTCCTTCCTAGGTCCCCATTCCGTCTTTTTGGCCCCTTCCAGAGCCGTCAACAACAACTCCACTTGTACACTAATCGGTTTATATCCTGCCGTCGACATATTGTCAAACCTCACCTCTCTGTCCTCACTACCGAAAAACCAGGGGTGCTCTACACACACGCACACGCCTGTTTTATCGAAACAATTTTAACAGTATAACGGTATCCGTTGTCTGCCTGTAAAAGTATTTGTCCTGCTACAGTATAACGATTTCTGTTGTCCGCCTGTTTTATCGAAACAATTTTAACAGTATAACGGTATCTGTTGTCGGCCTGCCACAGTATAACGGTGTCTTTGTTGTCCGCCTGTAACAGTATAACGATGTCTGTTGTCCGCCTGTTCTATTTAAACAATTTTGACAGTATAACGGCATCTGTTGTCCGCCTGCTACAGTATAACGGTGTCTTTGTTGTCCGCCTGTAACAGTATAACGATGTCTGTTGTCCGCCTGTTCTATTTAAACAATTTTAACAGTATAACGGTATCTGTTGTCGGCCTGCCACAGTATAACGGTGTCTTTGTTGTCCGCCTGTAACAGTATAACGATGTCTGTTGTCCGCCTGTTCTATTTAAACAATTTTGACAGTATAACGGCATCTGTTGTCCGCCTGCTACAGTATAACGGTGTCTTTGTTGTCCGCCTGTAACAGTATAACGATGTCTGTTGTCCGCCTGTTCTATTTAAACAATTTTAACAGTATAACGGCATCTGTTGTCCGCCTGCTACAGTATAACGGTATCTAATGTCCGCCTGTAACAGTAAAATGATGTCTGTTGTCCGCCTGTCCTATTACCCGGCCGGGATTTGAGAGACCCCAAATTCTCCGTAACTCAGATCAAAAGGCCAAGTTCAGCCACACGTACGCGCTACGCCCATGCGCACATGCAGACGAGACCCCCCCCAATCCTCCGCAACGCGGACAAAAACGCCAAGTTCCTTGTACCCATATATGTTTTCATAAATGTCCTGTAAAACGGCTCATATACTTATCAATTAAATTTATAAACGTCCTGGGCAAGGCTCATAGATTTTTATCAATCGATTAGGGGGCAACTTTATAAACATCCTATAAAAGGCTCATAGATTTTATCAAGGTATCAGGTATCAGCCGGCTACCATTTCACCACATATGTACTAACCGCCACAAAATTCAAAATTCTTACACGTGATCAACAGATCATGTATGGACGTAATGCCCTATTTTGGGACCTAATCTGCAAGCTTCTACAGCTTTCTAGAGAAAACTGCGGCCGACTACTGGGGGTTCTATCCAAGTCCCACAAATAGTTTTTATACATGTCCGTGTGTTTCACAACCAGCGCACAGCATTGCATAAAAACGTACATTGCATACATTGCATCCACCTCAATCGTTGCTTAGCTTTAATTTCTCTCCCGGACCCCCTTTCACTTCCAACTCAAAATTTGACAAAGTCCAATTTGCACAGGTTCGATGTAACAGGCCAGTGCTTACCTTTAGATGTGGTCGACCAGAGTCATCCGTAGGCAAAGGTTCGGGGCAACTTTCGGTCCGTCAATCTCTAGAATCTCCTCGACATCCCGGACGAGCCCCCAAAACTGTTGGGAACGGGAAAACTGGATCCCTCCCAGGTTGGTTGATGTCGGGATATTCTTCAATAAGATGGAGACGGATGCGATGCAGAATGGATCCTTTATTGCCATAATGACAAAGACCAGGAGACAAGCTCAAAGCAAGAGCGACCAAGCGAGAGAGAGGGAATAGACACACTCCTATATAGTTCCTCCTAGGCCAGTCGTCATATAGGCTATTTGGCAAGTCGTCATAAAGGCTATTTCGATGAGAGATGTCATAAAGAGACATATTCTATGTTGGGCGCCATTTTAAGTAAAATGCCTTGTCATTTCTATCAGCCGCCATTTTGTGCGCTATACTACATCCAACAATGTCTTAAATAAAGTGATAGACAGTTGTGGTTTTACTTGTACAAGGTTCGGATCAGAGATTAGGTTTAGGGAGCACCTCTCTTGAGTCGAACAGTTTATTTTCAGGGAGTCAGCGAATATATGATCAGCTTGAACTCACAGGGGCAGAAAATAATTAGTCAGGCCAAGATAAGACAAGTTTTGAGGATGGGCAAGTGTGTGTGTGTGTGTGTGTGTGTGTGTGTAACATCGAGATGCCCCGCGCTGGGCACACGGTGCTACGAGTATGTGCACTTGGCACTCATGCCAGGTGGGTCTGCTGCGGTGGGGCGGCCTCCCCCTTGTGCGGGGCGTGGATGAGCATGGGGGTCCTGCCGGCTCGGGCGGGGTGTTGGTCTGCTGCCATGGGCCTGCGGTCCGTGCCTTGTGCCCATGGCCCGGGTTCTGTGCCGGCGGCTGCGTCGTGTTCCTGCACCTGGGGTTGGTTGTATGTGTGCGCCCCTGAGGTGCAGGGTCTCCTCGTGCTGCCTGGGACTGGGTCATGCTCCTCTGGGCTGGGTGTGGGGTTTGCTCCACGGCCCTCTGGCTTGTCTGGGGGCCCGGGGGTCTTCTCTGGCCGCAGGGCAGGGTACTCAGGGCTTCCTTGCAGCCGTAGGGTGTCTGTAAGCTGCGGAGTTCGGGGGGCTTCTGGGCTCCTTCCGCTGCTTGGAGGCGCCGTGACATAATACCGACCTTCTACACCAAAACCAACTGGGATAAGTCATGTACACTCACCGGTGGACATCTTACACACACACATACAGGCGGTCCCATCACACACGTACACACACACCTGCTTCGATTGCACCCCAGCACCATCCTGGTTGCATTCCTCTCCTTTCCTCCCTAATTTACTGCCATATTATGAAAGGAAGAGGCCATGTGACCAGTTGTAGTTCCAGTTTTCTTGGACCTCATTCACTGTTTTTCAATACATGTTGTCGTCCAATGTCCTTGTTTTTGTGTAATGTGTTTGTTTCTATGTTTATTTGTTTCACCCGTGGTGATTCTTCCCCTCTTGGAGTAGTGATCAGTTGCTTATAGACTCAAACATGATAAATATTTCTCTAAAGGGGGGGGTTGGTGGTGGTTCTCTATAACAAAAACTGTGCTCTTGTCATTCTATAGGTCATCCACAGGACAGAGTTATTGCCAGAAGTTCTTGATGATTTTAGAATTAATAAAGAGTTGCATTGCGGGTTGAAAACTTAAACTCATCTTGCAGACTAACTCTGTCCTGGATGCAATGGCATACAAATACTGTGTTCTTTCGCAGCATTCTGACAGCACAGGTTAAGAAAAATAAATATAATTAAGTGTGTGACTGGAAGCTACATGAAGTTGTGTTCTCCATTATGTGTGTGCATTATGTTTCTGTGATTACATGGATTTAGATATATTACAGGGAAAAGTGCAAAGTAATGGATAATATAGACCGAATCATTGAGGTTCTCCCCATTTCCCTCAAAATAGTACATCAGGAGAAATACCTTGTGACCCGATCATCTGCCTCGATGGATATCAAACCAAGGGGATGTACCTGTAACTACAGAGACTCAACTTATCAATATTATTATAGATGGTGTGAACGAAACTAATGATATTTTCACCAAATCCAAAGTGAATCAGAGATTCATGAATAAAGGGGTGTTCTTATGTGTCAGAAGCTTTGTTGAAACCAGCAATAATAAATGAAAGTGCTTCATTATTTATTTGTTTGGAGTCGTCTAATAGATCTAGAAGCAGGTGAATGTTTGTAGAATTATTTGGGCTTTTAACTTTCAATGCCTCCCTGACCTCGAATCGGCACAGAAACCAACAGAGGACGCGAGACAACTCCACTTTTTTCTTTCTTTAATTAGTAAATCAGAGAATCAAATGTGTTTGGTTGATAACCTTAAAATAAAAAACAAAAACAAGAGAACATAGTTTCCTGTTAGTCAACATGAAATGGTCACCACATTCTTTCCTCCCCTCTCATTCATCATGTCACTGTCTATTCTCCAAATGTACATATATCATTGATTACTTATCATTAATAGTTATTTTTTAAACTATTAATATTACATTTATCTTCAAAACATTTCAACTGTTTAGCACGTTCATCTTTCTGCCTCTTTTAAATACTAACCCTAACCCTAACCCTAATATCATTTGATGATGGCAAAGTTTCAAAGTTAGCAGCAGCGTTCCTCCACGTCACAAGTAGTTTGCTAATGAGTGTGAGGAAATGGAGATAATTAAAATCACATATTGCTTATTATTGTTGATAATATTGAAGTAATAGAAAACTCACTGCAAGGAGTGTATATAGTAGAATGTGCCAATCTTGAGGTTTCACACATCTGTCTCTGTCTGTATTTCTGTGTTGCCTCCAGAGCTCCAGCAGCTCTCTGTCTGTAAAGAGGAGTTTCCCACTGAGCAGCAGGAGTGGAGCCCCAGTCTGGTCAAGGTGGAGCCAGAGCCTCCACATATTAAAGAGGAAGAGGAGGAACTCCGTGTCGGTCAGGACGCTGGTATCTCCCAGTTCCCCTTCACTCCTGTCCCTGTGAAGAAGCCAGTAGCTCAGGTCCAGCTGCTGCCTTAGAAACAGCTGGTGCTGAGCAGCTCCTCTCTTCAGACACTTCTGAGACTGAATACAGTGATGAGGAGTGGAAGGTGACCAGACAACCTCAGTCAGGTAAGTTTTTTTTGTTTTTTTTTCTTTCTTTCTTCCCTCCAACCAAGCTGTCCTGTCCAGGTTGGCCTGACTAAGCTGTCCTGTCCTGGTTGGCTGGATGAAGGTTAGCAGGTAATATCTTCCCAATAGTTGATGCCCCATTTCATAACAAATAAACAGAAATATAGCTGCAGGCAGCCATGCACTGTCTCATTCCCTTGTTTTGACCCCTGCCTGCTCTACAATAAACCCCTGTCATATTCCCTACCGTGTGTCTGCAATTGGGTTCTTTCCCCTGACCATCCCATACGTGACAGGACAAACCGACCTGCAATTTACCCAGCGGACCTGGTTGTCAGGGATTTTTTTTCGTTCCTCACCCGGGGCCAATCTCAAGCCCCTTCCCCTAGCGGTAAGCCTGCTGGTTGCCGTTCCCCAGTCTCCGCAGCCTGCCGCTCCCCAGTCTCCGCTGCCGGGCAATTCCCAGTCTCTGCAGGCGAGCACTCCCCAGTCTCCGCTGCCGCGTGCTCCCCAGTGTCCGCTGCCAACCGCCTCACCCGAGGCCCAGTCTGTTCCCGCCACCGGTCCCGGTCTGCCAGCCACTGCCGCCGAGGTGCTGCCAGCCCCTGCAGCCAGCCCCTGCAGCCGCTGCCGCCGAGGTGCTGCCAGCCCCTGCAGCAGTCTCATCCAAGGTCCTGCCCATCCCTGCCCCCGCCTCATCCGAGGTCCAGCCCGGCTCTGCCCTGAGGCCGGGCAGACCCCCCCGACTTGTCCAGCTCCCGGTCTCACTCACCGTACTGTATACGCTGTGCAACACAGGATGCTCGTTAGTTCCATCATCATCCATCACAGAGTTCTGTAAAACCCGGTGTACTGAGATCAGACACACCACGGGGGACACACACATGACTCTACCAAAATAACAGACCTGGGGACTATCAACACGAAATACAGTTTTCAGAGTTCCGGTGCAACACAGCAACACTTCCTGCTCGTCTCCACCCGAGACACACTTGAGCCCTATCTTAACTTTTGATTGTGGGGGCACTGATCAAGCACACACCTTGAGCGACACAGATGCTGCGGTGATGCGATGTTGGAGAAATTCTACTCCGTGGTTGGGGAGGTTAATCTGCCCGCTACAAGGAAACAAAACTGAGAATATTAAATATATTTATTCTGCAGAATAAGGAGACCAAGTGTTTTGTACCAAAGAGAGGTTGTAGGCTATTGGTCAGATGTCATTTACAAGACTATGCCCCTCAATTGTCTCCCGGGGTGTTACCTTCAAACAGTGATTTCACAGGTACTTTCACGCAGCCTAATATCCCTTACAATGATCTTTCAAGCTCCCCTGGGGTTATCTTTATCTCCATACAAGGTATAATGAAGATTAAATGTGATCTGGTTATTTAATATTAGAATTGACATTGTAGAGAAAGAACAGTCTCTTTACATAAACTCTGGGGGGAGGAGGGCTCCTTAAAAACCCAGAACGCCCATCAACAGGAAAAGGCTATTTAAAAGGCATTTAAATAGTTGAACATATGCATTTTTCTCTCACAGCGACCAATATACACCAATGGAGTTCAGAGCGCAGCACACACTTTTACACCACGTATTGTGGGGAAGCCCCTCCAGAGTCATACCCTGCACAAATATACCAAATTGGATGATGTGAAGTGGCGCTCTACTCCCCCACTCCCTGCACTCCACCACTTCCGTTTCCTTCCAATCTCGTCTTTTGTCTTTTTTTTTGTTGCTGACTCCTCGGACCACAGTCCATGTCTGGACAGCCCTGAGTACCACCTTAAATATGGGCAAACTTTTATCCCATATGAATGTATTCATGTCCTGTATGCTGTGGTTATAATATGTGGTTGATTGTATTTGACATGTTATTTTGATAGATAAATTTCCCTCAGGACATGTCCTTCATACATTTAGACCCACTGCAGCAAAACCTGCTATCTCGCGCATTTCTAAAATCGGCTGGAGTAGCCAAATATCTTGAAAAAATGTTTCTTGAAAGAAAATGAGATTGTTCTCAGATTCGTGTTCCTTTGTGTTTTTTAAGTTTGAGTTATAAATAGTAGAAAAATGTTTAACCGTGGAGTTAAATATTCCCGTTAGATTACATGGGAAACACAGTTCACTTACTGAGACGCTGAATAGTGCTGAATAACGCCGATCGATCGTTTCCTTTAAAAAGACCGTCCAGGTCAAGATCATTCATCCATATTCCATGTGATGTGAAGTCACAATGTGAAACCGTTTTAATAAATTCAACCTTTAAATCATCCTAATTTTACACACAAACAGAGACGTGCAGGTGGCACGGAGGGGGCGTGTAGGAAGGAATAATATTGCGGCCCTGAATCTGACCAGTGCGATAGATCCAAGTCAGTGTTAGCAGCACGTGCTGGACCACATTTTCCACAATGATAGTCAGTTCTCCCACAGTGACGCTGAGAATGACACTCCTCATCTGTAATATTGTATATCTGTTCAATAAATGTCAGATATCAACTAACTTCACATTTACTGAAAGCGGGCTGTTTTATATTATTTTTTGGTCAAATGGATCGCTATGTAGTTGCAGCATTATGTACATTGTTGGGGACTCATTTTCTTAGTTCAAGCTAAATAGCGGAAGATTTGCAGTTGCCGGGCACGCCTCTGTGCGAGGTATATTAGTTATGAAATAATTTCAAGTCAATAAGTGGGATCTTGGCATAATGCAGACAGCTCGAAATTAACCCTCTTTTTCCATGATAAGCCTTTCTCAACATGCTAAATTCTTCGTGCCCTCTTGGACGTGTTTTATATAATCCACTTTTGTCTTTCATTTCCTCCTCTCTTAGGTTATCACAGAAAACATCATCCTACTCACAGAGGAAAGAAGCTACACCATTGTGAGCAGTGTGAGAAGAGCTTCAAGGCAAGGGCTTATTGAAAAATACATCAGCGTACACACACAGGAGAAAAACCTTACTCCTGTGAGCAGTGTGAGAAGAGCTTCAAGGCAAGGGCTTATTTAAAAAAACATCAGCGTACACACACAGGAGAAAAACCTTACTCCTGTGAGCAGTGTGAGAAGAGCTTCAAGACAAGGGCTTATTTAAAATTACATCAGCATAGCCACACAGAAGAGAAAGCTTACTCCTGTGAGCAGTGTGAGAAGAGCTTCAAGACAAGGGCTTGTTTAAAATTACATCAGCATAGCCAGACAGAAGAGAAAGCTTACTCCTGTGAGCAGTGTGAGAAGCGCTTCAAGACAAGGTCTGAATTAAAAAAACATCAGCATAGGCACACAGGAGTAAAAGCTTACTCCTGTGAGCAGTGTGAGAAGAGCTTCATGGCAAGGTCTGAATTAAAATTACATCAGCATAGCCACACAGAAGAGAAAGCTTACTCCTGTGAGCAGTGTGAGGAGCGCTTCAAGACAAGGGCTTGTTTAAAACAACATCAGCATAGGCACACAGGAGTGAAAGCTTACTCCTGTGAGCAGTGTGAGAAGCGCTTCAAGACAAGGGATGAATTAAAAAAACATCAGCATAGCCACACAGGAGTGAAAGCTTACTCCTGTGAGCAGTGTGAGAAGCGCTTCAAGACAAGGCCTGAATTAAAACAACATCAGCATAGGCACACAGGAGTGAAAGCTTACTCCTGTGAGCAGTGTGAGAAGAGCTTCAAGACAAGGGCTTATGTAAAAATACATAAGTGTAGGCACACGAGAGAAAGCTTTCTCCTGTGAGCAAAGATTCAAGATAAGGTTAACATTACATTTAGCAGACGGTTTTATCCAAAGTGACTTACAATTATTCAAACACGGACGGACGCAGCCATCAGGAGCAATTAGGGGTTAAGTGTCTTGCTCAAGGATACTACAGCATGCAAGCAGGAGGAGCCTGGGATCCAACCAGCAACGTTTAGATCACTAGATGACCAGCTCTACCTCCTGAGCTACCATCCCCACAAGGTCCCACTTGCTGTGAGGCAGCAATGCATTGCACTGCTGCCTCACAGCAAGAAGGTCCTAGGTTCGATTCCCGCCTGGGGCGCTTTTGGCACCGTGCTCCTGCGGGTTATCTCCCAAATAGGAGCCTTTCTGTGTGGAGTTTGCATGTTCTCCCCGTGCTCACATGGGGTTTCCTCCACCTCACGTCACTAAGGACCCCCACCAAAAACATGCACACATCATCGTCTGACCAGCAATGGACACTTATCACCTGGTCCCCGGGCACCTCTACTTATCCTGCCCACTGCTCCTGGCTGTGCCCCCAGAGGAAGGACAAGCCAGGATGGGTTAAATGCAGAGGAACCATTTCACCGGCCACCATCAAAGCATGTGTGTGTGTGTGTGTGCAAGCATGTGTTGTTGTGTGACAAATAAAGTCTGTTTCTTTCTTTCAGTGTGGGAAGAGCTTCAAGAAAAGGTCTTATTTAAAAAAAAACATCAGTGTAGTCTTCATAGTCAAAAATCTTCATCCTGTGAACAGTGCATTAAGATATTTTGTCAATTTGGGAATCTCAAAAGACATCATCTTACACACACAGGAGAGAAAACCCTACTCTTTTTTAACATTGTGGGAAAAGATTCAGTCAATCAGCCCATCGCAAGATTAATCATCGTACACACGCAGGAGATAAACCACACCTCTGTCAAGAGTGTGCCAAGAGCTTTACAACAAGGTTTAAATAAAAAGTACATCAGTGTATTCACACAAGAGAGACACCTTACTGTGATTCTGTCAAGAAGGCCGCTCCGAAGCCATCTGCAGTATTGTATACAAGAGGATTTTTAAATCAGTTCTAAAGGAAACTGCGTAACTACATGTACAGTAGCTACCATTGGGGTGATGTGCTCTCACTTTCTCATGCCTGCCGAACCCCTGCCTCATACTGAGAACCTTGTCCCCGGGACAGAGTCCTGAGTTGAGGTCCCACCATGATTTCCTTTTTGTTAAAGAGTCTGAATTGATGTGAATCCATGTCAAATCAGTCAGTTACAAGACCCCATTTAATGTATACATTTTCACGTGGCCATACAGCCACCTAATGACCAATGCATAGAAACTAGCAACCACTAAGTGCAATCTTAGTGGTAAATTTGTGCTTTGTAGTCAGACTAAGAATGACTGATGATGACTTTATGCCATTTATTATTAGTATTAGAAATTGTTTAATAGTTAATAATTAAAAATTGACTAAACAGTTAACTAGTCACAAATTGTTCCTGATGGAATGGCTTTGAAAGTTGACTGATGTCTGATGAGAATTTTATAAATTACTTTGCTATGTTGTGTACATGCATTACAAACTCCTTCCTATGTCATAACGCGAACCATGACCATATAAACTTGTGTGTGTAACACCCAACAATATGTCTAAATCTATGTAATCACATATGTACACACATAATGAAGAACACAACCTCATATATCCTCAGTAAGATATCTTTATTGCAGCAAAGTGTTAGTGTAGGAGCCATGAATTGGTTTGCTATTAATTGATTTATTATTATCAGGTTTATTGTATATGAATTTATTATGAATTATTATGATTATGTTTTGGGTTATATTTGGTCAATGAATGAATTTACTATCACGTGTGTGGGATGAATGATTGACAGGCATATGGGCGTCACTTTAAAAGGCACCAGCTGATCTCCTGCTGGTAATCAGAGTGAGAGGGGGTGTTTGGGGAACCCACACTTTCGTTGAGCGCTTTAGTTTGAACGCTTTAGTTTGAACGCTTTAGTTTGGTTTCGTTTATTTGTTTTCATCGCTGTATTATGAGTTAAAGGCACCGTTTATTTAAGTTTCCTTATGTTGATTTAATAAACACCCTTAAACGCATTCGTTGGATTCAGCGCATCAACATTTGTTTGTTTAGAAGCGCGTCGGACAATAGGCCCCTTATCATCGCCTCTCAGCGGCTTATTTAGTTCGTTTTGGAGTCGCATACAATTGTCAACGAAAACGTACGGTATTATCGACGGCATCAAGGCAACATCAGCAGAAGAAATCAAACACGGATCAAGCGGACAGGAATGAACGAAAGCCGGGCGGCGATACAGACAGAGGAACAGCTGACAACAAACTTTCCTGAGCCCACGGTCAAAGTCATCCTTGAAAGTCAGGTACAATTGTAAGCTGTTTAATGGAAGGAACACTGCATATATAGTCCATTGGGGACGAAGTAAATACCTGATCAAGGGTTGAGTTGACGCTCAGAGAGTTAAAGTTGGCTAAGATACTCTGCTGCAGCTAAATCAAAGGAATCTCCGCTTGTCTCTTTAACTCCGCTGGTCTCTTTAACTGCGCTGCTGCGCTGATGTGTGAATACCGAAAATGATGATTTCTGAATAAGTGTCCTTTCTCTGTGGAATGTGGATGTGTTGTTTAATGGCACAAATAGCCTAAATTGGAAAGGAAAAACGAGTGCACAGTTGGAACCTGAAAGTGTGGATGAACAGGCCAGGCCCGCATCAGCGGCATCAGTAATCATAATGCATGATGATGATGATGTGCACCCAAATGACAGTGTGTCAAATGTCGGGAGAAAATCTACTGCCTCCAAAGTTTCATCTGTCTCAAAAGTTTCATCTGCATGTTTGAAGGCTCAAGCTGACTTGGCAGCATTACAGATCAAACAGAAACTGTTAAAGGACAAACATGCGCTGGAAGCCGAGGAGGAAATGTTGCGAAAAAGGAAAGAGCAACAGCAACTGGATGAGGGGATTGCAGCACAAATGGCCAAATTAAATGTGTTGAAAACGCAAAGTGTCATTAGTGGAAAATCTTCGAAAGCAAAGCATGGGGATGGAATGACTTCTTATGTGGAAAAGGCACAAGGAAAACTACAAACCCTCAGTGCCAATGCAAATCCATTCACACCAAAAATGTCACAAAATCATGCAAACACAGGAACAAAGCCTAAAGACTCTCAGCTCATTCATTCAAAATCACAGCCTCTGACAGCTATGGGCTCGGATCCTAAGTCACGCCCACTTCAGCAAAGCTCTCATGAATATGCACCAATGCAATGTTCAAGATTCAAGATTTTTATTTGTCACATACATATACATACTTCCATACATATATGCAGTGAAATGTAATGCAACGCACCCGGTGATAGCACACATTATGTCATAGGAAAAAAAATAAAAAATAAAATAAAAAGTAGAAAATTCCTTTCTAATAGACCGACTAACTGACTCCTAAAACGTGTTAATTCTTTCTTTCAATCTTTCTTTCATTCAATCTTTCAATCTTTCTTTCATTCTTTCTTTCAATCTTTCAATCTTTCTTTAATTCTTTCTTTCATTCTTTCTTACTTTCAATTTTTCTATCTTTCAATATTTCTTCCAATCTTTCAATCTTTCTTTTGTTATTCTTTCAATCTTTCTTTCTTTCAATCTTTCTATCCATCTATCTTTCAATCTTTCTTTCATTCTTTCTTTCAATCTTTCCTTTTTCAAACTTTCTTGCAAACTTTCTTTCAATTGTTTAATCTTTCAATCTTTCTTTCATTCTTTCTTTCAGTCTTTCAATCTTTTTTTCATTCTTTCTTTCAATATTTCAATCTTTCAATCTTTCTTTCATTCTTTCTTTCAATCTTTCAATCTTTCTTTCATTCTTTCTTGCAATCTTTCTTTCAATTGTTTAATCTTTCAATCTTTCTTTCATTCTTTCCTTCAGTCTTTCAATCTTTTTTTCAATCTTTCTTTCATTCTTTCTTTCAATCGTTCTTTCTTTCGTTTAGTCTTTCTTTCAATCTTTCAATTTTTCAATCTTTCTTTCATTCTTTCTTTTAATCTTTCAATCTTTCTTTCAATCTTTCTTTCATTCTTTCTTTCAATCTTTCTTTCAATCATTCTTTCTTTCTTTTAGTCTTTCTTTCAATCTTTCAATTTTTCAATCTTTCTTTTAATCTTTCAATCTTTCTTTCATTGTTTCTTTCAATCTTTCTGTCCATCTTTCTTTCATTCTTTCTTTCAATCGTTCTTTCTTTCGTTTAGTCTTTCTTTCAATCTTTCAATTTTTCAATCTTTCTTTCATTCTTTCTTTTAATCTTTCAATCTTTCTTTCATTGTTTCTTTCAATCTTTCTTTCATTCTTTCTTTCATTCTTTCTTTCAATCATTCTTTCTTTCTTTTAGTCTTTCTTTCAATCTTTCAATTTTTCAATCTTTCTTTCATTCTTTCTTTTAATCTTTCAATCTTTCTTTCATTGTTTCTTTCAATCTTTCTGTCCATCTTAATTTCATTCTTTCCTTCAGTCTTTCATTCTTTCTTTCAATCTTTCTTTTTTCAATCATTCTTGCAATCATTCTTTCAATTGTTTAATCTTTCAATCTTTCTTTCATTCTTTCTTTCAGTCTTTCAATCTTTTTTTCAATCTTTCTTTCATTCTTTCTTTCAATCTTTCTGTCCGTCATTCTTTCTTTCAGTCTTTCTTTCAATCATTCAATCTTTCAATCTTTCCTTCTATCTTTCTTTCAATCTTTCTTTCATTCTTTCTTTCAATCTTTGTTTCATTCAATCTTTCTTTCAATCTTTCATTCAATCTTTCATTCAATCTTTCTTTCAATCTTTCTTTCAATCTTTCTTTCAATCTTTCTTTCATTCTTTATTTTAATCTTTCAATCTTTCTTTAATTGTTTCTTTCAATCTTTCTGTCTTTCAATATTTCTTTCAATCTTTCAATCTTTCTTTTTTTTTCAATCTTTCTTTCAATCTTTCTTTTATTCTATCTTTAAATCTTTGTTTTTTCAATCTTTCTTGCAATCTTTCTTTCAGTCTTTCAATCTGTCTTTCAAACTTTCAATCTTTCTTTCAATCTTTCAATCTTTCTTTCAATTTTTCTTTCAATCTTTCAGTCTTTCTTTCATTCTTTCTTTCAATCTTTCAATCTTTCAATCTTTCTTTCATTCTTTCTTTCAATCTTTCTTTCAATATTTCTTTCAATCTTTCTTTCTGTCAATCTTTCTATCCATCTTTCTTTCCATCTTTCTTTCATTCTTTCCTTCAGTCTTTCAATCTTTCTTTCAATTTTTCTTTCAATCTTTCTTTCATTCTTTCCTTCAATCTTTCAATCTTTCTTAGGGGATGGTAGCTCAGGAGGTAGAGCTGGTGGTCTAGTGATCCAAAGGTTGCTGGTTCGATCCCAGGCTCCTCCTGCTAGCATGCTGTAGTGTCCTTGAGCAAGAAACTTAACCCCTAATTGCTCCTGATGGCTGCGTCCGTCGGTGTTTGAACAATTGTAAGTCGCTTTGGTTAAAAGCGTCTGCTAAATGTAATAGAATAGAATTTCTTTCAATCTTTCTTTCAATATTTCTTTCAATCTTTTTTACTTTCAATCTTTCTTTCTTTAAATCTTTCTTTCATTCTTTATTTCAATATTTCAATCGTTCAATCTTTCATTCATTCTTTCTTTCAATCTTTCTTTCATTCTTTCTTTCAATCTTTCAATCTTTCTTTCAATCTTTCTTTCAATCTTTCTTTCTTTAAATCTTTCTTTCAATCTTTCTTTCAATCTTTCTTTCTTTAAATCTTTCTTTCAATCTTTCAATCTTTCTTTCATTCTTTCTTTCAATATTTCAATCTTTCAATCTTTCTTTCATTCTTTCTTTCAATCTTTCAATCTTTCTTTAATTGTTTCTTTCAATCTTTCTGTCTTTCAATATTTCTTTCAATCTTTCAATCTTTCTTTTTTTTTCAATCTTTCTTTCAATCTTTCTTTTATTCTATCTTTAAATCTTTGTTTTTTCAATCTTTCTTGCAATCTTTCTTTCAGTCTTTCAATCTTTCTTTTGTTATTCTTTCAATCTTTCTTTCTTTCAATCTTTCTTTCCATCTATCTTTCAATCTTTCTTTCATTCTTTCTTTCAATCTTTCTTTTTTCAATCTTTCTTGCAAACTTTCTTTCAATTGTTTAATCTTTCAATCTTTCTTTCATTCTTTCTTTCAGTCTTTCAATCTTTTTTTCAATATTTCTTTCAATCTTTCAATCTTTCTTTCTATCTTTCTTTCAATCTTTCTTTCATTCTTTATTTCAATCTTTGTTTCATTCTTTCTTTCAATCTTTCTTTCTTTCAATCTTTCTTTCAATCTTTCTTTTAATCTTTCAATCTTTCTTTCATTGTTTCTTTCAATCTTTCTGTCTTTCAATATTTCTTTCAATCTTTCTTTCTTTTTTCAATCTTTCTTTCAATCTGTCTTTTATTCTATCTTTAAATCTTTCTTTTTTTTCAATCTTTCTTGCAATCTTTCTTTCAGTCTTTCAATCTGTCTTTCAAACTTTCAATCGTTCTTTCAATCTTTCTTTCAATTTTTCTTTCAATCTTTCAGTCTTTCTTTCATTCTTTCTTTCAATCTTTCAATCTTTCAATCTTTCAATCTTTCTTTCAATATTTCTTTCAATCTTTCTTTCTGTCAATCTTTCTTTCCATCTTTCTTTCCATCTTTCTTTCATTCTTTCCTTCAGTCTTTCAATCTTTCTTTCAATCTTTCTTTCAATTTTTCTTTCAATCTTTCTTTCATTCTTTCCTTCAGTCTTTCAATCTTTCTTTCAATCTTTTTTACTTTCAATCTTTCTTTCTTTAAATCTTTCTTTCAAACTTTCAATCTTTATTTCAATCTTTCAATCTTTCTTTCATTCTTTCTTTCAATATTTCAATCTTTCAATCTTTCTTTCATTCTTTCTTTCAATATTTCTTTCATTCTTTCTTTCAATCTTTCTTACTTTCAATTTTTCTATCTTTCAATATTTCTTCCAATTGTTCAATCTTTCTTTCATTATTTCTTTCAAACTTTCTTTCTTTCAATCTTTCTTTCCATCTTTCTTTCAATCTTTCTTTCATTCTTTCTTTTAATCTTTCTTTTTTCAATCTTTCTTGCAATCTTTCTTTCAATTGTTTAATCATTCAATCTTTCTTTCATTCTTTCTTTTAATCTTTCAATATTTCTTTCATTATTTCTTTCAATCTTTCTGTCTTTCAATATTTCTTTCAATCTTTCATTCTTTTTTCAATCTTTCTTTCAATCTTTCTTTTTTCAATCTTTCTTTCAATCTTTCTTTCATTCTTTCTTTCAATCTTTCATTCTTTCTTTCAATCTTTCAATCTTTCTTTCAATCTTTCTTTCAATCCTTCTTTTTTTCAATCTTTTTTTCAATCTTTCTTTCATTCTTTCTTTCAATCTTTCAATCTTTCTTTCAATATTTCTTTCAATCTTTCTTTCTTTCAATCTGTCTTTCAATCTTTCTTTCAATCTTTCTTTTTCTCAATCTTTCTTTCATTCTTTTTTTTCATTCTTACTTTTAGTCTTTCAATCTTTCTTTAAATCTTTCATTCTTTATATCTTTCTTTCTTTCAATCTTTTTTTCAATCTTTCAATCTTTCAATCTTTCTTTAAATCTTTCTTTCAATCTTTCAATCTTTCAATTTATCTTTTTTTTCTTTCTTTCAATCTTTCTTACTTTCATTCTCTCTTTCTTTCAATCTTTCTTTCAAGCTTTCAATCTTTCTTTCCATCTTTCTTTCAATCGTTCTTTCTATCGTTCTTACTTTCAATCTTTCTTTCTTTCAATATATCTTACAATCTTTCTTTCTTACTTTCATTCTTTCTTACAATCTTTCTTTCATTCTTTCTTTCAATCTTTCTTTCATTCAATCTTTCAATCTATCTTTCAATATTTCTTTCTTCTAAGTTTTTCATTTTTTCTTTCAATCTTTCAATCTTTCTTTCATTCTTTCTTTCAATCTTCATAACTTTAAATCTTTCTTTCAATCTTTTATTTTTTCAATCTCTCTTTCTTACAATATTTCTTTCAATCTGTCAATTTTTCTTTCATTCTTTCATTTTTTCTTTCAATCGTTCTTTCATTCTTTCTTTCAATCTTTCTTTAAATATTTCAATCTTTCAATCTTTCTTTCAATCTTTCAATCTTTCTTTCATTATTTCTTTCAATATTTCAATCTTTCAATCTTTATTTCATTCTTTCTTTCAATCTTTCTGTCTTTCAATATTTCTTTCAAACTTTCAATCTTTCTTTCAATCTTTCAATCTTTCTTTCAATTTTTCTTTCAATCTTTCAATCTTTCTTTCATTCTTTCTTTCAATCTTTCAATCTTTCTTTCAATATTTCTTTCAACCTTTCTTTCTTTCAATCTTTCTTTCTTTCAATATTTCTTTCAATCTTTCAATCTTTCTTTAAATCTTTTATTCATTCTTTTTTTCAGTCTTTCAATCTTTCTTTAAATCTTTCTTTCAATCTTTCTTTCAATCTTTCATTCTTTCAATTTTTCTTTTTTTCAATCTTTCTTTCATTCTTTCTTTCAATCTTTCTTTCAATATTTCAATCTTTCAATCTTTCTTTCAATCTTTCAATCTGTCTTTCATTCTTTCTTTCAATATTTCAATCTTTCAATCTTTCTTTCATTCTTTCTTTCAATCTTTCAATCTTTCTTTCATTCTTTCTTTCAATCTTTCTTACTTTCAATTTTTCTATCTTTCAATATTTCTTCCAATCGTTCAATCTTTCTTTCATTATTTCTTTCAATCTTTCTTTTGTTATTTCTTTCAATCTTTCTTTCAATCTTTCGTTCATTCTTTCTTTCAATCTTTCTGTCTTTCAATATTTCTTTCAAACTTTCAATCTTTCTTTCATTCTTTCTTTCAATCTTTCAATCTTTCTTTCAATATTTCTTTCAACCTTTCTTTCTTTCAATCTTTCTTTCTTTCAATCTTTCTTTCAATCTTTCAATTTTTCTTTCAATCTTTCAATCTTTCTTTCATTCTTTCTTTCAATCTTTCAATCTTTCTTTCAATATTTCTTTCAACCTTTCTTTCTTTCAATCTTTCTTTCTTTCAATCTTTCAATCTTTCTTTAAATCTTTTATTCATTCTTTCAATCTATCTTTAAATCTTTCTTTCAATCTTTCAATCTTTCAATTTTTGTTTTTTCAATCTTTTTTTCAATCTTTCTTTCATTCTTTCTTTCAATCTTTCTTTAAATATTTCAATCTTTCTTTCAATCTTTCTTTCAATCTTTCAATCTGTCTTTCATTCTTTCTTTCAATATTTCAATCTTTCTTTCATTCTTTCAATCTTTCTTTCATTCTTTCTTTCAATCTTTCTTACTTTCAATTTTTCTATCTTTCAATATTTCTTCCAATCGTTCAATCTTTCTTTCATTATTTCTTTCAATCTTTCTTTTGTTATTTCTTTCAATCTTTCTTTCTTTCAATCTTTCTTTCCATCTTTCTTTCAATCTTTCTTTCAATCTTTCTTTTTTCAATCTTTCTTGCAATCTTTCTTTCAATTGTTTAATCTTTCAATCTTTCTTTCATTCTTTCTTTCAATATTTCTTTCAATCTTTCTTTAATTCTTTCATTCTTTCTTTCAAACTTTCAATCTTTCTTTCATTCTTACTTTCAGTCTTTCAATTTTTTTTTTAAATCTTTCTTTCAATCTTTCTTTCAATCTTTCAATCTTTAAATCTTTCAATTTTTCTTTTATTCTTTCTTTCAATCTTTCTTACTTTCAATCTTTCTTTCAATCTTTCTTACTTTCAAATTCTCTTTCTTTCAATATTTCTTTCAATCTTTCTTTCATTCTTTCTTTCAGTCTTTCTACCTTTCCTAAAATCTTTCTTTCAATATTTCATTCTTACTTCAAATCTTTCTTTCTTTCTTTTTTCAATCTTTCTTTCATTCTTTCTATAAATCTTTCTTTCTTTGAATCTTTCTTTCAATCTTTCTTTAAATCTTTTATTCATTCTTTCTTTCAGTCTTTCAATCTTTCTTTAAATCTTTCTTTCAATCTTTCTTTCAATCTTTAAATTTTTCTATCTTTTTTCAATCTTTCTTTCATTCTTTCTTTCATTCTTTCTTTCAATCTTTCAATCTTTCTTTCAATCTTTCTTTCAATCTTTCAATCTTTAAATCTTTCAATTTTTCTTTTATTCTTTCTTTCAATCTTTCTTACTTTCAATCTTTCTTTCAATCTTTCTTACTTTCAAATTCTCTTTCTTTCAATATTTCTTTCAATCTTTCTTTCATTCTTTCTTTCAGTCTTTCTACCTTTCCTAAAATCTTTCTTTCAATATTTCATTCTTACTTCAAATCTTTCTTTCTTTCTTTTTTCAATCTTTCTTTCATTCTTTCTATAAATCTTTCTTTCTTTCAATCTTTCTTTCAATCTTTCAATCTTTCTTTAATTCTTTTATTCATTCTTTCTTTCAGTCTTTCAATCTTTCTTTAAATCTTTCTTTCAATCTATCAATCTTTCAATTTTTCTTTCATTCTTTCTTTCAATCTTTATTACTTTCAATCTTTCTTTCAATTTTTCTTACTTTCATTCTCTCTTTCTTTCAATATTTCTTTCAATCTTTCAATCTTTCTTTCATTCTTTCTTTCAATCGTTCTTTCATTCTTTCTTTCAATCTTTCAGTCTTTCAACCTTTCTTAAAATCTTTCTTTCAATCTTTCTTTCATTCTTTCATTCTTTCTTTCAATCGTTCTTTCATTCTTTCTTTCAATCTTTCATTCTTTCTTTCAGTCTTTCAACCTTTCTTAAAATCTTTCTTTCAATCTTTCTTTCAAGCTTTCAATCTTTCTTTCAATCATTCAATCTTTCAATCTTTCTTTTAGTCTTTCTTTCAATCTTTCAATTTTTCAATCTTTCTTTCATTCTTTCTTTTAATCTTTCAATCTTTCTTTCATTGTTTCTTTCAATCTTTCTGTCTTTCAATATTTCTTTCAATCTTTCAATCTTTCTTTCTTTTTTCAATCTTTCTTTCAATCTTTCTTTTATTCTATCTTTAAATCTTTCTTTTTTTTCGATCTTTCTTTCAATCTTTCTTTCAATATTTCTTTCAATCTTTCTTTCTTTCAATCTTTCTTTCAATCTTTCATTCTTTTTTCAATCGTTCTTTCATTCTTTCTATAAATCTTTCTTTCTTTCAATCTTTCTTTTCTTTCAATCTTTCTTTCATTCTTTCCTTCAATCTTTCAATCTTTCTTTCAATCTTTCATTCATTCTTTCTTTCAATCTTTTTTACTTTCAATCTTTCTTTCTTTAAATCGTTCTCTCAATCTTTCTTTCAAACTTTCATTATTTATTTCAATATTTCAATCGTTCAATCTTTCTTTCATTCTTTCTTTCAATCTTTCTTTCAATCTTTCAATCTTTCTTTCAATATTTCTTTCAATCTTTCTTTCTTTAAATCTTTCTTTCAATCTTTCTTTCAAACTTTCAATCTTTATTTCAATCTTTCAATCTTTCAATCTTTCTTTCAATCTTTCTTTCAATCTTTCTTTCATTCTTTCTTTCAATATTTCAATCTTTCAACCTCTCTTTCATTCTTTCTTTCAATCTTTGAATCTTTCTTTAATTTTTTCTTTCAATCTTTCTTACTTTCAATTTTTCTATCTTTCAATATTTCTTCCAATCTTTCAATCTTTCTTTTGTTATTCTTTCAATCTTTCTTTCTTTCAATCTTTCTATCCATCTATCTATCAATCTTTTTTTCATTCTTTCTTTCAATCTTTCTTTTTTCAATCTTTCTTGCAAACTTTCTTTCAATTGTTTAATCTTTCAATCTTTCTTTCATTCTTTCTTTCAGTCTTTCAATCTTTTTTTCATTCTTTCTTTCAATATTTCAATCTTTCAATCTTTCTGTCATTCTTTCTGTCAATCTTTCAATCTTTCTTTCATTCTTTCTTTCAATCTTTCTTACTTTCAATTTTTCTATCTTTCAATATTTCTTCCAATCGTTCAATCTTTCTTTTATTATTTCTTTCAATCTTTCTTTCTTTCAATCTTTCTTTCCATCTTTCTTTCAATCTTTCTTTTATTCTTTCTTTCAATCTTTCAATCTTTCTTTCAATATTTCTTTCAATCTTTCTTTCTTTAAATCTTTCTTTCAATCTTTCTTTCAAACTTTCAATCTTTATTTCAATCTTTCAATCTTTCTTTCATTCTTTCTTTCAATATTTCAATTTTTCAATCTTTCTTTCATTCTTTCTTTTAATCTTTCAATCTTTCTTTCATTGTTTCTTTCAATCTTTCTGTCTTTCAATATTTCATTCAATCTTTCTTTCATTCCTTCTTTCAATCTTTCTTTCATTCCTTCTTTCAATCTTTCTTTTTTCAATATTTCTTTCAATCGTTCTTTCATTCTTTCTTTCAGTCTTTCAAAATTTGTTTCAAACTTTCAATCTTTCTTTCAATCTTTCAGTCGTTCAATCTTTCTTTCAATCTTTCAATCTTCAATCTTTCAATCTATCTTTCAGTCTTTCTTTCAATCATTCAATCTTTCAATCCTTCTTTCAATCTTTCTTTCTTTCAATCTTTCTTTCAATCTTTCTTTCATTCTTTCCTTCAGTCTTTCAATCTTTCTTTCAATCTTTCTTTCAATCTTTCTTTCTTTAAATCTTTCTTTCAATCTTTCTTTCAAACTTTCAATCTTTATTTCAATCTTTCAATCTTTCTTTCATTCTTTCTTTCAATATTTCAATCTTTCAACCTTTCTTTCATTCTTTCTTTCAATCTTTGAATCTTTCTTTAATTTTTTCTTTCAATCTTTCTTACTTTCAATTTTTCTATCTTTCAATATTTCTTCCAATCTTTCAATCTTTCTTTTGTTATTCTTTCAATCTTTCTTTCTTTCAATCTTTCTATCCATCTATCTATCAATCTTTTTTTCATTCTTTCTTTCAATCTTTCTTTTTTCAATCTTTCTTGCAAACTTTCTTTCAATTGTTTAATCTTTCAATCTTTCTTTCATTCTTTCTTTCAGTCTTTCAATCTTTTTTTCATTCTTTCTTTCAATATTTCTTTCAATCTTTTTTACTTTCAATCTTTCTTTCTTTAAATCTTTCTCTCAATCTTTCTTTCAAACTTTCATTATTTATTTCAATATTTCAATCGTTCAATCTTTCTTTCAATCTTTCTTTCAATCTTTCAATCTTTCTTTCAATATTTCTTTCAATCTTTCTTTCTTTAAATCTTTCTTTCAATCTTTCTTTCAAACTTTCAATCTTTATTTCAATCTTTCAATCTTTCAATCTTTCTTTCATTCTTTCTTTCAATATTTCAATTTTTCAATCTTTCTTTCATTCTTTCTTTTAATCTTTCAATCTTTCTTTCATTGTTTCTTTCAATCTTTCTGTCTTTCAATATTTCATTCAATCTTTCTTTCATTCCTTCTTTCAATCTTTCTTTAATTTTTTCTTTCAATCTTTCTTACTTTCAATTTTTCTATCTTTCAATATTTCTTCCAATCTTTCAATCTTTCTTTTGTTATTCTTTCAATCTTTCTTTCTTTCAATCTTTCTATCCATCTATCTATCAATCTTTTTTTCATTCTTTCTTTCAATCTTTCTTTTTTCAATCTTTCTTGCAAACTTTCTTTCAATTGTTTAATCTTTCAATCTTTCTTTCATTCTTTCTTTCAGTCTTTCAATCTTTTTTTCATTCTTTCTTTCAATATTTCAATCTTTCAATCTTTCTGTCATTCTTTCTGTCAATCTTTCAATCTTTCTTTCATTCTTTCTTTCAATCTTTCTTACTTTCAATTTTTCTATCTTTCAATATTTCTTCCAATCGTTCAATCTTTCTTTTATTATTTCTTTCAATCTTTCTTTCTTTCAATCTTTCTTTCCATCTTTCTTTCAATCTTTCTTTCATTCTTTCTTTCAATCTTTCTTTTTTCAATATTTCTTTCAATCTGTCAATTTTTCTTTCATTCTTTCATTCTTTCTTTCAATTGTTCTTTCTTTCAATCTTTCTTTAAATATTTCAATCTTTCAATCTTTCTTTCAATCTTTCTTTCAATCTTTCAGTCTTTCTTTCATTCTTTCTTTCAATATTTCAATCTTTCAATCTTTCTTTCATTCTTTCTTTCATTCTTTCTTTCAATCTTTCAATCTTTCTTTCATTCTTTCTTTCAATCTTTCAATCTTTCAATTTTTCTATCTTTCAATATTTCTTCCAATCGTTCAATCTTTCTTTCATTAATTCTTTCAATCTTTCTTTTGTTATATCTTTCAATCTTTCTTTCTTTCAATCTTTCTTTCCGTCTTTCTTTCAATCTTTCTTTCATTCTTTCTTTCAATCTTTCTTTCATTATTTCTTTCAGTCTTTCAATCTTTCTTTCAAACTTTCAATCTTTCTTTCAATCTTTCATTCATTCTTTCTTTCAATCTTTCAATCTTTCTTTCAATATTTCTTTCAATCTTTTTTACTTTCAATCTTTCTTTCTTTAAATCGTTCTCTCAATCTTTCTTTCAAACTTTCATTATTTATTTCAATATTTCAATCGTTCAATCTTTCTTTCATTCTTTCTTTCAATCTTTCTTTCAATCTTTCAATCTTTCTTTCAATATTTCTTTCAATCTTTCTTTCTTTAAATCTTTCTTTCAATCTTTCTTTCAAACTTTCAATCTTTATTTCAATCTTTCAATCTTTCAATCTTTCTTTCATTCTTTCTTTCAATATTTCAATTTTTCAATCTTTCATTCTTTCTTTTAATCTTTCAATCCTTCTTTCATTGTTTCTTTCAATCTTTCTGTCTTTCAATATTTCATTCAATCTTTCTTTCATTCCTTCTTTCAATCTTTGAATCTTTCTTTAATTTTTTCTTTCAATCTTTCTTACTTTCAATTTTTCTATCTTTCAATATTTCTTCCAATCTTTCTTTTGTTATTCTTTCAATCTTTCTTTCTTTCAATCTTTCTATCCATCTATCTATCAATCTTTTTTTCATTCTTTCTTTCAATCTTTCTTTTTTCAATCTTTCTTGCAAACTTTCTTTCAATTGTTTAATCTTTCATTCTTTCTTTCAGTCTTTCAATCTTTTTTTCATTCTTTCTTTCAATATTTCAATCTTTCTGTCATTCTTTCTGTCAATCTTTCAATCTTTCTTTCATTCTTTCTTTCAATCTTTCTTACTTTCAATTTTTCTATCTTTCAATATTTCTTCCAATCGTTCAACCTTTCTTTTATTATTTCTTTCAATCTTTCTTTCTTTCAATCTTTCTTTCATTCTTTCTTTCAATCTTTCTTTTTTCAATATTTCTTTCAATCTGTCAATTTTTCTTTCATTCTTTCATTCTTTCTTTCAATTGTTCTTTCATTCTTTCTTTCAATCTTTCTTTAAATATTTCAATATTTCAATCTTTCAATCTTTCTTTCATTTTTTCTTTCAATCTTTCAATCTTTCTTTCATTCTTTCTTTCAATCTTTCAATCTTTCAATTTTTCTATCTTTCAATATTTCTTCCAATCGTTCAATCTTTCTTTCATTATTTCTTTCAATCTTTCTTTTGTTATATCTTTTAATCTTTCTTTCTTTCAATCTTTCTTTCCATCTTTCTTTCAATCTTTCTTTCATTCTTTCTTTCAATCTTTCTTTCATTATTTCTTTGTCTTTCAATCTTTCTTTCAAACTTTCAATCTTTCTTTCAATCTTTCAGTCGTTCAATCTTTCTCTCATTCTATCTTTCAATATTTCAATCTTTCAATCTTTCTTTCATTCTTTCTTTCAATCTTTCTTTCATTCTTTCTTTCAATCTTTCTTACTTTCAATTTTTCTATCTTTCAATATTTCTTCCAATCTTTCAATCTTTCTTTTGTTATATCTTTCAATCTTTCTTTCTATAAATCTTTCTTTCATCTATCTTTCAATCTTTCTTTCATTCTTTCTTTCAGTCTTTCAATCTTTTTTTCAATCTATCTTTCAATCTTTCTTTCATTCTTTCTTTCAATCTTTCAATCTTGCTTTCATTCTTTCTTACTTTCAATTTTTCTATCTTTCAATATTTCTTCCAATCGTTCAATCTTTCTTTCATTATTTCTTTCAATCTTTCTTTCTTTCAATCTTTCTTTCCAACTTTCTTTCAATCTTTCTTTCATTCTTTCTTTCAATATTTCTTTTTTCAATCTTTCTTCCAATCTTTCTTTCAATTGTTTAATCTTTCATTCTTTCTTTCAATCTTTCAATCTTTCTTTAAATATTTCTTTCGATCTTTAATACTTTCAATCTTTTTTCAAACATTCAATCTTTCTTTCAATATTTCAATCTTTCAATCTTTCTGTCATTCTTTCTTTCAATCTTTCTTTCATTCATTCTTTCTATCTTTCTTACTTTCAATCTTTCTTTGTTTAAATCTCTCTTTCAAACTTTCTTTCAAACTTTCAATCATTATTTCAATCTTTCATTCTTTCCATTTTTCTTGCAATCTTTCTTTCAATTGTTTAATCTTTCAATGTTTCTTTCATTCTTTCTTTCAGTCTTTCAATCTTTTTTTCAATCTTTCTTTCATTCTTTCTTTCAATCTTTCTGTCCGTCATTCTTTCTTTCAGTCTTTCTTTCAATCATTCAATCATTCAATCTTTCTTTCTTTCAATCTTTCTTTCATTCTTTAATTCAATCTTTGTTTCTTTCAGTCTTTCAATCTTTCTTTAAATCTTTCTTTCAATCTTTCTTTCAATCTTTCAATCTTTCTTTCATTCTTTCTTTCAATATTTCAATCTTTCAATCTTTCTTTCATTCTTTCTTTAAATCTTTCAATCTTTCTTTCATTCTTTCTTTCAATCTATCTTACTTTCAATCTATCTTTCTTTCAATATTTCTTCCAATCGTTCAATCTTTCTTTCATTCTTTCTTTCAATCTTTCTTTTGTTATTTCTTTCAATCTTTCTTTGAATATTTCTTTCAATCTTTCTTTCTTTAAATCTTTCTTTCAATCTTTCTTTCAAACTTTCAATCATTATTTCAATCTTTCATTCTTTCCATTTTTCTTGCAATCTTTCTTTCAATTGTTTAATCTTTCAATGTTTCTTTCATTCTTTCTTTCAGTCTTTCAATCTTTTTTTCAATCTTTCTTTCATTCTTTCTTTCAATCTTTCTGTCCGTCATTCTTTCTTTCAGTCTTTCTTTCAATCATTCAATCATTCAATCTTTCTTTCTTTCAATATTTCTTTCATTCTTTATTTCAATCTTTGTTTCTTTCAGTCTTTCAATCTTTCTTTAAATCTTTCTTTCAATCTTTCTTTCAATCTTTCAATCTTTCTTTCATTCTTTCTTTCAATATTCCAATCTTTCAATCTTTCTTTCATTCTTTCTTTAAATCTTTCATTCTTTCTTTCATTTTTTCTTTTAATCTATCTTACTTTCAATCTATCTTTCTTTCAATATTTCTTCCAATCGTTCAATCTTTCTTTCATTCTTTCTTTCAATCTTTCTTTTGTTATTTCTTTCAATCTTTCTTTCAATATTTCTTTCAATCTTTCTTTCTTTAAATCTTTCTTTCAATCTTTCTTTCAAACTTTATTTCAATCTTTCAATCTTTTAACCTTTCTTTCAATCGTTCTTTAGATCTTTCAATCTTTCTTTCATTCTTTCAATCTATAAATCTTTCAATCTTTCTTTAATTCTTTTATTCATTCTTTCTTTCAGTCTTTCAATCTTTCTTTAAATCTTTCTTTCAATCTTTCAATCTTTCAATTTTTCTTTCATTCTTTCTTTCAATCTTTATTACTTTCAATCTTTCTTTCAATCTTTCAATCTTTCATTCTCTCTTTCTTTCAATATTTCTTTCAATCGTTCAATCTTTCTTTCATTCTTTCATTCTTTCTTTCAATCGTTCTTTCATTCTTTCTTTCAATTTTTCATTCTTTCTTTCAATCGTTCTTTCATTCTTTCTTTCAATTTTTCATTCTTTCTTTCAATCTTTCTTTCAATCTTTCTTTTATTCTTTCCTTCAGTCTTTCAATCTTTCTTTCAATCTTTCTTTTTTTCAATCTTTCTTTCAATCTTTCTTTCATTCTTTCTTTCAATCTTTCTTTCAATCTTTCAATCTTTCTTTCAATATTTCTTTCAATCTTTCTTACTTTCAATCTTTCTTTCTTTAAATCGTTCTTTCAATCTTTCTTTCAAACTTTCAATCATTATTTCAATCTTTTAATCTTTCAATCTTTCTTTCAATCTTTCAATCTTTCTTTCAATATTTCTTTCAATCTTTCTTTCTTTAAATCTTTCTTTCAATCTTTCTTTCAATCTTTCAATCTTTCAATCTTTCTTTCAATCTTTCAATCTTTCTTTCATTCTATCTTTCAATATTTCAATCTTTCAATCTTTCTTTCATTCTTTCTTTCAATCTTTCAATCTTTCAATTTTTCTATCTTTCAATATTTCTTCCAATCTTTCAATCTTTCTTTTGTTATTTCTTTCAATCTTTTTTTCTTTCAATCTTTCTTTCATCTATCTTTCAATCTTTCTTTCATTCTTTCTTTCAATCTTTCTTTTTTCAATCTTTCTTGCAATCTTTCTTTCAATTGTTTAATCTATCAATCTTTCTTTCATTCTTTCTTTCATTCTTTCTTTCAATATTTCAATCTTTCAATCTTTCTTTCATTCTTTCTTTCAATCTTTCAATCTTGCTTTCATTCTTTCTTACTTTCAATTTTTCTATCTTTCAATATTTCTTCCAATCGTTCTATCTTTCTTTCATTATTTCTTTCAATCTTTCTTTCTTTCAATCTTTCTTTCCAACTTTCTTTCAATCTTTCTTTCATTCTTTCTTTCAATATTTCTTTTTTCAATCTTTCTTGCAATCTTTCTTTCAATTGTTTAATCTTTCATTCTTTCATTCATTCATTCATTCTTTCTTTCAATCGTTCTTTCATTCTTTCTTTCAATCTTTCAATCTTTCTTTAAATATTTCTTTCGATCTTTAATACTTTCAATCTTTTTTCAAACATTCAATCTTTCTTTCAATATTTCAATCTTTCAATCTTTCTTTCATTCATTCTTTCAATCTTTCTTACTTTCAATTTTTCTATCTTTCATTATTTCTTTCAATCTTGCTTTCCATCTTTCTTGCAATCTTTCTTTCAATTGTTTAATCTTTCAATCTTTCTTTCATTCTTTCTTTCATTCTTTCTTTCAATATTTCAATCTTTCAATCTTTCTTTCATTCTTTCTTTCAATCTTTCAATCTTGCTTTCATTCTTTCTTACTTTCAATTTTTCTATCTTTCAATATTTCTTCCAATCGTTCTATCTTTCTTTCATTATTTCTTTCAATCTTTCTTTCTTTCAATCTTTCTTTCCAACTTTCTTTCAATCTTTCTTTCATTCTTTCTTTCAATATTTCTTTTTTCAATCTTTCTTGCAATCTTTCTTTCAATTGTTTAATCTTTCATTCTTTCATTCATTCATTCATTCTTTCTTTCAATCGTTCTTTCATTCTTTCTTTCAATCTTTCAATCTTTCTTTAAATATTTCTTTCGATCTTTAATACTTTCAATCTTTTTTCAAACATTCAATCTTTCTTTCAATATTTCAATCTTTCAATCTTTCAATCTTTCTTTCATTCATTCTTTCAATCTTTCTTACTTTCAATTTTTCTATCTTTCATTATTTCTTTCAATCTTGCTTTCCATCTTTCTTGCAATCTTTCTTTCAATTGTTTAATCTTTCAATGTTTCTTTCATTCTTTCTTTCAGTCTTTCAATCTTTTTTTCAATCTTTCTTTCATTCTTTCTTTCAATCTTTCTGTCCGTCATTCTTTCTTTCAATCTTTCTTTCAATCTTTCTTTCATCTATCTTTCAATCTTTCTTTCATTCTTTCTTTCAATCTTTCTTTTTTCAATCTTTCTTGCAATCTTTCTTTCAATTGTTTAATCTATCAATCTTTCTTTCATTCTTTCTTTCATTCTTTCTTTCAATATTTCAATCTTTCAATCTTTCTTTCATTCTTTCTTTCAATCTTTTAATCTTGCTTTCATTCTTTCTTACTTTCAATTTTTCTATCTTTCAATATTTCTTCCAATCGTTCTATCTTTCTTTCATTATTTCTTTCAATCTTTCTTTCTTTCAATCTTTCTTTCCAACTTTCTTTCAATCTTTCTTTCATTCTTTCTTTCAATATTTCTTTTTTCAATCTTTCTTGCAATCTTTCTTTCAATTGTTTAATCTTTCATTCTTTCATTCATTCATTCATTCATTCTTTCTTTCAATCGTTCTTTCATTCTTTCTTTCAATCTTTCAATCTTTCTTTAAATATTTCTTTCGATCTTTAATACTTTCAATCTTTTTTCAAACATTCAATCTTTCTTTCAATATTTCAATCTTTCAATCTTTCAATCTTTCTTTCATTCATTCTTTCAATCTTTCTTACTTTCAATTTTTCTATCTTTCATTATTTCTTTCAATCTTGCTTTCCATCTTTCTTGCAATCTTTCTTTCAATTGTTTAATCTTTCAATGTTTCTTTCATTCTTTCTTTCAGTCTTTCAATCTTTTTTTCAATCTTTCTTTCATTCTTTCTTTCAATCTTTCTTTCATTCTTTATTTCAATCTTTGTTTCATTCTTTCTTTCAATCTTTCTTTCAATCTTTCTTTCTTTCTTTCAATCTTTCTTTCAATCTTTCTTTCAAACTTTCAATCTTTATTTCAATCTTTCAATCTTTCTATTAATATTTCTTTCATTCTTTCTTGCAATCTTTCAATCTTTCTTTCAATCTTTCTTACTTTCAATCTTTCTTTCATTCTTTCTTTCAATCTTTCTTACTTTCAATTTTTCTATCTTTCAATATTTCTTCCAATCTTTCTTTTGTTATTTCTTTCAATCTTTTTTTCTTTCAATCTTTCTTTCATCTATCTTTCAATTGTTTAATCTATCAATCTTTCTTTCATTCATTCTTTCAGTCTTTCAATCCTTTTTTCAATCTTTCTTTCAATCTTTCAATCTTTCTTTCATTCTTTCTTTCAATATTTCAATCTTTCAATCTTTCTTTCATTCTTTCTTTCAATCTTTCAATCTTGCTTTCATTCTTTCTTACTTTCAATTTTTCTATCTTTCAATATTTCTTCCAATCGTTCTATCTTTCTTTCATTATTTCTTTCAATCTTTCTTTCTTTCAATCTTTCTTTCCAACTTTCTTGCAATCTTTCTTTCAATTGTTTAATCTTTCATTCTTTCTTTCATTCATTCATTCTTTCTTTCAATCGTTCTTTCATTCTTTCTTTCAATCTTTCAATCTTTCTTTAAATATTTCTTTCGATCTTTAATACTTTCAATCTTTTTTCAAACATTCAATCTTTTTTTTAATATTTCAATCTTTCAATCTTTCAATCTTTCTTTCATTCATTCCTTCAATCTTTCTTACTTTCAATTTTTCTATCTTTCATTATTTCTTTCAATCTTTCTTTTGTTATTTCTTTCAATCTTTATTTCTTTCAATCTTGCTTTCCATCTTTCTTGCAATCTTTCTTTCAATTGTTTAATCTTTCAATGTTTCTTTCTTTCAGTCTTTCAATCTTTTTTTCAATCTTTCTTTCATTCTTTCTTTCAATCTTTCTGTCCGTCATTCTTTCTTTCAGTCTTTCTTTCAATCTTTGTTTAATTCTTTCTTTCAATCTTTCTTTCAATCTTTCTTTCTTTCTTAAAACCTGCTATCAATCTTTCTTTCATTCTTTCAATCTTTCTTACTTTCAATTTTTCTATCTTTCATTTTTTCTTTCAATCTTTCGTTTGTTATTTCTTTCAATCTTTATTTCTTTCAATCTTACTTTCCATCGTTCTTGCAATCTTTCTTTCAATTGTTTAATCTTTCAATGTTTCTTTCATTCTTTCTTTCAGTCTTTCAATCTTTTTTTCTATCTTTCTTTCATTCTTTCTTTCAATCTTTCTGTCCGTCATTCTTTCTTTCAGTCTTTCTTTCAATCATTCAATCTTTCAATCTTTCTTTCTTTCAATCTTTCTTTCAATCTTTCTTTCATTCTTTATTTCAATCTTTGTTTCATTCTTTCTTTCAATCTTTCTATCAATCTTTCTTTCAATCTTTCTTTCTTTCTTTAAATCTTTCTTTCAATCTTTCTTTCAAACTTTCAATCTTTATTTCAATCTTTCAATCTTTCTTTCAATTTTTCTTTCAATCTTTCAATCTTTCTTTCATTCTTTCTTTCAATATTTCAATCTTTCAATATTTCTTTCATTCTTTCTTGCAATCTTTCAATCTTTATCTCATTCTTTCTTTCAATCTTTCTTACTTTCAATCTTTCTTTCAATCTGCCTTTCATTCTTTCTTTCAGTCTTTCAATCTTTCTTTAAATCTTTCTTTCAATCTTTCTTTCAAACTTTCAATCTTTCTTTCATTCTTTCTTTCAATCTTTCTTTCATTCTTTCTTTCAATCTTTCTGTCTGTCAATCTTTCTATCAATCTTTCTTTCTTTCTTTAAATCTTTCTTTCAATCTTTCTTTCAAACTTTCAATCTTTATTTCAATCTTTCAATCTTTCTTTCAATCTTTCTTTCAATCTTTCAATCTTTCTTTCATTCTTTCTTTCAATATTTCAATCTTTCAATATTTCTTTCATTCTTTCTTGCAATCTTTCAATCTTTCTTTCATTCTTTCTTTCAATCTTTCTTACTTTCAATCTTTCTTTCAATCTGCCTTTCATTCTTTCTTTCAGTCTTTCAATCTTTCTTTAAATCTTTCTTTCAATCTTTCTTTCAAACTTTCAATCTTTCTTTCATTCTTTCTTTCAATCTTTCTTTCATTCTTTCTTTCAATCTTTCTGTCTGTCAATCTTTCTTTCAGTCTTTCTTTCAGTCATTCAATCTTTCCTTCAATATTTATTTCTTTCAATCTTTCTTTCAATCTTTCTTTCATTCTTTCCTTCAGTCGTTCAATCATTCTTTCAATCTTTCTTTTTTTCAATCTTTCTTTCAATCTTTCTTTCATCCTTTCTTTCAATCTTTCGTTCAATATTTCTTTCAATCTTTCTTACTTTCAATCTTTCTTTCTTTCAATTGTTTAATCTTTCAATGTTTCTTTCATTCTTTCTTTCAGCCTTTCAATCTTTTTTCAATCTTTCTTTCATTCTTTCTTTCAATCTTTCTGTCCGTCATTCTTTCTTTCAGTCTTTCTTTCAATTATTCAATCTTTCAATCTTTCTTTCTTTCAATCTTTCTTTCAATCTTTCTTTCTTTCTTTAAATCTTTCTTTCAATCTTTCTTTCAAACTTTCAATCTTTATTTCAATCTTTCAATCTTTCTTTCAATCTTTCAATCTTTCTTTAATTCTTTCTTTCAATATTTCAATCTTTCAATATTTCTTTCATTCTTTCTTGCAATCTTTCAATCTTTCTTTCATTCTTTCTTTCAATTTTTCTTACTTTCAATCTTTCTTTCAATCTGCCTTTCATTCTTTCTTTCAGTCTTTCAATCTTTCTTTCATTCTTTCTTTCAATCTTTCTTTTGTTATTTCTTTCAATCTTTCTTTCTTTCCATCTTTCTTTCAATCTTTCTTTTATTCTTTCTTGCAATCTTTCTTTTTTCAATCTTTCTTGCAATCTTTCTTTCAATTGTTTAATCTTTCAATCTTTCTTTCATTCTTTCTTTCAATCTTTCTTTCAATCTTTCTGTCGGTCAATCTTTCTTTCAGTCTTTCTTTCAATCATTCAATCTTTCAATCTTTCCTTCAATATTTCTTTCTTTCAATCTTTCTTTCAATCTTTCTTTCATTCTTTTCTTCAGTCGTTCAATCTTTCTTTCAATCTTTCTTTTTTTCAATCTTTCTTTCAATCTTTCTTTCATCCTTTCTTTCAATCTTTCGTTCAATATTTCTTTCAATCTTTCTTACTTTCAATCTTTCTTTGTTTAAATCTTTCTTTCAATCTTTCTTTCATCCTTTCTTTCAATCTTTCGTTCAATATTTCTTTCAATCTTTCTTACTTTCAATCTGAGTCGAGCTAACTCTGAGTCGAGCTCTAGTGCTGAGGTTGCTGTGTAGTGTATCACTGCTCGTATTGTAGTATTGCAACTTGGACTACTGGATTGACTCTGTACATTTCACTGCTATTTGCTGATCTGCCAACAAGCTTGTGTTCCAGACACACCCCCTATTCAGGTAAGTCCTCTCTTATGTGGGCGTGCTCTTAGCCAGGTGCAACCCTAATCACACGAGCAGCTGTATTCTATCACCTATTTATGGTCCTGCCCTTCAAGCGTTGGCCCATTTGTAGTCGCTCTCTTGTGAAGACGCTCTGTGTAAAGACGCACGTCTACCTCTGCACGTCAACCGAAGCAAGGACACCGAACAAGGCAAACCTGCCTTCTTTCTCTCACTCCATACAAAGTGTGCTACTACCGCATCCCTACAACTTCAAGGTCACCCAGAAAGCGTCGTTATACCATACGCCGATGCAATCCGGGTAACCTCAGGTCCCTGCAGCAAACATCTTCTGCAAAGACCTCCTTCTCTGTTGGCTTGTGGAATTGTCGATCTGCAGTTAACAAGGCAGACTTCATTTCTGGTCATGCCAACCAACTCTCCTTAGAGCTCCTTGCTCTCACTGAGACATGGATTAAACCGGAAGATAGCGCAACCCCGGCTGCACTCTCCACTAACTACTCATTCTCCCACACATCCAGACCATCTGGCCGTGGTGGTGGGACTGGCCTGCTAATTTCCAACACATGGAAATTTAATCCACTGCTGCCTTTAAACAACTTTGCCTCCTTTGAATATCACGCCGTCTTGGTGACTGCTCCGGTGAAAGCCTATGTGGTCGTCATCTACCGTCCACCAGGACAACTAGGTGACTTCCTACATGAGCTTGACACCCTGCTGTCATCAATCCCTGAGCACGAGTGTCCCATGCTCGTCCTCGGAGACATGAACATTCACTTGGACAGTGCGAGCTCGGCTGACTTCCTGTCTTTGGTTCGCTCGTTCGACCTAAGACAGATCCCGACTCCACCGACTCACAAGGCTGGCAAAGAGCTTGATCTCATTCTTGCTCGGAGCTGTACCACCGACAACCTATGGGTCACTCCTCTTCATCTCTCTGACCACTTCTTCATCCACTTCAATGTCCAGCTACCAAAACAACCCCCCACCTCCCCACCCATGGTTACTATCCGCAGCAATCTCCGCAACTTGTCTCCCACCCACTTCTCCTCTGTGCTCTCCTCTTCTCTTCCACCCCATGGCACTTTCTCCTCTCTGCAGGTTAATGATGCCACTGACTCCCTCTGCTCCACCTTGAGCTCATGTCTGGATATCCTGTGTCCACTATCCACCAGACCTGCTCGTTCAACCCAGTCGCACCCTTGGCTGACTGACACCCTCCGGACAACGCGCACTGACCTCAGAGCAGCCGAGAGGAAATGGCACAAATCCAAAACAACTGAGGATCTTGCTAGCTACCAGACACTGCTGTCCTCCTTCTCTTCCGGCATCACTGCTGCCAAGAAGGCCTTCTTCAACGATACGATCAACGGTGCCACAGACACATGTACGTTATTCACCACCTTCAAGTCTCTGCTTTACCCTCCACCACCTCCCCCAGCTACTAACCTCACTGCTGACTGCCTTGCCTCCTTTTTTACTAACAAAGTGGCAGCCATCAGCAGCCAATTCACTAAACAACTTACTCACAACCTGTCTTCTCCAGCCCTAGGCTCACCGTTCCCTGGTTTCGCCCCCCTCGCTGAAAGTGAGGTATCTAAACTACTAACATGTAGCCGTCCTACTACCTGTCCGCTAGATCCGATCCCATCCAACCTCCTTCAAGCCATATCACCGACTATCACCCCGGCAATCACACATGTGATAAATTCTTCCCTAACTTCCGGCACTTTACCTTCCGCTTTCAAAGCGGCTCGGGTCGCACCACTGCTCAAAAAACCCTCACTCGATCCCAATCAAGTAGGAAACTATCGGCCGGTCTCTCTCCTCCCATTCCTTTCCAAAACCTTAGAGAGGGCGGTCTCTAGACAGGTTACAGAGTACCTGTCAAGGAACAACCTTCTTGATACACTTCAATCTGGCTTCAAAAGTGGTCACTCCACTTAAACAGCCCTGTTGTCTGTGACAGAGGCCTTAAAAACTGCTAGAGCTGCTGCCAAATCCTCGGTCCTCATTCTGCTAGACTTATCAGCTGCTTTTGACACTGTCAATCATTGCATACTCCTGTCCATACTCTCAAGCATGGGCATAACGGGCAGTGCACTTTCCTGGTTCGAATCTTACCTTACTGGGCGCTCGTTCAGTGTGACATGGCGAGGCCAGCTGTCTGTGCCTCACAACCTCACCACAGGGGTGCCCCAAGGCTCGGTGCTAGGACCCCTCCTCTTTGCCATATACACCACCTCACTGGGCCCGATCATCCGCTCACAAGGCTTTTCATATCACTGCTATGCGGATGATACTCAACTCTATCTGTCCTTCCCGCCCGACGACCCTACTGTCTCGACGCGGATCTCGGATTGTCTCGCTGACATATCCACATGGATGAAGGATTATCATCTTCAACTAAATCTGGCGAAAACGGAACTGCTGGTCTTCCCGGCCAAACAAGGTATTTATCACAACATTGATATTAAAATCGACTCTCTATCTCTTGTTCCTACCAAGGCTGCAAGGAATCTTGGTGTCATTATTGATGACCAACTGACATTCTCGGACCATGTTGCCGCCGTCTCCCGGTCCTGCCGCTTCGCACCAGCCAAAGAGGGCACATGTCACTCCGCTGCTCATCGAGCTCCACTGGTTACCTGTAGCCGCCCGCATCAAGTTCAAGTCTCTTATGCTGGCCTACAGAGTGATTGTTGGGAATGCTCCCGCCTACTTAAATGCTCTTGTAAGAGCACATGTTGCCCCCCGGATGCTGCCCTCGTCTAATGAGTGTCGCCTGGCTCTGCGGGCCATACAGCCACGGCAATCCAGGCTATTCTCATTTGTAGTTCCACGTTGGTGGAACGAGCTGCCAAAAATGACCAGAGCGGGGACCTCCCTCTCTGTCTTTAAGAAGCACCTGAAGACCCAGCTCTTCAGCGAGTACCTCCTGTCCTAACCTACAATTACTGAGCACCACCTTGCAGTATTTATTGTTACACCAATGTTGTTGTTACACTAATCTCTGTCGCAATGTAGCTGAATGTTATTCTCCCTTGTAAGTCGCTTTGGATAAAAGCGTCTGCTAAATGACTAAATGTAAATGTAAATGTAATCTTTCTTTGTTTAAATCTTTCTTTCAATCATTCTTTCAAACTTTCAATCATTATTTCAATCTTTCATTCTTTCCATCTTTCTTGCAATCTTTCTTTCAATTGTTTAATCTTTCAATGTTTCTTTCATTCTTTCTTTCAGTCTTTCAATCTTTTTTTCAATCTTTCTTTCATCCTTTCTTTCAATCTTTCTGTCCGTCATTCTTTCTTTCAGTCTTTCTTTCAATCATTCAATCTTTCAATCTTTCTTTCTTTCAATCTTTCTTTCAATCTTTCTTTCATTCTTTATTTCAATCTTTGTTTCATTCTTTTTTTCAATCTTTCTTTCAATCTTTCTATCAATCTTTCTTTAAATCTTTCTTTCAAACTTTCAATCTTTATTTCAATCTTTCAATCTTTCTTTCAATCATTCTTTCAATCTTTCTTTCTTACTTTCAATCTTTCTTTCATTCTTTCTTTCAATATTTCAATCTTTCAATATTTCTTTCATTCTTTCTTGCAATCTTTCAATCTTTCTTTCATTCTTTCTTTCAATCTTTCTTACTTTCAATCTTTCTTTCAATCTGCCTTTCATTCTTTCTTTCAGTCTTTCAATCTTTCTTTAAATCTTTCTTTAAATCTCTCTTTCAATCATTCTTTCAAACTTTCAATCTTTATTTCAATCTTTCAATCTTTCAATCTTTCTTTCAATCTTTCAATCTTTCTTTCATTCTTTCTTTCAATATTTCAATCTTTCAATCTTTCTTTCATTCTTTCTTTAAATCTTTCAATCTTTCTTTCATTCTTACTTTCAATCTATCTTACTTTCAATCTTTCTTTCTTTCAATATTTCTTCCAATTGTTCAATCTTTCTTTCATTCTTTCTTTCAATCTTTCTTTTGTTATTTCTTTCCATCTTTCTTTCAATCTTTCTTTTATTCTTTCTTTCAATCTTTCTTTTTTCAATCTTTCTTGCAATCTGTCTTTCAATTGTTTAATCTTTCAATATTTATTTTATTCTTTCTTTCAATCTTTCTTTCATTCTTTCTTTCAATCTTTCTGTCTGTCAATCTTTCTTTCAGTCTTTATTTCAATCATTCAATCTTTCAATCTTTCCTTCAATATTTCATTCTTTCAATCTTTCTTTCAATCTTTCTTTCATTCTTTCCTTCAGTCGTTCAATCTTTCTTTCAATCTTTCTTTTTTTCAATCTTTCTTTCAATCTTTCTTTCATCCTTTCTTTCAATCTTTCGTTCAATATTTCTTTCAATCTTTCTTACTTTCAATCTTTCTTTGTTTAAATCTTTCTTTCAATCTTTCTTTCAAACTTTCAATCATTATTTCAATCTTTCATTCTTTCAATCTTTCTTTCAATCTTTCTTTCAATCTTTCAATCTTTCTTTCATTCTTTCTTTCAATATTTCAATCTTTCAATCTTTCTTTCAATCTTTCTTTCAATCTTTCAATCTTTCTTTCAGTCTTTCTTTCAATCTTTCTTTCAAACTTTCAATCTTTATTTCAATCTTTCAATCTTTCAATCTTTCTTTCAATCTTTCTTTCATTCTTTCTTTCAATCTTTCAATCTTTCTTTCATTCTTTCTTTCAATATTTCAATCTTTCAATCTTTCTTTCATTCTTTCTTGCAATCTTTCAATCTTTCTTTCATTCTTTCTTTCAATCCTTCTTACTTTCAATCTTTCTTTCAATCTGCCTTTCATTCTTTCTTTCAGTCTTTCAATCTTTCTTTAAATCTTTCTTTCAATCTTTCTTTCAAACTTTCAATCTTTATTTCAATCTTTCAATCTTTCAATCTTTCTTTCAATCTTTCAATCTTTCTTTCATTCTTTCTTTCAATCTTTCAATCTTTCTTTCATTCTTTCTTTCAATCTATCTTACTTTCAATCTTTCTTTCTTTCAATATTGTTTCCAATCGTTCAATCTTTCTTTCAATCTTTCTTTTGTTATTTCTTTCAATCTTTCTTTCTTTCCATCTTTCTTTCAATCTTTCTTTTATTCTTTCTTTCAATCTTTCTTTTTTCAATCTTTCTTTCAATTGTTTAATCTTTCAATCTTTCTTTCATTCTTTCTTTCAATCTTTCTTTCATTCTTTCTTTCAATCTTTCTGTCCGTCAATCTTTCTTTCAGTCTTTCTTTCAATCATTCAATCTTTCAATCTTTCCTTCAATATTTCTTTCTTTCAATCTTTCTTTCAATCTTTATTTCATTCTTTCCATCAGTCTTTCAATCTTTCTTTCAATCTTTCTTTCAATCTTTCTTTTTTTCAATCTTTCTTTCAATATTTCTTTCAATCTTTCTTACTTTCAATCTTTCTTTCTTTAAATCTTTCTTTCAATCTTTCTTTCAAACTTTCAATCTTTATTTCAATCTTTCAATCTTTCAATCTTTCAATCTTTCTTTCAATCTTTCTTTCATCTTTCAATCTTTCTTTCATTCGTTCTTTCAATATTTCAATCTTTCAATCCTTCTTTCATTCTTTCTTACTTTCAATTTTTCTATCTTTATTTCTTTCAATCTTTCTTACTTTCAATTTTTCTATCTTTATTTCTTTCAATCTTTCTTTCCATCTATCTTTCAATCTTTCTTTCATTCTTTCTTTCAATCTTTCTTTTGTTATTTCTTTCAATCTTTCTTTCTTTCAATATTTATTTCATTCTTTCTTTCAATCTTTCTTTTTTCAATCTTTCTTTCATTCTTTCTGTCAATCTTTCTTTCCATCTTTCTTTCCATCTTTCTTTCATTCTTTCCTTCAGTCTTTCAATCTTTCTTTCAATCTTTCTTTCAATTTTTCTTTCAATCTTTCTTTCATTCTTTCCTTCAATCTTTCAATCTTTCTTTCAATCTTTTTTTCAATCTTTCATTCATTCTTTCTTTCAATCTTTCAATCTTTCTTTCAATATTTATTTCAATTTTTTTTACTTTCAATCTTTCTTTCTTTAAATCTTTCTCTCAATCTTTCTTTCAAACTTTCATTATTTATTTCAATATTTCAATCGTTCAATCTTTCTTTCATTCTTTCTTTCAATCTTTCTTTCAATCTTTCAATCTTTCTTTCAATATTTCTTTCAATCTTTCTTACTTTAAATCTTTCTTTCAATCTTTCTTTCAAACTTTCAATCTTTATTTCAATCTTTCAATCTTTCAATCTTTCTTTCATTCTTTCTTTCAATATTTCAATTTTTCAATCTTTCTTTCATTCTTTCTTTTAATCTTTCAATCTTTCTTTCAATATTTCAATTTTTCAATCTTTCTTTCATTCTTTCTTTTAATCTTTCAATCTTTCTTTCAATCTTTCTTTCATTGTTTCTTTCAATCTTTCTGTCTTTCAATATTTCATTCAATCTTTCTTTCATTCCTTCTTTCAATCTTTCTTTCATTCCTTCTTTCAATCTTTCTTTCAAATTTTCTTTCAATCTTTCTTTTTTCAATATTTCTTTCAATCTTTCTTTCATTCTTTCTTTCAGTCTTTCAAAATTTGTTTCAAACTTTCAATCTTTCTTTCAATCTTTCAGTCGTTCAATCTTTCTTTCAATCTTTCTTTGAATCTTTCAATCTTCAATCTTTCAATCTATCTTTCAGTCTTTCTTTCAATCATTCAATCTTTCAATCTTTCTTTCAATCTTTCTTTCTTTCAATCTTTCTTTCAATCTTTCTTTCATTCTTTCCTTCAGTCTTTCAATCTTTCTTTCAATCTTTCTTTCAATCTTTCTTTCAATCTTTCTTTCATTCTTTCTTTCAATCTTTCTTTCAATCTTTCAATCTTTCTTTCAACATTTCTTTCAATCTTTCTTACTTTCAATCTTTCTTTCTTAAAATCTTTCTTTCAATCGTTCTTTCAAACTTTCATTCATTATTTCAATCTTTCAATCTTTCAATCTTTCTTTCATTCTTTCTTTCAATCTTTCTTTCAATCTTTCAATCTTTCTTTCAATATTTCTTTCAAACTTTCAATCTTTATTTCAATCTTTCAATCTTTCAATCTTTCTTTCATTCTTTCTTTCAATATTTCAATCTTTCAACCTTTCTTTCATTCTTTCTTTCAATCTTTGAATCTTTCTTTAATTTTTTCTTTCAATCTTTCTTACTTTCAATTTTTCTATCTTTCAATATTTCTTCCAATCTTTCAATCTTTATTTTGTTATTCTTTCAATCTTTCTTTCTTTCAATCTTTCTATCCATCTATCTATCAATCTTTTTTTCATTCTTTCTTTCAATCTTTCTTTTTTCAATCTTTCTTGCAAACTTTCTTTCAATTGTTTAATCTTTCAATCTTTCTTTCATTCTTTCTTTCAGTCTTTCAATCTTTTTTTCATTCTTTCTTTCAATATTTCAATCTTTCAATCTTTCTGTCATTCTTTCTGTCAATCTTTCAATCTTTCTTTCATTCTTTCTTTCAATCTTTCTTACTTTCAATTTTTCTATCTTTCAATATTTCTTCCAATCGTTCAATCTTTCTTTTATTATTTCTTTCAATCTTTCTTTCTTTCAATCTTTCTTTCCATCTTTCTTTCAATCTTTCTTTCATTCTTTCTTTCAATCTTTCTTTTTTCAATATTTCTTTCAATCTGTCAATTTTTCTTTCATTCTTTCATTCTTTCTTTCAATTGTTCTTTCATTCTTTCTTTCAATCTTTCTTTAAATATTTCAATCTTTCAATCTTTCTTTCAATCTTTCAGTCTTTCTTTCATTCTTTCTTTCAATATTTCAATCTTTCAATCTTTCTTTCATTCTTTCTTTCAATCTTTCAATCTTTCTTTCATTCTTTCTTTCAATCTTTCAATCTTTCAATTTTTCTATCTTTCAATATTTCTTCCAATCGTTCAATCTTTCTTTCATTATTTCTTTCAATCTGTCTTTTGTTATATCTTTCAATCTTTCTTTCTTTCAATCTTTCTTTCCATCTTTCTTTCAATCTTTCTTTCATTCTTTCTTTCATTCTTTCTTTCAATCTTTCTTTCATTATTTCTTTCAGTCTTTCAATCTTTCTTTCAAACTTTCAATCTTTCTTTCAATCTTTCAGTCGTTCAATCTTTCTTTCAATCTTTCAATCTTCAATCTTTCAACCTATCTTTCAGTCTTTCAATCTTTCTTTCAAACTTTCAATATTTCTTTCAATCTTTCTTGCAAACTTTCTTTCAATTGTTTAATCTTTCAATCTTTCTTTCATTCTTTCTTTCAGTCTTTCAATCTTTTTTTCATTCTTTCTTTCAATATTTCAATCTTTCAATCTTTCTGTCATTCTTTCTGTCAATCTTTATTTCAATCTTTCTTTGAATCTTTCAATCTTCTTTAAAGAAATCGTTATTTCTTTCAATCTTTTAAATCTTTCTTTCAAAATTTCTTCCAATCGTTCAATCTTTCTTTCAATCTTTCTTTCAATCTTTCTTTCAATCTTTCTTTCAATCTTTCAATCATTCAATCTTTCAATCATTCAATCTTTCAATCATTCAATCTTTCAATCTTTCTTTCTTTCAATCTTTCTTTCAATCTTTCCTTCAGTCTTTCAATCTTTCTTTCAATCTTTCTTTCATTCTTTCTTTCAATCTTTCTTTCAATCTTTCAATCTTTCTTTCAATATGTCTTTCAATCTTTCTTACTTTCAATCTTTCTTTTTTAAATCTCTCTTTCAATCTTTCTTTCAAACTTTCATTCTTTATTTCAATCTTTCAATCTTTCAATCTTTCTTTCATTCTTTATTTCAATCTTTCAATCTTTCAATCTTTCTTTCATTCTTTCTTTCAATCTTTCTTTCAATCTTTCAATCTTTCTTTCAATATTTCTTTCAATCTTTCTATCTTTAAATCTTTCTTTCAATCTTTCTTTCAAACTTTCAATCTTTATTTCAATCTTTCTTTCAATATTTCAATCTTTCTTTCATTCTTTCTTTCAATCTTTCAATCTTTCTTTAATTCTTTCTTTCAATCTTTCTTACTTTCAATTTTTCTATCTTTCAATATTTCTTCCAATCTTTCAATCTTTCTTTTGTCATTCTTTCAATCTTTCTTTCTTTCAATCTTTCTATCCATCTATCTTTCAATCTTTCTTTCATTCTTTCTTTCAATCTTTCTTTTTTCAAACTTTCTTGCAAACTTTCTTTCAATATTTCAATCGTTCAATCTTTCTTTCATTCTTTCTTTCAATCTTTCTTTAAATATTTCAATCTTTCAATCTTTCTTTCAATCTTTCTTTCAATCTTTCAGTCTTTCATTCTTTCTTTCAATATTTCAATCTTTCTTTCATTCTTTCTTTCAATCTTTCAATCTTTCTTTCATTCTTTCTTTCAATCTTTCAATCTTTCAATTTTTCTATCTTTCAATATTTCTTCCAATCGTTCAATATTTCTTTCATTATTTCTTTCAATCTTTCTTTCTATATATCTTTCAATCTTTCTTTCTTTCAATCTTTCTTTCCATCTTTCTTTCAATCTTTCTTTCATTCTTTCTTTCAATCTTTCTTTCATTCTTTCTTTCAGTCTTTCATTATTTCTTTCAGTCTTTCAATCTTTCTTTCAAACTTTCAATCTTTCTTTCAATCTTTCAGTCGTTCAATCTTTCTTTCAATCTTTCTTTCAATCTTTCAATCTTCAATCTTTCAATCTATCTTTCAGTCTTTCAATCTTTCTTTCAAACTTTCAATATTTCTTTCAATCTTTCAGTCGTTCAATCTTTCTTTCAATCTTTCTTTCAATCTTTCAATCATTCAATCTTTCAATCTTTCTTTCTTTAAATCTTTCTTTCAATCTTTCTTTCATTCTTTCCTTCAGTCTTTCAATCTTTCTTTCAATCTTTCTTTCATTCTTTCTTTCAATCTTTCTTTCAATCTTTCAATCTTTCTTTCAATATGTCTTTCAATCTTTCTTACTTTCAATCTTTCTTTTTTTAAATCTTTCTTTCAATCTTTCTTTCAAACTTTCATTCTTTATTTCAATCTTTCAATCTTTCTTTCATTCTTTATTTCAATCTTTCAATCTTTCAATCTTTCTTTCATTCTTTCTTTCAATCTTTCTTTCAATCTTTCAATCTTTCTTTCAATATTTCTTTCAATCTTTCTTTCTTTAAATCTTTCTTTCAATCTTTCTTTCAAACTTTCAATCTTTATTTCAATCTTTCTTTCAATATTTCAATCTTTCTTTCATTCTTTCTTTCAATCTTTCAATCTTTCTTTATTTCTTTCTTTCAATCTTTCTTACTTTCAATTTTTCTATCTTTCAATATTTCTTCCAATCTTTCAATCTTTCTTTTGTTATTCTTTCAATCTTTCTTTCTTTCAATCTTTCTATCCATCTATCTTTCAATCTTTCTTTCATTCTTTCTTTCAATCTTTCTTTTTTCAAACTTTCTTGCAAACTTTCTTTCAATTGTTTAATCTTTCAATCTTTCTTTCATTCTTTCTTTCAGTCTTTCAATCTTTTTTTCATTCTTTCTTTCAATATTTCAATCTTTCAATCTTTCTTTCATTCTTTCTTTCAATCTTTCAATCTTTCTTTCATTCTTTCTTTCAATCTTTCTTACTTTCAATTTTTCTATCTTTCAAAATTTCTTCCAATCGTTCAATCTTTCTTTCATTATTTCTTTCAATCTTTCTTTCTTTCAATCTTTCTTTCCATCTTTCTTTCAATCTTTCTTTCATTCTTTCTTTCAATCTTTCAATCTTTCAATCTTTCAATCTTTCTTTCATTCTTTCTTTCAATCTTTCAATCTTTCTTTCAATATTTCTTTCAATCTTTCTTTCTTTCAATCTTTCTTTCCATCTTTCTTTCATTCTTTCCTTCAGTCTTTCAATCTTTCTTTCAATCTTTCTTTCAATCTTTCTTTTTTTCAATCTTTTTTTAAATCTTTCTTTCATTCTTTCTTTCAATCTTTCAATCTTTCTTTCAATCTATCTTTCTTTTTTCAATCTTTCTTTCATTCTTTCTATAAATCTTTCTTTCTTTCAATCTTTCTTTCAGTCTTTCAATCTTTCTTTAAATCTATCTTTTATTCTTTCTTTCAATCTTTCAATCTTTCTTTCATTCTTTCTTACAATCTTTCTTACTTTCAATTTTTCTATCTTTCAATATTTCTTCCAATCGTTCAATCTTTCTTTCATTATTTCTTTCAATCTTTCTTTCTTTCAATCTTTCTTTCCATCTTTCTTTCAATCTTTCTTTCATTCTTTCTTTCAATGTTTCTTTTTTCAATATTTCTTTCAATCAGTCAATTTTTCTTTCATTCTTTCTTTCAATCGTTCTTTCATTCTTTCTTTCAATCTTTCAATCTTTCTTTAAATATTTCAATCATTCAATCTTTCTTTCAATCTTTCTTTCAATCGTTCAATCTTTCTTTCATTCTTTCTTTAAATATTTCAATCTATCAATCTTTCTTTCATTCTTTCTTTCAATCTTTCAATCTTTCTTTCATTCTTTCTTTCAATCTTTCTTACTTTCAATTTTTCTCTTTCAATATTTCTTCCAATCGTTCAATCTTTCTTTCATTATTTCTTTCAATCTTTCTTTTATCTCTTTCAATCTTTCTTTCTTTCAATCTTTCTTTCCATCTTTCTTTCAATCTTTCTTTCATTCTTTCTTTCAATCTTTCTTGCAATCTTTCTTTCAATTGTTTAATCTTTCAATCTTTCTTTCATTCATTCTTTCATTCTTTCTTTCAATCTTTCTTTCAATCATTCTCTCTTTCTTTTAGTCTTTCTTTCAATCTTTCAATTTTTCAATCTTTCTTTCAATCTTTCTTTTAATCTTTCAATCTTTCTTTCATTGTTTCTTTCAATCTTTCTTTCATTCTTTCTTTCATTCTTTCTTTCAATCTTTCTTTCAATCGTTCTTTCTTTCTTTTAGTCTTTCTTTCAATCTTTCAATTTTTCAATCTTTCTTTCATTCTTTCTTTTAATCTTTCAATCTGTCTTTCATTCTTTCCTTCAGTCTTTCATTCTTTCTTTCAATCTTTCTTTTTTCAATCTTTCATGCAATCGTTCTTTCAATTGTTTAATCTTTCAATCTTTCTTTCATTCTTTCTTTCAGTCTTTCAATCTTTTTTCAATCTTTCTTTCATTCTTTCTTTCAATCTTTCTGTCCGTCATTCTTTGTTTCAGTCTTTCTTTCAATCTTTCATTCAATCTTTCTTTCAATCTTTCTTTCAATCTTTCTTTCAATCTTTCTTTCAATCGTTCTTTCATTCTTTATTTTAATCTTTCAATCTTTCTTTAATTGTTTCTTTCAATCCGTCTGTCTTTCAATATTTCTTTCAATCTTTCAATCTTTCTTTTTTTTTCAATCTTTCTTTCAATCTTTCTTTTATTCTATCTTTAAATCTTTCTGTTTTTTCAATCTTTCTTGCAATCTTTCTTTCAGTCTTTCAATCTGTCTTTCAAACTTTCAATCTTTCTTTCAATCTTTCAATCTTTCAATCTTTCTTTCAATTTTTCTTTCAATCTTTCAGTCTTTCTTTCATTCTTTCTTTCAATCTTTCAGTCTTTCAATCTTTCTTTCATTCTTTCTTTCAATCTTTCAATCTTTCTTTCAATATTTCTTTCAATCTTTCTTTCTGTCAATCTTTCTTTCCATCTTTCTTTCCATCTTTCTTTCATTCTTTCCTTCAGTCTTTCAATCTTTCTTTCAATCTTTCTTTCAATTTTTCTTTCAATCTTTCTTTCATTCTTTCCTTCAATCTTTCAATCTTTCTTTCAATCTTTCTTTCAATTTTTCATTCATTCCTTCTTTCAATCTTTCAATCTTTCTTTCTTTAAATCTTTCTTTCAATCTTTCTTTCAAACTTTCATTCTTTATTTCAATATTTCAATCGTTCAATCTTTCTTTCATTCTTTCTTTCAATCTTTCTTTCAATCTTTCAATCTTTCTTTCAATGTTTCTTTCAATCTTTCTTTCTTTAAATCTTTCTTTCAATCTTTCTTTCAAACTTTCAATCTTTATGTCAATCTTTCAATCTTTCTTTCATTCTTTCTTTCAATATTTCAATCTTTCAATCTTTCTTTCATTCTTTCTTTCAATCTTTCAATCTTTCTTTAATTCTTTCTTTCAATCTTTCTTTCTTTCAATTTTTCTATCTTTCAATATTTCTTCCAATCTTTCAATCTTTCTTTTGTTATTCTTTCAATCTTTCTTTCTTTCAATCTTTCTTTCCATCTATCTTTCAATCTTTCTTTCTTTCAATCTTTCTTTCCATCTATCTTTCAATCTTTCTTTCATTCTTTCTTTCAATCTTTCTTTTTTCAATCTTTCTTGCAAACTTACTTTCAATTGTTTAATCTTTCAATCTTTCTTTCATTCTTTCTTTCAGTCTTTCAATCTTTTTTTCAATCTTTCTTTCTATCTTTCAATCTTTCTTTCTATCTTTCTTTCAATCTTTCTTTCATTCTTTATTTCAATCTTTGTTTCATTCTTTCTTTCAATCTTTCTTTCTTTCAATCTTTCTTTCAATCTTTCTTTCAATCTTTCTTTCAATCTTTCTTTCAATCTTTCTTTCATTCTTTCTTTTAATCTTTCAATCTTTATTTCATTGTTTCTTTCAATCTTTCTGTCTTTCAATATTTCTTTCAATCTTTCAATCTTTCTTTCTTGTTTCAATCTTTCTTTCAATCTTTCTTTTATTCTATCTTTAAATCTTTCTTTTTTTTCAATCTTTCTTGCAATCTTTCTTTCAGTCTTTCAATCTGTCTTTCAAACTTTCAATCGTTCTTTCAATCTTTCAATCTTTCAATCTTTCTTTCAATTTTTCTTTCAATCTTTCAGTCTTTCTTTCATTCTTTCTTTCAATCTTTCAATCTTTCAATCTTTCTTTCATTCTTTCTTTCAATCTTTCAATCTTTCTTTCAATATTTCTTTCAATCTTTCTTTCTGTCAATCTTTCTTTCCATCTTTCTTTCCATCTTTCTTTCATTCTTTCCTTCAGTCTTTCAATCTTTCTTTCAATCTTTCTTTCAATTTTTCTTTCAATCTTTCTTTCATTCTTTCCTTCAGTCTTTCAATCTTTCTTTCAATCTTTTTTACTTTCAATCTTTCTTTAAATCTTTCTTTCAATCTTTCTTTCAAACTTTCATTCTTTATTTCAATATTTCAATCGTTCAATCTTTCTTTCATTCTTTCTTTCAATCTTTCTTTCAATCTTTCAATCTTTCTTTCAATATTTCTTTCAATCTTTCTTTCTTTAAATCTTTCTTTCAATCTTTCTTTCAAACTTTCAATCTTTATTTCAATCTTTCAATCTTTCAATCTTTCTTTCATTCTTTCTTTCAATATTTCAATCTTTCAATCTTTCTTTCATTCTTTCTTTCAATATTTCTTTCATTCTTTCTTTCAATCTTTCTTACTTTCAATTTTTCTGTTTCAATATTTCTTCCAATCGTTCAATCTTTCTTTCATTATTTCTTTCAAACTTTCTTTCTATCAATCTTTCTTTCCATCTTTCTTTCAATCTTTCTTTCATTCTTTCTTTCAATCTTTCTTTTTTCAATCTTTCTTGCAATCTTTCTTTCAATTGTTTAATCTTTCAATCTTTCTTTCATTCTTTCTTTTAATCTTTCAATCTTTCTTTCATTATTTCTTTCAATCTTTCTGTCTTTCAATATTTCTTTCAATCTTTCAATCTTTCTTTCTTTTTTCAATCTTTCTTTCAATCTTTCTTTTTTCAATCTTTTTTTCAATCTTTCTTTCATTCTTTCTTTCAATCTTTCATTCTTTCTTTCAATCTTTCAATCTTTCTTTCAATCTTTCTTTCAATCTTTCTTTTTTTCTATCTTTTTTTCAATCTTTCTTTCATTCTTTCTTTCAATCTTTCAATCTTTCTTTCAATATTTCTTTCAATCTTTCTTTCTTTCAATCTGTCTTTCAATCTTTCTTTCAATCTTTCTTTTTCTCAATCTTTCTTTCATTCTTTTTTTTCATTCTTACTTTTAGTCTTTCAATCTTTCTTTAAATCTTTCATTCTTTATATCGTTCTTTCTTTCAATCTTTCTTTCAATCTTTCTTTCAATCTTTCAATCTTTCTTTAAATCTTTCTTTCAATCTTTCTTTAAATCTTTCAATCTTTCAATTTTTCTTTCATTCTTTCTTTCAATCTTTCTTACTTTCATTCTCTCTTTCTTTCAATATTTCTTTCAAGCTTTCAATCTTTCTTTCATTCTTTCTTTCAATCGTTCTTTCATTCTTTCAATCTTTCATTCTTTCTTTCAGTCTTTCAACCTTTCTTAAAATCTTTCTTTCAATCTTTCTTTCAAGCTTTCAATCTTTCTTTCCATCTTTCTTTCAATCGTTCTTTCAATCGTTCTTACTTTCAATCTTTCTTTCTTTCAATATATCTTTCAATCTTTCTTTCATTCTTTCTTACAATCTTTCTTTCATTCTTTCTTCAAATCTTTCTTTCATTCAATCTTTCAATCTATCTTTCAATATTTCTTTCTTCTAAGTTTTTCATTTTTTCTTTCAATCTTTCAATCTTTCTTTCATTCATTCTTTCAGTCTTTCAATCTTTCAGTTTTTCCTTCATTCTTTCTTTCAATCTTCATAACTTTCAATCTTTCTTTCAATCTTTTATTTTTTCAATATCTCTTTCTTACAATATTTCTTTCAATCTGTCAATTTTTCTTTCATTCTTTCATTTTTTCTTTCAATCGTTCTTTCATTCTTTCTTTCAATCTTTCTTTAAATATTTCAATCTTTCAATCTTTCTTTCAATCTTTCTTTCATTCAATCTTTCAATCTATCTTTCAATATTTCTTTCTTCTAAGTTTTTCATTTTTTCTTTCAATCTTTCAATCTTTCTTTCATTCATTCTTTCAGTCTTTCAATCTTTCAGTTTTTCCTTCATTCTTTCTTTCAATCTTCATAACTTTCAATCTTTCTTTCAATCTTTTATTTTTTCAATATCTCTTTCTTACAATATTTCTTTCAATCTGTCAATTTTTCTTTCATTCTTTCATTTTTTCTTTCAATCGTTCTTTCATTCTTTCTTTCAATCTTTCTTTAAATATTTCAATCTTTCAATCTTTCTTTCAAGCTTTCTTTCAATCTTTCAATCTTTCTTTCATTATTTCTTTCAATATTTCAATCTTTCAATCTTTATTTCATTCTTTCTTTCAATCTTTCTGTCTTTCAATATTTCTTTCAAACTTTCAATCTTTCTTTCAAACTTTCAATCTTTCTTTCAATCTTTCAATCTTTCTTTCAATTTTTCTTTCAATCTTTCAATCTTTCTTTCATTCTTTCTTTCAATCTTTCAATCTTTCTTTCAATATTTCTTTCAACCTTTCTTTCTTTCAATCTTTCTTTCTTTCAATATTTCTTTCAACCTTTTAATCTTTCAATCTTTCTTTAAATCTTTTATTCATTCTTTCTTTCAGTCTTTCAATCTTTCTTTAAATCTTTCTTTCATTCTTTCTTTCAATCTTTCAATCTTTCTTTCATTCTTTCTTTCAATCTTTCTTACTGTCAATTTTTCTATCATTCAATATTTCTTCCAATCGTTCAATCTTTCTTTCATTATTTCTTTCAATCTTTCTTTTGTTATTTCTTTCAATCTTTCTTTCTTTCAATCTTTCTTTCCATCTTTCTTTCAATCTTTCGTTCATTCTTTCTTTCAATCTTTCTGTCTTTCAATATTTCTTTCAAACTTTCAATCTTTCTTTCATTCTTTCTTTCAATCTTTCAATCTTTCTTTCAATATTTCTTTCAACCTTTCTTTCTTTCAATCTTTCTTTCTTTCAATCTTTCTTTCAATCTTTCAATCTTTCTTTCAATTTTTCTTTCAATCTTTCAATCTTTCTTTCATTCTTTCTTTCAATCTTTCAATCTTTCTTTCAATATTTCTTTCAAACTTTCTTTCTTTCAATCTTTCTTTCTTTCAATCTTTCTTTCAATCTTTCAATCTTTCAATCTTTCTTTAAATCTTTTATTCATTCTTTCTTTCAGTCTTTCAATCTTTCTTTAAATCTTTCTTTCAATCTTTCAATCTTTCAATTTTTCTTTTTTCAATCTTTTTTTCAATCTTTCTTTCATTCTTTCTTTCGATCTTTCTTTAAATATTTCAATCTTTCAATCTTTCTTTCAATCTTTCATTCTTTCTTTCAATCTTTCTTACTTTCAATTTTTCTATCTTTCAATATTTCTTCCAATCGTTCAATCTTTCTTTCATTATTTCTTTCAATCTTTCTTTTGTTATTTCTTTCAATCTTTCTTTCTTTCAATCTTTCTTTCCATCTTTCTTTCAATCTTTCGTTCATTCTTTCTTTCAATCTTTCTTTTTTCAATCTTTCTTGCAATCTTTCTTTCAATTGTTTAATCTTTCAATCTTTCTTTCATTCTTTCTTTCAATATTTCTTTCAAACTTTCTTTAATTCTTTCATTCTTTCTTTCAAACTTTCAATCTTTCTTTCATTCTTACTTTCAGTCTTTCAATTTTTTCTTTAAATCTTTCTTTCAGTCTTTCTTTCAATCTTTCAATCTTTCAATCTTTCAATTTTTCTTTTATTCTTTCTTTCAATCTTTATTACTTTCAATCTTTCTTTCAATCTTTCTTACTTTCAAATTCTCTTTCTTTCAATATTTCTTTCAATCTTTCAATCTTTCTTTCAATCATTCAATCTTTCTTTCAATCTTTCATTCTTTCTTTCAATCTTTCAATCTTTCAATCTTTCTTTCATTCTTTCTTTCATTCTTTCTTTCAGTCTTTCAACCTTTCCTAAAATCTTTCTTTCAATATTTCATTCTTACTTCAAATCTTTCTTTCTTTCTATTTTCAATCTTTCTTTCATTCTTTCTATAAATCTTTCTTTCTTTCAATCTTTCTTTCAATCTTTCAATCTTTCTTTAAATCTTTTATTCATTCTTTCTTTCAGTCTTTCAATCTTTCTTTAAATCTTTCTTTCAATCTTTCTTTCAATCTTTCAATCTTTCAATTTTTCTATTTTTCTATCTTTTTTCAATCTTTCTTTCATTCTTTCTTTCAATCTTTCAATCTTTCTTTCAATCTTTCTTTCTTTTTTCAATCTTTCTTTCATTCTTTCTATAAATCTTTCTTTCTTTCAATCTTTCTTTCAATCTTTCAATCTTTCAATCTTTCTTTAATTCTTTTATTCATTCTTTCTTTCAGTCTTTCAATCTTTCTTTAAATCTTTCTTTCAATCTTTCTTTCAATCTATCAATCTTTCAATTTTTCTTTCATTCTTTCTTTCAATCTTTATTACTTTCAATCTTTCTTTCAATCATTCAATCTTTCAATCTTTCTTTCTTTCAATCTTTCTTTCTATCTTTCTTTTAGTCTTTCTTTCAATCTTTCAATTTTTCAATCTTTCTTTCATTCTTTCTTTTAATCTTTCAATCTTTCTTTCATTGTTTCTTTCAATCTTTCTGTCTTTCAATATTTCTTTCAATCTTTCAATCTTTCTTTCTTTTTTCAATCTTTCTTCTTTCTTTTATTCTTTCTTTAAATCTTTCTTTTTTTTCAATCTTTCTTGCAATCTTTCTTTCAGTCTTTCTTTCAATCTTTCAATTTTTCAATCTTTCTTTCATTCTTTCTTTTAATCTTTCAATCTTTCTTTCATTGTTTCTTTCAATCTTTCTGTCTTTCAATATTTCTTTCAATCTTTCAATCTTTCTTTCTTTTTTCAATCTTTCTTTCAATCTTTATTTTATTCTATCTTTAAATCTTTCTTTTTTTTCAATCTTTCTTGCAATCTTTCTTACTTTCAGTCTTTCTTTCTTTCAATCTTTCTTTCCATCTTTCTTTCATTCTTTCCTTCAGTCTTTCAATATTTCTTTCAATCTTTCTTTCAATTTTTCTTTTTTTCAATCCTTTTTTCAATCTTTCTTTCGTTCTTTCTTTCAATCTTTCAATCTTTCTTTCAATCTTTCTTTCTTTTTTCAATCTTTCTTTCATTCTTTCTATAAATCTTTCTTTCTTTCAATCTTTCAATCTTTCAATCTTTCTTTAATTCTTTTATTCATTCTTTCTTTCAGTCTTTCAATCTTTCTTTAAATCTTTCTTTCAATCTTTCTTGCAATCCTTATTACTTTCAATCTTTCTTTCAATCTTTCTTACTTTCATTCTCTCTTTCTTTCAATATTTCTTTCAATCTTTCAATCTTTCTTTCATTCTTTCATTCTTTCTTTCAATCGTTCTTTCATTCTTTCTTTCAATCTTTCAGTCTTTCTTTCAGTCTTTCAACCTTTCTTAAAATCTTTCTTTCAATCTATCTTTCAAGCTTTCAATCTTTCTTTCAATCTTTCTTTCAATCATTCTATCTTTCAATCTTTCTTTCTTTCAATCTTTATTTCTATCTTTCTTTCAATCTTTCTTTCAATCTTTCTTTCATTCTTTATTTCAATCTTCGTTTCATTCTTTCTTTCAATCTTTCTTTCAATAGTTCCTTCTTTCTTTTAGTCTTTCTTTCAATCTTTCAATTTTTCAATCTTTCTTTCATTCTTTCTTTCAGTCTTTCAATCTTTCTTTCAAACTTTCAATCTTTCTTTCAATCTTTCAATCTTTCTTTCAATTTTTCTTTCAATCTTTCAGTCTTTCGTTCATTCTTTCTTTCAATCTTTCAATCTTTCAGTCTTTCAATCTTTCTTTCATTCTTTCTTTCAATCTTTCAATCTTTTTCAATATTTCTTTCAATCTTTCTTTCTTTCAATCTTTCTTTCATTCTTTCTTTCAATCTTTCAATCTTTCTTTCAATATTTCTTTCAATCTTTCTTTCTTTCAATCTTTCTTTCCATCTTTCTTTCAATCTTTCTTTCATTCTTTCCTTCAGTCTTTCAATCTTTCTTTCAATCTTTCTTTTTTTCAATCATTTTTTAAATCTTTCTTTCATTCTTTCTTTCAATCTTTCAATCTTTCTTTCAATCTTTCTTTTTTCAATCTTTCTTTCATTCTTTCTATAAATCTTTCTTTCTTTCAATCTTTCTTTCCATCTTTCTTTCAAACTTTCTTTCATTCTTTCTTTCAATCTTTCTTTTTTCAATATTTCTTTCAATCTGTCAATTTTTCTTTCATTCTTTCATTCTTTCTTTCAATCGTTCTTTCGTTCTTTCTTTCAATCTTTCAATCTTTCTTTAAATATTTCAATCTTTCAATCTTTCTTTCAATCTTTCAATCTTTCTTTCAATATTTCTTTCAATCTTTCTTTCTTTCAATCTTTCTTTCCATCTTTCTTTCATTCTTTCCTTCAGTCTTTCAATATTTCTTTCAATCTTTCTTTCAATTTTTCTTTTTTTCAATCTTTTTTTCAATCTTTCTTTCATTCTTTCTTTCAATCTTTCAATCTTTCTTTCAATCTTTCTTTCAATCTTTCTTTCAATCTATCAATCTTTCAATTTTTCTTTCATTCTTTCTTTCAATCTTTATTACTTTCAATCTTTCTTTCAATCTTTCTTACTTTCATTCTCTCTTTCTTTCAATATTTCTTTCAATCTTTCAATCTTTCTTTTATTCTTTCATTCTTTCTTTCAATCGTTCTTTCATTCTTTCTTTCAATCTTTCAGTCTTTCTTTCAGTCTTTCAACCTTTCTTAAAATCTTTCTTTCAATCTTTCTTTCAAGCTTTCAATCTTTCTTTCAATCTTTCTTTCAATCATTCAATCTTTCAATCTTTCTTTCTTTCAATCTTTCTTTCAATCTTTCTTTCATTCTTTATTTCAATCTTTGTTTCATTATTTCTTTCAATCTTTCTTTCAATCATTCAATCTTTCAATCTTTCTTTCTTTCAATATTTCTTTCTTTCTTTCTTTCAATCTTTCTTTCAAACATTTCTTTCATTCTTTATTTCAATCTTTGTTTCATTCTTTCTTTCAATCTTTCTTTCTTTCAATCTTTCTTTCAATCTTTCTTTCAATCGTTTTTCTTTCTTTTAGTCTTTCTTTCAATCTTTCAATTTTGCAATCTTTCTTTCATTCTTTCTTTTAATCTTTCAATCTTTCTTTCATTGTTTCTTTCAATCTTTCTGTCTTTCAATATTTCTTTCAATCTTTCAATCGTTCTGTCTTTTTTCAATCTTTCTTTCAATCTTTCTTTTATTCTATCTTTAAATCTTTCTTTTTTTCAATCTTTCTTGCAATCTTTCTTTCAGTCTATCAATCTGTCTTTCAAACTTTCAACCTTTCTTTAAATCTTTCAATCTTTCAATCTTATTTTCAATTTTTCTTTCAATCTTTCAGTCTTTCTTTCATTCTTTCTTTCAATCTTTCAATCTTTCTTTCAATATTTCTTTCAATCTTTCTTACTTTAAATCTTTCTTTCTTTCAATCTTTCTTTCCATCTTTCTTTCCATCTTTCTTTCATTCTTTCCTTCAGTCTTTCAATATTTCTTTCAATCTTTCTTTCATTCTTTCTTTCAATCTCTCAATCTTTCTTTCAATCTTTCTTTCTTTTTTCAATCTTTCTTTCATTCTTTCTATAAATCTTTCTTTCTTTCAATCTTTCTTTCAATCTTTCAATCTTTCAATCTTTCTTTAATTCTTTTATTCATTCTTTGTTTCAGTCTTTCAATCTTTCTTTAAATCTTTCTTTCAATCTTTCTTTCAATCTATCAATCGTTCAATTTTTCTTTCATTCTTGCTTTCAATCTTTATTACTTTCAATCTTTCTTTCAATCTTTCTTTCAATCTATCAATCGTTCAATTTTTCTTTCATTCTTGCTTTCAATCTTTATTACTTTCAATCTTTCTTTCAATCTTTCTTACTTTCATTCTCTCTTTCTTTCAATATTTCTTTCAATCTTTCAATCTTTCTTTTATTCTTTCATTCTTTCTTTCAATCGTTCTTTCATTCTTTCTTTCAATCTTTCAGTCTTTCTTTCAGTCTTTCAACCTTTCTTAAAATCTTTCTTTCAATCTTTCTTTCAAGCTTTCAATCTTTCTTTCAATCTTTCTTTCAATCATTCAATCTTTCAATCTTTCTTTCTTTCAATCTTTCTTTCAATCTTTCTTTCATTCTTTATTTCAATCTTTGTTTCATTATTTCTTTCAATCTTTCTTTCAATCATTCAATCTTTCAATCTTTCTTTCTTTCAATATTTCTTTCTTTCTTTCTTTCAATCTTTCTTTCAAACATTTCTTTCATTCTTTATTTCAATCTTTGTTTCATTCTTTCTTTCAATCTTTCTTTCTTTCAATCTTTCTTTCAATCTTTCTTTCAATCGTTTTTCTTTCTTTTAGTCTTTCTTTCAATCTTTCAATTTTGCAATCTTTCTTTCATTCTTTCTTTTAATCTTTCAATCTTTCTTTCATTGTTTCTTTCAATCTTTCTGTCTTTCAATATTTCTTTCAATCTTTCAATCGTTCTGTCTTTTTTCAATCTTTCTTTCAATCTTTCTTTTATTCTATCTTTAAATCTTTCTTTTTTTCAATCTTTCTTGCAATCTTTCTTTCAGTCTATCAATCTGTCTTTCAAACTTTCAACCTTTCTTTAAATCTTTCAATCTTTCAATCTTATTTTCAATTTTTCTTTCAATCTTTCAGTCTTTCTTTCATTCTTTCTTTCAATCTTTCAATCTTTCTTTCAATATTTCTTTCAATCTTTCTTACTTTAAATCTTTCTTTCTTTCAATCTTTCTTTCCATCTTTCTTTCCATCTTTCTTTCATTCTTTCCTTCAGTCTTTCAATATTTCTTTCAATCTTTCTTTCATTCTTTCTTTCAATCTCTCAATCTTTCTTTCAATCTTTCTTTCTTTTTTCAATCTTTCTTTCATTCTTTCTATAAATCTTTCTTTCTTTCAATCTTTCTTTCAATCTTTCAATCTTTCAATCTTTCTTTAATTCTTTTATTCATTCTTTGTTTCAGTCTTTCAATCTTTCTTTAAATCTTTCTTTCAATCTTTCTTTCAATCTATCAATCGTTCAATTTTTCTTTCATTCTTGCTTTCAATCTTTATTACTTTCAATCTTTCTTTCAATCTTTCTTTCAATCTATCAATCGTTCAATTTTTCTTTCATTCTTGCTTTCAATCTTTATTACTTTCAATCTTTCTTTCAATCTTTCTTACTTTCATTCTCTCTTTCTTTCAATATTTTTTTCAATCTTTCAATCTTTCTTTCATTCTTTCATTCTTTCTTTCAATCGTTCTTTCATTCTTTCTTTCAATCTTTCAGTCTTTCTTTCAGTCTTTCAACCTTTCTTAAAATCTTTCTTTCAATCTATCTTTCTAGCTTTCAATCTTTCATTCAATCTTTCTTTCAATCTTTCAATCTTTCTTTCTTTTAATCTTTCTTTCTATCTTTCTTTCAATCTTTCTTTCAATCTTTCTTTCATTCTTTCTTTCAATCATTGTTTCAATCGTTCTTTCTTTCTTTTAGTCTTTCTTTCAATCTTTCAATTTTTCAATCTTTCTTTCATTCTTTCTTTTAATCTTTCAATCTTTCTTTTATTGTTTCTTTCAATCTTTCTGTCTTTCAAAATTTCTTTCAATCTTTCAATCTTTCTTTCTTTTTTCAATCTTTCTTTCAATCTTTCTTTTATTCTATCTTTAAATCTTTCTTTTTTTTCAATCTTTCTTGCAATCTTTCTTTCAGTCTTTCAATCTATCTTTCAATCTTTCAATCATTCAATCTTTCTTTCAATCTTTATTTCAATCTTTGAATCTTTCTTTCATTCTTTCTTTCAATATTTCAATCTTTCAATCTTTCTTTCATTCTTTCTTTTAATCTTTCAATCTTTCTTTCATTGTTTCTTTCAATCTTTCTGTCTTTCAATATTTCTTTCAATCTTTCTTTCTTTTTTCAATCTTTCTTTCAATCTTTCTTTTATTCTATCTTTAAATCTTTCTTTTTTTTCAATCTTTCTTGCAATCTTTCTTTCAGTCTTTCAATCTTTCTTTCAAACTTTCAATCTTTCTTTCATTCTTTCAATCTTTCAATCTTTCTTTCAATCTTTCTTTCAATCTTTCTTTCATTCTTTCTTTCAATCTTTCAATCTTTCAATCTTTCTTTCATTCTTTCAATCTTTCAATCTTTCTTTCAATCTTTCTTTCAATCTTTCTTTCATTCTTTCTTTCAATCTTTCAATCTTTCTTTGAATATTTCTTTCAATCTTTCTTACTTTCAATCTTTCTTTCTTTAAATCTTTCTTTCAATCTTTCTTTCAAACTTTCAATCTTTATTTCAATCTTTCAATCTTTATTTCAATCTTTCTTTCAATCTTTCTTTCAATCTTTGAATCTTTCTTTCATTCTTTCTTTCAATATTTCAATCTTTCAATCTTTCTTTCATTCTTTCTTTCAATCTTTCAATCTTTCTTTAAATCTTTCTTTCAATCTTTCTTTCAATCTTTCAATCTTTCAATTTTTCTTTCATTCTTTCTTTCAACACAGTGGAACATGGACTCTCCGGATGTGGACGACACACGGCTGCCATCGCACACGCCCTACGAGAACCGACCACATTACTTTCTACCACCCCACCATCGTGCATACCACTCATGGAGTCAAATCCTACCTCGATCAAACGGATTTCACCTTTACCACACCAAAACACAAGATGCGCTTGCATGTCACCCTGGAAAGAGACAATGTCTTGTACACAGCCGATGGAATCAACTTGGCCGGCGGACTACAGTATGCAGATGGCACCCATGACTGCGTACAGCTCATGAAACTGGAAGCAAAGGGCCGCACAGACTTGGATGGAACATCTGACCCCGATGCAGAAATTGTCCTGTTTATAGATGGTTGTTGTTTCAAAGAAGAAGAGGGAAATAGAGCATCATACGCAGCCATTCAACAAATTAATGGACACCACGTCACCCTAAGAAGTGGGATGATAGAACAACCAGCATCAGCACAAAAAGCAGAACTCGACGCCTCGGTGAAAGCATTAAAAACTTCAAAAAACAAAAATGCAAACATATTCACCGACTCAGCATACGCACACGCTGCAGCTCACGTGGATGTAGCCATATGGATGAAAAGAGGACTCCAAACGTCAGCAGGAGCCCCGGTAAAACACAAAGACCTCATACTCGCCCTCCTGGAAGCTATACATCTCCCCCGAAAAATCCAGATCATCAAATGCAAAGGACACTCCAAAGGAAATTCAAACGCAGCCGACACAGCAGCAAAAGAAGCAGGAGGGAACCTAAAAGAAAGCGCAGCAATGATGATTGTATTTACTGAAGACAACGCCCTCAATTTGTCAGAGGAACATCTGAAAGAAGTGCAGAAAGAAGCGAAATGGAACGAACACTCGCAGTGGCAGAAGAAAGGAGCCACATGCACCAGCGGCCTATGGAGAAGCCACGATGGGCGCCCAGTAGCACCAGCCGCACTCCTGGTCTACCTCATCAAGGATGCACATGGACAGACTCATGAAGGACCCAAAAGAACCACCAACAGGCTCAAACAGGACTGGTGGCATCCCTACCTGGAGGAAATGGTGGCCAACCATATTGCAGAATGCGTCGTCTGTCACGAGCTAAATAAGAAGACAGTCTACCAAAGACCTTTGGGAACATTCTCAGTGCCCCCCTACCCCTTCAGAGAAATATGCATAGATTACACCGGCATGGGCAGGGACAACAGAGTACAAGGGTACAGATACCTACTCGTGATGGTAGATCGATTCTCCAAATGGGTAGAAGCAGTCCCTTGCAAAAGAGAGGATGCAGTATCTGTGATTAAATGGTTATGGAAAAAACGCATTCCTCGGTGGGGTTACCCCACAGTTATCTGCTCGGACAATGGATCTCATTTTACCAGCGATAAAAAACTCAGCCAGGTAGAACAGGCATTAGGTATCTCCCATAGATCTGGTTCAGTCTATCACCCCCAGTCAAAAGGCCTAGTTGAAAGTGCAAACCAGACGTTGAAAGAAAAAATGGCCAAGGTGCTGATAGAGACAAAACAGCAACTCAGTATGTCTCTACAGAACATCACAAAAACGACTAAACTAACGTGGGTAGATGCCCTACCCCTAGCATTAATGTCCATGCGAGACCTCTCCCCATAGTCAAACACATCTTAGCCCACACGAGATATTAACAGGCCGCCCCATGCCAGGTCCTCACAACCTACCAGCTAAATCACCCGCTTTTGATGATTTCCAGGAAGGTTTACCTGAATATGTCAAAGCACTAACCGCAGTATCTCGAGTTTTGTATTCACAGGTCAAGAACACTGCCCCAGACTGCCCCACACCCTGGTGGTCAGCCCCGGAGACTGGGTCCACATCAAGGTCCACAAACAGAAGTGGCCTGAGCCAAGGTGGACTGGACCTTGGGAGGTAGTGTTGGCCACCTCACATGCAGTAAAGCTCAAAAATAAAACTGGTGCTCCCTGTCACCACCTCTCCCACTGCGCCCCTGTCACCCCACCCGCAAGAACTCTCACAGAAACAAGGATCCAGCTGAAAGACGTAAGCATTCTGTAATTAACCATGTAAAAAAAAAATAATATTTTTTTTGTTTACCCTAGGAGAAGTCCTGGACCCTACACAGTATACATATTCTTACCAAGTGGGACCCCAATTATCGTATGACCAGTATATGACAAAGGTCAAAGAGTGGGGCCGAATGAAAGAAACAGTTCTTGTCATTTATGCCTATGAAGGACAAATCCTGGCATTCAATGTTGATTTCTGTTCCATAATAAAGTGTGATTCCACAGGGTAGGAGCAGTACCAGTGGAATGAGAAATATGCGTGGTCCACCAACCCTAGACTAACAAGTGACTGGTGGCTGGACGAGGTTTAAGGTACCCATATTGATTGTGGGGCATGGAGTAATGTGCTTATAAACACAGGAACCAGTAGGAGGAATTGCTACTCCACTCACGGAGCGTAGAACTAAAAGAAAATGCAGGAATGGATGATCACATCACTGGTTGGTTGGACTCTATGTTTTCCAAATGAAAAGGCCTCATTTTATCATGCATAATCAACGTTGCTATCATTGCTGCTCTGTTAATTGTATGTGGATGTTGTTGTATACCATGCATTTGTACTCTAGTGAAAAATGCATCATGACTGCGTTGGGAAAACCAGAAATACAAGCGTACATGGCATTGAGACAGAAGGAATGTGGCGACACCTATGTTGCTATAGGTATGGGCCTCCTTTCCCCAGCACCAGGACCCCGACATCCTCATCCACGATAACTGCATCTAGTTGATCATTTTGACACGCCCATGTATAGGACCCATAGAATATTAAATGCCACACTGGGACTGAAGAGTGTGCAAAGTTTTGCAATAATTTTGTAGTTTCTCAAGGCCCCAAAAGTCACGTAAACTGTTTTTTTGAACATAAAATTCAACGCGTTGCCACACCCGCATCGTGACGAAAAAAAAATGTTTTAATAACTTTTAATCCCCAATGAGTCTCAATCCAAAAAATCCCCCAGGAGAAGTTCACGAAAGTACAAAGCATAAAAAGTGGATAAAATATTACAAAAACACAGCTTTTTTTGGAACACGAAATCCAACGCTTTGCCACGGCCACATCGTGTGACAATTATTATTTTTTTTAATATCTTTTAATCGTGAAGGTGTCTTGTAGACACTCGCCAAGTTTGAAGCCAGATAAATGGCCTCGGAGGAGTTTACGAAAGTACAAAGCGAGAAAATGAACGGAAAGTGACTAAAATTACACATTTAATCCAAGAAGTTACAAAAGTGTCCCGAATTTTGTGAATTTCATGGTAAAAAGTGAATAGGTTTGATGTTTTGAAATTTTCAACAGGGTGTGTCGGGCCATTTTGCCACGCCCATGCAGGCAACTCATACAATATCAATTGCCACACTGGGACTAACAAGTGCGCAAAGTTTCGTGAATTAGTATCTTTGGAACATGAAATTTTACGTGTTGCCACGCCACCCTAGAAAATAAAATAATAATTTTCTGACCTATTCACCTTTTTCCACGTAAACTCCCAAAATTCGGTACACATTTGTAACCTCTCTAGACTTGGAAAAAATATATATTTCCGCCATGACGGAAACCCAACAGGAAGTCGGCCATTTTGAATTTTCCTGACTTTTTAGTCATATTTATGCTTTGTACTTTCGCGAAACTCCTCCTTGGCGATTTATCGGATCGACTTCAAACTTGACGAGTGTCTACAAGACACCTTCACAGCTAAAACTTATTAAAATACATATATATTTTGGCACACGGTGTGGGCGTGGCAACACGTACAATTTCATGTTCCAAAAGATACTTGGAAATTCACAAATCTTTGCACACTCGTCAGTCCCAGTGTGTCATTTGATATTCTAGTGGTGCCATGCATGGGCGTGTCAAAATGGCCGCCTATTATCTCCTACATATTAGACATTGTGATAATATTATTCTGTTGTTACACGAGTGTGCATACATTCATTTTTGTACTGAGCCTGTAGTCTGCTATTCAACTATTTAACGCCCATTTAACAATCTTGGACCTATACCAAACAATGTTGTCAAAATGTGTCTCTCACCCAAGTGTTTAAGTCTATGTGCCCAGGTCAAAGCAGCCCTACCCGTCCCACTTGAAGGACCTCTACACGGCCGCTGACCAGGTGAATGGGTGGTGATCGCGACTTACAGAGGAAAAGCTGGAACTCTGCCAGATTCCTAGGACCTTTCCAGCAGGGTTAGGGACCCGCACCACTGCAGCAGCAGTTAAGGTGGTAGAACGACCAATATGGATACACGTATCTCATCGCAAGAAAGTTCCTACTCCCCTCTAGGTACTCGTTGAGGAGACAACGTGAGTGTACGCTGAACGCTGCTCACCCTGCAACTGCGATGGAACCACTTCAACCATACCTACATAGGCTACTTGGGTTACTGCCATTCCCCTTACCACAGCCGAAGAAATGTGTGTTTTGGAAGCAGTTATCGAAGGGGCTTTCTACACCAACATTGGCGCCCCACAGACGGCTCCACCGCTGGACTTCTGCTCCACATTTGATTACACCTGGCCACTTCCCACCTTGTTATATGGTCATCATTTTCCTTGGCCCCTCCATCAAAAGGACACAGATAAAACTCTGTATAAATGTATTGTACTCAATTTATACATCATTTTCTGATCCCTTTGCCTCAGTTATATTATACTTAAGCATTATTGCATTTTCCTTTTGTATCATTCCACTGGGAACAACAGAAGGGAGTGTGAGAGAAAAATTATGATCAATGTTAATGAATGATATAATTCTACCACCAAGTGATGTCTGAATGCTGAGGCATATGTTTGTTTGGTGACGCCCGACTCTTTCACAGGAGATCTTACATTCCTGTATATCACTGTCACGAAAGTTTTAGTCGTTATCTCAGTTTTTCTAGATCGTAAAAGGACCATTTGTGTAAACACTCAACGTATGCTTTCCCGGCACTGAAAGTGTTCTACGTTTTTCTTTGTTAAAAAATGTTCTCAGCTATCACCTGTTCCGCTGATAGAAGTGACATCAATTGTTCCCATGACAGAACTACTAGCGTCAAGCTCTGCTGCAACATCAGAAAACACTGTAGCACTCTCCATATCAGGATAATAAGGAGCAGCATCACTCTGACCTTTGACAAATGTTTGAGAGCGCTGCTATTCCTTCACAAGAACTGGCACATCACTGGCAGGTGTGGCTTTGAAGACACCTCCACAACGGTTGGTGCTGCCTTCCCCTAAAAAAAAGCAAGAGAATGAAATGCATGGACAAAATAAAACTAAAATGAAGTACTACTATCAAAAATGTCATTGAAAAAAGAAGAAAAACAACGAACAAAGCAAACCTGCTCCGTTCCCAGTGTCCTCTTGGAGGCAGTAGCTTTCTGCCAATGTCCCACCGTGGCTTTCCCATGTAAGCAAAGCAAAATTTTCTTGATATAAAATTGATATACAATTGTTGATATAAAAACAATATAAAATTCTCCACACTGGACAGCGCTAGAAAGATGCGATGGAACAAGTTGATAACGGGATGGATCATTCCGGCGACGCTACTGGTGTTGTGTCCACCTGTGAAATCATAGAGCAAAATGTCGATTTAAGACAATGTCTTGACAAAAGGCCAACTAAAAGCACTAACTACTAAACTAAACTCAACTAAACTACTAACTAAAAAGAGAATAAAAAAACCAACAAACTGCAGAAAATCTCCTGGATACAAAACAATAGAGGACGGTTGAGGGGAGCCGACAGCAGAATCAACTGTAGCCCGGAGCGCTCACTGGTAAGTTGTTCAGTTAATTAAAGTGTGTTAGACATGTGTGTGTGTGTGTGTGTGTGTGTGTTAATGTCCATATGTTTCATAACAAACATATTCAAATTGTTTAATGAAAATCAGTACACTTTGAGTGAATATCAGAGACTATCACAGTTTCCAGAGGGTCTTACCCCAACAATAACAGTGTGCAACCGATTATCTTTCTGCCCCTTCCAACCAGTCTCCACTCAAAAGGGTTAGGTGAAGGATGAGGCACGATGAGCTCTCCCTTCACAACCACTTTTGGAGAGAATGTTGGAAGTGACCTGCCGGGAGAAACCTTTGACTTTCGTGCTGTTGGCGGCGCTGTTGTCTCCAGTTGGCGATAAGCAGCATTTCACAGCAATGTCACAGGGCCATGGTTTCACAACATAGCAAAGTTATTCATAAAATAGCCATCACGTGACATGACAACAAATTGTACAATTGTACTTACACCATCTGTGCTTCACAGCTCTGGGTGGTTCAATGGGAAGTGGTTGGCTGCAGAAAAGTACTTGATGCCTTAAAACAACGATTAGGACGAATAGAAATATGCATACATAGATGTCAACTTTGTTCATTAGAAATATTTATTGAATTGGTTTGTCTAAAAATATATACTCCGTTATACATTTAACTGTACTAAAATTAAAATATGCTTCCCATGCATGCCGCCACAGGATGGTATTCCTCACGGAGCAAATAGTCAGACGCGGAAGGAAGTCCAGGACAAACACCTATACAAACACACAAAAAAAAAAGGTGTTTATTACAGTACATTTGTTTTCAAAATGTAAAATATGTTCTGCAGAGCTCACAAAGCAAAAGTATTAATAGTACCAATACTACCAAAAATGTACTAAACATGAAGCGTAACTTTGGCCAGCGACTGCAGACACTGACCAGGAGGCTGCGAAAGTCTACTGCTGCCTCGTCGATGGTCCTGCTGGCCGTCAAGTCGCTGCTAGGGGCTACAACACAAACTGCGTCAGGTCTCCGAGACAAAAAAGCATTCAGTACCTCGGTCCCCTGGCATCTTCACAAATCCATCCACAATGCTCCGTAGATGGGAGTCACCAACAAGAAGTACAAACTAGAAACATAGAAAGTCTTTTTTTTTCATGAAAATCACAACTTTTGTCTTCAAGTATTGTTCATAAATAATCAAACAAAAATACCTTCTTATCTGGAGACTCTGCTGTAATGACCAGCTTGTGGCTTCGTCCAGTCACGGTGGAAATTGGCTACAGGCGCACTTTCTGGTGATCACCTGTTTCTTAACAGACAAAAACCCAAAATAAATACTACTGACTTTCCACGAGGCTTCTAAAAGTGTTGAGGCACAATAGATAAATAAGAACAGCACAAGACACTAATTCGACAATAACATTTTGAAATGGCTCCATAACTCAGAAACTGATCATTTTCTAGAACAAGTGTACTGCAATTTAAAGCATCCAAAAACCTTACTGCTGGCTGTAAAGGTGAAACTATTTTTTCTATTGATTGGTCTATAGACCATCATATCGGTTAGTCAATTAACTCTACAAGTACCAGCAGAATGTAGAGAAATAGCTGTAGCTTGAATGTTATTCTCCCTTGTAAGTCGCTTTGGATAAAAGCATCTGCTAAATGACTAAATGTAAATGTAAATGTAAATAACAAGAATATAAACAATTAACAAAATGCGGACAAATAATAGACAGGAATACGAAGGTACGCCCCCCATTGCATGCTGGGGTTTTCACGTGGCATACCCCATGCTAACGCGTCCTTGTGTCTCGTAAAATGTTTAGTGTTGAGTACATAAATCACGGATCATTTTTTGATGATACAAAAACTACTTTAAAAAATGATAACCCTCAAAAAGATTTTAGACCTGAATTTTTGAGCCTCATGGGAACCCCACCTGACTTTTTGATTACACAGGGGACCCACCATGTTATGGTCTATTGACATGCAAACTTTGACACTGAACACTTTTTTTAATCAATAGGTCAGATTCTGATTGAAAAATATAAACCTTCCAAAAGTATAATTATTAATTTGAAAGGATATACAACCAATTTAAGAAATCAGGCCTCAGGCCAACACCACTTAAACATATCAAAAATTGGAAAGTAAAGATTATTTTTCTACCTAAGCACGCTGTAAGTAAATGTAGTAAATTTGAGCATATTATGCAGATCATTTTCGACTTAAATACCGGTTCATCAATTGATTTCCAGATAAGTATGACAAATACCACATATACTTTAAAAGAGAGCACAGAATCAATTGTTATTGAATTTGATGGTTTTGACAGTATAATATTTTCTTCCAAACGTAATCGAACGGGGAATAAACCTACACCCACTGTACAAAAGGTAGATAAAAAATTACAATTATTTATTATAAAATAAAAAGGAGCAGATGGCACAAGAAAACAAACAAGGGCTCACACAGGGCTCAGTAAGTCTCCTGATATGCTTTGTAACAAAGAAAAAGTGCAATGTATTCACGCGGGGGAAGAGTAGTATGGTGGTAAACCCTGACCTTTGGCCTTTGCCTGCACCTAACTATCCATTTTCAATTAATCTGCTGATAAAAACCTACCCTACGGTGGTCGGCAGGAAAACTCACTGCAAATAGACAAAACACAAGCAAATTCAGAAAACATCATCATCAATTTGACAACACAGGCAAGAGATGCAAAACAATGGAAACATTTGCACAGAAACAAACTTAAAAGCAATTCACCACGGACACTTCATTTGGGGAATATATCAGATATGATTCTTGATGTTTTTATTTTAAGTTTGTTCCTTCGTGAACTTTTCCATTGTGTTGTTGCCTGTGTTGTCAAATTGATGATGACATTTTCTAAAATTTGCTTGCGTTTTGTCTATTTACATGTATTTTCTTTAGTTGCAGAGTTTTCCCGTTGGCCACCGTAGAGTCAGTTGTTATCAGCAGATGAATTGACTTGCGGCCTTTGACTGCACCTAACTACTAATTATCAATGTTTTCGCCTGATAAAATCAATAACTAGTTGAACTCCAGTGTATACCTGGGTACTCAGGATGCCAACGAACAACACAAACATCATCAAAAATGAAGTTGCATCAAATGAACCAACATTTTTGAGCAACGTGAACCAACATGTTTGAGCAAATGCTTTAACAACTCTATTAATAAATTCTTCTCGCACTTTCGCAATGGATGGCAGTGATACGATTTTTTACATAGTACTTCAATGCAGTCCAGCTTCGCTGGTTTAGAGCTTCAGGTGAAGCTCTAATACATGCATCACACTCAGTCCTTCCCGGCACTTTACCACTTTCAATGAAAGCCTTCAGGTTCTTTTCCACCGCATGGACCTCCTCAGGTAACCACCTCCTTCTCTCAGAGATTTCTAAGATAGAAATAGAAATGTAAAAGGACAAATACAATTAGGAGTGTAGACCAGGTCTTTCAATCGCTGTATCTTTTGGTTACTCTATTCTCAATTCAGAATCAGAAATGGAAAAAATGGGGTATGAGTGGTTTTCAAATTTTGCTTTTTTGGAGATACAAAAATCAAAATTGAAAAATTATTTTTCCATTTCATGACCAAAGGATGAGTGAAATTTAAAATCAGGTTTGACTTTCATTTTTTTTTATTTCAATAGGAAAAAATAAAATCACAACAACATCATACAACAACATACACACCGATCAGCCACAACATTAGAACCAGTTACAACTATTTAGGACTCCAAAATTCAGTGGTACATTTCTCATGCTGCTAAATCACCTCCATACAGCAATGTGTATGAACCAGCAAAATGGGATGCTGTGATTGTTCCAGATGTCCCACATGATCGCGACTTTATAAATGTTATCTTTTACTGTTTATCCTTAAAGTCAGGCACTGCCCGAGGATAACAGATATCATTGCAGAAAATATTCTATTTCAGCAGGCAACCACTTGTACAGCCGGCCCACCCAAATGACAGAGAGCACATATTGCTTTCATAAGTTAAAAAACAAAAAAACAAAATGCACAGCACAAACACAGTAAATATGAAAAAAAAATCGATAAGCCACGAACAACGTGCACACACGATGTAGGTCGCCCGCTGACTGACGCCGACGCGCCAACTACAAATTTCCACGGTCGTATCTTGGAGCAGTCAGTCGTAAGACGATGCTAATTTTCGCGACTATCGTATCTTGGATTAGTAAGTAGATGCAGTCATAAGTCGAGGTACCATTGTACCTTCAAATAAAGTCTAAACTGGCAAAAAACAGTCCGGACTCTCTCAGCACGCTTTGGTGGAGAACCGATCAAGTGAAACTTAGCTAGCGGGTCCGTCTGTCTGTTTGAAAACCGTCTCTCTCTCACAGTACCGTCTCCCTGCCCCAACACACAGTAAACTAAATCTAAATGCTAGTTAACACTCCACTCCAACACACATTTAACTAAAGCTAGATACTGTGCATGTTAAAAACGGCTTTATAAAATAAAACAAAGTCATTAACTTTTGCATGCATAATCTCTCCGTGTTATATCGTGTTATAACACAAAACCTGCTAGCATTTAACAGCAAAAACGTGTAACAATTGAAAAGTTAACTTTCTAAAACATTTTTTTTTCGTGCACTTACTCTATATCCATTTTATTGCCCCCGTTCTTCTTCTGCTGTTTCAATATTGGGCACAGTCACGGCATGAGGAGATAGGGTAAATATAGTGTGCTTCTCTCAGACGTTCTCCTCCCGCAATGCGGAAGCTTCTCCAAAAAATTACTCCATCCAAATAAATTATTTTAATATATTTTAATAATGCATTCCCAAAATTATTATTACATCATGCTAATGTGATCGTACAAAATATACCATTAAGATATTAAAAAAAACGTCTATAATGACGCATTTTGATAACCAAATTATTATTTATTATTATGAATACGTGGATTATTCTTTGTAAAGAAGAACGATTGGGCATTAATTTAATGAGATTAAGTTTATCGCTGTTCGGCATAATTATTAAAATTACTACTATTCATTGTAGGATAAGATAGTAATCTTTATTAATGAGGGCATCAGACTCCCTGGACTCCTGCCGAAACGCTGACGGAGGGAGAGCGAGGGGTAACGCAGGTAGCCGAGCTCGCTAATGATCCTTCCCCGTAAACACCCCGTGGAGGTGATTTAGCTACGTCGCCTTCAGCCGTGCGCCACATTTCCCGGCCCCGCTCCTTGTAAAGCTCTGAGTCTGCCTACCCCCACCACCCGACTCCACTACCGCCGCCAAGCTTGCACGTCAATGCCGGGCTTCGTCATCGTCGACAGGTGAACCCAACTTGGCCCCTGTAACCCGTGAGATTGTTCCGCCACACACACACTTTGTTTATCCCCCCTATTATAAAAAAAAAACAACACAACGGGCCGTGTCGGCCAGGGGATGTGTGCAGCGGTGGACTCTGGCCACACACAGAAGCAGGATGGCAAGCTCCCTGCTAAAGGGGGGGGGGGGGGGGGTCAGAAGGACCCTGGATGGCAGGGGAGCTCGGAGGGTGGGGGCAAACGAGCGTCCGCCCGCTGAACGTTGACAGCCTTTAGCAGCAGAACAACTGCACGGCAGCTCTGCTGGGACACGAGGAGCTGCTGGAGAGCTACTGGAGAGCTGAAGGCTGCGGCATGAGAGGAATTCATAACACAAGGCGGCTTCAGCTGTGTTGATATGACTTGCATCATTGTGTGTGTGTGTGTGTGTGTGTGTGTGCCGGGACGGTTTGTTATGTGAATGTGTGTGGTGGGAGAGGATATACACAGTGCTGTGAGTGCATATGGGTAGTACGTAGTCCTGTTTAAACCACAGTGTATAGGTTAACATGACTGTGTGTGTATACATACTGGATGTACTGTCACGACCAGAACAGGGAGGAACCCAAACGCACGACACAGGGACACGGGAGGCAGGCAAATAATAAAGTGATGTTTATTAACCGGGACGGTGGAGCTGGCTGGGGGGACCTGGTCGGGGGGGGATGGAGCAGGGCAGGACAGGGACGATGATGACCAGGAGATGGGGTCCAGGATCCGGGTGGAGAGACGGGGAACCAGGCTGGGTGGAGAGTCCTGGTCGACTAGCGGAGACAGACAGGTGAAGGGAAGGCGAGACAACAAGACATAAACTAGGAACTTGGAACTTGGAACTGGGAACTAGGAACTAGGAAGGGAGCCAATCGCTGACGCGGCTGACGCGGCTGACGCGGCTGACGCGGCGATGCAACTCGGGGAAAGCTAGTTGCTAACCTCCCGTTAATTAGGGCCTGGAAGACCGCTGGGGAATTTGACAGCCCAAAGGGCATAACAAGGTACTCAAAGTGTCCGAGCGGGGTGTTAAAGGCAGTCTTCCACTCATCCCCTTTGCGGATGCGGACCAGGTGGTAAGCGTTGCGGAGGTCCAGCTTGGAAAAGTGGGTGGCCCCCTGGATGGGGACGAAGACTGAATCCATCAGGGGCATCGGAGGCGTACGACGACAGCCGCTGTTGGAAAACCCAGCGGCGCACCCCGCAGCGGGGTTGGGGCCGAGCCGAGGCAGTGGGCATGACAGTGTGTGCTCCAGGAGCTCACGCTGCCCGAGCGCCAGTCCATCTGAGGGTTATCGGTCTGGAGCCAGGGGTACCCCAGCACCACGGGATTCAGTGGGGAATCAATAAGGAAGAACCTTAAAGACTCATGGTGGTTGCCGGAGAGTAGCAGCTTGAGGGGAGCTGTCTGGTGGGTAATCCGGGTCAGATGCGACCCATTCAGCTCCTTGACCTCGAGCGGTGCGGGGAGAGGAACGGGTGTCAGCCCTAGCTGGCGTGCTAGTCCCTAGTCGAGGAAACTCGCATCTGCCCCGGAATCTATGAGAGCAGAGGAAGAGAGTGTTATATTTCCCCAAGAGAGGGTAGCTGGGAGCAGCGGACGGGAGAGAGGTTCGGTGCTGGAGCGGCCGGAGCGTAGCCCTACCGAGGAGTCGCCCTCTCGTGGCCGGACCGGGCAGGTGGCTCAGAGGTGTCCCAGCCGACCGCAATACAGAGAGGCACCGGTCTGTAGGCGGCGTGCTCGCTCCTCTGGGTAGATCCGGGAGCGACCAAGCTGCATTGGCTCGGCATCGGAGAGAGTCGGGGGACTTGTGTGGCGCCCAAGAGTAGCGGGCGCTGGAGACTGGGGCGTGGCCGCCCAGGCGGGAGGCACGGACTGGAGGCTCGCCCCCTCCCTCTCGCGCTGGCGCTCCCGTGGATTGAGGTCTCCACTAGTTGGTCCAGGTCCATGGGCTCGTCCCGCCGTGCCAGCTCGTCCCGCAACTCGTCGTTCAGGGCACGCTGGAACACGTCCTGCAGGGCTCCGTCATTCCAGCCGCTTTCCGCGGCTAGAGTCCGGAAATCGACGACGAGGGAGGCGACGCTACGGGAACCCTGGCGGAGGGAGAGGAGTCTTCTGGCGGCCTCCTTGCCGCAAACTGGGTGGTCGAAGACTCTCCTCATTTCGCGGGTAAACAGATCGTAGGAGAGACTCACGGGACCCCCCTGACTCCAAACCGCGGAACCCCAGCCGAGAGCCGCCCCTCTCAGGCAGGAGATGAGGAACGCGATGTGGGCACTATCGGAGGCGTACGACGACAGCCGCTGTTGGAAAACCACCGCGCACTGCACAAGGAAGGCGCGGCAGGTGCCGAAATCGCCGTCGTAAGGCGCTGGAGCCGGAACGTGGGGCTCAGGGGGAACGAGAGAGGCGCTGGGAGCCCTGGTGGGGGAAGGAGGGCAGGTCGGAGGAGCAGGGGAGGCCACGGGGGCCGGAGGGCCCTGCAGGCTGCTGACGGCCGCAGAGATGGTCCGGAGGTGTTCCGCGATGTCCCGGAGGACCCGGTCATGTTGCCCAAGCAACACTCCTCTGTCCCGGAGTGCGCGGCGGAGCCCTTCTGTGTCGGCTGGGTCCATGTTTTCCTGGCCAGACCGTACTGTCACGACCCGAACAGGGAGGAACCCAAACACACGACACAGGGACACGGGAGGCAGGCAAGGGATGTTTATTAACCGGGACGGTGGAGCTGGCCGGGGGGACCTGGTCGGGAGGGGATGGAGCAGGGCAGGGCAGGGACGATGATGACCAGGAGATGGGGTCCAGTATCCGGGTGGAGAGACGGGGAACCAGGCTGGGTGGAGAGTCCTGGTCGACAAGCGGAGACAGACAGGTGAAGGGAAGGCGAGACAACAAGACATAAACTAGGAACTTGGAACTGGGAACTGGGAACTAGGAACTAGGAACTAGGAACTAGGAAGGGAGCCAATCGCGATGCAACTCGGGGAAAGCTAGTTGACGGTCTGGCAAGGAATGGCTAGGAAGCTGGGGCTAAATACAGTGCGGGTAATTGATCCCAGGTGTGTGCAATTGGGTCTGAGTAGGGAGCTGCAGATGGGGCAAGGGCGGCCTCTAGTGGCGCTGGGAGGCCGTGGGCCTAACATGTACGGGTACATTTATTCCTGTGCTAGTGTGTGTGTGTGTGTGTGTGTGTGTGTGTGTGTGCATGTACGCATGTGTGTGTGGGTGTTGGGAGGATTGGTCATGTGAATGTGTGTGGGGTGGGAGGGGAGAGATGCAAGTGTGTATGGCATTTAATCCATAGGACAAATGATTTTTTAAAAGTGACTAGTACTCATTTTTTTTAAATCTTTCTTTCAATCTTTGTTTCTTTCAATCTTATTTTCAATCTTTCTTTCAATCTTATCATAGAACAATAAACACAATGGGGTTGTGCTGATGTTAATGGATCAACCTTTCTTTCGTTCTCCTTTATTTCAATCGTTCTTTCAATCTTTCTTTCAATCTTTCAATCTTTCTTTCAATTTTTCTTTCTTTCTTTCAATCTTTCTTTCAATCTTTCTTTCATTCTTTCTTTCAGTCTTTCAATATTTCTTTCAATCTCTCTTTCAATCTATCTTTCAATCTTTCTTTCATTCTTTCTTTCAGTCGTTCAATCTTTCTTTCAATCTTTCTTTCAATCTTTCTTTTTTCAATCTTTCTTTCAATCTTTCAATCTTTCTTTCATTCTTTCTTTCAATCTTTCTTACTTTCAATCTTTCTTTCTTTCAATATTTCTTTCAATCTTTCTTTCAATCTTTCTTTCATTCTTTCTTTCATTCTTTCATTCTTTCTTTCAATCTTTCTTTCTTTCAATCTTTCTTTCAATCTTTCAATCATTCAATCTTTCTTTCATTCTTTCTTTCAATCTTTCTTACTTTTAATCTTTCTCTCTTTCAATATTTCTTTCAATATTTCAATCTTTCTTTAAATCTTTCTTTCAAACTTTCAATCTTTCTTTCAATCTTTCTTTCAATCTTTCAATCTTTCAATCGATCTTTCAATCTTTCATTCAATCTTTCAATCTCTCTTTCATTCTTTCTTTCAATCTTTCAATGTTTCTTTCAATGTTTCTTTCAATCTTTCATTCTTTCTTTCAATCTTTCAATCGTTCTTTCAATCTTTCTTTTATACTTTCTTTCAATCTTTCATTTTTTCAATCTTTCTTTCAATATTTCAATCTTTCTTTCAATCTTTCATTCTTTCTTTCAATCTTTCAATCGTTCTTTCTTTCAATATTTCTTTCAATCTTTCAATCTTTCTTTCATTCTTTCATTCCTTCTTTCAATCTTTCTTTCATTATTTATTTCAATCTTTCATTCTTTCAATCTTTCTTTTATTCTTTTTTTTAATCTTTCTTTCAATCTTTCAATCTTTCAATCTTTCTATCAATCTTTCTTTCAATCTTTCTTTCAATCTTTCTTACTTTCAATCTTTCTTTCATTCTTTCTTTAAATTTTTATTACTTTCAATCTTTCTTTCTTTCAATATTTCTTTCAATCTTTAAATCTTTTTTTCATTCTTTCATTCTTTCTTTCAATCTTTCTTTCATTCTTTCTTTCAATCTGTCTTTCAATATTTCTTTCAATCTTTCTTTCTTTCAATCTTTCTTTCAATCGTTCAATCTTTCTTTCATTCTTTCTTTCAATTTATATGACTTTCAATCTTTCTTTCTTTCAATCTTTCTTACAATCTTTCTTTCATTCTTTCATTCTTTCACTCTTTCTTTCAATCTTTCTTTCAGTCTTTCAATCTTTGTTTAAATTTTTCTTTCAATATTTCTTTAAATCTTTCTTTTTTTCAATCTTTCTTTCAATCTTTCTTTCATTCTTTTTTTCAATCTTTCTTACTTTCAATATTTCTTTCAATCTTTCTTTCATTCTTTCATTCCTTCTTTCATTATTTCTTTCAATCTTTCTTTCATTATTTCTTTCAATCTTTCTTTCATTATTTCTTTCAATCTTTTTTTCAATCTTTCAATCTTTCTTTTATTCTTTTTTTCAATCTTTCAATCTTTCTTACTTTCAATCTTTCTTTCTTTCAATATTTCTTTCAATCTTTCAATCTTTCTTTTCATTCTTTCATTCCTTCCTTTAATCTTTCTTTCATTATTTATTTCAATCTTTCTTTCAATCTTTCAATCTTTCTTTTATTCTTTTTTTCAATCTTTCTTTCAATCTTTCAATCTTTCAATCTTTCTATCAATCTTTCTTTCAATCTTTCTTTCAATCTTTCTTACTTTCAATCTTTCTTTCAGTCTTTCTTTCAATTTTTATTACTTTCAATCTTTCTTTCTTTCAATATTTCTTTCAATCTTTAAATCTTTTTTTCATTCTTTCATTCTTTCTTTCAATCTTTCTTTCATTCTTTCTTTCAATCTTTCTTTCATTCTTTCTTTCAATTTATATGACTTTCAATCTTTCTTTCTTTCAATCTTTCTTTCAATCTTTCTTTCATTCTTTCATTCTTTCATTCTTTCTTTCAATCTTTCAATCGTTCTTTCAATCTTTCTTTTATTCATTCTTTCAATCTTTCATTTTTTCAATCTTTCTTTCAATCTTTCAATCTTTCTTTCAATCTTTCATTCTTTCTTTCAATCTTTCAATCGTTCTTTCTTTCAATATTTCTTTCAATCTTTCAATCTTTCTTTCATTCTTTCATTCCTTCTTTCAATCTTTCTTTCAATCTTTCTTTCATTCTTTTTTTCAATCTTTCTTACTTTCAATATTTCTTTCAATCTTTCTTTCATTCTTTCATTCCTTCTTTCATTATTTCTTTCAATCTTTCTTTCATTATTTCTTTCAATCTTTTTTTCAATCTTTCAATCTTTCTTACTTTCAATCTTTCTTTCTTTCAATATTTCTTTCAATCTTTCAATCTTTCTTTCATTCTTTCATTCCTTCCTTTAATCTTTCTTTCATTATTTATTTCAATCTTTCTTTCAATCTTTCAATCTTTCTTTTATTCTTTTTTTCAATCTTTCTTTCAATCTTTCAATCTTTCAATCTTTCTTTAAATTTTTCTTTCAATATTTCTTTCAATCTTTCTTTTTTTCCATCTTTCTTTCAATCTTTCTTTCATTCTTCTTTTCAATCTTTCTTACTTTCAGTATTTCTTTCAATCTTTCTTTCATTCTTTCATTCCTTCTTCCATTATTTCTTTCAATCTTTCTTTCTTTATTTCTTTCAATGTTTCTTTCAATCATTTAATCTTTCAATCTTTCTTTCATTCTTTCTTTCAATTTATATGACTGTCAATCTTTCTTTCTTTCAATCTTTCTTTCATTCTTTCATTCCTTCTTTCATTATTTCTTTCAATCTTTCTTTCATTATTTCGTTCAATCTTTTTTTCAATCTTTCAATCTTTCTTTTATTCTTTTTTTTAATCTTTCAATCTTTCTTACTTTCAATCTTTCTTTCTTTCAATATTTCTTTCAATCTTTCAATCTTTCTTTCATTCTTTCATTCCTTCCTTTAATCTTTCTTTCATTATTTATTTCAATCTTTCTTTCAATCTTTCAATCTTTCTTTTATTATTTTTTTCAATCTTTCTTTCAATCTTTCAATCTTTCAATCTTTCTATCAATCTTTCTTTCAATCTTTCTTTCAATCTTTCTTACTTTCAATCTTTCTTTCAGTCTTTCTTTCAATTTTTATTACTTTCAATCTTTCTTTCTTTCAATATTTCTTTCAATCTTTAAATCTTTTTTTCATTCTTTCATTCTTTCTTTCAATCTTTCTTTCATTCTTTCTTTCAATCTGTCTTTCATCCTTTCTTTCAATCTTTCTTTATTTCAATCTTTCTTTCAATCGTTCAATCTTTCTTTCATTCTTTCATTCTATTTAAATGACTTTCAATCTTTCTTTCTTTCAATCTTTCTTTCAATCTTTCTTTCATTCTTTAAATCTATTTTTCATTCTTTCATTCTTTCTTTCAATCTTTCTTTCATTCTTTCTTTCAATCTTTCTTTCATTCTTTCTTTCAATTTATATGACTTTCAATCTTTCTTTCTTTCAATCTTTCTTTCAATCTTTCTTTCATTCTTTCATTCTTTCATTCTTTCTTTCAATCTTTCTTTCAGTCTTTCAATCTTTGTTTACATTTTTCTTTCAATATTTCTTTAAATCTTTCTTTTTTTCAATCTTTCTTTCAATCTTTCTTTCATTCTTTTTTTCAATCTTTCTTACTTTCAATATTTCTTTCAATCTTTCTTTCATTCTTTCATTCCTTCTTTCATTATTTCTTTCAATCTTTCTTTCATTATTTCTTTCAATCTTTTTTTCAATCTTTCAATCTTTCTTACTTTCAATCTTTCTTTCTTTCAATATTTCTTTCAATCTTTCAATCTTTCTTTCATTCTTTCATTCCTTCCTTTAATCTTTCTTTCATTATTTATTTCAATCTTTCTTTCAATCTTTCAATCTTTCTTTTATTCTTTTTTTCAATCTTTCTTTCAATCTTTCAATCTTTCAATCTTTCTTTAAATTTTTCTTTCAATATTTCTTTCAATCTTTCTTTTTTCCATCTTTCTTTCAATCTTTCTTTCATTCTTCTTTTCAATCTTTCTTACTTTCAGTAGTTCTTTCAATCTTTCTTTCATTCTTTCATTCCTTCTTCCATTATTTATTTCAATCTTTCTTTCATTATTTCTTTCAATCTTTCTTTCAATCATTTAATCTTTCAATCTTTCTTTCATTCTTTCTTTCAATTTATATGACTTTCAATCTTTCTTTCTTTCAATCTTTCTTTCAATCTTTCTTTCATTCTTTCATTCTTTCATTCTTTCTTTCAATCTTTCTTTCAGTCTTTCAATCTTTGTTTAAATTTTTCTTTCAATATTTCTTTAAATCTTTCTTTTTTTCAATCTTTCTTTCAATCTTTTATTCACTCTTTTTTTCAATCTTTCTTACTTTCAATATTTCTTTCAATCTTTCTTTCATTCTTTCATTCCTTCTTTCATTATTTCTTTCAATCTTTCTTTCATTATTTCATTCAATCTTTTTTTCAATCTTTCAATCTTTCTTTTATTCTTTTTTTTAATCTTTCAATCTTTCTTACTTTCAATCTTTCTTCCTTTCAATCTTTCTTTCAATATTTCAATCTTTCTTTCAATCTTTCATTCTTTCTTTCAATCTTTCAATCGTTCTTTCTTTCAATCTTTCTTTCATTCTTTCATTCCTTCTTTCAATCTTTCTTTCATTATTTATTTCAATCTTTCTTTCATTCTTTCAATATTTCTTTTATTCTTTTTTTCAATCTTTCAATCTTTCTTTCAATATTTCTTTCAATCTTTTTTACTTTCAATCTTTCTTTCATTAAAACTTTCTTTCAATCTTTCTTTCAAACTTTCATTTTTTATTTCAATATTTCAATCGTTCAATCTTTCTTTCATTCTTTCTTTCAATCTTTCTTTCAATCTTTCAATCTTTCTATCAATATTTCTTTCAATCTTTCTTTCTTTAAATCTTTCTTTCAATCTTTCTTTCAAACTTTCAATCTTTATTTCAATCTTTCAATCTTTCAATCTTTCTTTCATTCTTTCTTTCAATATTTCAATCTTTCAATCTTTCTTTCATTCTTTCTTTCAATCTTTCAATCTTTCTTTAATTCTTTTTTTCAATCTTTCTTTCTTTCAATTTTTCTATCTTTCAATATTTCTTCCAATCTTTCAATCTTTCTTTTGTTATTCTTTCAATCTTTCTTTCTTTCAATCTTTCTTTCCATCTATCTTTCAATCTTTCTTTCATTCTTTCTTTCAATCTTTCTTTCTTTCAATCTTTCTTTCAATCTATCTTTCAAACATTCAATCTTTCTTTCAATCTTTCAATCTTTCAATCTTTCTTTCAATCTTTCTTTCAATCTTTCAATCTTTCTTTCATTCTATCTTTCAATATTTCAATCTTTCAATCTTTCTTTCATTCTTTCTTTCAATCTTTCAATCTTTCTTTCATTATTTCTTTCAATCTTTCTTACTTTCAATTTTTCTATCTTTCAATATTTCTTCCAATCGTTCAATCTTTCTTTCATTATTTCTTTCAATCTTTCTTTTTTCAATCTTTCTTGCAATCTTTCTTTCAATTGTTTAATCTTTCAATCTTTCTTTCATTCTTTCTTTCAATATTTCTTTCAATCTTTCTTTAATGCTTTCATTCTTTCTTTCAAACTTTCAATCTTTCTTTCATTCTTTCTTTCAGTCTTTCAATCTTTCTTTCAATCTTTCTTTCAATCTTTCTTTCTTTCTTTATTTAAATCTTTTTTTCATTCTTTCTTACAATCTTTCTTCTTTCAATCTTTCTTTCAATCTTTCTTTCAATCGTTCTTTCTTTCTTTTAGTCTTTCTTTCAATCTTTCAATTTTTCAATCTTTCTTTCATTCTTTCTTTTAATCTTTCAATCTTTCTTTCATTGAATCTTTCAATCTTTCTTTCTTTTTTCAATCTTTCTTGCAATCTTTCTTTCAGTCTTTCAATATTTCTTTCAAACTTTCAATCTTTCTTTCAATCTTTCAATCTTTCAATCTTTCTTTCAATTTTTCTTTCAATCTTTCACTCTTTCTTTCATTCTTTCTTTCAATCTTTCAATCTTTCAATCTTTCAATCTTTCTTTCATTCTTTCTTTCAATCTTTCAATCTTTCTTTCAATATTTCTTTCAATCTTTCTTTCAATATTTCTTTCAATCTTTCTTACTTTCAATCTTTCTTTCATTCAATCTTTCTTTCCATCTTTCTTTCATTCTTTCCTTCAGTCTTTCAATATTTCTTTCAATCTTTCTTTCAAATTTTCTTTTTTTCAATCTTTTTTCAATCTTTCTTTCATTCTTTCTTTCAATCTTTCAATATTTCTTTCAATCTTTCTTTCTTTTTTCAATCTTTCTTTCATTCTTTCTATAAATCTTTCAATCTTTCAATCTTTCTTTCAATCTTTCAATCTTTCTTTCAATATTTCTTTCAATCTTTCATTCTTTAAATCTTTCTTTCAATCTTTCTTTCAAACATTCAATCTTTCTTTCAATCTTTCAATCTTTCAATCTTTCAATCTTTCTTTCAATCTTTCAATCTTTCTCTCATTCTATCTTTCAATATTTCAATCTTTCTTTCATTCTTTCTTTCAATCTTTCAATCTTTCTTTCATTCTTTCTTTCAATCTTTCTTACTTTCAATTTTTCTATCTTTCAATATTTCTTCCAATCTTTCAATCTTTCTTTTGTTATTTCTTTCAATCTTTCTTTCTATAAATCTTTCTTTCATCTATCTTTCAATCTTTCTTTCATTCTTTCTTTCAGTCTTTCAATCTTTTTTTCAATCTATCTTTCAATCTTTCTTTCATTCTTTCTTTCAATCTTTCAATCTTGCTTTCATTCTTTCTTACTTTCAATTTTTCTATCTTTCAATATTTCTTCCAATCGTTCAATCTTTCTTTCATTATTTCTTTCAATCTTTCTTTCTTTCAATCTTTCTTTCCAACTTTCTTTCAATCTTTCTTTCATTCTTTCTTTCAATATTTCTTTTTTCAATCTTTCTTCCAATCTTTCTTTCAATTGTTTAATCTTTCATTCTTTCTTTCAATCTTTCAATCTTTCTTTAAATATTTCTTTCGATCTTTAATACTATCAATCTTTTTTCAAACATTCAATCTTTCTTTCAATATTTCAATCTTTCAATCTTTCTGTCATTCTTTCTTTCAATCTTTCAATATTTCTTTCATTCATTCTTTCTATCTTTCTTACTTTCAATCTTTCTTTGTTTAAATCTCTCTTTCAAACTTTCTTTCAAACTTTCAATCATTATTTCAATCTTTCATTCTTTCCATTTTTCTTGCAATCTTTCTTTCAATTGTTTAATCTTTCAATGTTTCTTTCATTCTTTCTTTCAGTCTTTCAATCTTTTATTCAATCTTTCTTTCATTCTTTCTTTCAATCTTTCTGTCCGTCATTCTTTCTTTCAGTCTTTCTTTCAATCATTCAATCATTCAATCTTTCTTTCTTTCCATCTTTCTTTCAATCTTTCTTTCATTCTTTCATTCTTTCATTCTTTCTTTCAATCTTTCTTTCAGTCTTTCAATCTTTGTTTACATTTTTCTTTCAATATTTCTTTAAATCTTTCTTTTTTTCAATCTTTCTTTCAATCTTTCTTTCATTCTTTTTTTCAATCTTTCTTACTTTCAATATTTCTTTCAATCTTTCTTTCATTCTTTCATTCCTTCTTTCATTATTTCTTTCAATCTTTCTTTCATTATTTCTTTCAATCTTTTTTTCAATCTTTCAATCTTTCTTACTTTCAATCTTTCTTTCTTTCAATATTTCTTTCAATCTTTCAATCTTTCTTTCATTCTTTCATTCCTTCCTTTAATCTTTCTTTCATTATTTATTTCAATCTTTCTTTCAATCTTTCAATCTTTCTTTTATTCTTTTTTTCAATCTTTCTTTCAATCTTTCAATCTTTCAATCTTTCTTTAAATTTTTCTTTCAATATTTCTTTCAATCTTTCTTTTTTTCCATCTTTCTTTCAATCTTTCTTTCATTCTTCTTTTCAATCTTTCTTACTTTCAGTAGTTCTTTCAATCTTTCTTTCATTCTTTCATTCCTTCTTCCATTATTTATTTCAATCTTTCTTTCATTATTTCTTTCAATCTTTCTTTCAATCATTTAATCTTTCAATCTTTCTTTCATTCTTTCTTTCAATTTATATGACTTTCAATCTTTCTTTCTTTCAATCTTTCTTTCAATCTTTCTTTCATTCTTTCATTCTTTCATTCTTTCTTTCAATCTTTCTTTCAGTCTTTCAATCTTTGTTTAAATTTTTCTTTCAATATTTCTTTAAATCTTTCTTTTTTTCAATCTTTCTTTCAATCTTTTATTCATTCTTTTTTTCAATCTTTCTTACTTTCAATATTTCTTTCAATCTTTCTTTCATTCTTTCATTCCTTCTTTCATTATTTCTTTCAATCTTTCTTTCATTATTTCATTCAATCTTTTTTTCAATCTTTCAATCTTTCTTTTATTCTTTTTTTTAATCTTTCAATCTTTCTTACTTTCAATCTTTCTTCCTTTCAATATTTCTTTCAATCTTTCAATCCTTCTTTCATTCTTTCATTCCTTCCTTTAATCTTTCTTTCATTCTTTCTTTCAATCTTTCAATCGTTCTTTCAATCTTTCTTTTATTCTTTCTTTCAATCTTTCATTTTTTCAATCTTTCTTTCAATATTTCAATCTTTCTTTCAATCTTTCATTCTTTCTTTCAATCTTTCAATCGTTCTTTCTTTCAATCTTTCTTTCATTCTTTCATTCCTTCTTTCAATCTTTCTTTCATTATTTATTTCAATCTTTCTTTCATTCTTTCAATATTTCTTTTATTCTTTTTTTCAATCTTTCAATCTTTCTTTCAATATTTCTTTCAATCTTTTTTACTTTCAATCTTTCTTTCATTAAAACTTTCTTTCAATCTTTCTTTCAAACTTTCATTCTTTATTTCAATATTTCAATCGTTCAATCTTTCTTTCATTCTTTCTTTCAATCTTTCTTTCAATCTTTCAATCTTTCTTTCAATATTTCTTTCAATCTTTCTTTCTTTAAATCTTTCTTTCAATCTTTCTTTCAAACTTTCAATCTTTATTTCAATCTTTCAATCTTTCAATCTTTCTTTCATTCTTTCTTTCAATATTTCAATCTTTCAATCTTTCTTTCATTCTTTCTTTCAATCTTTCAATCTTTCTTTAATTCTTTTTTTCAATCTTTCTTTCTTTCAATTTTTCTATCTTTCAATATTTCTTCCAATCTTTCAATCTTTCTTTTGTTATTCTTTCAATCTTTCTGTCTTTCAATCTTTCTTTCCATCTATCTTTCAATCTTTCTTTCATTCTTTCTTTCAATCTTTCTTTCTTTCAATCTTTCTTTCAATCTTTCTTTCAAACATTCAATCTTTCTTTCAATCTTTCAATCTTTCAATCTTTCTTTCAATCTTTCTTTCTATCTTTCAATCTTTCTTTCATTCTATCTTTCAATATTTCAATCTTTCAATCTTTCTTTCATTCTTTCTTTCAATCTTTCAATCTTTCTTTCATTATTTCTTTCAATCTTTCTTACTTTCAATTTTTCTATCTTTCAATATTTCTTCCAATCGTTCAATCTTTCTTTCATTATTTCTTTCAATCTTTCTTTTTTCAATCTTTCTTGCAATCTTTCTTTCAATTGTTTAATCTTTCAATCTTTCTTTCATTCTTTCTTTCAATATTTCTTTCATTCTTTCTTTAATGCTTTCATTCTTTCTTTCAAACTTTCAATCTTTCTTTCATTCTTTCTTTCAGTCTTTCAATCTTTCTTTCAATCTTTCTTTCTTTCTTTATTTAAATCTTTGTTTCATTCTTTCTTACAATCTTTCTTCTTTCAATCTTTCTTTCAATCTTTCTTTCAATCGTTCTTTCTTTCTTTTAGTCTTTCTTTCAATCTTTCAATTTTTCAATCTTTCTTTCATTCTTTCTTTTAATCTTTCAATCTTTCTTTCATTGAATCTTTCAATCTTTCTTTCTTTTTTCAATCTTTCTTGCAATCTTTCTTTCAGTCTTTCAATATTTCTTTCAAACTTTCAATCTTTCTTTCAATCTTTCAATCTTTCAATCTTTCTTTCAATTTTTCTTTCAATCTTTCACTCTTTCTTTCATTCTTTCTTTCAATCTTTCAATCTTTCAATCTTTCAATCTTTCTTTCATTCTTTCTTTCAATCTTTCAATCTTTCTTTCAATATTTCTTTCAATATTTCTTTCAATCTTTCTTACTTTCAATCTTTCTTTCATTCAATCTTTCTTTCCATCTTTCTTTCATTCTTTCCTTCAGTCTTTCAATATTTCTTTCAATCTTTCTTTCAATTTTTCTTTTTTTCAATCTTTTTTCAATCTTTCTTTCATTCTTTCTTTCAATCTTTCAATATTTCTTTCAATCTTTCTTTCTTTTTTCAATCTTTCTTTCATTCTTTCTATAAATCTTTCAATCTTTCAATCTTTCTTTCAATCTTTCAATCTTTCTTTCAATATTTCTTTCAATCTTTCTTTCTTTAAATCTTTCTTTCAATCTTTCTTTCAAACATTCAATCTTTCTTTCAATCTTTCAATCTTTCAATCTTTCTTTCAATCTTTCTTTCAATCTTTCAATCTTTCTCTCATTCTATCTTTCAATATTTCAATCTTTCAATCTTTCTTTCATTCTTTCTTTCAATCTTTCAATCTTTCTTTCATTCTTTCTTTCAATCTTTCTTACTTTCAATTTTTCTATCTTTCAATATTTCTTCCAATCTTTCAATCTTTCTTTTGTTATTTCTTTCAATCTTTCTTTCTATAAATCTTTCTTTCATCTATCTTTCAATCTTTCTTTCATTCTTTCTTTCAGTCTTTCAATCTTTCTTTCAATCTATCTTTCAATCTTTCTTTCATTCTTTCTTTCAATCTTTCAATCTTGCTTTCATTCTTTATTTCAATCTTTGTTTCATTCTTTCTTTCAATCTTTCTTTCAATATTTCTTTCTTTCTTTAAATCTTTCTTTCAATCTTTCTTTCAAACTTTCAATCTTTATTTCAATCTTTCAATCTTTCTATCAATCTTTCTTTCATTATTTCAATCTTTCTTACTTTCAATTTTTCTATCTTTCATTTTTTCTTTCAATCTTTCTTTTGTTATTTCTTTCAATCTTTATTTCTTTCAATCTTACTTTCCATCTTTCTTGCAATCTTTCTTTCAATTGTTTAATCTTTCAATGTTTCTTTCATTCTTTCTTTCAGTCTTTCAATCTTTTTTTCAATCTTTCTTTCATTCTTTCTTTCAATCTTTCTGTCCGTCATTCTTTCTTTCAGTCTTTCTTTCAATCATTCAATCATTCAATCTTTCTTTCTTTCAATCTTTCTTTCAATCTTTCTTTCATTCTTTAATTCAATCTTTGTTTCTTTCAGTCTTTCAATCTTTCTTTAAATCTTTCTTTCAATCTTTCTTTCAATCTTTCAATCTTTCTTTCATTCTTTCTTTCAATATTGCAATCTTTCAATCTTTCTTTCATTCTTTCTTTAAATCTTTCAATCTTTCTTTCATTCTTTCTTTCAATCTATCTTACTTTCAATCTATCTTTCTTTCAATATTTCTTCCAATCTTTCAATCTTTCTTTTGTTATTCTTTCAATCTTTCTTACTTTCAATCTGAGTCGAGCTAACTCTGAGTCGAGCTCTAGTGCTGAGGTTGCTGTGTAGTGTATCACTGCTCGTATTGTAGTATTGCAACTTGGACTACTGGATTGACTCTGTACATTTCACTGCTATTTGCTGATCTGCCAACAAGCTTGTGTTCCAGACACACCCCCTATTCAGGTAAGTCCTCTCTTATGTGGGCGTGCTCTTAGCCAGGTGCAACCCTAATCACACGAGCAGCTGTATTCTATCACCTATTTATGGTCCTGCCCTTCAAGCGTTGGCCCATTTGTAGTCGCTCTCGTGTGAAGACGCTCTGTGTAAAGACGCACGTCTACCTCTGCACGTCAACCGAAGCAAGGACACCGAACAAGGCAAACCTGCCTTCTTTCTCTCACTCCATACAAAGTGTGCTACTACCGCATCCCTACAACTTCAAGGTCACCCAGAAAGCGTCGTTATACCATACGCCGATGCAATCCGGGTAACCTCAGGTCCCTGCAGCAAACATCTTCTGCAAAGACCTCCTTCTCTGTTGGCTTGTGGAATTGTCGATCTGCAGTTAACAAGGCAGACTTCATTTCTGGTCATGCCAACCAACTCTCCTTAGAGCTCCTTGCTCTCACTGAGACATGGATTAAACCGGAAGATAGCGCAACCCCGGCTGCACTCTCCACTAACTACTCATTCTCCCACACATCCAGACCATCTGGCCGTGGTGGTGGGACTGGCCTGCTAATTTCCAACACATGGAAATTTAATCCACTGCTGCCTTTAAACAACTTTGCCTCCTTTGAATATCACGCCGTCTTGGTGACTGCTCCGGTGAAAGCCTATGTGGTCATCATCTACCGTCCACCAGGACAACTAGGTGACTTCCTACATGAGCTTGACACCCTGCTGTCATCAATCCCTGAGCACGAGTGTCCCATGCTCGTCCTCGGAGACATGAACATTCACTTGGACAGTGCGAGCTCGGCTGACTTCCTGTCTTTGGTTCGCTCGTTCGACCTAAGACAGATCCCGACTCCACCGACTCACAAGGCTGGCAAAGAGCTTGATCTCATTCTTGCTCGGAGCTGTACCACCGACAACCTATGGGTCACTCCTCTTCATCTCTCTGACCACTTCTTCATCCACTTCAATGTCCAGCTACCAAAACAACCCCCCACCTCCCCACCCATGGTTACTATCCGCAGCAATCTCCGCAACTTGTCTCCCACCCACTTCTCCTCTGTGCTCTCCTCTTCTCTTCCACCCCATGGCACTTTCTCCTCTCTGCAGGTTAATGATGCCACTGACTCCCTCTGCTCCACCTTGAGCTCATGTCTGGATATCCTGTGTCCACTATCCACCAGACCTGCTCGTTCAACCCAGTCGCACCCTTGGCTGACTGACACCCTCCGGACAACGCGCACTGACCTCAGAGCAGCCGAGAGGAAATGGCACAAATCCAAAACAACTGAGGATCTTGCTAGCTACCAGACACTGCTGTCCTCCTTCTCTTCCGGCATCACTGCTGCCAAGAAGGCCTTCTTCAACGATACGATCAACGGTGCCACAGACACATGTACGTTATTCACCACCTTCAAGTCTCTGCTTTACCCTCCACCACCTCCCCCAGCTACTAACCTCACTGCTGACTGCCTTGCCTCCTTTTTTACTAACAAAGTGGCAGCCATCAGCAGCCAATTCACTAAACAACTTACTCACAACCTGTCTTCTCCAGCCCTAGGCTCACCGTTCCCTGGTTTCGCCCCCCTCGCTGAAAGTGAGGTATCTAAACTACTAACATGTAGCCGTCCTACTACCTGTCCGCTAGATCCGATCCCATCCAACCTCCTTCAAGCCATATCACCGACTATCACCCCGGCAATCACACATGTGATAAATTCTTCCCTAACTTCCGGCACTTTCCCTTCCGCTTTCAAAGCGGCTCGGGTCGCACCACTGCTCAAAAAACCCTCACTCGATCCCAATCAAGTAGGAAACTATCGGCCGGTCTCTCTCCTCCCATTCCTTTCCAAAACCTTAGAGAGGGCGGTCTCTAGACAGGTTACAGAGTACCTGTCAAGGAACAACCTTCTTGATACACTTCAATCTGGCTTCAAAAGTGGTCACTCCACTTAAACAGCCCTGTTGTCTGTGACAGAGGCCTTAAAAACTGCTAGAGCTGCTGCCAAATCCTCGGTCCTCATTCTGCTAGACTTATCAGCTGCTTTTGACACTGTCAATCATTGCATACTCCTGTCCATACTCTCAAGCATGGGCATAACGGGCAGTGCACTTTCCTGGTTCGAATCTTACCTTACTGGGCGCTCGTTCAGTGTGACATGGCGAGGCCAGCTGTCTGTGCCTCACAACCTCACCACAGGGGTGCCCCAAGGCTCGGTGCTAGGACCCCTCCTCTTTGCCATATACACCACCTCACTGGGCCCGATCATCCGCTCACAAGGCTTTTCATATCACTGCTATGCGGATGATACTCAACTCTATCTGTCCTTCCCGCCCGACGACCCTACTGTCTCGACGCGGATCTCGGATTGTCTCGCTGACATATCCACATGGATGAAGGATTATCATCTTCAACTAAATCTGGCGAAAACGGAACTGCTGGTCTTCCCGGCCAAACAAGGTATTTATCACAACATTGATATTAAAATCGACTCTCTATCTCTTGTTCCTACCAAGGCTGCAAGGAATCTTGGTGTCATTATTGATGACCAACTGACATTCTCGGACCATGTTGCCGCCGTCTCCCGGTCCTGCCGCTTCGCACCAGCCAAAGAGGGCACATGTCACTCCGCTGCTCATCGAGCTCCACTGGTTACCTGTAGCCGCCCGCATCAAGTTCAAGTCTCTTATGCTGGCCTACAGAGTGATTGTTGGGAATGCTCCAGCCTACTTAAATGCTCTTGTAAGAGCACATGTTGCCCCCCGGATGCTGCCCTCGTCTAATGAGTGTCGCCTGGCTCTGCCGGCCATACAGCCACGGCAATCCAGGCTATTCTCATTTGTAGTTCCACGTTGGTGGAACGAGCTGCCAAAAATGACCAGAGCGGGGACCTCCCTCTCTGTCTTTAAGAAGCACCTGAAGACCCAGCTCTTCAGTGAGTACCTCCTGTCCTAATCTACAATTACTGAGCACCACCTTGCAGTATTTATTGTTACACCAATGTTGTTGTTACACTAATCTCTGTCGCAATGTAGCTGAATGTTATTCTCCCTTGTAAGTCGCTTTGGATAAAAGCGTCTGCTAAATGACTAAATGTAAATGTAAATGTAATCTTTCTTTGTTTAAATCTTTCTTTCAATCATTCTTTCAAACTTTCAATCATTATTTCAATCTTTCATTCTTTCCATCTTTCTTGCAATCTTTCTTTCAATTGTTTAATCTTTCAATGTTTCTTTCATTCTTTCTTTCAGTCTTTCAATCTTTTTTTCAATCTTTCTTTCATTCTTTCTTTCAATCTTTCTGTCCGTCATTCTTTCTTTCAGTCTTTCTTTCAATCATTCAATCTTTCAATCTTTCTTTCTTTCAATCTTTCTTTCAATCTTTCTTTCATTCTTTATTTCAATCTTTGTTTCATTCTTTCTTTCAATCTTTCTTTCAATCTTTCTATCAATCTTTCTTTAAATCTTTCTTTCAAACTTTCAATCTTTATTTCAATCTTTCAATCTTTCTTTCAATCATTCTTTCAATCTTTCTTTCTTACTTTCAATCTTTCTTTCATTCTTTCTTTCAATATTTCAATCTTTCAATATTTCTTTCATTCTTTCTTGCAATCTTTCAATCTTTCTTTCATTCTTTCTTTCAATCTTTCTTACTTTCAATCTTTCTTTCAATCTGCCTTTCATTCTTTCTTTCAGTCTTTCAATCTTTCTTTAAATCTTTCTTTAAATCTCTCTTTCAATCATTCTTTCAAACTTTCAATCTTTATTTCAATCTTTCAATCTTTCAATCTTTCTTTCATTCTTTCTTTAAATCTTTCAATCTTTCTTTCATTCTTACTTTCAATCTATCTTACTTTCAATCTTTCTTTCTTTCAATATTTCTTCCAATTGTTCAATCTTTCTTTCATTCTTTCTTTCAATCTTTCTTTTGTTATTTCTTTCCATCTTTCTTTCAATCTTTCTTTTATTCTTTCTTTCAATCTTTCTTTTTTCAATCTTTCTTGCAATCTGTCTTTCAATTGTTTAATCTTTCAATATTTATTTTATTCTTTCTTTCAATCTTTCTTTCATTCTTTCTTTCAATCTTTCTGTCCGTCATTCTTTCTTTCAGTCTTTCTTTCAATCATTCAATCTTTCAATCTTTCTTTCTTTCAATCTTTCTTTCAATCTTTCTTTCATTCTTTATTTCAATCTTTGTTTCATTCTTTCTTTCAATCTTTCTTTCAATCTTTCTTTCAATCTTTCTTTCAATCTTTCCTTCTTTCTTTAAATCTTTCTTTCAAACTTTCAATCTTTATTTCAATCTTTCAATCTTTCTTTCAATCTTTCTTTCTTACTTTCAATCTTTCTTTCATTCTTTCTTTCAATATTTCAATCTTTCAATATTTCTTTCATTCTTTCTTGCAATCTTTCAATCTTTCTTTCATTCTTTCTTTCAATCTTTCTTTCAATCTGCCTTTCATTCTTTCTTTCAGTCTTTCAATCTTTCTTTAAATCTTTCTTTAAATCTCTCTTTCAATCATTCTTTCAAACTTTCAATCTTTATTTCAATCTTTCAATCTTTCTTTCAATCTTTCAATCTTTCTTTCATTCTTTCTTTAAATCTTTCAATCTTTCTTTCATTCTTACTTTCAATCTATCTTACTTTCAATCTTTCTTTCTTTCAATATTTCTTCCAATCGTTCAATCTTTCTTTCATTCTTTCTTTCAATCTTTCTTTTGTTATTTCTTTCAATCTTTCTTTCTTTCCATCTTTCTTTCAATCTTTCTTTTATTCTTTCTTTCAATCTTTCTTTTTTCAATCTTTCTTGCAATCTTTCTTTCAATTGTTTAATCTTTCAATATTTCTTTTATTCTTTCTTTCAATCTTTCTTTCATTCTTTCTTTCAATCTTTCTGTCTGTCAATCTTTCTTTCAGTCTTTCTTTCAATCATTCAATCTTTCAATCTTTCCTTCAATATTTCATTCTTTCAATCTTTCTTTTAATCTTTCTTTCATTCTATCCTTCAGTCGTTCAATCTTTCTTTCAATCTTTCTTTTTTTCAATCTTTCTTTCAATCTTTCTTTCATCCTTTCTTTCAATCTTTCGTTCAATATTTCTTTCAATCTTTCTTACTTTCAATCTTTCTTTGTTTAAATCTTTCTTTCAATCTTTCTTTCAAACTTTCAATCATTATTTCAATCTTTCATTCTTTCAATCTTTCTTTCAATCTTTCTTTCATTCTTTCTTTCAATATTTCAATCTTTCAATCTTTCTTTCAATCTTTCAATCTTTCTTTCAGTCTTTCTTTCAATCTTTCTTTCAAACTTTCAATCTTTATTTCAATCTTTCAATCTTTCAATCTTTCTTTCATTCTTTCTTTCAATCTTTCAATCTTTCTTTCATTCTTTCTTTCAATATTTCAATCTTTCAATCTTTCTTTCATTCTTTCTTGCAATCTTTCAATCTTTCTTTCATTCTTTCTTTCAATCCTTCTTACTTTCAATCTTTCTTTCAATCTGCCTTTCATTCTTTCTTTCAGTCTTTCAATCTTTCTTTAAATCTTTCTTTCAATCTTTCTTTCAAACTTTCAATCTTTTTTTCAATCTTTCAATCTTTCGTTCAATCTTTCAATCTTTCTTTCATTCTTTCTTTCAATCGTTCAATCTTTCTTTCATTCTTTCTTTCAATCTATCTTACTTTCAATCTTTCTTTCTTTCAATATTGTTTCCAATCGTTCAATCTTTCTTTCATTCTTTCTTTCAACCTTTCTTTTGTTATTTCTTTCAATCTTTCTTTCTTTCCATCTTTCTTTCAATCTTTCTTTTATTCTTTCTTTCAATCTTTCTTTTTTCAATCTTTCTTGCAATCTTTCTTTCAATTGTTTAATCTTTCAATCTTTCTTTCATTCTTTCTTTCAATCTTTCTTTCAATCTTTCTGTCCGTCAATCTTTCTTTCAGTCTTTCTTTCAATCATTCAATCTTTCAATCTTTCCTTCAATATTTCTTTCTTTCAATCTTTCTTTCAATCTTTCTTTCAATCTTTCTTTTTTTCAATCTTTCTTTCAATATTTCTTTCAATCTTTCTTACTTTCAATCTTTCTTTCTTTAAATCTTTCTTTCAATCTTTCTTTCAAACTTTCAATCTTTATTTCAATCTTTTAATCTTTCAATCTTTCAATCTTTCTTTCAATCTTTCTTTCATCTTTCAATCTTTCTTTCATTCTTTCTTTCAATATTTCAATCTTTCAATCTTTCTTTCATTCTTTCTTACTTTCAATTTTTCTATCTTTATTTCTTTCAATCTTTCTTTCCATCTATCTTTCAATCTTTCTTTCATTCTTTCTTTCAATCTTTCTTTTGTTATTTCTTTCAATCTTTCTTTCTTTCAATATTTCTTTCATTCTTTCTTTCAATCTTTCTTTTTTCAATCTTTCTTGCAATCTTTCTTTCAATTTTTGAATCTTTCATTCTCTCTTTCAGTCTTTCAGTCTGTAAATCTTTCTTTCAGTCTTTCTTTCAACCATTCAATCTTTCAATCTTTCTTTCTTTCAATCTTTCAATCTTTCTTTCATTCTTTCATTCTTTCTTTCAATCTTTCTTTTTTAAATCTTTCTTGCAATCTTTCTTTCAATTGTTGAATCTTTCAATCTTTCTTTCATTCTTTCTTCCAGTCTTTCAATCTTTTTTTCAATCTTTCTTTCAATCTTTCAATTTTTCAATCTTTCTTTCATTCTTTCTTTTAATCTTTCAATCTTTCTTTCAATCTTTCAATCTTTCTTTCATTCTTTCTTTCAATCTTTCTGTCTTTCAATTTTTCATTCAATCTTTCTTTCATTCCTTCTTCAATCTTTCTTTCAAATTTTCTTTCAATCTTTCTTTTTTCAATCTTTCTGCAATCATTCTTTCAATTGTTGAATCTTTCAATCTTTCTTTCATTCTTTCTTCCAGTCTTTCAATCTTTTTTTCAATCTTTCTTTCAATCTTTCTATTTTTCAATCTTTCTTTTATTCTTTCTTTTAATCTTTCAATCTTTCTTTCATTGTTTCTTTCAATCTTTCTGTCTTTCAATATTTCATTCAATCTTTCTTTCATTCCTTCTTTCAATCTTTCTTTCAAATTTTCTTTCAATCTTTCTTTTTTCAATCTTTCTTTCAATCTTTCTTTCATTCTTTCTTTCAGTCTTTCAAAATTTGTTTCAAACTTTCAATCTTTCTTTCAATCTTTCAGTCGTTCAATCTTTCTTTCAATCTTTCTTTGAATCTTTCAATCTTCAATCTTTCAATCTATCTTTCAGTCTTTCTTTCAATCATTCAATCTTTCAATCTTTCTTTCAATCTTTCTTTCTTTCAATCTTTCTTTCAATCTTTCTTTCATTCTTTCCTTCAGTCTTTCAATCTTTCATTCAATCTTTCTTTCAATCTTTCTTTCATTCTTTCTTTCAATCTTTCTTTCAATCTTTCAATCTTTCTTTCAATATTTCTTTCAATCTTTCTTACTTTCAATCTTTCTTTCTTTAAATCTTTCTTTCAATCTTTCTTTCAAACTTTCATTGTTTATTTCAATCTTCCAATCTTTCTTCCATTCTTTCTTTCAATCTTTCTTTCAATCTTTCAGTCTTTCTTTCAATATTTCTTTCAATCTTTCTTTCTTTAAATCTTTCTTTCAATCTTTCTTTCAAACTTTCAATCTTTATTTCAAACTTTCAATCTTTCTTTCAATCTTTCAATCTTTCTTTCAGTCTTTCTTTCAATCTTTCTTTCAAACTTTCAATCTTTCTTTCAGTCTTTCTTTCAATCTTTCTTTCAAACTTTCAATCTTTCTTTCAATCTTTCTTTCAATCTTTCAATCTTTCTTTCAGTCTTTCTTTCAATCTTTCTTTCAAACTTTCAATCTTTATTTCAATCTTTCAATCTTTCAATCTTTCTTTCAATCTTTCTTTCATTCTTTCTTTCAATCTTTCAATCTTTCTTTCATTCTTTCTTTCAATATTTCAATCTTTCAATCTTTCTTTCATTCTTTCTTGCAATCTTTCAATCTTTCTTTCATTCTTTCTTTCAATCCTTCTTACTTTCAATCTTTCTTTCAATCTGCCTTTCATTCTTTCTTTCAGTCTTTCAATCTTTCTTTAAATCTTTCTTTCAATCTTTCTTTCAAACTTTCAATCTTTTTTTCAATCTTTCAATCTTTCGTTCAATCTTTCAATCTTTCTTTCATTCTTTCTTTCAATCTTTCAATCTTTCTTTCATTCTTTCTTTCAATCTATCTTACTTTCAATCTTTCTTTCTTTCAATATTGTTTCCAATCGTTCAATCTTTCTTTCATTCTTTCTTTCAACCTTTCTTTTGTTATTTCTTTCAATCTTTCTTTCTTTCCATCTTTCTTTCAATCTTTCTTTTATTCTTTCTTTCAATCTTTCTTTTTTCAATCTTTCTTGCAATCTTTCTTTCAATTGTTTAATCTTTCAATCTTTCTTTCATTCTTTCTTTCAATCTTTCTTTCATTCTTTCTTTCAATCTTTCTGTCCGTCAATCTTTCTTTCAGTCTTTCTTTCAATCATTCAATCTTTCAATCTTTCCTTCAATATTTCTTTCTTTCAATCTTTCTTTCAATCTTTCTTTCAATCTTTTTTTTTTTCAATCTTTCTTTCAATATTTCTTTCAATCTTTCTTACTTTCAATCTTTCTTTCTTTAAATCTTTCTTTCAATCTTTCTTTCAAACTTTCAATCTTTATTTCAATCTTTTAATCTTTCAATCTTTCAATCTTTCTTTCAATCTTTCTTTCATCTTTCAATCTTTCTTTCATTCTTTCTTTCAATATTTCAATCTTTCAATCTTTCTTTCATTCTTTCTTACTTTCAATTTTTCTATCTTTATTTCTTTCAATCTTTCTTTCCATCTATCTTTCAATCTTTCTTTCATTCTTTCTTTCAATCTTTCTTTTGTTATTTCTTTCAATCTTTCTTTCTTTCAATATTTCTTTCATTCTTTCTTTCAATCTTTCTTTTTTCAATCTTTCTTGCAATCTTTCTTTCAATTTTTGAATCTTTCATTCTCTCTTTCAGTCTTTCAGTCTGTAAATCTTTCTTTCAGTCTTTCTTTCAACCATTCAATCTTTCAATCTTTCTTTCTTTCAATCTTTCAATCTTTCTTTCATTCTTTCATTCTTTCTTTCAATCTTTCTTTTTTAAATCTTTCTTGCAATCTTTCTTTCAATTGTTGAATCTTTCAATCTTTCTTTCATTCTTTCTTCCAGTCTTTCAATCTTTTTTTCAATCTTTCTTTCAATCTTTCAATTTTTCAATCTTTCTTTCATTCTTTCTTTTAATCTTTCAATCTTTCTTTCAATCTTTCAATCTTTCTTTCATTCTTTCTTTCAATCTTTCTGTCTTTCAATTTTTCATTCAATCTTTCTTTCATTCCTTCTTCAATCTTTCTTTCAAATTTTCTTTCAATCTTTCTTTTTTCAATCTTTCTGCAATCATTCTTTCAATTGTTGAATCTTTCAATCTTTCTTTCATTCTTTCTTCCAGTCTTTCAATCTTTTTTTCAATCTTTCTTTCAATCTTTCTATTTTTCAATCTTTCTTTTATTCTTTCTTTTAATCTTTCAATCTTTCTTTCATTGTTTCTTTCAATCTTTCTGTCTTTCAATATTTCATTCAATCTTTCTTTCATTCCTTCTTTCAATCTTTCTTTCAAATTTTCTTTCAATCTTTCTTTTTTCAATCTTTCTTTCAATCTTTCTTTCATTCTTTCTTTCAGTCTTTCAAAATTTGTTTCAAACTTTCAATCTTTCTTTCAATCTTTCAGTCGTTCAATCTTTCTTTCAATCTTTCTTTGAATCTTTCAATCTTCAATCTTTCAATCTATCTTTCAGTCTTTCTTTCAATCATTCAATCTTTCAATCTTTCTTTCAATCTTTCTTTCTTTCAATCTTTCTTTCAATCTTTCTTTCATTCTTTCCTTCAGTCTTTCAATCTTTCATTCAATCTTTCTTTCAATCTTTCTTTCATTCTTTCTTTCAATCTTTCTTTCAATCTTTCAATCTTTCTTTCAATATTTCTTTCAATCTTTCTTACTTTCAATCTTTCTTTCTTTAAATCTTTCTTTCAATCTTTCTTTCAAACTTTCATTGTTTATTTCAATCTTCCAATCTTTCTTCCATTCTTTCTTTCAATCTTTCTTTCAATCTTTCAGTCTTTCTTTCAATATTTCTTTCAATCTTTCTTTCTTTAAATCTTTCTTTCAAACTTTCAATCTTTATTTCAAACTTTCAATCTTTCAATCTTTCTTTCAATCTTTCTTTCAATCTTTCAATCTTTCTTTCATTCTTTCTTTCAATTTTTCTATCTTTCAATATTTCTTCCAATCTTTCAATCTTTCTTTTGTTATTCTTTCAATCTTTCTTTCTTTCAATCTTTCTATCCATCTATCTATCAATCTTTTTTTCATTCTTTCTTTCAATCTTTCTTTTTTCAATCTTTCTTGCAAACTTTCTTTCAATTGTTTAATCTTTCAATCTTTCTTTCATTCTTTCTTTCAGTCTTTCAATCTTTTTTTCATTCTTTCTTTCAATATTTCAATCTTTCAATCTTTCTGTCATTCTTTCTGTCAATCTTTCAATCTTTCTTTCATTCTTTCTTTCAATCTTTCTTACTTTCAATTTTTCTATCTTTCAATATTTCTTCCAATCGTTCAATCTTTCTTTTATTATTTCTTTCAATCTTTCTTTCTTTCAATCTTTCTTTCCATCTTTCTTTCAATCTTTCTTTCATTCTTTCTTTCAATCTTTCTTTTTTCAATATTTCTTTCAATCTGTCAATTTTTCTTTCATTCTTTCATTCTTTCTTTCAATTGTTCTTTCATTCTTTCTTTCAATCTTTCTTTAAATATTTCAATCTTTCAATCTTTCTTTCAATCTTTCAATCTTTCAATCTTTCTTTCATTCTTTCTTTCAATCTTTCAATCTTTCTTTCATTCTTTCTTTCAATCTTTCAATCTTTCAATTTTTCTATCTTTCAGTATTTCTTCCAATCGTTCAATCTTTCTTTCATTATTTCTTTCAATCTTTCTTTTGTTATTTCTTTCAATCTTTCTTTCCATCTTTCTTTCAATCTTTCTTTCATTCTTTCTTTCAATCTTTCTTTCATTATTTCTTTCAGTCTTTCAATCTTTCTTTCAAACTTTCAATCTTTCTTTCAATCTTTCAGTCGTTCAATCTTTCTTTCAATCCTTCTTTCAATCTATCAATCTTCAGTCTTTCAATCTTTCTTTCTATCTTTCAATCTTTCTTTCAATATTTCTTTCAATCTTTCTTTCTTTAAATCTTTCTTTCAATCTTTCTTTCAAACTTTCAATCTTTATTTCAATCTTTCAATCGTTCAATCTTTCTTTCAATCTTTCAATCTTTCTTTCATTCTTTCTTTCAATATTTCAATCTTTCTTTCATTCTTTCTTTCAATCTTTCAATCTTTCTTTCAATCTTTCTTACTTTCAATTTTTCTATCTTTCAATATTTCTTCCAATCTTTCAATCTTTCTTTTGTTATTCTTTCAATCTTTCTTTCTTTCAATCTTTCTATCCATCTATCTTTCAATCTTTCTTTCATTCTTTCTTTCAATCTTTCTTTTTTTCAAACTTTCTTGCAAACTTTCTTTCAATTGTTTAATCTTTCAATCTTTCTTTCATTCTTTCTTTCAGTCTTTCAATCTTTTTTTCATTCTTTCTTTCAATATTTCAATCTTTCAATCTTTCTTTTATTCTTTCTTTCAATCTTTCAATCTTTCTTTCATTCTTTCTTGCAATCTTTCTTTCAATTGTTTAATCTTTTAATCTTTCTTTCATTCTTTCCTTCAGTCTTTCAATCTTTTTTTCAATCTTTCTTTCATTCTTTCTTTCAATCGTTCTTTTTTTCGTTTAGTCTTTCTTTCAATCTTTCAATTTTTCAATCTTTCTTTCATTCTTTCTTTTAATCTTTCAATCTTTCTTTCATTGTTTCTTTCAATCTTTCTTTCATTCTTTCTTTCATTCTTTCTTTCAATCTTTCTTTCAATCATTCTTTCTTTCTTTTAGTCTTTCTTTCAATCTTTCAATTTTTCAATCTTTCTTTCATTGTTTCTTTCAATCTTTCTGTCCATCTTTCTTTCATTCTTTCCTTCAGTCTTTCATTCTTTCTTTCAATCTTTCTTTTTTCAATCATTCTTGCAATCATTCTTTCAATTGTTTAATCTTTCAATCTTCTTTCATTCTTTCTTTCAGTCTTTCAATCTTTTTTTCAATCTTTCTTTCATTCTTTCTTTCAATCTTTCTGTCCGTCATTCTTTCTTTCAGTCTTTCTTTCAATCATTCAATCTTTCAATCTTTCCTTCTATCTTTCTTTCAATCTTTCTTTCATTCTTTATTTCAATCTTTGTTTCATGCTTTCTTTCAATCTTTCATTCAATCTTTCTTTCAATCTTTCTTTCATTCTTTATTTTAATCTTTCAATCTTTCTTTAATTGTTTCTTTCAATCTTTCTGTCTTTCAATATTTCTTTCAATCTTTCAATCTTTCTTTTTTTTTCAATCTTTCTTTCAATCTTTCTTTTATTCTATCTTTAAATCTTTGTTTTTTCAATCATTCTTGCAATCTTTCTTTCAGTCTTTCAATCTGTCTTTCAAACTTTCAATCTTTCTTTCAATCTTTCAATCTTTCAATCTTTCTTTCAACTTTTCTTTCAATCTTTCAGTCTTTCTTTCATTCTCTCTTTCAATCTTTCAATCTTTCTTTTAATCTTTCAATCTTTCTTTCAATGTTTCTTTCAATCTTTCTTTCTGTCAATCTTTCTTTCCATCTTTCTTTCCATCTTTCTTTCATTCTTTCCTTCAGTCTTTCAATCTTTCTTTCAATCTTTCTTTCAATTTTTCTTTCAATCTTTCTTTCAATCTTTCCTTCAATCTTTCAATCTTTCTTTCAATCTTTCTTTCAATCTTTCATTCATTCTTTCTTTCAATCTTTCAATCTTTGTTTCAATCTTTCAATCTTTTAATCTTTCAATCTTTCTTTCAATCTTTCTTTCATCTTTCAATCTTTCTTTCATTCTTTCTTTCAATATTTCAATCTTTCAATCTTTCTTTCATTCTTTCTTACTTTCAATTTTTCTATCTTTATTTCTTTCAATCTTTCTTTCCATCTATCTTTCAATCTTTCTTTCATTCTTTCTTTCAATCTTTCTTTTGTTATTTCTTTCAATCTTTCTTTCTTTCAATATTTCTTTCATTCTTTCTTTCAATCTTTCTTTTTTCAATCTTTCTTGCAATCTTTCTTTCAATTTTTGAATCTTTCAATCTTTCTTTCATTCTCTCTTTCAGTCTTTCAGTCTGTCAATCTTTCTTTCAGTCTTTCTTTCAACAATTCAATCTTTCAATCTTTTCTTTCTTTCAATCTTTCAATCTTTCTTTCATTCTTTCATTCTTTCTTTCAATCTTTCTTTTTTAAATCTTTCTTGCAATCTTTCTTTCAATTGTTGAATCTTTCATTCTTTCTTCCAGTCTTTCAATCTTTTTTTCAATCTTTCTTTCAATCTTTCAATTTTCAATCCTTCTTTCATTCTTTCTTTTAATCTTTCAATCTTTCTTTCAATCTTTCAATCTTTCTTTCATTCTTTCTTTCAATCTTTCTGTCTTTCAATTTTTCATTCAATCTTTCTTTCATTCCTTCTTCAATCTTTCTTTCAAATTTTCTCTCAATCTTTCTTTTTTCAATCTTTCTGCAATCATTCTTTCAATTGTTGAATCTTTCAATCTTTCTTTCATTCTTTCTTCCAGTCTTTCAATCTTTTTTTCAATCTTTCTTTCAATCTTTCAATTTTTCAATCTTTCTTTTATTCTTTCTTTTAATCTTTCAATCTTTCTTTCATTGTTTCTTTCAATCTTTCTTTCAAATATTCTTTCAATCTTTCTTTTTTCAATCTTTCTTTCAATCTTTCTTTCATTCTTTCTTTCAGTCTTTCAAAATTTGTTTCAAACTTTCAATCTTTCTTTCAATCTTTCAGTCGTTCAATCTTTCTTTCAATCTTTCTTTGAATCTTTCAATCTTCAATCTTTCAATCTATCTTTCAGTCTTTCTTTCAATCTTTCTTTCTTTCAATCTTTCTTTCAATCTTTCTTTCATTCTTTCCTTCAGTCTTTCATTCAATCTTTCTTTCAATCTTTCTTTCAATCTTTCTTTCATTCTTTCTTTCAATCTTTCTTTCAATCTTTCAATCTTTCTTTCAATATTTCTTTCAATCTTTCTTACTTTCAATCTTTCTTTCTTTAAATCTTTCTTTCAATCTTTCTTTCAAACTTTCATTGTTTATTTCAATCTTTCAATCTTTCAATCTTTCTTTCATTCTTTCTTTCAATCTTTCTTTCAATCTTTCAGTCTTTCTTTCAATATTTCTTTCAATCTTTCTTTCTTTAAATCTTTCTTTCAAACTTTCTTTCAAACTTTCAATCTTTATTTCAAACTTTCAATCTTTCAATCTTTCTTTCAATCTTTCTTTCAATCTTTCTTTCAATCTTTCAATCTTTCTTTCATTCTTTCTTTCAATCTTTCAATCTTTCTTTAATTTTTTCTTTCAATCTTTCTTACTTTCAATTTTTCTATCTTTCAATATTTCTTCCAATCTTTCAATCTTTCTTTTGTTATTCTTTCAATCTTTCTTTCTTTCAATCTTTCTTTCCATCTTTCTTTCAATCTTTCTTTCATTCTTTCTTTCAATCTTTCTTTCATTATTTCTTTCAGTCTTTCAATCTTTCTTTCAAACCTTCAATCTTTCTTTCAATCTTTCAGTCGTTCAATCTTTCTTTCAATCTTTCTTTCAATCTTTCAATCTTCAGTCTTTCAATCTTTCTTTCAAACTTTCAATCTTTCTTTCAATCTTTCAGTCGTTCAATCTTTCTTTCAATCTTTCAATCATTCAATCTTTCAATCATTCAATCTTTCAATCTTTCTTTCTTTCAATCTTTCTTTCATTCTTTCCTTCAGTCTTTCAATCTTTTTTTCATTCTTTCTTTCAATCTTTCTTTTTTCAATCTTTCTTGCAAACTTTCTTTCAATTGTTTAATCTTTCAATCTTTCTTTCATTCTTTCTTTCAGTCTTTCAATCTCTTTTTCATTCTTTCTTTCAATATTTCAATCTTTCAATCTTTCTGTCATTCTTTCTGTCAATCTTTCAATCTTTCTTTCATTCTTTCTTTCAATCTTTCTTACTTTCAATTTTTCTATCTTTCAATATTTCTTCCAATCGTTCAATCTTTCTTTTATTATTTCTTTCAATCTTTCTTTCTTTCAATCTTTCTTTCCATCTATCTTTCAATCTTTCTTTCATTCTTTCTTTCAATCTTTCTTTTTTCAATCTTTCTTGCAAACTTTCTTTCAATTGTTTAATCTTTCAATCTTTCTTTCATTCTTTCTTTCAGTCTTTCAATCTTTTTTTCAATCTTTCTTTCAATCTTTCAATCTTTCTTTTTATCTTTCTTTCAATCTTTCTTTCATTCTTTATTTCAATCTTTGTTTCATTCTTTCTTTCAATCTTTCTTTCTTTCAATCTTTCTTTCAATCTTTCTTTCAATCTTTCTTTCAATCTTTCTTTCATTCTTTCTTTTAATCTTTCAATCTTTCTTTCATTGTTTCTTTCAATCTTTCTGTCTTTCAATATTTCTTTCAATCTTTCAATCTTTCTTTCTTTTTTCAATCTTTCTTTCAATCTTTCTTTTATTCTATCTTTAAATCTTTATTTTTTTCAATCTTTCTTGCAATCTTTCTTTCAGTCTTTCAATCTGTCTTTCAAACTTTCAATTGTTCTTTCAATCTTTCAATCTTTCAATCTTTCTTTCAATTTTTCTTTCAATCTTTCAGTCTTTCTTTCATTCTTTCTTTCAATCTTTCAATCTTTCAATCTTTCAATCTTTCTTTCATTCTTTCTTTCAATCTTTCAATCTTTCTTTCAATATTTCTTTCAATCTTTCTTTCCATCTTTCTTTCCATCTTTCTTTCATTCTTTCCTTCAGTCTTTCAATCTTTCTTTCAATCTTTCTTTGAATTTTTCTTTCAATCGTTCTTTCAATATTTCTTTCAATCTTTCTTACTTTAAATCTTTCTTTCTTTCAATCTTTCTTTCCATCTTTCTTTCATTCTTTCCTTCAGTCTTTCAATATTTCTTTCAATCTTTCTTTCAATTTTTCTTTTTTCAATCTTTTTTTCAATCTTTCTTTCATTCTTTCTTTCAATCTCTCAATCTTTCTTTCAATCTTTCTTTCTTTTTTCAATCTTTCTTTCTTTCTTTCTTTCAATCTTTCTTTCAATCTTTCAATCTTTCAATCTTTCTTTAATTCTTTTATTCATTCTTTCTTTCAGTCTTTCAATCTTTCTTTAAATCTTTCTTTCAATCTTTCTTTCAATCTATCAATCGTTAAATTTTTCTTTCATTCTTTCTTTCAATCTTTATTACTTTCAATCTTTCTTTCAATCTTTCTTACTTTCAATTTTTCTATCTTTCAATATTTCTTCCAATCTTTCAATCTTTCTTTTGTTATTCTTTCAATCTTTCTTTCTTTCAATCATTCTTTCCATCTATCTTTCAATCTTTCTTTCATTCTTTCTTTCAATCTTTCTTTTTTCAATCTTTCTCGCAAACTTTCTTTCAATTGTTTAATCTTTCAATCTTTCTTTCATTCTTTCTTTCAGTCTTTCAATCTTTTTTTCAATCTTTCTTTCAATCTTTCAATCTTTCTTTCTATCTTTCTTTCAATCTTTCTTTCATTCTTTATTTCAATCTTTGTTTCATTCTTTCTTTCAATCTTTCTTTCTTTCAATCTTTCTTTCAATCTTTCTATCAATCTTTCTTTCAATCTTTCTTTCAATCTTTCTTTCATTCTTTCTTTTAATCTTTCAATCTTTCTTTCATTGTTTCTTTCAATCTTTCTGTCTTTCAATATTTCATTCAATCTTTCAATCTTTCTTTCTTTTTTCAATCTTTCTTTCAATCTTTCTTTTATTCTATCTTTAAATCTTTATTTTTTTCAATCTTTCTTGCAATCTTTCTTTCAGTCTTTCAATCTGTCTTTCAAACTTTCAATCGTTCTTTCAATCTTTCAATCTTTCAATCTTTCTTTCAATTTTTCTTTCAATCTTTCAGTCTTTCTTTCATTCTTTCTTTCAATCTTTCAATCTTTCAATCTTTCAATCTTTCTTTCATTCTTTCTTTCAATCTTTCAATCTTTCTTTCAATATTTCTTTCAATCTTTCTTTCTGTCAATCTTTCTTTCCATCTTTCTTTCCATCTTTCTTTCATTCTTTCCTTCAGTCTTTCAATCTTTCTTTCAATCTTTCTTTCAATTTTTCTTTCAATCGTTCTTTCAATATTTCTTTAAATCTTTCTTACTTTAAATCTTTCTTTCTTTCAATCTTTCTTTCCATCTTTCTTTCATTCTTTCCTTCAGTCTTTCAATATTTCTTTCAATCTTTCTTTCAATTTTTCTTTTTTTCAATCTTTTTTTCAATCTTTCTTTCATTCTTTCTTTCAATCTCTCAATCTTTCTTTCAATCTTTCTTTCTTTTTTCAATCTTTCTTTCATTCTTTCTATAAATCTTTCTTTCTTTCAATCTTTCTTTCAATCTTTCAATCTTTCAATCTTTCTTTAATTATTTTATTCATTCTTTCTTTCAGTCTTTCAATCTTTCTTTAAATCTTTCTTTCAATCTTTCTTTCAATCTATCAATCGTTCAATATTTCTTTCATTCTTTCTTTCAATCTTTATTACTTTCAATCTTTCTTTCAATCTTTCTTACTTTCATTCTCTCTTTCTTTCAATATTTTTTTCAATCTTTCAATCTTTCTTTCATTCTTTCATTCTTTCTTTCAATCGTTCTTTCATTCTTTCTTTCAATCTTTCAGTCTTTCTTTCAGTCTTTCAACCTTCCTTAAAATCTTTCTTTCAATCAATCTTTCAAGCTTTCAATCTTTCATTCAATCTTTCTTTCAATCATTCAATCTTTCAATCTTTCTTTCTTTCTTTCTTTCAATCTTTCTTTCAATCTTTCTTTCATTCTTTATTTCAATCTTTGTTTCATTCTTTCTTTCAATCTTTCTTTCTTTCAATCTTTCTTTCAATCGTTCTTTCTTTCTTTAAGTCTTTCTTTCAATCTTTCAATTTTTCAATCTTTCTTTCATTCTTTCTTTTAATCTTTCAATCTTTCTTTCATTGTTTCTTTCAATCTTTCTGTCTTTCAAAATTTCTTTCAATCTTTCAATCTTTCTTTCTTTTTTCAATCTTTCTTTCAATCTTTCTTTTATTCTATCTTTAAATCTTTCTTTTTTTTCAATCTTTCTTGCAATCTTTCTTTCAGTCTTTCAATCTTTCTTTCAATCTTTCAATCATTCAATCTTTCTTTCAATCTTTATTTCAATCTTTGAATCTTTCTTTCATTCTTTCTTTCAATATTTCAATCTTTCAATCTTTCTTTCATTCTTTCTTTTAATCTTTCAATCTTTCTTTCATTGTTTATTTCAATCTTTCTGTCTTTCAATATTTCTTTCAATCTTTCAATCTTTCTTTCTTTTTTCAATCTTTCTTTCAATATTTATTTTATTCTATCTTTAAATCTTTCTTTTTTTTCAATCTTTCTTGCAATCTTTCTTTCAGTCTTTCAATCTTTCTTTCAAACTTTCAATCTTTCTTTCATTCTTTCAATCTTTCAATCTTTCTTTCAATCTTTCTTTCAATCTTTCTTTCATTCATTCTATCAATCTTTCAATCTTTCTTTAAATCTTTCTTTCAATCTTTCTTTCTTTCAATTTTTCTATCTTTCAATATTTCTTCCAATCTTTCAATCTTTCTTTTGTTATTCTTTCAATCTTTCTTTCTTTCAATCTTTCTTTCCATCTATCTTTCAATCTTTCTTTCATTCTTTCTTTCAATCTTTATTACTTTCAATCTTTCTTTCAATCTTTCTTTCAATCTTTCTTTCATTCTTTCTTTCAATCTTTCAATCTTTCTTTGAATATTTCTTTCAATCTTTCTTACTTTCAATCTTTCTTTCTTTAAATCTTTCTTTCAATCTTTCTTTCAAACTTTCATTCTTTATTTCAATCTTTCAATCTTTCAATCTTTCTTTCAATCTTTCTTTCAATCTTTCAATCTTTCTTTCATTCTTTCTTTCAATATTTCAATCTTTCAATCTTTCTTTCATTCTTTCTTTCAATCTTTCAATCTTTCTTTAATTCTTTCTTTCAATCTTTCTTTCTTTCAATTTTTCTATCTTTCAATATTTCTTCCAATCTTTCAATCTTTCTTTTGTTATTCTTTCAATCTTTATTTCTTTCAATCTTTCTTTCCATCTATCTTTCAATCTTTCTTTCATTCTTTTCAATCTTTATTTCAATCTTTCTTTCAATATTTCTTTCAATCTCTCTTTCTTTCAATCTTTCTTTCATTCTTTCTTTCAATCTTTCAATCTTTCTTTCAATCTTTCTTTCTTTTTTCAATCTTTCTTTCATTCTTTCTATAAATATTTCTTTCTTTCAATCTTTCTTTCAATCTTTCTTTCAATCTTTCTTTCTTTTTTCAATCTTTCTTTCATTCTTTCTATAAATATTTCTTTCTTTCAATCTTTCTTTCAATCTTTCAGTCTTTCAATCTTTCTTTAAATCTTTCTTTCAATCTTTCAATCTTTCAATTTTTCTTTCATTCTTTCTTTCAATCTTTATTACTTTCAATCTTTCTTTCAATCTTTCTTTCATTCTTTCTTTCATTCTTTCTTTCAATCTTTCAATCTTTCTTTGAATATTTCTTTCAATCTTTCTTTCTTTAAATATTTCTTTCAATCTTTCTTTCAAACTTTCAATCTTTCTTTCAATATTTCAATCTTTCTTTCTTTAAATCTTTCTTTCAAACTTTCTTTCAAACTTTCAATCTTTATTTCAATCTTTCAATCTTTCAATCTTTCTTTCAATCTTTCTTTCAATCTTTCAATCTTTCTTTCATTCTTTCTTCCAATATTTCAATCTTTCAATCTTTCTTTCATTCTTTCTTTCAATCTTTCAATCTTTCTTTAATTTTTTCTTTCAATCTTTCTTTCTTTCAATTTTTCTATCTTTCAATATTTCTTCCAATCTTTCAATCTTTCTTTCATTCTTTATTTCAATCTTTGTTTTTTCAATCTTTTTTGCAATCTTTCTTTCAATTGTTTTATCTTTCAATCTTTCTTTCATTCTTTCTTTCAGTCTTTCAATCTTTTTTTCAATCTTTCAATCTTTCTTTCATTCTTTCTTTCAATAATTCAATCTTTCAATCTTTCTTTCATTCTTTCTTTCAATCTTTCAATCTTTCTTTCATTCTTTCTTTCAATTTTTCTATCTTTCAATATTTCTTCCAATCGTTCAATCTTTCTTTCAATCTTTCTTTCCATCTTTCTTTCAATCTTTCTTTCATTCTTTCTTTCAATCTTTCTTTTTTCAATCTTTCTTTCAATCTTTCTTTCATTCTTTCTTTCAATCTTTCTTTAAATCTTTCTTTCAATCTTTCAATCTTTCAATTTTTCTTTCATTCTTTCTTTCAATCTTTATTACTTTCAATCTTTCTTTCAATCTTTCTTTCAATCTTTCTTTCATTCTTTCTTTCAATCTTTCAATCTTTCTTTGAATATTTCTTTCAATCTTTCTTACTTTCAATCTTTCTTTCTTTAAATCTTTCTTTCAATCTTTCTTTCAAACTTTCAATCTTTATTTCAATCTTTGAATCTTTCAATCTTTCTTTCAATCTTTCTTTCAATCTTTGAATCTTTCTTTCATTCTTTCTTTCAATATTTCAATCTTTCAATCTTTCTTTCATTCTTTCTTTCAATCTTTCAATCTTTCTTTAATTCTGTTTTTCAATCTTTCTTTCTTTCAATTTTTCTATCTTTCAATATTTCTTCCAATCTTTCAATCTTTCTTTTGTTATTCTTTCAATCTTTCTTTCTTTCAATCTTTCTTTCCATCTATCTTTCAATCTTTCTTTCATTCTTTCAATCTTTATTTCATTCTTTCTTTCAATCTTTCAATCTTTCTTTCAATATTTCTTTCAATCTTTCTTTCTTTCAATCTTTCTTTCCATCTTTCTTTCATTCTTTCCTTCAGTCTTTCAATCTTTATATCAATCTTTCTTTCAATCTTTCTTTCATTCTTTCTTTCAATCTTTCAATCTTTCTTTCAATCTTTCTTTCTTTTTTCAATCTTTCTTTAATTCTTTCTTTCAATCTTTCTTTCAATCTTTCAATCTTTCAATCTTTCTTTAAATCTTTTATTCATTCTTTCTTTCAGTCTTTCAATCTTTCTTTCAATCTTTCTTTCAATCTTTCTTTCAATCTTTCAATCTTTCTCTCATTCTTTCTTTCAATCTTTCTTTCAATCTTTCAATCTTTCATCTTTCTTTAAATCTTTTATTCATTCTTTCTTTCAGTCTTTCAATCTTTCTTTCAATCTTTCTTTCAATCTTTCTTTCAATCTTTCTTTCAATCTTTCTTTCATTCTTTCTTTCAATCTTTCAATCTTTCTTTGAATATTTCTTTCAATCTTTCTTACTTTCAATCTTTCTTTCTTTAAATCTTTCTTTCAATCTTTCTTTCAAACTTTCAATCTTTATTTCAATCTTTCAATCTTTCAATCTTTCTTTCAATCTTTATTTCAATCTATCAATCTTTCTTTCATTCTTTCTTTCAATATTTCAATCTTTCAATCTTTCTTTCAATCTTTCAATCTTTCTTTAATTCTTTCTTTCAATCTTTCTTTCTTTCAATTTTTCTATCTTTCAATATTTCTTCCAATCTTTCAATCTTTCTTTCATTCTTTATTTCAATCTTTGTTTTTTCAATCTTTTTTGCAATCTTTCTTTCAATTGTTTTATCTTTCAATCTTTCTTTCATTCTTTCTTTCAGTCTTTCTTTCAATCTTTCAATCTTTCAATTTTTCTTTCATTCTTTTCTTTCAATCTTTATTACTTTCAATCTTTCTTTCAATCTTTCTTTCATTCTTTCTTTCAATCTTTCAATCTTTCTTTGAATATTTCTTTCAATCTTTCTTACTTTTAATCTTTCTTTCTTTAAATATTTCTTTCAATCTTTCTTTCAAACTTTCAATCTTTATTTCAATATTTCAATCTATCTTTCTTTAAATCTTTCTTTCAATCTTTCTTTCAAACTTTCAATCTTTATTTCAATCTTTCAATCTTTCAATCTTTCTTTCAATCTTTCTTTCAATCTTTCAATCTTTCTTTCATTCTTTCTTTCAATATTTCAATCTTTCAATCTTTCTTTCATTCTTTCTTTCAATCTTTCAATCTTTCTTTCATTCTTTCTTTCAATCTTTCTTTCTTTCAAACTTTCTTTCTTTCAATCTTTCTTTCAATCTTTCTTTCATTCTTTCTTTCAATCTTTCTTTTTTCAATCTTTCTTGCAATCTTTCTTTCAATTGTTTAATCTTTCAATCTTTCTTTCATTCTTTCTTTCAATCTTTCAATCTTTCTTTCATTCTTTCTTTCAATCTTTCAATCTTTCTTTCAATCTTTCTTTCAATCTTTCTTTTTTTCAATATTTTTTCAATCTTTCTTTCATTCTTTCTTTCAATCTTTCAATCTTTCTTTCATTCTTTCTTTCAATCTTTCAATCTTTCTTGCAATCTTTCTATAAATCTTTCTTTCTTTCAATCTTTCTTTTTTTCTTTCATTCTTTTATTTCATTCTTACTTTTAGTCTTTCAATCTTTCTTTAAATCTTTCATTCTTTATATCTTTCTTTCTTTCAATCTTTCTTTCAATCTTTCTTTCAATATTTCAATCTTTCAATCTTTCTCTAAATCTTTCTTTCAATCTTTCTTTCAATCTTTCAATCTTTCAATTTTTCTTTCATTCTTTCTTTCAATCTTTCAATCTTTCAATTTTTCTTTCATTCTTTCTTTCAATCTTTCTTACTTTCATTCTCTCTTTCTTTCAATATTTCTTTCAAGCTTTCAATCTTTCTTTCATTCTTTCATTCATTCTTTCAATCGTTCTTTCATTCTTTCTTTCAATCTTTCATTCTTTCTTTCAGTCTTTCAACCTTTCTTAAAATCTTTCTATCAATCTTTCTTTCAAGCTTTCAATCTTTCTTTCCATCTTTCTTTCAATTTTTCTATCTTTCAATATTTCTTCCAATCTTTCAATCTTTCTTTTGTTATTCTTTCAATCTTTCTTTCTTTCATTCTTTCCTTCAGTCTTTCAATCTTTATTTCAATCTTTCTTTCAATCTTTCTTTTTTTCAATCTTTCTTTCAATCTTTCTTTCATTCTTTCTTTTAATCTTCCTTTCAATATTTCTTTCTTTTTTCAATCTTTCTTTCATTCTTTCTATTAATCTTTCTTTATTTCAATCTCTCTTTCAATCTTTCAATATTTCAATCTTTCTTTTATTCTTTTATTCATTCTTTCTTTCAGTCTTTCAATCTTTCTTTAAATCTTTCTTTCAATCTTTCTTTCAATCTATCAATCTTTCAATTTTTCTTTCATTCTTTCTTTCAATCTTTCTTACTTTCAATCTTTCTTTCCATCTTTCTTTCAATCTTTCTTTCATTCTTTCTTTCAATCTTTCTTTTTTCAATATTTCTTTCAATCTGTCAATTTTTCTTTCATTCTTTCATTCTTTCTTTCAATCGTTCTTTCATTCTTTCGTTCAATCTTTCAATCTTTCTTTAAATATTTCAATCTTTCAATCTTTCTTTCAATCTTTCTTTCAATCTTTCTTTCATTCTTTCTTTCAATCTTTCAATCTTTCTTTCATTCTTTCTTTCAATCTTTCTTACTTTCAATTTTTTTATCTTTCAATATTTCTTCCAATCGTTCAATCTTTCTTTCATTATTTCTTTCAATCTTTCTTTGTTATTTCTTTCAATCTTTCTTTCTTTCAATCTCTCTTTCAATCTTTCTTTCCTTCTTTCTTTCAGTCATTCAATCTTTTTTTCAATCTTTCTTTCATTCTTTCTTTCAATCTTTCTGTCTGTCATTCTTTCTTTCAGTCTTTCTTTCAATCATTCTATCTTTCAATCTTTCTTTCTTTCAATCTTTCTTTCTATCTTTCTTTCAATCTTTCTTTCATTTTTTATTTCAATCTTTCTTTCATTCTTTCTTTCAATCTTTCTTTCAATCTTTCTTTCAATCTTTCTTTCAATCGTTCTTTCAGTCTTTCATTCTTTCTTTCAATCTTTCAATCTTTCAATCTTTCAATCTTTCATTCATTCCTTCTTTCAATCTTTCAATCTTTCTTTCAATATTTCTTTCAATCTTTCTTTCTTTCAATCTTTCTTTAAATCTTTCTTTCATTCTTTCTTTCAATCTTTCAATCTTTCTTTCAATCTTTCTTTCTTTTTTCAATCTTTCTTTCATTCTTTCTATAAATCTTTCTTTCTTTCAATCTTTCTTTCAATCTTTCAACCTTTCAATCTTTCTTTAAATCTTTTATTCATTCTTTCTTTCAGTCTTTCAATCTTTCTTTAAATCTTTCTTTCAATCTTTCAATCTTAAAGTTTTTCTTTCATTCTTTCTTTCAATCTTTATTACTTTCAATCTTTCTTTCAATCTTTCTTACTTTCATTCTCTCCTTCTTTCAATATTTCTTTCAATCTTTCAATCTTTCTTTCATTCTATCATTCTTTCTTTCAATCGTTCTTTCATTCTTTCTTTCAATCTTTCATTCTTTCTTTCAGTCTTTTAACCTTTCTTAAAATCTTTCTTTCAATCTTTCTTTCAAGCTTTCAATCTTTCTTTCAATCTTTCTTTCAATCTTTCTTTCTTTCAATCTTTCTTTCTATCTTTCTTTCAATCTTTCTTTCATTCTTTATTTCAATCTTTCTTTCAATCTTTCAATCTTTCAATCTTTCTTTAAATCTTTTATTCATTCTTTCTTTCAGTCTTTCAATCTTTCTTTAAATCTTTCTTTCAATCTTTCAATCTTAAAGTTTTTCTTTCATTCTTTCTTTCAATCTTTATTACTTTCAATCTTTCTTTCAATCTTTCTTACTTTCATTCTCTCTTTCTTTCAATATTTCTTTCAATCTTTCAATCTTTCTTTCATTCTATCATTCTTTCTTTCAATCGTTCTTTCATTCTTTCTTTCAATCTTTCATTCTTTCTTTCAGTCTTTTAACCTTTCTTAAAATCTTTCTTTCAATCTTTCTTTCAAGCTTTCAATCTTTCTTTCAATCTTTCTTTCAATCATTCAATCTTTCAATCTTTCTTTCTTTCAATCTTTCTTTCTATCTTTCTTTCAATCTTTCTTTCATTCTTTATTTCAATCTTTGTTTCATTCTTTCTTTCAATCTTTCTTTCTTTCAGCTTTCTTTCAATCTTTCTTTCAATCGTTCTTTCTTTCTTTTAGTCTTTCTTTCAATCTTTAAATTTTTCAATCTTTCTTTCATTCTTTCTTTTAATCTTTCAATCTTTCTTTCATTGTTTCTTTCAATCTTTCTGTCTTTCAATATTTCTTTCAATCTATCTTTCAGTCTTTCAATCTTTCTTTCAAACTTTCAATCTTTCTTTCAATCTTTCAATCTTTCAATCTTTCTTTCAATTTTTCTTTCAATCTTTCAGTCTTTCTTTCATTCTTTCTTTCAATCTTTCAATCTTTCAGTCTTTCAATCTTTCTTTCATTCTTTCTTTCAATCTTTCAATCTTTCTTTCAATATTTCTTTCAATCTTTCTTTCTTTCAATCTTTCTTTCCATCTTTCTTTCATTCTTTCCTTCAGTCTTTCAATCTTTATTTCAATCTTTCTTTCAATCATTCTTTTTTCAATCTTTCTTTCAATCTTTCTTTCATTCTTTCTTTCAATCTTTCAATCTTTCTTTAAATCTTTCTTTCAATCTTTCTTTCAAACTTTCAATCTTTCAATTTTTCTTTCATTCTTTCTTTCAATCTTTATTACTTTCAATCTTTCTTTCAATCTTTCTTTCAATCTTTCTTTCATTCTTTCTTTCAATCTTTCAATCTTTCTTTGAATATTTCTTTCAATCTTTCTTACCTTCAATCTTTCTTTCTTTAAATCTTTCTTTCAATCTTTCTTTCAAACTTTCAATCTTTATTTCAATCTTTCAATCGTTCTTTCATTCTTTCTTTCAATATTTCAATATTTCAATCTTTCTTTCATTCTTTCTTTCAATCATTCAATCTTTCTTTTGTTATTCTTTCAATCTTTCATTCTTTCAATCTTTCTTTCCATCTATCTTTCAATCTTTCTTTCATTCTTTCAATCTTTCTTTCAATCTTTCTTTCAATCTTTCAATCTTTCTTTGAATATTTCTTTCAATCTTTCTTACTTTCATTCTTTCTTTCTTTAAATCTTTCTTTCAATCTTTCTTTCAAACTTTCAATCTTTATTTCAATCTTTCAATCTTTCAATCTTTCTTTCAATCTTTCTTTCATTCTTTCTTTCAATCTTTCAATCTTTCTTTAATTCTTTCGTTCAATCTTTCTTTCTTTTAATTTTTCTATCTTTTAATATTTCTTCCAATCTTTCAATCTTTCTTTCATTCTTTCTTTCAATCTTTCTTTCATTCTTTCTTTCAGTCTTTCAACCTTTTTTTCAATATTTCTTTCAATCTTTCAATCTTTCAATCTTTCTTTCATTCTTTCTTTCAATCTTTCAATCTTTCTTTCATTCTTTCTATAAATCTTTCTTTCTTTCAATCTTTCTTTAAATCTTTTATTCATTCTTTCTTTCAGTCTTTCAATCTTTCTTTAAATCTTTCTTTCAATCTTTCAATCTTTCAGTTTTTCTTTCATTCTTTCTTTCAATCTTTATTACTTTCAATCTTTCTTTCAATCTTTCTTACTTTCATTCTCTCTTTCTTTCAATATTTCTTTCAATCTTTCAATCTTTCAATCTTTCTTTCATTCTTTCATTCTTTCTTTCAATCGTTCTTTCATTCTTTCTTTCAATCTTTCAGTCTTTCTTTCAGTCTTTCAACCTTCCTTAAAATCTTTCTTTCAATCTATCTTTCAAGCTTTCAATCTTTCATTCAATCTTTCTTTCAATCATTCAATCTTTCAATCTTTCTTTCTTTCAATCTTTCTTTCTTTCTTTCTTTCAATCTTTCTTTCAATCTTTCTTTCATTCTTTATTTCAATCTTTGTTTCATTCTTTCTTTCAATCTTTCTTTCTTTCAATCTTTCTTTCAATCGTTCTTTCTTTCTTTTAGTCTTTCTTTCAATCTTTCAATTTTTCAATCTTTCTTTCATTCTTTCTTTTAATCTTTCAATCTTTCTTTCATTGTTTCTTTCAATCTTTCTGTCTTTCAAAATTTCTTTCAATCTTTCAATCTTTCTTTCTTTTTTCAATCTTTCTTTCAATCTTTCTTTTATTCTATCTTTAAATCTTTCTTTTTTTTCAATCTTTCTTGCAATCTTTCTTTCAGTCTTTCAATCTTTCTTTCAATCTTTCAATCATTCAATCTTTCTTTCAATCTTTATTTCAATCTTTGAATCTTTCTTTCATTCTTTCTTTCAATATTTCAATCTTTCAATCTTTCTTTCATTCTTTCTTTTAATCTTTCAATCTTTCTTTCATTGTTTATTTCAATCTTTCTGTCTTTCAATATTTCTTTCAATCTTTCAATCTTTCTTTCTTTTTTCAATCTTTCTTTCAATATTTATTTTATTCTATCTTTAAATCTTTCTTTTTTTTCAATCTTTCTTGCAATCTTTCTTTCAGTCTTTCAATCTTTCTTTCAAACTTTCAATCTTTCTTTCATTCTTTCAATCTTTCAATCTTTCTTTCAATCTTTCTTTCAATCTTTCTTTCATTCTTTCTATCAATCTTTCAATCTTTCTTTAAATCTTTCTTTCAATCTTTCTTTCTTTCAATTTTTCTATCTTTCAATATTTCTTCCAATCTTTCAATCTTTCTTTTGTTATTCTTTCAATCTTTCTTTCTTTCAATCTTTCTTTCCATCTATCTTTCAATCTTTCTTTCATTCTTTCTTTCAATCTTTATTACTTTCAATCTTTCTTTCAATCTTTCTTTCAATCTTTCTTTCATTCTTTCTTTCAATCTTTCAATCTTTCTTTGAATATTTCTTTCAATCTTTCTTACTTTCAATCTTTCTTTCTTTAAATCTTTCTTTCAATCTTTCTTTCAAACTTTCATTCTTTATTTCAATCTTTCAATCTTTCAATCTTTCTTTCAATCTTTCTTTCAATCTTTCAATCTTTCTTTCATTCTTTCTTTCAATATTTCAATCTTTCAATCTTTCTTTCATTCTTTCTTTCAATCTTTCAATCTGTCTTTAATTCTTTCTTTCAATCTTTCTTTCTTTCAATTTTTCTATCTTTCAATATTTCTTCCAATCTTTCAATCTTTCTTTTGTTATTCTTTCAATCTTTATTTCTTTCAATCTTTCTTTCCATCTATCTTTCAATCTTTCTTTCATTCTTTTCAATCTTTATTTCAATCTTTCTTTCAATCTTTCAATCTTTCTTTCAATATTTCTTTCAATCTCTCTTTCTTTCAATCTTTCTTTCATTCTTTCTTTCAATCTTTCAATCTTTCTTTCAATCTTTCTTTCTTTTTTCAATCTTTCTTTCATTCTTTCTATAAATATTTCTTTCTTTCAATCTTTCTTTCAATCTTTCTTTCAATCTTTCTTTCTTTTTTCAATCTTTCTTTCATTCTTTCTATAAATATTTCTTTCTTTCAATCTTTCTTTCAATCTTTTATTCATTCTTTCTTTCAGTCTTTCAATCTTTCTTTAAATCTTTCTTTCAATCTTTCAATCTTTCAGTTTTTCTTTCATTCTTTCTTTCAATCTTTATTACTTTCAATCTTTCTTTCAATCTTTCTTACTTTCATTCTCTCTTTCTTTCAATATTTCTTTCAATCTTTCAATCTTTCAATCTTTCTTTCATTCTTTCATTCTTTCTTTCAATCGTTCTTTCATTCTTTCTTTCAATCTTTCATTCTTTCTTTCAGTCTTTTAACCTTTCTTAAAATCTTTCTTTCAATCTTTCTTTCAAGCTTTCAATCTTTCTTTCAATCTTTCTTTCAATCATTCAATCTTTCAATCTTTCTTTCTTTCAATCTTTCTTTCATTCTTTATTTCAATCTTTGTTTCATTCTTTCTTTCAATCTTTCTTTCAATCTTTCTTTCAATCGTTCTTTCTTTCTTTTAGTCTTTCTTTCAATCTTTCAATTTTTCAATCTTTCTTTCATTCTTTCTTTTCATCTTTCAATCTCTCTTTCATTGTTTCTTTCAATCTTTCTGTCTTTCAATATTTCTTTCAATCTTTCAATCTTTCTTACTTTTTTCAATCTTTCTTTCAATCTTTATTTTATTCTATCTTTAAATCTTTATTTTATTCTATCTTTAAATCTTTCTTTTTTTCAATCTTTCTTGCAATCTTTCTTTCAATCTTTCTTTCAAACTTTCAATCTTTCTTTCAATCTTTCAATCTTTCAATCTTTCTTTCAATTTTTCTTTTCAATCTTTCAGTCTTTCTTTCATTCTTTCTTTCAATCTTTCAATCTTTCAGTCTTTCAATCTTTCTTTCATTCTTTCTTTCAATCTTTCAATCTTTCTTTAAAACTTTCTTTCAATCTTTCTTTCAATCTTTCAATCTTTCAATTTTTCTTTCATTCTTTCTTTCAATCTTTATTACTTTCAATCTGTCTTTCAATCTTTCTTTCATTCTTTCTTTCAATCTTTCTTTCGTTCTTTCTTTCAATCTTTCAATCTTTCTTTGAATATTTCTTTCAATCTTTCTTACTTTCAATCTTTCTTTCTTTAAATCTTTCTTTCAATCTTTCTTTCAAACTTTCAATCTTTATTTCAATATTTTAATCTTTCTTTCTTTAAATCTTTCTTTCAAACATTCAATCTTTATTTCAATCTTTCAATCTTTCAATCTTTCTTTCAATTTTTCTTCCGTTCTTTCTTTCAATCTTTCAATCTTTCTTTCAATCTTTCTTTCTTTTTTCAATCTTTCTTTCATTCTATCTATAAATCTTTCTTTCTTTCAATCTTTCTTTCAATTTTTCAATCTTTCAATCTTTCTTTAAATCTTTTATTCATTCTTTCTTTCAGTCTTTCAATCTTTCTTTCAATCTTTCTTTCAATCTTTCAATCTTTCAATTTTTCTTTCATTCTTTCTTTCAATCTTTCTTACTTTCAATCTTTCTTTCTTTAAATCTTTCTTTCAATCTTTCTTTCAAACTTTCAATCTTTATTTCAATATTTCAATCTTTCAATCTTTCAATCTTTCTTTTAATCTTTCTTTCAATATTTCAATCTTTCAATCTTTCTTTCATTCTTTCATTCAATCTTTCAATCTTTCTTTAATTCTTTCTTTCAATCGTTCTTTCTTTCAATTTTTCTATCTTTCAAAATTTCTTCCAATCTTTCAATCTTTCTTTTGTTATTCTTTCAATCTTTCTTTCTTTCAATCTTTCTTTCCATCTATCTTTCAATCTTTCTTTCATTCTTTCAATCTTTATTTCAATCTTTCTTTCAATCTTTCAATCTTTCTTTCAATATTTCTTTCAATCTTTCTTTCTTTCAATCTTTCTTTCCATCTTTCTTTCATTCTTTCCTTCAGTCTTTCCATTTTTATTTCAATATTTCTTTCAATCTTTCTTTTTTCAATCTTTCTTTCAATTTTTCTTCCGTTCTTTCTTTCAATCTTTCAATCTTTCTTTCTTTTTTCAATCTTTCTTTCATTCTTTCTATAAATCTTTCTTTCTTTCAATCTTTCTTTCAATCTTTCAATCTTTAAATCTTTCTTTAAATCTTTTATTCATTCTTTCTTTCAGTCTTTCAATCTTTCTTTAAATCTTTCTTTCAATCTTTCTTTCTTTCAATCTTTCTTTCCATCTATCTTTCAATCTTTCTTTCATTCTTTCAATCTTTATTTCAATCTTTCTTTCAATCTGTCAATCTTTCTTTCAATATTTCTTTCAATCTTTCTTTCTTTCAATCTTTCTTTCCATCTTTCTTTCATTCTTTCCTTCAGTCTTTCCATCTTTATTTCAATCTTTCTTTCAATCTTTCTTTTTTCAATCTTTCTTTCAATTTTTCTTCCGTTCTTTCTTTCAATCTTTCAATCTTTCTTTCTTTTTTCAATCTTTCTTTCATTCTTTCTATAAATCTTTCTTTCTTTCAATCTTTCTTTCAATCTTTCAATCTTTCAATCTTTCTTTAAATCTTTTATTCATTCTTTCTTTCAGTCTTTCAATCTTTCTTTAAATCTTTCTTTCAATCTTTCTTTCAATCTTTCAATCTTTCAATTTTTCTTTCATTCTTTCTTTCAATCTTTATTACTTTCAATCTTTCTTTCAATCTTTCTTTCATTCTTTCTTTCAATCTTTCAATCTTTCTTTGAATATTTCTTTCAATCTTTCTTACTTTCAATATTTCTTTCTTAAAATCTTTCTTTCAATCTTTCTTTCAAACTTTCAATCTTCATTTCAATATTTCAAACTTTCTTTCTTTAAATCTTTCTTTCAATCTTTCTTTCAAACTTTCAATCTTTATTTCAATCTTTCAATCTTTCAATCTTTCTTTCAATCTTTCAATCTTTCTTTCATTCTTACTTTCAATATTTCAATCTTTCAATCTTTCTTTCATTCTTTCTTTCAATCTTTCAATCTTTCTTTAATTCTTTCTTTCAATCTTTCTTTCTTTCAATTTTTCTATATTTCAATATTTCTTCCAATCTTTCAATCTTTATTTCAATCTTTGTTTTTTCAATCTTTTTTGCAATCTTTCTTTCAATTGTTTTATCTTACAATCTTTCTTTCATTCTTTCTTTCAGTCTTTCAATCTTTTTTTCAATCTTTCTTTCAATCTTTCAATCTTTCTTTGATTCTTTCTTTCAATATTTCAATCTTTCAATCTTTCTTTCATTCTTTCTTTCAATCTTTCAATCTTTCTTTCATTCTTTCTTTCAATCTTTCGTACTTTCAATTTTTCTATCTTTCAATATTTCTTCCAATCGTTCAATCTTTCTTTCAATCTTTCTTTCAATCTTTCTTTCATTTTTTATTTTAATCTTTCAATCTTTCTTTAATTGTTTCTTTCAATCTTTCTGTCTTTCAATATTTCTTTCAATCTTTCAATCTTTCTTTTTTTTTCAATCTTTCTTTCAATCTTTCTTTTATTCTATCTTTAAATCTTTGTTTTTTCAATCTTTCTTGCAATCTTTCTTTCAGTCTTTCAATCTGTCTTTCAAACTTTCAATCTTTCTTTCAATCTTTCAATCTTTCTTTCAATTTTTCTTTCAATCTATCAGTCTTTCTTTCATTCTTTCTTTCAATCTTTCAATCTTTCAATCCTTCTTTCATTCTTTCTTTCAATCTTTCAATCTTTTTTTCAATATTTCTTTCAATCTTTCTTTCTGTCAATCTTTCTTTCCATCTTTCTTTCATTCTTTCCTTCAGTCTTTCAATCTTTCTTTCAATCTTTCTTTCAATTTTTCTTTCAATCTTTCTTTCATTCTTTCCTTCAATCTTTCAATCTTTCTTTCAATCTTTCAATCTTTCAATTTTTCTTTCATTCTTTCTTTCAATCTTTATTACTTTCAATCTGTCTTTCAATCTTTCTTTCATTCTTTCTTTCAATCTTTCTTTCGTTCTTTCTTTCTTACTTTCAATCTTTCTTTGAATATTTCTTTCAATCTTTCTTACTTTCAATCTTTCTTTCTTTAAATCTTTCTTTCAATCTTTCTTTCAAACTTTCAATCTTTATTTCAATATTTTAATCTTTCTTTCTTTAAATCTTTCTTTCAATCTTTCTTTCAAACATTCAATCTTTATTTCAATCTTTCAATCTTTCAATCTTTCTTTCAATCTTTCTTTCAATATTTCAATCTTTCAATCTTTCTTTCATTCTTTCATTCAATCTTTCAATCTTTCTTTCATTCTTTCATTCAATCTTTCTTTCTTTCAATTTTTCTATCTTTCAAACTTTCAATCTTTCTTTCAATCTTTCAATCTTTCAATCTTTCTTTCAATTTTTCTTTTCAATCTTTCAGTCTTTCTTTCATTCTTTCTTTCAATCTTTCAATCTTTCAGTCTTTCAATCTTTCTTTCATTCTTTCTTTCAATCTTTCAATCTTTCTTTCAATATTTCTTTCAATCTTTCTTTATTTCAATCTTTCTTTCAATCTTTCTTTCATTCTTTCTTTCAATCTTTCAATATTTCTTTAAAACTTTCTTTCACTCTTTCTTTCAATCTTTCAATCTTTCAATTTTTCTTTCATTCTTTCTTTCAATCTTTATTACTTTCAATCTGTCTTTCAATCTTTCTTTCATTCTTTCTTTCAATCTTTCTTTCAATCTTTCTTTCGTTCTTTCTTTCAATCTTTCAATCTTTCTTTGAATATTTCTTTCAATCTTTCTTACTTTCAATCTTTCTTTCTTTAAATCTTTCTTTCAATCTTTCTTTCAAACTTTCAATCTTTATTTCAATATTTTAATCTTTCTTTCTTTAAATCTTTCTTTCAAACATTCAATCTTTATTTCAATCTTTCAATCTTTCAATCTTTCTTTCAATCTTTCTTTCAATATTTCAATCTTTCAATCTTTCTTTCATTCTTTCATTCAATCTTTCAATCTTTCTTTAATTCTTTCTTTCAATCTTTCTTTCTTTCAATCTTTCAATCTTTCAATCTTTCTTTAAATCTTTTATTCATTCTTTCTTTCAGTCTTTCAATCTTTCTTTAAATCTTTCTTTCAATCTTTCTTTCTTTCCATCTATCTTTCAATCTTTCTTTCATTCTTTCAATCTTTATTTCAATCTTTCTTTCAATCTTTCAATCTTTCTTTCAATATTTCTTTCAATCTTTCTTTCTTTCAATCTTTCTTTCCATCTTTCTTTCATTCTTTCCTTCAGTCTTTCCATCTTTATTTCAATCTTTCTTTCAATCTTTATTTTTTCAATCTTTCTTTCAATTTTTCTTCCGTTCTTTCTTTCAATCTTTCAATCTTTCTTTCAATCTTTCTTTCTTTTTTCAATCTTTCTTTCATTCTTTCTATAAATCTTTCTTTCAATCTTTCTTTCAATCTTTCAATCTTTCAATCTTTCTTTAAATCTTTTATTCATTCTTTCTTTCAGTCTTTCAATCTTTCTTTAAATCTTTCTTTCAATCTTTCTTTCAATCTTTCAATCTTTCAATTTTTCTTTCATTCTTTCTTTCAATCTTTATTACTTTCAATCTTTCTTTCAATCTTTCTTTCATTCTTTCTTTCAATCTTTCAATCTTTCTTTGAATATTTCTTTCAATCTTTCTTACTTTCAATATTTCTTTCTTAAAATCTTTCTTTCAATCTTTCTTTCAAACTTTCAATCTTCATTTCAATATTTCAAACTTTCTTTCTTTAAATCTTTCTTTCAATCTTTCTTTCAAACTTTCAATCTTTATTTCAATCTTTCAATCTTTCAATCTTTCTTTCAATCTTTCTTTCATTCTTTCTTTCAATATTTCAATCTTTCAATCTTTCTTTCATTCTTTCTTTCAATCATTCAATCTTTCTTTAATTCTTTCTTTCAATCTTTCTTTCTTTCAATTTTTCTATATTTCAATATTTCTTCCAATCTTTCAATCTTTATTTCAATCTTTGTTTTTCAATCTTTTTTGCAATCTTTCTTTCAATTGTTTTATCTTACAATCTTTCTTTCATTCTTTCTTTCAGTCTTTCAATCTTTTTTTCAATCTTTCTTTCAATCTTTCAATCTTTCTTTGATTCTTTCTTTCAATATTTCAATCTTTCAATCTTTCTTTCATTCTTTCTTTCAATCTTTCAATCTTTCTTTCATTCTTTCTTTCAATCTTTCGTACTTTCAATTTTTCTATCTTTCAATATTTCTTCCAATCGTTCAATCTTTCTTTCAATCTTTCTTTCATTTTTTATTTTAATCTTTCAATCTTTCTTTAATTGTTTCTTTCAATCTTTCTGTCTTTCAATATTTCTTTCAATCTTTCAATCTTTCTTTTTTTTTCAATCTTTCTTTCAATCTTTCTTTTATTCTATCTTTAAATCTTTGTTTTTTCAATCTTTCTTGCAATCTTTCTTTCAGTCTTTCAATCTGTCTTTCAAACTTTCAATCTTTCTTTCAATCTTTCAATCTTTCAATCTTTCTTTCAATTTTTCTTTCAATCTTTCGGTCTTTCTTTCATTCTTTCTTTCAATCTTTCAATCTTTCAATCCTTCTTTCATTCTTTCTTTCAATCTTTCAATCTTTCTTTCAATATTTCTTTCAATCTTTCTTTCCATCTTTCTTTCATTCTTTCCTTCAGTCTTTCAATCTTTCTTTCAATCTTTCTTTCAATTTTTCTTTCAATCTTTCTTTCATTCTTTCCTTCAATCTTTCAATCTTTCTTTCAATCTTTCAATCTTTCAATTTTTCTTTTATTCTTTCTTTCAATCTTTATTACTTTCAATCTGTCTTTCAATCTTTCTTTCATTCTTTCTTTCAATCTTTCTTTCAATCTTTCTTTCGTTCTTTCTTTCAATCTTTCAATCTTTCTTTGAATATTTCTTTCAATCTTTCTTACTTTCAATCTTTCTTTCTTAAAATCTTTCTTTCAATCTTTCTTTCAAACTTTCAATCTTTATTTCAATATTTTAATCTTTCTTTCTTTAAATCTTTCTTTCAATCTTTCTTTCAAACATTCAATCTTTATTTCAATCTTTCAATCTTTCAATCTTTCTTTCAATCTTTCTTTCAATATTTCAATCTTTCAATCTTTCTTTCATTCTTTCATTCAATCTTTCAATCTTTCTTTAATTCTTTCATTCAATCTTTCTTTCTTTCAATTTTTCTATCTTTCAAACTTTCAATCTTTCTTTCAATCTTTCAATCTTTCTTTCAATCTTTCTTTCAATTTTTCTTTTCAATCTTTCAGTCTTTCTTTCATTCTTTCTTTCAATCTTTCAATCTTTCAGTCTTTTAATCTTTCTTTCATTCTTTCTTTCAATCTTTCAATCTTTCTTTCAATATTTCTTTCAATCTTTTTTTATTTCAATCTTTCTTTCAATCTTTCTTTCATTCTTTCTTTCAATCTTTCAATCTTTCTTTAAAACTTTCTTTCAATCTTTCTTTCAATCTTTCAATCTTTCATTCATTCTTTCTTTCAATCTTTATTACTTCTCAATCTGTCTTTCAATCTTTCTTTCATTCTTTCTTTCAATCTTTCTTTCAATCTTTCTTTCGTTCTTTCTTTCAATCTTTCAATCTTTCTTTGAATATTTCTTTCAATCTTTCTTACTTTCAATCTTTCTTTCTTTAAATCTTTCTTTCAATCTTTCTTTCAAACTTTCAATCTTTATTTCAATATTTTAATCTTTCTTTCTTTAAATCTTTCTTTCAAACATTCAATCTTTATTTCAATCTTTCAATCTTTCAATCTTTCTTTCAATCTTTCTTTCAATATTTCAATCTTTCAATCTTTCTTTCATTCTTTCATTCAATCTTTCAATCTTTCTTTAATTCTTTCTTTCAATCTTTCTTTCTTTCAATTTTTCTATCTTTCAAAATTTCTTCCAATCTTTCAATCTTTCTTTTGTTATTCTTTCAATCTTTCTTTCTTTCAATCTTTCTTTCCTTCTATCTTTCAATCTTTCTTTCATTCTTTCAATCTTTATTTCAATCTTTCTTTCAATCTTTCAATCTTTCTTTCAATATTTCTTTCAATCTTTCTTTCTTTCAATCTTTCTTTCCATCTTTCTTTCATTCTTTCCTTCAGTCTTTCAATCTTTATTTCAATCTTTCTTTCAATCTTTCTTTCAATTTTTCTTCCGTTCTTTCTTTCAATCTTTCAATCTTTCTTTCAATCTTTCTTTCTTTTTTCAATCTTTCTTTCATTCTTTCTATAAATCTTTCTTTCTTTCAATCTTTCTTTCAATTTTTCAATCTTTCAATCTTTCTTTAAATCTTTTATTCATTCTTTCTTTCAGTCTTTCAATCTTTCTTTCAATCTTTCTTTCAATCTTTCAATCTTTCAATTTTTCTTTCAATCTTTCTTACTTTCAATCTTTCTTTCTTTAAATCTTTCTTTCAATCTTTCTTTCAAACTTTCAATCTTTATTTCAATATTTCAATCTTTCTTTCTTTAAATCTTTCTTTCAATCTTTCTTTCAAACATTCAATCTTTATTTCAATCTTTCAATCTTTCAATCTTTCTTTCAATCTTTCTTTCAATATTTCAATCTTTCAATCTTTCTTTCATTCTTTCATTCAATCTTTTAATCTTTCTTTAATTCTTTCTTTCAATCGTTCTTTCTTTCAATTTTTCTATCTTTCAAAATTTCTTCCAATCTTTCAATCTTTCTTTTGTTATTCTTTCAATCTTTCTTTCTTTCAATCTTTCTTTCCATCTATCTTTCAATCTTTCTTTCAATCTTTCAATCTTTCTTTCAATATTTCTTTCAATCTTTCTTTCTTTCAATCTTTCTTTCCATCTTTCTTTCATTCTTTCCTTCAGTCTTTCCATTTTTATTTCAATCTTTCTTTCAATCTTTCTTTTTTCAATCTTTCTTTCAATTTTTCTTCCGTTCTTTCTTTCAATCTTTCAATCTTTCTTTCAATCTTTCTTTCTTTTTTCAATCTTTCTTTCATTCTTTCTATAAATCTTTCTTTCTTTCAATCTTTCAATCTTTCAATCTTTCTTTAAATCTTTTATTCATTCTTTCTTTCAGTCTTTCAATCTTTCTTTAAATCTTTCTTTCAATCTTTCTTTCTTTCAATCTTTCTTTCCATCTATCTTTCAATCTTTCTTTCATTCTTTCAATCTTTATTTCAATCTTTCTTTCAATCTTTCAATCTTTCTTTCAATATTTCTTTCAATCTTTCTTTCTTTCAATCTTTCTTTCCATCTTTCTTTCATTCTTTCCTTCAGTCTTTCCATCTTTATTTCAATCTTTCTTTCAATCTTTCTTTTTTCAATCTTTCTTTCAATTTTTCTTCCGTTCTTTCTTTCAATCTTTCAATCTTTCTTTCATTCTTTCTATAAATCTTTCTTTCTTTCAATCTTTCTTTCAATCTTTCAATCTTTCAATCTTTCTTTAAATCTTTTATTCATTCTTTCTTTCAGTCTTTCTTTAAATCTTTCTTTCAATCTTTCTTTCAATCTTTCAATTTTTCTTTCAATCTTTATTACTTTCAATCTTTCTTTCAATCTTTCTTTCATTCTTTCTTTCAATCTTTCAATCTTTCTTTGAATATTTCTTTCAATCTTTCTTTCAAACTTTCAATCTTCATTTCAATATTTCAAACTTTCTTTCTTTAAATCTTTCTTTCAATCTTTCTTTCAAACTTTCAATCTTTATTTCAATCTTTCAATCTTTCAATCTTTCTTTCAATCTTTCAATCTTTCTTTCATTCTTTCTTTCAATATTTCAATCTTTCAATCTTTCTTTCATTCTTTCTTTCAATCTTTCAATCTTTCTTTAATTCTTTCTTTCAATCTTTCTTTCTTTCAATTTTTCTATATTTCAATATTTCTTCCAATCTTTCAATCTTTATTTCAATCTTTGTTTTTTCAATCTTTTTTGCAATCTTTCTTTCAATTGTTTTATCTTACAATCTTTCTTTCATTCTTTCTTTCAGTCTTTCAATCTTTTTTTCAATCTTTCTTTCAATCTTTCAATCTTTCCTTGATTCTTTCTTTCAATATTTCAATCTTTCAATCTTTCTTTCATTCTTTCTTTCAATCTTTCAATCTTTCTTTCATTCTTTCTTTCAATCTTTCGTACTTTCAATTTTTCTATCTTTCAATATTTCTTCCAATCGTTCAATCTTTCTTTCAATCTTTCTTTCATTTTTTATTTTAATCTTTCAATCTTTCTTTAATTGTTTCTTTCAATCTTTCTGTCTTTCAATATTTCTTTCAATCTTTCAATCTTTCTTTTTTTTTCAATCTTTCTTTTATTCTATCTTTAAATCTTTGTTTTTTCAATCTTTCTTGCAATCTTTCTTTCAGTCTTTCAATCTGTCTTTCAAACTTTCAATCTTTCTTTCAATCTTTCAATCTTTCAATCTTTCTTTCAATTTTTCTTTCAATCTTTCAGTCTTTCTTTCATTCTTTCTTTCAATCTTTCAATCTTTCAATCCTTCTTTCATTCTTTCTTTCAATCTTTCAATCTTTCTTTCAATATTTCTTTCAATCTTTCTTTCTGTCAATCTTTCTTTCCATCTTTCTTTCATTCTTTCCTTCAGTCTTTCAATCTTTCTTTCAATCTTTCTTTCAATTTTTCTTTCAATCTTTCTTTCATTCTTTCCTTCAATCTTTCAATCTTTCTTTCAATCTTTCAATCTTTCAATTTTTCTTTCATTCTTTCTTTCAATCTTTATTACTTTCAATCTTTCTTTCAATCTTTCTTTCAATCTTTCTTTCGTTCTTTCTTTCAATCTTTCAATCTTTCTTTGAATATTTCTTTCAATCTTTCTTACTTTCAATCTTTCTTTCTTTAAATCTTTCTTTCAATCTTTCTTTCAAACTTTCAATCTTTATTTCAATATTTTAATCTTTCTTTCTTTAAATCTTTCTTTCAATCTTTCTTTCAAACATTCAATCTTTATTTCAATCTTTCAATCTTTCAATCTTTCTTTCAATCTTTCTTTCAATATTTCAATCTTTCAATCTTTCTTTCATTCTTTCATTCAATCTTTCAATCTTTCTTTAATTCTTTCTTTCAATCTTTCTTTCTTTCAATTTTTCAATCTTTCAAAATTTCTTCCAATCTTTCAATCTTTCTTTTGTTATTCTTTCAATCTTTCTTTCCTTCTATCTTTCAATCTTTCTTTCATTCTTTCAATCTTTATTTCAATCTTTCTTTCAATCTTTCAATATTTCTTTCAATATTTCTTTCAATCTTTCTTTCTTTCAATCTTTCTTTCCATCTTTCTTTCATTCTTTCCTTCAGTCTTTCAATCTTTATTTCAATCTTTCTTTCAATCTTTCTTTTTTCAATCTTTCTTTCAATTTTTCTTCCGTTCTTTCTTTCAATCTTTCAATCTTTCTTTCAATCTTTCTTTCTTTTTTCAATCTTTCTTTCATTCTTTCTATAAATCTTTCTTTCTTTCAATCTTTCTTTCAATTTTTCAATCTTTCAATCTTTCTTTAAATCTTTTATTCATTCTTTCTTTCAGTCTTTCAATCTTTCTTTCAATCTTTCTTTCAATCTTTCAATCTTTCAATTTTTCTTTCATTCTTTCTTTCAATCTTTCTTACTTTCAATCTTTCTTTCTTTAAATCTTTCTATCAATCTTTCTTTCAAACTTTCAATCTTTATTTCAATATTTCAATCTTTCTTTCTTTAAATCTTTCTTTCAATCTTTCTTTAAAACATTCAATCTTTATTTCAATCTTTCAATCTTTCAATCTTTCTTTCAATCTTTCTTTCAATATTTCAATCTTTCAATCTTTCTTTCATTCTTTCATTCAATCTTTCAATCTTACTTTAATTCTTTCTTTCAATTGTTCTTTCTTTCAATTTTTCTATCTTTCAAAATTTCTTCCAATCTTTCAATCTTTCTTTTGTTATTCTTTCAATCTTTCTTTCTTTCAATCTTTCTTTCCATCTATCTTTCAATCTTTCTTTCATTCTTTCAATCTTTCTTTCAATCTTTCAATCTTTCTTTCAATATTTCTTTCAATCTTTCTTTCTTTCAATCTTTCTTTCATTCTTTCCTTCAGTCTTTCCATTTTTATTTCAATCTTTCTTTCAATCTTTCTTTTTTCAATCTTTCTTTCAATTTTTCTTCCGTTTTTTCTTTCAATCTTTCAATCTTTCTTTCTTTTTTCATTCTTTCTATAAATCTTTCTTTCTTTCAATCTTTCTTTCAATCTTTCAATCTTTCAATCTTTCTTTAAATCTTTTATTCATTCTTTCTTTCAGTCTTTCAATCTTTCTTTAAATCTTTCTTTCAATCTTTCTTTCTTTCAATCTTTCTTTCCATCTATCTTTCAATCTTTCTTTCATTCTTTCAATCTTTATTTCAATCTTTCTTTCAATCTTTCAATCTTTCTTACAATATTTCTTTCAATCTTTCTTTCTTTCAATCTTTCTTTCCGTCTTTCCTTCAGTCTTTCCATCTTTATTTCAATCTTTCTTTAAATCTTTCTTTCAATCTTTCTTTCAATCTTTCAATCTTTCAATTTTTCTTTCATTCTTTCTTTCAATCTTTATTACTTTCAATCTTTCTTTCATTCTTTCTTTCAATCTTTCAATCTTTCTTTGAATATTTCTTTCAATCTTTCTTACTTTCAATATTTCTTTCTTAAAATCTTTCTTTCAATCTTTCTTTCAAACTTTCAATCTTCATTTCAATATTTCAAACTTTCTTTCTTTAAATCTTTCTTTCAATCTTTCTTTCAAACTTTCAATCTTTATTTCAATCTTTCAATCTTTCAATCTTTCTTTCAATCTTTCAATCTTTCTTTCATTCTTTCTTTCAATATTTCAATCTTTCAATCTTTCTTTCATTCTTTCTTTCAATCTTTCAATCTTTCTTTAATTCCTTCTTTCAATCTTTCTTTCTTTCAATTTTTCTATATTTCAATATTTCTTCCAATCTTTCAATCTTTATTTCAATCTTTGTTTTTTCAATCTTTTTTGCAATCTTTCTTTCAATTGTTTTATCTTACAATCTTTCTTTCATTCTTTCTTTCAGTCTTTCAATCTTTTTTTCAATCTTTCTTTCAATCTTTCAATCTTTCTTTGATTCTTTCTTTCAATATTTCAATCTTTCAATCTTTCTTTCATTCTTTCTTTCAATCTTTCAATCTTTCTTTCATTCTTTCTTTCAATCTTTCGTACTTTCAATTTTTCTATCTTTCAATATTTCTTCCAATCGTTCAATCTTTCTTTCAATCTTTCTTTCAATCTTTCTTTCATTTTTTATTTTAATCTTTCAATCTTTCTTTAATTGTTTCTTTCAATCTTTCTGTCTTTCAATATTTCTTTCAATCTTTCAATCTTTCTTTTTTTTTCAATCTTTCTTTCAATCTTTCTTTTATTCTATCTTTAAATCTTTGTTTTTTCAATCTTTCTTGCAATCTTTCTTTCAGTCTTTCAATCTGTCTTTCAAACTTTCAATCTTTCTTTCAATCTTTCAATCTTTCAATCTTTCTTTCAATTTTTCTTTCAATCTTTCAGTCTTTCTTTCATTCTTTCTTTCAATCTTTCAATCTTTCAATCCTTCTTTCATTCTTTCTTTCAATCTTTCAATCTTTCTTTCAATATTTCTTTCAATCTTTCTTTCTGTCAATCTTTCTTTCCATCTTTCTTTCATTCTTTCCTTCAGTCTTTCAATCTTTCTTTCAATCTTTCTTTCAATTTTTCTTTCAATCTTTCTTTCATTCTTTCCTTCAATCTTTCAATCTTTCTTTCAATCTTTCAATCTTTCAATTTTTCTTTCATTCTTTCTTTCAATCTTTATTACTTTCAATCTGTCTTTCAATCTTTCTTTCATTCTTTCTTTCAATCTTTCTTTCAATCTTTCTTTCATTCTTTCTTTCAATCTTTCAATCTTTCTTTGAATATTTCTTTCAATCTTTCTTACTTTCAATCTTTCTTTCTTTAAATCTTTCTTTCAATCTTTCTTTCAAACATTCAATCTTTATTTCAATCTTTCAATCTTTCTTTCAATCTTTCTTTCAATATTTCAATCTTTCTTCATTCTTTCATTCAATCTTTCAATCTTTCTTTAATTCTTTCTTTCAATTTTTCTATCTTTCAAAATTTCTTCCAATCTTTCAATCTTTCTTTTGTTATTCTTTCAATCTTTCTTTCTTTCAATCTTCTTTCCTTCTATCTTTCAATCTTTCTTTCATTCTTTCTTTCAATCTTTCTTTTTTCAAACTTTCTTGCAAACTTTCTTTCAATTGTTTAATCTTTCAATCTTTCTTTCATTCTTTCTTTCAATCTTTCAATCTCTCTTTCATTCTTTCTTTCAATCTTTCTTACTTTCAATTTTTCTATCTTTCAAAATTTCTTCCAATCGTTCAATCTTTCTTTCATTATTTCTTTCAATCTTTCTTTCTTTCAATCTTTCTTTCCATCTTTCTTTCAATCTTTCTTTCATTCTTTCTTTCAATCTTTCAATCTTTCAATCTTTCTTTCATTCTTTCTTTCAATCTTTCAATCTTTCTTTCAATCTTTCTTTCCATCTTTCTTTCCATCTTTCTTTTATTCTTTCCTTCAGTCTTTCAATCTTTCTTTCAATCTTTCTTTCGTTCAATCTTTCTTTCATTATTTCTTTCAATCTTTCTTTCTTTCAATCTTTCTTTCCATCTTTCTTTCAATCTTTATTTCATTCTTTCTTTCAATGTTTCTTTTTTCAATATTTCTTTCAATCAGTCAATTTTTCTTTCATTCTTTCTTTCAATCGTTCTTTCATTCTTTCTTTCAATCTTTCAATCTTTCTTTAAATATTTCAATCATTCAATCTTTCTTTCAATCGTTCAATCTTTCTTTCATTCTTTCTTTAAATATTTCAATCTTTCAATCTTTCTTTCATTCTTTCTTTCAATCTTTCAATCTTTCTTTCATTCTTTCTTTAAAATCTTTCTTACTTTCAATTTTTCTCTTTCAATATTTCTTCCAATCGTTCAACCTTTCTTTCATTATTTCTTTCAATCTTTCTTTTATCTCTTCCAATCTTTCTTTCTTTCAATCTTTCTTTTATCTCTTTCAATCTTTCTTTCTTTCAATCTTTCTTTCCATCTTTCTTTCATTCTTTCTTTCAATCTTTCTTTTTTCAATCTTTCTTTCAATCTTTCTTTCATTCATTCTTTCATTCTATCTTTCTTTCAATCGTTCTTTCTTTCTTTTAGTCTTTCTTTCATTCTTTCTTTTAATATTTCAATCTTTCTTTCATTCTTTCTGTCAATCTTTCTTTCATTCTTTCTTTCATTCTTTCTTTTAATCTTTCTTTCAATCGTTCTTTCTTTCTTTTAGTCTTTCTTCCATTCTTTCCGTCAGTCTTTCATTCTTTCTTTCAATCTTTCTTTTTTCAATCTTTCTTGCAATCGTTCTTTCAATTGTTTAATCTTTCAATCTTTCTTTCATTCTTTCTTTCAGTCTTTCAATCTTTTTTTCAATCTTTCTTTCATTCTTTCTTTCAATCTTTCTGTCCGTCATTCTTTCTTTCAGTCTTTCTTTCATTCTTTATTTCAATCTTTGCTTCATTCTTTCTTTCAATCTTTGATTCAATCTTTCTTTCAATCTTTCTTTCAATCTTTCTTTCAATCTTTCTTTCAATTGTTCTTTCATTCTTTATTTTAATCTTTCAATCTTTCTTTAATTGTTTCTTTCAATCTTTCTGTCTTTCAATATTTCTTTCAATCTTTCAATCTTTCTTTTTTTTCAATCTTTCTTTCAATCTTTCTTTTATTCTATCTTTAAATCTTTCTGTTTTTTCAATCTTTCTTGCAATCTTTCTTTCAGTCTTTCAATCTGTCTTTCAAACTTTCAATCTTTCTTTCAATCTTTCAATTTTTCTTTCAATCTTTCAGTCTTTCTTTCATTCTTTCTTTCAATCTTTCAATCTTTCTTTCATTCTTTCTTTCAATCTTTCAATCTTTCTGTCAATCTTTCTTTCCATCTTTCTTTCCATCTTTCTTTCATTCTTTCCTTCAGTCTTTCAATCTTTCTTTCAATTTGTCTTTCAATCTTTCTTTCATTCTTTCCTTCAATCTTTCAATCTTTCTTTCAATCTTCCTTTCAATCTTTCATTCATTCCTTCTTTCAATCTTTCAATCTTTCTTTCATTATTTCTTTCAATCTTTTTTACTTTCAATCTTTCTTTCTTTCAATCTTTCTTTCAAACTTTCATTCTTTATTTCAATATTTCAATCGTTCAATCTTTCTTTCATTCTTTCTTTCAATCTTTCTTTCAATCTTTCAATCTTTCTTTCAAACTTTCATTCTTTATTTCAATATTTCAATCTTTCAATCTTTCTTTCATTCTTTCTTTCAATATTTCAATCTTTCAATCTTTCTTTCATTCTTTCTTTCAATCTTTCAATCTTTCTTTAATTCTTTCTTTCAATCTTTCTTTCTTTCAATTTTTCTATCTTTCAATATTTCTTCAAATCTTTCAATCTTTCTTTTGTTATTCTTTCAATCTTTCTTTCTTTCAATCTTTCTTTCCATCTATCTTTCAATCTTTCTTTCATTCTTTCTTTCAATCTTTCGTACTTTCAATTTTTCTATCTTTCAATATTTCTTCCAATCGTTCAATCTTTCTTTCAATCTTTCTTTCAATCTTTCTTTCATTCTTTATTTTAATCTTTCAATCTTTCTTTAATTGTTTCTTTCAATCTTTCTGTCTTTCAATATTTCTTTCAATCTTTCAATGTTTCTTTTTTTTTCAATCTTTCTTTAAATCTTTCTTTTATTCTATCTTTAAATCTTTGTTTTTTCAATCTTTCTTTCATTCTTTCTTTCAATCTTTCTTTCAATATTTCTTTCAATCTTTCTTTCTTTCCATCTTTCTTTCCATCTTTCTTTCATTCTTTCCTTCAGTCTTTCAATCTTTCTTTCAATTTTTCTTTCAATCTTTCTTTCATTCTTTCCTTCAATCTTTCAATCTTTCTTTCAATCTTTCATTCATTCTTTCTTTCAATCTTTCAATCATTCTTTCTATCTATCTTTCAATCTTTCTTTCATTCGTTCAATCTTTCTTTCAATCTTTCTTTCAAACTTTCAATCTTTATTTCAATCTTTCTTTTTTCAATCTTTCTTTCAATTTTTCTTCCGTTCTTTCTTTCAATCTTTCAATCTTTCTTTCTTTTTTCAATCTTTCTTTCATTCTTTCTATAAATCTTTCTTTCTTTCAATCTTTCTTTCAATTTTTCAATCTTTCAATCTTTCTTTAAATCTTTTATTCATTCTTTCTTTCAGTCTTTCAATCTTTCTTTCAATCTTTCTTTCAATCTTTCAATCTTTCAATTTTTCTTTCATTCTTTCTTTCAATCTTTCTTACTTTCAATCTTTCTTTCTTTAAATCTTTCTTTCAATCTTTCTTTCAAACTTTCAATCTTTATTTCAATATTTCAATCTTTCTTTCTTTAAATCTTTCTTTCAATCTTTCTTTCAAACATTCAATCTTTATTTCAATCTTTCAATCTTTCAATCTTTCTTTCAATCTTTCAATCTTTCAATCTTTCTTTCATTCTTTCATTCAATCTTTCAATCTTTCTTTAATTCTTTCTTTCAATCTTTCTTTCTTTCAATTTTTCTATCTTTCAAAATGTCTTCCAATCTTTCAATCTTTCTTTTGTTATTCTTTCAATCTTTCTTTCCTTCTATCTTTCAATCTTTCTTTCATTCTTTCAATCTTTATTTCAATCTTTCTTTCAATCTTTCAATATTTCTTTCAATATTTCTTTCAATCTTTCTTTCTTTCAATCTTTCTTTCCATCTTTCTTTCATTCTTTCCTTCAGTCTTTCAATCTTTATTTCAATCTTTCTTTCAATCTTTCTTTTTTCAATCTTTCTTTCAATTTTTCTTCCGTTCTTTCTTTCAATCTTTCAATCTTTCTTTCAATCTTTCTTTCTTTTTTCAATCTTTCTTTCATTCTTTCTATAAATCTTTCTTTCTTTCAATCTTTCTTTCAATTTTTCAATCTTTCAATCTTTCTTTAAATCTTTTATTCATTCTTTCTTTCAGTCTTTCAATCTTTCTTTCAATCTTTCTTTCAATCTTTCAATCTTTCAATTTTTCTTTCATTCTTTCTTTCAATCTTTCTTACTTTCAATCTTTCTTTCTTTAAATCTTTCTTTCAATCTTTCTTTCAAACTTTCAATCTTTATTTCAATATTTCAATCTTTCTTTCTTTAAATCTTTCTTTCAATCTTTCTTTCAAACATTCAATCTTTATTTCAATCTTTCAATCTTTCTTTCAATCTTTCTTTCAATATTTCAATCTTTCAATCTTTCTTTCATTCTTTCATTCAATCTTTCAATCTTTCTTTAATTCTTTCTTTCAATCGTTCTTTCTTTCAATTTTTCTATCTTTCAAAATTTCTTCCAATCTTTCAATCTTTCTTTTGTTATTCTTTCAATCTTTCTTTCTTTCAATCTTTCTTTCCATCTATCTTTCAATCTTTCTTTCATTCTTTCAATCTTTCAATCTTTCTTTCAATATTTCTTTCAATCTTTCTTTCTTTCATTCTTTCCTTCAGTCTTTCCATTTTTATTTCAATCTTTCTTTCAATCTTTCTTTTTTCAATCTTTCTTTCAATTTTTCTTCCGTTCTTTCTTTCAATCTTTCAATCTTTCTTTCAATCTTTCTTTCTTTTTTCATTCTTTCTATAAATCTTTCTTTCTTTCAATCTTTCTTTCAATCTTTCAATCTTTCAATCTTTCTTTAAATCTTTTATTCATTCTTTCTTTCAGTCTTTCAATCTTTCTTTAAATCTTTCTTTCAATCTTTCTTTCCATCTATCTTTCAATCTTTCTTTCATTCTTTCAATCTTTATTTCAATCTTTCTTTCAATCTTTCAATCTTTCTTACAATATTTCTTTCAATCTTTCTTTCTTTCAATCTTTCTTTCCATCTTTCCTTCAGTCTTTCCATCTTTATTTCAATCTTTCTTTAAATCTTTCTTTCAATCTTTCTTTCAATCTTTCAATCTTTCAATTTTTCTTTCATTCTTTCTTTCAATCTTTATTACTTTCAATCTTTCTTTCATTCTTTCTTTCAATCTTTCAATCTTTCTTTGAATATTTCTTTCAATCTTTCTTACTTTCAATATTTCTTTCTTAAAATCTTTCTTTCAATCTTTCTTTCAAACTTTCAATCTTCATTTCAATATTTCAAACTTTCTTTCTTTAAATCTTTCTTTCAATCTTTCTTTCAAACTTTCAATCTTTATTTCAATCTTTCAATCTTTCAATCTTTCTTTCAATCTTTCAATCTTTCTTTCATTCTTTCTTTCAATATTTCAATCTTTCAATCTTTCTTTCATTCTTTCTTTCAATCTTTCAATCTTTCTTTAATTCTTTCTTTCAATCTTTCTTTCTTTCAATTTTTCTATATTTCAATATTTCTTCCAATCTTTCAATCTTTATTTCAATCTTTGTTTTTTCAATCTTTTTTGCAATCTTTCTTTCAATTGTTTTATCTTACAATCTTTCTTTCATTCTTTCTTTCAGTCTTTCAATCTTTTTTTCAATCTTTCTTTCAATCTTTCAATCTTTCTTTGATTCTTTCTTTCAATATTTCAATCTTTCAATCTTTCTTTCATTCTTTCTTTCAATCTTTCAATCTTTCTTTCATTCTTTCTTTCAATCTTTCGTACTTTCAATTTTTCTATCTTTCAATATTTCTTTCAATCGTTCAATCTTTCTTTCAATCTTTCTTTCATTTTTTATTTTAATCTTTCAATCTTTCTTTAATTGTTTCTTTCAATCTTTCTGTCTTTCAATATTTCTTTCAATCTTTCAATCTTTCTTTTTTTTTCAATCTTTCTTTCAATCTTTCTTTTATTCTATCTTTAAATCTTTGTTTTTTCAATCTTTCTTGCAATCTTTCTTTCAGTCTTTCAATCTGTCTTTCAAACTTTCAATCTTTCTTTCAATCTTTCAATCTTTCTTTCAATTTTTCTTTCAATCTTTCAGTCTTTCTTTCATTCTTTCTTTCAATCTTTCAATCCTTCTTTCATTCTTTCTTTCAATCTTTCAATCTTTCTTTCAATATTTCTTTCAATCTTTCTTTCTGTCAATCTTTCTTTCCATCTTTCTTTCATTCTTTCCTTCAGTCTTTCAATCTTTCTTTCAATCTTTCTTTCAATTTTTCTTTCAATCTTTCTTTCATTCTTTCCTTCAATCTTTCAATCTTTCTTTCAATCTTTCAATCTTTCAATTTTTCTTTCATTCTTTCTTTCAATCTTTATTACTTTCAATCTGTCTTTCAATCTTTCTTTCATTCTTTCTTTCAATCTTTCTTTCAATCTTTCTTTCATTCTTTCTTTCAATCTTTCAATCTTTCTTTGAATATTTCTTTCAATCTTTCTTACTTTCAATCTTTCTTTCTTTAAATCTTTCTTTCAATCTTTCTTTCAAACATTCAATCTTTATTTCAATCTTTCAATCTTTCTTTCAATCTTTCTTTCAATATTTCAATCTTTCTTTCATTCTTTCATTCAATCTTTCAATCTTTCTTTAATTCTTTCTTTCAATTTTTCTATCTTTCAAAATTTCTTCCAATCTTTCAATCTTTCTTTTGTTATTCTTTCAATCTTTCTTTCTTTCAATCTTTCTTTCCTTCTATCTTTCAATCTTTCTTTCATTCTTTCTTTCAATCTTTCTTTTTTCAAACTTTCTTGCAAACTTTCTTTCAATTGTTTAATCTTTCAATCTTTCTTTCATTCTTTCTTTCAATCTTTCAATCTTTCTTTCATTCTTTCTTTCAATCTTTCTTACTTTCAATTTTTCTATCTTTCAAAATTTCTTCCAATCGTTCAATCTTTCTTTCATTATTTCTTTCAATCTTTCTTTCTTTCAATCTTTCTTTCCATCTTTCTTTCAATCTTTCTTTCATTCTTTCTTTCAATCTTTCAATCTTTCAATCTTTCTTTCATTCTTTCTTTCAATCTTTCAATCTTTCTTTCAATCTTTCTTTCCATCTTTCTTTTATTCTTTCCTTCAGTCTTTCAATCTTTCTTTCAATCTTTCTTTCGTTCAATCTTTCTTTCATTATTTCTTTCAATCTTTCTTTCTTTCAATCTTTCTTTCCATCTTTCTTTCAATCTTTATTTCATTCTTTCTTTCAATGTTTCTTTTTTCAATATTTCTTTCAATCAGTCAATTTTTCTTTCATTCTTTCTTTCAATCGTTCTTTCATTCTTTCTTTCAATCTTTCAATCTTTCTTTAAATATTTCAATCATTCAATCTTTCTTTCAATCGTTCAATCTTTCTTTCATTCTTTCTTTAAATATTTCAATCTTTCAATCTTTCTTTCATTCTTTCTTTCAATCTTTCAATCTTTCTTTCATTCTTTCTTTAAAATCTTTCTTACTTTCAATTTTTCTCTTTCAATATTTCTTCCAATCGTTCAACCTTTCTTTCATTATTTCTTTCAATCTTTCTTTTATCTCTTTCAATCTTTCTTTCTTTCAATCTTTCTTTTATCTCTTTCAATCTTTCTTTCTTTCAATCTTTCTTTCCATCTTTCTTTCATTCTTTCTTTCAATCTTTCTTTCAATCTTTCTTTCATTCATTCTTTCATTCTATCTTTCTTTCAATCGTTCTTTCTTTCTTTTAGTCTTTCTTTCATTCTTTCTTTTAATATTTCAATCTTTCTTTCATTCTTTCTGTCAATCTTTCTTTCATTCTTTCTTTCATTCTTTCTTTTAATCTTTCTTTCAATCGTTCTTTCTTTCTTTTAGTCTTTCTTTCATTCTTTCCGTCAGTCTTTCATTCTTTCTTTCAATCTTTCTTTTTTCAATCTTTCTTGCAATCGTTCTTTCAATTGTTTAATCTTTCAATCTTTCTTTCATTCTTTCTTTCAGTCTTTCAATCTTTTTTTCAATCTTTCTTTCATTCTTTCTTTCAATCTTTCTGTCCGTCATTCTTTCTTTCAGTCTTTCTTTCATTCTTTATTTCAATCTTTGCTTCATTCTTTCTTTCAATCTTTCATTCAATCTTTCTTTCAATCTTTCTTTCAATCTTTCTTTCAATTGTTCTTTCATTCTTTATTTTAATCTTTCAATCTTTCTTTAATTGTTTCTTTCAATCTTTCTGTCTTTCAATATTTCTTTCAATCTTTCAATCTTTCTTTTTTTTTCAATCTTTCTTTCAATCTTTCTTTTATTCTATCTTTAAATCTTTCTGTTTTTTCAATCTTTCTTGCAATCTTTCTTTCAGTCTTTCAATCTGTCTTTCAAACTTTCAATCTTTCTTTCAATCTTTCAATTTTTCTTTCAATCTTTCAGTCTTTCTTTCATTCTTTCTTTCAATCTTTCAATCTTTCAATCTTTCTTTCATTCTTTCTTTCAATCTTTCAATCTTTCTTTCAATATTTCTTTCAATCTTTCTTTCTGTCAATCTTTCTTTCCATCTTTCTTTCCATCTTTCTTTCATTCTTTCCTTCAGTCTTTCAATCTTTCTTTCAATTTTTCTTTCAATCTTTCTTTCATTCTTTCCTTCAATCTTTCAATCTTTCTTTCAATCTTTCTTTCAATCTTTCATTCATTCCTTCTTTCAATCTTTCAATCTTTCTTTCATTATTTCTTTCAATCTTTTTTACTTTCAATCTTTCTTTCTTTCAATCTTTCTTTCAAACTTTCATTCTTTATTTCAATATTTCAATCTTTCTTTCATTCTTTCTTTCAATCTTTCTTTCAATCTTTCAATCTTTCTTTCAAACTTTCATTCTTTATTTCAATATTTCAATCTTTCAATCTTTCTTTCATTCTTTCTTTCAATATTTCAATCTTTCAATCTTTCTTTCATTCTTTCCTTCAATCTTTCAATCTTTCTTTAATTCTTTCTTTCAATTTTTCTATCTTTCAATATTTCTTCAAATCTTTCAATCTTTCTTTTGTTATTCTTTCAATCTTTCTTTCTTTCAATCTTTCTTTCCATCTATCTTTCAATCTTTCTTTCAATCTTTCGTACTTTCAATTTTTCTATCTTTCAATATTTCTTCCAATCGTTCAATCTTTCTTTCAATCTTTCTTTCAATCTTTCTTTCATTCTTTATTTTAATCTTTCAATCTTTCTTTAATTGTTTCTTTCAATCTTTCTGTCTTTCAATATTTCTTTCAATCTTTCAATGTTTCTTTTTTTTTCAATCTTTCTTTCAATCTTTCTTTTATTCTATCTTTAAATCTTTGTTTTTTCAATCTTTTTTGCAATCTTTCTTTCAGTCTTTCAATCTGTCTTTCAAACTTTCAATCTTTCTTTCAATCTTTCAATCTTTCAATCTTTCAATCTTTCTTTCAATTTTTCTTTCAATCTTTCAGTCTTTCTTTCAATCTTTCAATCTTTCAATCTTTCTTTCATTCTTTCTTTCAATCTTTCAATCTTTCTTTCAATATTTCTTTCAATCTTTCTTTCTTTCCATCTTTCTTTCATTCTTTCCTTCAGTCTTTCAATCTTTCTTTCAATCTTTCTTTCAATTTTTCTTTCAATCTTTCTTTCATTCTTTCCTTCAATCTTTCAATCTTTCTTTCAATCTTTCATTCATTCTTTCTTTCAATCTTTCAATCTTTCTTTCTATCTATCTTTCAATCTTTCTTTCATTCGTTCAATCTTTATTTCAATCTTTCTTTCAATCGTTCAATCTTTCTTTCATTCTTTCTTTAAATATTTCAATCTTTCAATCTTTCTTTCAATCTTTCAATCTTTCTTTCATTTTTTCTTTCAATCTTTCTTACTTTCAATTTTTCTCTTTCAATATTTCTTCCAATCGTTCAATCTTTCTTTCAATCTTTCTTTTATCTCTTTCAATCTTTCTTTCTTTCAATCTTTCTTTCCATCTTTCTTTCATTCTTTCTTTCAATCTTTCTTTTTTCAATCTTTCTTGCAATCTTTCTTTCAATTGTTTAATCTTTCAATCTTTCTTTCATTCTTTCTGTCAATCGTTCTTTCTTTCTTTTAGTCTTTCTTTCATTCTTTCTTTTAATCTTTCAATCTTTCTTTCATTGTTTCTTTCAATCTTTCTTTCATTCTTTCTTTCAATCTTTCTTTCAATCGTTCTTTCTTTCTTTTAGTCTTTCTTTCAATCTTTCAATTTTTCAATCTTTCTTTCATTCTTTCTTTTAATCTTTCAATCTTTCTTTCATTCTTTCCGTCAGTCTTTCATTCTTTCTTTCAATCTTTCTTTTTTCAATCTTTCTTGCAATCGTTCTTTCAATTGTTTAATCTTTCAATCTTTCTTTCATTCTTTCTTTCAGTCTTTCAATCTTTTTTTCAATCTTTCTTTCATTCTTTCTTTCAATCTTTCTGTCCGTCATTCTTTCTTTCAGTCTTTCTTTCATTCTTTATTTCAATCTTTGTTTCATTCTTTCTTTCAATCTTTCATTCAATCTTTCTTTCAATCTTTCTTTCAATCGTTCTTTCATTCTTTATTTTAATCTTTCAATTTTTCTTTAATTGTTTCTTTCAATCTTTCTGTCTTTCAATATTTTTTCAATCTTTCAATCTTTCTTTTTTTTTCAATCTTTCTTTCAATCTTTCTTTTATTCTATCTTTAAATCTTTCTGTTTTTTCAATCTTTCTTGCAATCTTTCTTTCAGTCTTTCAATCTGTCTTTCAAACTTTCAATCTTTCTTTCAATCTTTCAATCTTTCTTTCAATTTTTCTTTCAATCTTTCATTCTTTCTTTCAATCTTTCAATCTTTCAATCTTTCAATCTTTCTTTCATTCTTTCTTTCAATCTTTCAATCTTTCAATCTTTCTTTCATTCTTTCTTTCAATCTTTCAATCTTTCTTTCATTCTTTCTTTCAATCTTTCAATCTTTCAATTTTTCTATCTTTCAATATTTCTTCCAATCGTTCAATCTTTCTTTCATTATTTCTTTCAGTCTTTCAATCTGTCTTTCAAACTTTCAATCTTTCTTTCAATCTTTCAATCTTTCTTTCAATTTTTCTTTCATTCTTTCTTTCTTTCTGTCAATCTTTCTTTCCATCTTTCTTTCCATCTTTCTTTCATTCTTTCCTTCAGTCTTTCAATCTTTCTTTCAATCTTTCTTTCAATTTTTCTTTCAATCTTTCTTTCATTCTTTCCTTCAATCTTTCAATCTTTCATTCAGTCCTTCTTTCAATCTTTCAATCTTTCTTTCATTATTTCTTTCAATCTTTTTTACTTTCAATCTTTCTTTCTTTAAATCTTTCTTTCAATCTTTCTTTCAAACTTTCATTCTTTATTTCAATATTTCAATCGTTCAATCTTTCTTTCATTCTTTCTTTCAATCTTTCTTTCAATCTTTCAATCTTTCTTTCAATGTTTCTTTAAATCTTTCTTTCAAACTTTCATTCTTTATTTCAATATTTCAATCGTTCAATCTTTCTTTCATTCTTTCTTTCAATCTTTCTTTCAATCTTTCTTTCAATCTTTCTTTCTTTAAATCTTTCTTTCAATCTTTCTTTCAAACTTTCAATCTTTATTTCAATCTTTCAATCTTTCAATATTTCTTTCATTCTTTCTTTCAATATTTCAATCTTTCTTTCATTCTTTCTTTCAATCTTTCAATCTTTCTTTAATTCTTTCTTTCAATTTTTCTATCTTTCAATATTTCTTCAAATCTTTCAATCTTTATTTCTTTAAATCTTTCTTTCAATCTTTCTTTCAAACTTTCAATCTTTATTTCAATCTTTCAATCTTTCAATATTTCTTTCATTCTTTCTTTCAATATTTCAATCTTTCTTTCATTCTTTCTTTCAATCTTTCAATCTTTCTTTAATTCTTTCTTTCAATTTTTCTATCTTTCAATATTTCTTCAAATCTTTCAATCTTTCTTTTGTTATTCTTTCAATCTTTCTTTCATTCTTTCTTTCAATCTTTCGTACTTTCAATTTTTCTATCTTTCAATATTTCTTCCAATTGTTCAATCTTTCTTTCAATCTTTCTTTCATTCTTTATTTTAATCTTTCAATCTTTCTTTAATTGTTTCTTTCAATCTTTCTGTCTTTCAATCTTTCTTTCAATCTTTCAATCTTTCTTTTTTTTTCAATCTTTCTTTCAATCTTTCTTTTATTCTATCTTTAAATCTTTGTTTTTTCAATCTTTCTTTTAGTCTTTCAATCTGTCTTTCAAACTTTCAATCTTTCTTTCAATCTTTCAATCTTTCAATTTTTCTTTCAATCTTTCAGTCTTTCTTTCATTCTTTCTTTCAATCTTTCAATCTTTCTTTCATTCTTTCTTTCAATCTTTCAATCTTTCTTTCAATATTTCTTTCAATCTTTCTTTCTGTCAATCTTTCTTTCCATCTTTCTTTCCATCTTTCTTTCATTCTTTCCTTCAGTCTTTCAATCTTTCTTTCAATCTTTCTTTCAATTTTTCTTTCAATCTTTCTTTCATTCTTTCCTTCAATCTTTCATTCATTCCTTCTTTCAATATTTCAATCTTTCTTTCATTATTTCTGTCAATCTTTTTTACTTTCAATCTTTCTTTCTTTAAATCTTTCTTTCAATCTTTCTTTCAAACTTTCATTCTTTATTTCAATATTTCAATCGTTCAATCTTTCTTTCATTCTTTCAATGTTTCTTTCAATCTTTCTTTCTTTAAATCTTTCTTTCAAACTTTCAATCTTTATTTCAATCTTTCAATCTTTCAATCTTTCATTCATTCTTTCTTTCAATATTTCAATCTTTCTTTCAATCTTTCTTTCAATCTTTCAATCTTTCTTTAATTCTTTCTTTCAATCTTTCTTTCATTCTTTCCTTCAATCTTTCAATCTTTCTTTCAATCTTTCATTCATTCTTTCTTTCAATCTTTCAATCTTTCTTTCTATTTATCTTTCAATCTTTCTTTCATTCGTTCAATCTTTATTTCAATCTTTCTTTCAATCTTTCAATCTTTCTTTCAATCTTTCTTTCTTTCAATCTTTCTTTCCATCTTTCAATATTTCTTTCAATCTTTCTTTTTTTCAATCTTTTTTAAAATCTTTCGTTTATTCTTTCTTTTATTCTTTCTTTCAATCTTTCAATCTTTCTTTCAATCTTTCTTTCTTTTTTCAATCTTTTTTTCATTCTTTCTATAAATCTTTCTTTCTTTCATTCTTTCTTTGAATCTTTCAATCTTTCAATCTTTCTTTAAATCTTTCTTTATATCTTTCTTTAAATCTTTCAATCTTTCAATTTTTCTTTCATTCTTTCTTTTAATCTTTCAATCTTTCTTTCATTCTTTCTTTCAATCTTTCTAACTTTCAATCTTTCTTTCATTCTTTCTTTCAATCTTTCTTTTTTCAATATTTCTTTCAATCTGTCAATTTTTCTTTCATTCTTTCATTCTTTTTTCAATCGTTCTTTCATTCTTTCTTTCAATCTTTCAATCTTTCTTTAAATATTTCAATCTTTCAATCTTTCTTTCAATATTTCAATCTTTCTTTTGTTATTTCTTTCAATCTTTCTTTCTTTCAATCTCTCTTTCCATCTTTCTTTCAATCTTTCTATTTTCAATCTTTCTTGCAATCTTTCTTTCAATTGTTTAATCTTTCAATCTTTCTTTCATTCTTTCTTTCAGTCATTCAATCTTTTTTTCAATCTTTCTTTCATTCTTTCTTTCAGTCTTTCTGTCTGTCATTCTTTCTTTCAGTCTTTCTTTCAATCATTCAATCTTTCAATCTTTCTTTCTTTCAATCTTTCTTTCTATCTTTCTTTCAATCTTTCTTTCATACTTTATTTCAATCTTTCTTTCATTCTTTCTTTCAATCTTTCTTTCAATCTTTCTATCAATCTTTCAATCTTTCTTTCAATATTTCTTTCAATCTTTCTTTCTTTCAATCTTTCTTTCTTTCAATCTTTCTTTCCATCTTTATTTCATTCTTTCCTTCAGTCTTTCAATCTTTATTTCAATCTTTCTTTTTTTCAATCTTTTTTTAAATCTTTCTTTCATTCTTTCTATAAATCTTTCTTTCTTTCAATCTTTCTTTCAATCTTTCAATCTTTCAATCTTTCTTTAAATCTTTTATTCATTCTTTCTTTCAGTCTTTCAAACTTTCTTTAAATCTTTCTTTCAATCTTTCAATCTTTCAGTTTTTCTTTCATTCTTTCTTTCAATCTTTATTACTTTCAATCTTTCTTTCAATCTTTCTTACTTTCATTCTCTCTTTCTTTCAATATTTCTTTCAATCTTTCAATCTTTCTTTCATTCTTTCATTCTTTCTTTCAATCGTTCTTTCATTCTTTCTTTCAATCTTTCATTCTTTCTTTCAGTCTTTTAACCTTTCTTAAAATCTTTCTTTCAATCTTTCTTTCAAGCTTTCAATCTATCTTTCAATCTTTCTTTCAATCATTCAATCTTTCAATCTTTCTTTCTTTCAATCTTTCTTTCTATCTTTCTTTCAATCTTTCTTTCATTCTTTATTTCAATCTTTGTTTCATTCTTTCTTTCAATCTTTCTTTCTTTCAGTCTTTCTTTCAATCATTCAATCTTTCAATCTTTCTTTCTTTCGATCTTTCTTTCAATCTTTCTTTCATTCTTTATTTCAATCGTTCTTTCAGTCTTTCATTCTTTCTTTCAATCTTTCAATCTTTCATTCATTCTTTCTTTCAATCTTTCTTTCTTTCCATCTTTATTTCATTCTTTCCTTCAGTCTTTCAATCTTTATTTCAATCTTTCTTTCAATCTTTCTTTTTTTCAATCTTTTTTTAATCTTTCTTTCATTCTTTCTTTCAATCTTTCAATCTTTCTTTCAATCTTTCTTTCTTTTTTCAATCTTTCTTTCATTCTTTCTATAAATCTTTCTTTCTTTCAATCTTTCAATCTTTCTTTAAATCTTTTATTCATTCTTTCTTTCAGTCTTTCAATCTTTCTTTAAATCTTTCTTTCAATCGTTCAATCTTTCAGTTTTTCTTTCATTCTTTCTTTCAATCTTTATTACTTTCAATCTTTCTTTCAATCTTTCTTACTTTCATTCTCTCTTTCTTTCAATATTTCTTTCAATCTTTCAATCTTTCAATCTTTCAATCTTTCTTTCATTCTTTCATTCTTTCTTTCAATCGTTCTTTCATTCTTTCTTTCAATCTTTCATTCTTTCTTTCAGTCTTTTAACCTTTCTTAAAATCTTTCTTTCAATCTTTCTTTCAAGCTTTCAATCTTTCTTTCAATCTTTCTTTCAATCATTCAATCTTTCAATCTTTCTTTCTTTCAATCTTTCTTTCTATCTTTCTTTCAATCTTTCTTTCATTCTTTATTTCAATCTTTCTTTCATTCTTTCTTTCAATCTTTCTTTCTTTCAATCTTTCTTTCAATCTTTCTTTCAATCGTTCTTTCTTTCATTTAGTCTTTCTTTCAATCTTTCAATTTTTCAATCTTTCTTTCATTCTTTCTTTTAATCTTTCAATCTTTCGGTCATTGTTTCTTTCAATCTTTCTGTCTTTCAATATTTCTTTCAATCTTTCAATCTTTCTCTCTTTTTTCAATCTTTCTTTCAATCTTTATTTTATTCTATCTTTAAATCTTTCTTTTTTTTCAATCTTTCTTGCAATCTTTCTTTCAGTCTTTCAATCTTTCTTTCAAACTTTCAATCTTTCTTTCAATCTTTCAATCTTTCAATCTTTCTTTCAATTTTTCTTTCAATCTTTCAGTCTTTCTTTCATTCTTTCTTTCAATCTTTCAATCTTTCAGTCTTTCAATCTTTCTTTCATTCTTTCTTTCAATCTTTCAATCTTTCTTTCAATATTTCTTTCAATCTTTCTTTCTTTCCATCTTTCTTTCATTCTTTCCTTCAGTCTGTCAATCTTTATTTCAATCTTTCTTTCAATCTTTCTTTCATTCTTTCTTTCAATCTTTCAATCTTTCTTTAAATCTTTCTTTCAATCTTTCTTTCAATCTTTCAATTTTTCTTTCATTCTTTCTTTCAATCTTTATTACTTTCAATCTTTCTTTCAATCTTTCTTTCAATCTTTCTTTCATTCTTTCTTTCAATCTTTCTTTCAATCTTTCTTTCATTCTTTCTTTCAATCTTTCAATCTTTCTTTGAATATTTCTTTCAATCTTTCTTACTTTCAATCTTTCTTTCTTTAAATCTTTCTTTCAATCTTTCTTTCAAACTTTCAATCTTTATTTCAATATTTTAATCTTTCTTTCTTTAAATCTTTCTTTCAATCTTTCTTTCAAACATTCAATCTTTATTTCAATCTTTCAATCTTTCAATCTTTCTTTCAATCTTTCTTTCAATATTTCAATCTTTCAATCTTTCTTTCATTCTTTCATTCAATCTTTCAATCTTTCTTTAATTCTTTCTTTCAATCTTTCTTTCTTTCAATTTTTCTATCTTTCAAAATTTCTTCCAATCTTTCAATCTTTCTTTTGTTATTCTTTCAATCTTTCTTTCTTTCAATCTTTCTTTCCATCTATCTTTCAATCTTTCTTTCATTCTTTCAATCTTTATTTCAATCTTTCTTTCAATCTTTCTTTCTTTCATACTTTCCTTCAGTCTTTCAATCTTTCTTTCAATCTTTCTTTTTTCAATCTTTCTTTCAATTTTTCTTCCGTTCTTTCTTTCAATCTTTCAATCTTTCTTTCTTTTTTCAATCTTTCTTTCATTCTTTCTATAAATCTTTCTTTCTTTCAATCTTTCTTTCAATCTTTCAATCTTTCAATCTTTCTTTAAATCTTTTATTCATTCTTTCTTTCAGTCTTTCAATCTTTCTTTCAATCTTTCAATCTTTCAATTTTTCTTTCATTCTTTCTTTCAATCTTTCTTTCTTTAAATCTTTCTATCAATCTTTCTTTCAAACTTTCAATCTTTATTTCAATATTTCAATCTTTCTTTCTTTAAATCTTTCTTTTAATCTTTCTTTCAAACATTCAATCTTTATTTCAATCTTTCAATCTTTCTTTCAATCTTTCTTTCAATATTTCAATCTTTCTTTCATTCTTTCATTCAATCTTTCAATCTTTCTTTAATTCTTTCTTTCAATCTTTCTTTCAATCTTTCTTTCTTTTTTCATTCTTTCTATAAATCTTTCTTTCTTTCAATCTTTCAATCTTTCAATTTTTCTTTCAATCTTTATTACTTTCAATCTTTCTTTCAATCTTTCTTTGAATATTTCTTTCAATCTTTCTTACTTTCAATCTTTCTTTCTTTAAATCTTTCTTTCAATCTTTCTTTCAAACTTTCAATCTTCATTTCAATATTTCAAACTTTCTTTCTTTAAATCTTTCTTTCAAACTTTCAATCTTTATTTCAATCTTTCAATCTTTCAATCTTTCTTTCAATCTTTCAATCTTTCTTTCATTCTTTCTTTCAATATTTCAATCTTTCAATCTTTCTTTCATTCTTTCTTTCAATCTTTCAATCTTTCTTTAATTCTTTCTTTCAATCTTACTTTCTTTCAATTTTTCTATATTTCAATATTTCTTCCAATCTTTCAATCTTTCTTTCATTCTTTCTTTCAATCTTTCAATCTTTCTTTCATTCTTTCTTTCAATCTTTCAATCTTTCTTTCAATATTTCTTTCAATCTTTCTTTCTGTCAATCTTCTTTCCATCTTTCTTTCATTCTTTCCTTCAGTCTTTCAATCTTTCTTTCAATCTTTCTTTCAATTTTTCTTTCAATCTTTCTTTCATTCTTTCCTTCAATGTTTCAATCTTTCATTCATTCTTTCTTTCAATCTTTCTTTCAATATTTCTTTCAATCTTTTTTACTTTCAATCTTTCTTTCTTTAAATCTTTCTCTCAATCTTTCTTTCAAACTTTCATTATTTATTTCAATATTTCAATCGTTCAATCTTTCTTTCATTCTTTCTTTCAATCTTTCTTTCAATCTTTCAATCTTTCTTTCAATCTTTCTTTCTTTAAATCTTTCTTTCAATCTTTCAATCTTTCTTTCAATATTTCTTTCAATCTTTCTTTCTTTAAATCTTTCTTTCAATCTTTCTTTCAAACTTTCAATCTTTATTTCAATCTTTCAATCTTTCTTTCATTCTTTCTTTCAATATTTCAATCTTTCTTTCATTCTTTCTTTCAATCTTTCAATCTTTCTTTAATTCTTTCTTTCAATCTTTCTTTCTTTCAATTTTTCTATCTTTCAATATTTCTTCAAATCTTTCAATCTTTCTTTTGTTATTCTTTCAATCTTTCTTTCCATCTATCTTTCAATCTTTCTTTCATTCTTTCTTTCAATCTTTCGTACTTTCAATTTTTCTATCTTTCAATATTTCTTCCAATCGTTCAATCTTTCTTTCAATCTTTCTTTAATTGTTTCTTTCAATCTTTCTGTCTTTCAATATTTCTTTCAATCTTTTAATCTTTCTTTTTTTTTCAATCTTTCTTTCAATCTTTCTTTTATTCTATCTTTAAATCTTTGTTTTTTCAATCTTTCTTGCAATCTTTCTTTCAGTCTTTCAATCTGTCTTTCAAACTTTCAATCTTTCTTTCAATCTTTCAATCTTTCAATCTTTCTTTCAATTTTTCTTTCAATCTTTCAGTCTTTCTTTCATTCTTTCTTTCAATCTTTCAATCTTTCAATCTTTCTTTCATTCTTTCTTTCAATCTTTCAATCTTTCTTTCAATATTTCTTTCAATCTTTCTTTCTGTCAATCTTCTTTCCATCTTTCTTTCATTCTTTCCTTCAGTCTTTCAATCTTTCATTCATTCTTTCTTTCAATCTTTCAATCTTTCTTTCAATATTTCTTTCAATCTTTTTTACTTTCAATCTTTCTTTCTTTAAATCTTTCTCTCAATCTTTCTTTCAAACTTTCATTATTTATTTCAATATTTCAATCGTTCAATCTTTCTTTCATTCTTTCTTTCAATCTTTCAATCTTTCTTTCAATATTTCTTTCAATCTTTCTTTCTTTAAATCTTTCTTTCTATCTTTCTTTCAATCTTTCAATCTTTCTTTCATTCTTTCTTTCAATATTTCAATTTTTCAATCTTTCTTTCATTCTTTCTTTTAATCTTTCAATCTTTCTTTCATTGTTTCTTTCAATCTTTCTGTCTTTCAATATTTCATTCAATCTTTCTTTCATTCCTTCTTTCAATCTTTCTTTCAAATTTTCTTTCAATCTTTCTTTTTTCAATATTTCTTTCAATCTTTCTTTCATTCTTTCTTTCAGTCTTTCAAAATTTGTTTCAAACTTTCAATCTTTCTTTCAATCTTTCTTTCAATCTTTCAATCTTCAATCTTTCAATCTATCTTTCAGTCTTTCTTTCAATCATTCAATCTTTCAATCCTTCTTTCAATCTTTCTTTCTTTCAATCTTTCTTTCAATCTTTCTTTCATTCTTTCCTTCAGTCTTTCAATCTTTCTTTCAATCTTTCTTTCATTCTTTCTTTCAATCTTTCTTTCAATCTTTCAATATTTCTTTCAATCTTTCTTACTTTCAATCTTTCTTACTTTCAATCTTTCTTTCTTAAAATCTTTCTTTCAATCTTTATTTCAAACTTTCATTCTTTATTTCAATCTTTCAATCTTTCTTTCATTCTTTCTTTCAATCTTTCAATCTTTCTTTCAATATTTCTTTCAATCTTTCTTTCTTTCAATCTTTCTTTCAAACTTTCAATCTTTATTTCAATCTTTCAATCTTTCTTTCAATCTTTCAATCTTTCTTTCATTCTTTCTTTCAATATTTCAATCTTTCAACCTTTCTTTCATTCTTTCTTTTAATCTTTGAATCTTTCTTTAATTTTTTCTTTCAATCTTTCTTACTTTCAATTTTTCTATCTTTCAATATTTCTTCCAATCTTTCAATCTTTCTTTTGTTATTCTTTCAATCTTTCTTTCTTTCAATCTTTCTATCCATCTATCTATCAATCTTTTTTTCATTCTTTCTTTCAATCTTTCTTTTTTCAATCTTTCTTGCAAACTTTCTTTCAATTGTTTAATCTTTCAATCTTTCTTTCATTCTTTCTTTCAGTCTTTCAATCTTTTTTTCATTCTTTCTTTCAATATTTCAATCTTTCAATCTTTCTGTCATTCTTTTTGTCAATCTTTCAATCTTTCTTTCATTCTTTCTTTCAATCTTTCTTACTTTCAATTTTTCTATCTTTCAATATCTCTTCCAATCGTTCAATCTTTCTTTTATTATTTCTTTCAATCTTTCTTTCTTTCAATCTTTCTTTCCATCTTTCTTTCAATCTTTCTTTCATTCTTTCTTTCAATCTTTCTTTTTTCAATATTTCTTTCAATTTGTCAATTTTTCTTTCATTCTTTCTTTCAATTGTTCTTTCATTCTTTCTTTCAATCTTTCTTTAAATATTTCAATCTTTCCATCTTTCTTTCAATCTTTCAGTCTTTCTTTCATTCTTTCTTTCAATATTTCAATCTTTCAATCTTTCTTTCATTCTTTCTTTCAATCTTTCATTCTTTCTTTCAATCTTTCAATCTTTCAATTTTTCAATCTTTCAATATTTCTTCCAATCGTTCAATCTTTCTTTCATTATTTCTTTCAATCTTTCTTTTGTTATATCTTTCAATCTTTCTTTCTTTCAATCTTTCTTTCCATCTTTCTTTCAATCTTTCTTTCATTCTTTCTTTCAATCTTTCTTTCATTATTTCTTTCAGTCTTTCAATCTTTCTTTCAAACTTTCAATCTTTCTTTCAATCTTTCAGTCGTTCAATCTTTCTTTCAATCTTTCTTTCAATCTTCAATCTTTCAATCTATCTTTCAGTCTTTCAATCTTTCTTTCAAACTTTCAATATTTCTTTCAATCTTTCAGTCGTTCAATCTTTCTTTCAATCTTTCAATCATTCAAACTTTCAATCATTCAATCTTTCAATCTTTCTTTCTTTCAATCTTTCTTTCAATCATTCTTTCATTCTTTCCTTCAGTCTTTCAATCTTTCTTTCATTCTTTCTTTCAATCTTTCTTTCAATCTTTCAATCTTTCTTTCAATATGTCTTTCAATCTTTCTTACTTTCAATCTTTCTTTTTTTAAATCTTTCTTTCAATCTTTCTTTCAAACTTTCATTCTTTATTTCAATCTTTCAATCTTTCAATCTTTCTTTCATTTTTTATTTCAATCTTTCAATCTTTCAATCTTTCTTTCAATCTTTCTTTTTTCAATATTTCTTTCAATCTTTCTTTCATTCTTTCTTTCAGTCTTTCAAAATTTGTTTCAAACTTTCAATCTTTCTTTCAATCTTTCTTTCAATCTTTCAATCTTCAATCTTTCAATCTATCTTTCAGTCTTTCTTTCAATCATTCAATCTTTCAATCCTTCTTTCAATCTTTCTTTCTTTCAATCTTTCTTTCAATCTTTCTTTCATTCTTTCCTTCAGTCTTTCAATCTTTCTTTCAATCTTTCTTTCATTCTTTCTTTCAATCTTTCTTTCAATCTTTCAATATTTCTTTCAATCTTTCTTACTTTCAATCTTTCTTACTTTCAATCTTTCTTTCTTAAAATCTTTCTTTCAATCTTTATTTCAAACTTTCATTCTTTATTTCAATCTTTCAATCTTTCTTTCATTCTTTCTTTCAATCTTTCAATCTTTCTTTCAATATTTCTTTCAATCTTTCTTTCTTTCAATCTTTCTTTCAAACTTTCAATCTTTATTTCAATCTTTCAATCTTTCAATCTTTCTTTCATTCTTTCTTTCAATATTTCAATCTTTCAACCTTTCTTTCATTCTTTCTTTTAATCTTTGAATCTTTCTTTAATTTTTTCTTTCAATCTTTCTTACTTTCAATTTTTCTATCTTTCAATATTTCTTCCAATCTTTCAATCTTTCTTTTGTTATTCTTTCAATCTTTCTTTCTTTCAATCTTTCTATCCATCTATCTATCAATCTTTTTTTCATTCTTTCTTTCAATCTTTCTTTTTTCAATCTTTCTTGCAAACTTTCTTTCAATTGTTTAATCTTTCAATCTTTCTTTCATTCTTTCTTTCAGTCTTTCAATCTTTTTTTCATTCTTTCTTTCAATATTTCAATCTTTCAATCTTTCTGTCATTCTTTTTGTCAATCTTTCAATCTTTCTTTCATTCTTTCTTTCAATCTTTCTTACTTTCAATTTTTCTATCTTTCAATATCTCTTCCAATCGTTCAATCTTTCTTTTATTATTTCTTTCAATCTTTCTTTCTTTCAATCTTTCTTTCCATCTTTCTTTCAATCTTTCTTTCATTCTTTCTTTCAATCTTTCTTTTTTCAATATTTCTTTCAATTTGTCAATTTTTCTTTCATTCTTTCTTTCAATTGTTCTTTCATTCTTTCTTTCAATCTTTCTTTAAATATTTCAATCTTTCCATCTTTCTTTCAATCTTTCAGTCTTTCTTTCATTCTTTCTATCAATATTTCAATCTTTCAATCTTTCTTTCATTCTTTCTTTCAATCTTTCTTTCTTTCAATCTTTCTTTCCATCTTTCTTTCAATCTTTCTTTCATTCTTTCTTTCAATCTTTCTTTCATTATTTCTTTCAGTCTTTCAATCTTTCTTTCAAACTTTCAATCTTTCTTTCAATCTTTCAGTCGTTCAATCTTTCTTTCAATCTTTCTTTCAATCTTCAATCTTTCAATCTATCTTTCAGTCTTTCAATCTTTCTTTCAAACTTTCAATATTTCTTTCAATCTTTCAGTCGTTCAATCTTTCTTTCAATCTTTCAATCATTCAAACTTTCAATCATTCAATCTTTCAATCTTTCTTTCTTTCAATCTTTCTTTCAATCATTCTTTCATTCTTTCCTTCAGTCTTTCAATCTTTCTTTCATTCTTTCTTTCAATCTTTCTTTCAATCTTTCAATCTTTCTTTCAATATGTCTTTCAATCTTTCTTACTTTCAATCTTTCTTTTTTTAAATCTTTCTTTCAATCATTCTTTCAAACTTTCATTCTTTATTTCAATCTTTCAATCTTTCAATCTTTCTTTCATTTTTTATTTCAATCTTTCAATCTTTCAATCTTTCTTTCATTCTTTCTTTCAATCTTTCTTTCAATCTTTCAATCTTTCTTTCAATATTTCTTTCAATCTTTCTTTCTTTCAATCTTTCTTTCAAACTTTCAATCTTTATTTCAATCTTTCTTTCAATATTTCAATCTTTCTTTCATTCTTTCTTTCAATCTTTCAATCCTTCTTTAATTCTTTCTTTCAATCTTTCTTACTTTCAATTTTTCTATCTTTCAATATTTCTTCCAATCTTTCAATCTTTCTTTTGTTATTCTTTCAATCTTTCTTTCTTTCAATCTTTCTATCCATCTATCTATCAATCTTTTTTTCATTCTTTCTTTCAATCTTTCTTTTTTCAATCTTTCTTGCAAACTTTCTTTCAATTGTTTAATCTTTCAATCTTTCTTTCATTCTTTCTTTCAGTCTTTCAATCTTTTTTTCATTCTTTCTTTCAATATTTCAATCTTTCAATCTTTCTGTCATTCTTTTTGTCAATCTTTCAATCTTTCTTTCATTCTTTCTTTCAATCTTTCTTACTTTCAATTTTTCTATCTTTCAATATCTCTTCCAATCGTTCAATCTTTCTTTTATTATTTCTTTCAATCTTTCTTTCTTTCAATCTTTCTTTCCATTTTTCTTTCAATCTTTCTTTCATTCTTTCTTTCAATCTTTCTTTTTTCAATATTTCTTTCAATCTGTCAATTTTTCTTTCATTCTTTCATTCAATTGTTCTTTCATTCTTTCTTTCAATCTTTCTTTAAATATTTCAATCTTTCAATATTTCTTCCAATCTTTCAATCTTTCTTTTGTTATTCTTTCAATCTTTCTTTCTTTCAATCTTTCTATCCATCTATCTTTCAATCTTTCTTTCATTCTTTCTTTCAATCTTTCTTTTTTCAAACTTTCTTGCAAACTTTCTTTCAATTGTTTAATCTTTCATTCTTTCTTTCAGTCTTTCAATCTTTTTTTCATTCTTTCTTTCAATATTTCAATCTTTCTTTCATTCTTTCTTTCAATCTTTCTTTCATTCTTTCTTTCAATCTTTCTTACTTTCAATCTTTCTTTCTTTCAATCTTTCTTTCCATCTTTCTTTCAATCTTTCTTTCATTCTTTCTTTCAATCTTTCAATCTTTCAATCTTTCAATCTTTCTTTCATTCTTTCTTTCAATCTTTCAATCTTTCTTTCAATATTTCTTTCAATCTTTCTTTCCATCTTTCTTTCCATCTTTCTTTCATTCTTTCCTTCAGTCTTTCAATCTTTCTTTCAATCTTTCTTTTTTTTAATCTTTTTTAAAATCTTTCTTTCATGCTTTCTTTCAATCTTTCAATCTTTCTTTCAATCTATCTTTCTTTTTTCAATCTTTATTTCATTCTTTCCATAAATCTTTCTTTCTTTCAATCTTTCTTTCAGTCTTTCAATCTTTCTTTAAATCTATCTTTCATTCTTTCTTTCAATCTTTCAGTCTTTCTTTCATTCTTTCTTTCAATCTTTCTTACTTTCAATTTTTCTATCTTTCAATATTTCTTCCAATCGTTCAATCTTTCTTTCATTATTTCTTTCAATCTTTCTTTCTTTCAATCTTTCTTTCCATCTTTCTTTCAATCTTTCTTTCATTCTTTCTTTCAATGTTTCTTTTTTCAATATTTCTTTCAATCAGTCAATTTTTCTTTCATTCTTTCTTTCAATCGTTCTTTCATTCTTTCTTTCAATCTTTCAATCTTTCTTTAAATATTTCAATCATTCAATCTTTCTTTCAATCTTTCTTTCAATCGTTCAATCTTTCTTTCATTCTTTCTTTAAATATTTCATACTTTCAATCTTTCTTTCATTCTTTCTTTCAATCTTTCAATCTTTCTTTCATTCTTTCTTTCAATCTTTCTTACTTTCAATTTTTCTCTTTCAATATTTCTTCCAATCGTTCAATCTTTCTTTCATTATTTCTTTCAATCTTTCTTTTATCTCTTTCAATCTTTCTTTCTTTCAATCTTTCTTTCCATCTTTCTTTCAATCTTTCTTTCATTCTTTCTTTCAATCTTTCTTTTTTCAATCTTTCTTGCAATCTTTCTTTCAATTGTTTAATCTTTCAATCTTTCTTTCATTCATTCTTTCATTCTTTCTATCAATCTTTCTTTCAATCGTTCTTTCTTTCTTTTAGTCTTTCTTTCATTCTTTCTTTTAATCTTTCAATCTTTCTTTCATTGTTTCTTTCAATCTTTCTTTCATTCTTTCTTTCATTCTTTCTTTCAATCTTTCCTTCAATCGTTCTTTCTTTCTTTTAGTCTTTCTTTCAATCTTTCAATTTTTCAATCTTTCTTTCATTCTTTCTTTTAATCTTTCAATCTTTCTTTCATTCTTTCCTTCAGTCTTTCATTCTTTCTTTCAATCTTTCTTTTTTCAATCTTTCTTGCAATCGTTCTTTCAATTGTTTAATCTTTCAATCTTTCTTTCTTTCAGTCTTTCAATCTTTTTTTCAATCTTTCTTTCATTCTTTCTTTCAATCTTTCTGTCCGTCATTCTTTCTTTCAGTCTTTCTTTCATTCTTTATTTCAATCTTTGTTTCATTCTTTCTTTCAATCTTTCATTCAATCTTTCTTTCAATCTTTCTTTCAATCTTTCTTTCAATCTTTCTTTCAATCGTTCTTTCATTCTTTATTTTAATCTTTCAATCTTTCTTTAATTGTTTCTTTCAATCTTTCTGTCTTTCAATATTTCTTTCAATCTTTCAATCTTTCTTTTTTTTTCAATCTTTCTTTCAATCTTTCTTTTATTCTATCTTTAAATCTTTCTGTTTTTCAATCTTTCTTGCAATCTTTCTTTCAGTCTTTCAATCTGTCTTTCAAACTTTCAATCTTTCTTTCAATCTTTCAATCTTTCAATCTTTCTTTCAATTAATCTTTCAATCTTTCAGTCTTTCTTTCATTCTTTCTTTCAATCTTTCTTTCATTCTTTCTTTCAATCTTTCAATCTTTCTTTCAATATTTCTTTCAATCTTTCTTTCTGTCAATCTTTCTTCCCATCTTTCTTTCATTCATTCCTTCAATCTTTCAATCTTTCTTTCAATCTTTCTTTCAATCTTTCATTCATTCCTTCTTTCAATCTTTCAATCTTTCTTTCAATATTTCTTTCAATCTTTTTTACTCTCAATCTTTCTTTCTCTAAATCTTTCTTTCAATCTTTCTTTCAAACTTTCATTCTTTATTTCAATATTTCAATCGTTCAATCTTTCTTTCATTCTTTCTTTCAATCTTTCTTTCAATCTTTCAATCTTTCTTTCAATGTTTCTTTCAATCTTTCTTTCTTTAAATCTTTCTTTCAATCTTTCTTTCAAACTTTCAATCTTTATTTCAATCTTTCAATCTTTCAATCTTTCTTTCATTCTTTCTTTCAATATTTCAATCTTTCAATCTTTCTTTCATTCTTTCTTTCAATCTTTCAATCTTTCTTTAATTCTTTCTTTCAATCTTTCTTTCTTTCAATTTTTCTATCTTTCAATATTTCTTCCAATCTTTCAATCTTTCTTTTGTTATTCTTTCAATCTTTCTTTCTTTCAATCTTTCTTTCCATCTATCTTTCAATCTTTCTTTCATTCTTTCTTTCAATCTTTCTTTTTTCAATCTTTCTTGCAAACTTTCTTTCAATTGTTTAATCTTTCAATCTTTCTTTCATTCTTTCTTTCAGTCTTTCAATCTTTTTTTCAATCTTTCTTTCAATCTTTCAATCTTTCTTTCTATCTTTCTTTCAATCTTTCTTTCATTCTTTATTTCAATCTTTGTTTCATTCTTTCTTTCAATCTTTCTTTCTTTCAATCTTTCTTTCAATCTTTCTTTCAATCTTTCTTTCAATCTTTCTTTCATTCTTTCTTTTAATCTTTCAATCTTTCTTTCATTGTTTCTTTCAATCCTTCTGTCTTTCAATATTTCTTTCAATCTTTCAATCTTTCTTTCTTTTTTCAATCTTTCTTTCAATCTTTCTTTTATTCTATCTTTAAATCTTTCTTTTTTTTGTAACATGTATTTGTCGAGTTAAGATCATTTTCATCATTGTGTGCACATGTGGGAAAAAACGCATTTTCAGCCGATTTAAACGTCGAAAAGGGGAATTGGTTAAACGCTTCAGTCATTACTCTGTGTGACAGTGTCAGACAGTTTAAATACAATGAATAACTAGTATGTGCTGCTAAAGCGTTGTTTGTCAAACAGTTTTAGGCCCAAACAACATGTATTTGTCGAGGTATGAGCATTTTCAGAACATTGGACGGTTTGCTGTCTAGCTGAATTAGAGAAACACCGAACCATTGTCTCTTCAGAGGTGAATGATTCAGAATGCTGCAGTACAGCATTGAAATTTAATTAATATGATGAACTATTATGTGCTTCCTAAGTTTTTCTCTCAGATTTCTATGCCCATCTAACATGTATTTCTGGAGTTATGATCATTTTCATCATAGTGTGCACACGTGGGAAAAAAATGCATTTTCAGCCGATTTAAACGTCGAAAAGGCGAATTGGTCAAAAGCTTTAGTCATTACTTTGAGTGACAGAGTCAGACAGTTCAAATACAATGATGAACTAGTATATGCTGCTAAAGTGTTGTTTGTCAACCAGTTTTAGGCCCATATAAAATGTATTTGTCGAGTTATGATCATTTTCATCATAGTGTGCACATCTGGGAAAAAACGCATTTTCAGCCGATTTAAACGTCGAAAAGGGGAATTGGTTAAACGCTTCAGTCATTACTCTGTGTGACAGTGTCAGACAGTTTAAATACAATGGTGAACTAGTATATGCTGCTAAAGCGTTGTTTGTCAAACAGTTTTAGGCCCATACAACATGTATTTGTTGAGGTATGAGCATTTTCAGAACTTGTGACGGTTTGCTGTCTAGCTGAATTAGAGAAACACCGAACCATTGTCTCTTCAGCGGTGAATGATTCAGAATGCTGCAGTACAGCATAGAAATTTAATTAATATGATGAACTATTATGTGCTTCTTAAGTGTTTCTCACAGATTTCTAGGCCCATCTAACATGTATTTGTGGAGTTATGATCATTTTCATCATTGTGTGCACATGTGGGAAAAAACGCATTTTCAGCCGATTTAAACGTCGAAAAGGGGAATTGGTTAAACGCTTCAGTCATTAGTCTGTGTGACAGTGTCAGACAGTTTAAATACAATGGTGAACTAGTATATGCTGCTAAAGTGTTGTTTGTCAAACAGTTTTAGGCCCATGTAAAATGTATTTGTCGAGTTATGGTCATTTTCATCATTATGTGCACATGTGGGAAAAAACGCATTTTCAGCCGATTTAAACGTCGAAAAGGGGAATTGGTTAAACGCTTCAGTCATTACTCTGTGTGACAGTGTCAGACAGTTTAAATACAATGGTGAACTAGTATATGCTGCTAAAGCGTTGTTTGTCAAACAGTTTTAGGCCCAAACAACATGTATTTGTCGAGGAATGAGCATTTTCAGAACATTGGACGGTTTGCTGTCTAGCTGAATTAGAGAAACACCGAACCATTGTCTCTTCAGAGGTGAATGATTCAGAATGCTGCAGTACAGCATTGAAATTTAATTAATATGATGAACTATTATGTGCTTCCTAAGTTTTTCTCTCAGATTTCTATGCCCATCTAACATGTATTTCTGGAGTTATGATCATTTTCATCATAGTGTGCACACGTGGGAAAAAATGCATTTTCAGCCGATTTAAACGTCGAAAAGGCGAATTGGTCAAAAGCTTTAGTCATTACTTTGAGTGACAGAGTCAGACAGTTCAAATACAATGATGAACTAGTATATGCTGCTAAAGTGTTGTTTGTCAGCCAGTTTTAGGCCCATATAAAATGTATTTGTCGAGTTATGATCATTTTCATCATAGTGTGCACATCTGGGAAAAAAAGCATTTGCAGCCGATTTAAACGTCGAAAAGGGGAATTGGTTAAACGCTTCAGTCATTACTCTGTGTGACAGTGTCAGACAGTTTAAATACAATGATGACCTAGTATGTGCTGCTAAAGTGTTGTTTGTCAACCAGTTTTAGGCCCAAACAACATGTATTTGTCGAGGAATGAGCATTTTCAGAACATTGGACGGTTTGCTGTCTAGCTGAATTAGAGAAACACCGAACCATTGTCTCTTCAGAGGTGAATGATTCAGAATGCTGCAGTACAGCATTGAAATTTAATTAATATGATGAACTATTATGTGCTTCCTAAGTTTTTCTCTCAGATTTCTATGCCCATCTAACATGTATTTCTGGAGTTATGATCATTTTCATCATAGTGTGCACACGTGGGAAAAAATGCATTTTCAGCCGATTTAAACGTCGAAAAGGCGAATTGGTCAAAAGCTTTAGTCATTACTTTGAGTGACAGAGTCAGACAGTTCAAATACAATGATGAACTAGTATATGCTGCTAAAGTGTTGTTTGTCAACCAGTTTTAGGCCCATATAAAATGTATTTGTCGAGTTATGATCATTTTCATCATTGTGTGCACATGTGGGAAAAAACGCATTTTCAGCCGATTTAAACGTCGAAAAGGGGAATTGGTTAAACGCTTCAGTCATTACTCTGTGTGACAGTGTCAGACAGTTTAAATACAATGGTGAACTAGTATATGCTGCTAAAGCGTTGTTTGTCAAACAATTTTAGGCCCATACAACATGTATTTGTCGAGGTATGAGCATTTTCAGAACATTGGACGGTTTGCTGTCTAGCTGAATTAGAGAAACACCGAATCATTGTCTCTTCAGAGGTGAATGATTCAGAATGCTGCAGTACAGCATAGACATTTTATTAATATGATGAACTATTATGTGCTTCCTAAGTTTTTCTCTCAGATTTCTATGCCCATCTAACATGTATTTCTGGAGTTATGATCATTTTCAGAACTTGTGACGGTTTGCTGTCTAGCTGAATTAGAGAAACACCGAACCATTGTCTCTTCAGAGGTGAATGATTCAGAATGCTGCAGTACAGCATAGAAATTTAATTAATATGATGAACTATTATGTGCTTCTTAAGTGTTTCTCACAGATTTCTAGGCCCATCTAACATGTATTTGTGGAGTTAGGATCATTTTCATCATAGTGTGCACATGTGGGAAAAAACGCATTTTCAGCCGATTTAAACTTCGAAAAGGGGAATTGGTTAAACGCTTCAGTCATTACTCTGTGTGACAGTGTCAGACAGTTTAAATACAATGGTGAACTAGTATATGCTGCTAAAGTGTTGTTTGTCAACCAGTTTTAGGCCCATCTAACATGTATTTGTCGAGTTATGATCATTTTCATCATTTTGTGTACATGTGGGAAAAAACGCATTTTCAGCCGATTTAAACGTCGAAAAGGGGAATTGCTTAAACGCTTCAGTCATTACTCTGTGTGACAGTGTCAGACAGTTTAAATACAATGGTGAACTAGTATATGCTGCTAAAGTGTTGTTTGTCAACCAGTTTCAGGCCCATCTAACATGTATTTGTCGAGTTATGATCATTTTCATCATTATGTGGGAAAAAACGCATTTTCAGCCGATTTAAACATCGAAAAGGGGAATTGCTTAAACGCTTCAGTCATTACTCTGTGTGACAGTGTCAGACAGTTTAAATACAATGGTGAACTAGTATATGCTGCTAAAGTGTTGTTTGTCAAACAGTTTTAGGCCCATGTAAAATGTATTTGTCGAGTTATGATCATTTTCATCATTGTGTGCACATGTGGGAAAAAACGCATTTTCAGCCGATTTAAACGTCGAAAAGGGGAATTGGTTAAACGCTTCAGTCATTACTCTGTGTGACAGTGTCAGACAGTTTAAATACAATGGTGAACTAGTATATGCTGCTAAAGTGTTGTTTGTCAAACAGTTTTAGGCCCATCTAACATGTATTTGTCGAGTTATGATCATTTTCATCATTATGTGTACATGTGGGAAAAAACGCATTTTCAGCCGATTTAAACATCGAAAAGGGGAATTGCTTAAACGCTTCAGTCATTACTCTGTGTGACAGTGTCAGACAGTTTAAATACAATGGTGAACTAGTATATGCTGCTAAAGTGTTGTTTGTCAAACAGTTTTAGGCCCATGTAAAATGTATTTGTCGAGTTATGATCATTTTCATCATTGTGTGCACATGTGGGAAAAAACGCATTTTCAGCCGATTTAAATGTCGAAAAGGGGAATTGCTTAAACGCTTCAGTCATTACTCTGTGTGACAGTGTCAGACAGTTAAAATACAATGGTGAACTAGTATATGCTGCTAAAGCGTTGTTTGTCAAACAGTTTTAGGCCCATACAACATGTATTTGTCGAGGTATGAGCATTTTCAGAACATTGGACGGTTTGCTGTCTAGCTGAATTAGAGAAACACCGAACCATTGTCTCTTCAGAGGTGTATGATTCAGAATGCTGCAGTACAGCATTGAAATTTAATTAATATGATGAACTATTATGTGCTTCCTAAGTTTTTCTCTCAGATTTCTATGCCCATCTAACATGTATTTCTGGAGTTATGATCATTTTCATCATTGTGTGCACATGTGGGAAAAAACGCATTTTCAGCCGATTTAAACGTCGAAAAGGGGAATTGGTTAAACGCTTCAGTCATTACTCTGTGTGACAGTGTCAGACAGTTTAAATACAATGGTGAACTAGTATATGCTGCTAAAGCGTTGTTTGTCAAACAGTTTTAGGCCCATACAACATGTATTTGTTGAGGTATGAGCATTTTCAGAACTTGTGACGGTTTGCTGTGTAGCTGAATTAGAGAAACACCGAACCATTGTCTCTTCAGAGGTGAAGGATTCAGAATGCTGCAGTACAGCATAGAAATTATGTGCTTCTTAAGTGTTTCTCACAGATTTCTAGGCCCATCTAACATGTATTTGTGGAGTTATGATCATTTTCATCATTGTGTGCACATGTGGGAAAAAACGCATTTTCAGCCGATTTAAACGTCGAAAAGGGGAATTGGTTAAACGCTTCAGTCATTACTCTGTGTGACAGTGTCAGACAGTTTAAATACAATGGTGAACTAGTATATGCTGCTAAAGTGTTGTTTGTCAAACAGTTTTAGGCCCATCTAACATGTATTTGTCGAGTTATGGTCATTTTCATCATTATGTGCACATGTGGGAAAAAACGCATTTTCAGCCGATTTAAACGTCGAAAAGGGGAATTGCTTAAACGCTTCAGTCATTACTCTGTGTGACAGTGTCAGACAGTTTAAATACAATGGTGAACTAGTATATGCTGCTAAAGTGTTGTTTGTCAACCAGTTTTAGGCCCATCTAACATGTATTTGTCGAGTTATGATCATTTTCATCATTATGTGTACATGTGGGAAAAAACGCATTTTCAGCCGATTTAAACGTCGAAAAGGGGAATTGCTTAAACGCTTCAGTCATTACTCTGTGTGACAGTGTCAGACAGTTTAAATACAATGGTGAACTAGTATATGCTGCTAAAGTGTTGTTTGTCAAACAGTTTAAGGCCCATGTAAAATGTATTTGTCGAGTTATGATCATTTTCATCATTGTGTGCACATGTGGGAAAAAACGCATTTTCAGCCGATTTAAACGTCGAAAAGGGGAATTGGTTAAACGCTTCAGTCATTACTCTGTGTGACAGTGTCAGACAGTTTAAATACAATGGTGAACTAGTATATGCTGCTAAAGTGTTGTTTGTCAAACAGTTTTAGGCCCATCTAACATGTATTTGTCGAGTTATGATCATTTTCATCATTATGTGTACATGTGGGAAAAAACGCATTTTCAGCCGATTTAAACATCGAAAAGGGGAATTGCTTAAACGCTTCAGTCACTACTCTGTGTGACAGTGTCAGACAGTTTAAATACAATGGTGAACTAGTATATGCTGCTAAAGTGTTGTTTGTCAAAAAGTTTTAGGCCCATGTAAAATGTATTTGTCGAGTTATGATCATTTTCATCATTGTGTGCACATGTGGGAAAAAACGCATTTTCAGCCGATTTAAACGTCGAAAAGGGGAATTGGTTAAACGCTTCAGTCATTACTCTGTGTGACAGTGTCAGACAGTTTAAATACAATGGTGAACTAGTATATGCTGCTAAAGCGTTGTTTGTCAAACAGTTTTAGGCCCATACAACATGTATTTGTTGAGGTATGAGCATTTTCAGAACTTGTGACGGTTTGCTGTCTAGCTGAATTAGAGAAACACCGAACCATTGTCTCTTCAGAGGTGAAGGATTCAGAATGCTGCAGTACAGCATAGAAATTATGTGCTTCTTAAGTGTTTCTCACAGATTTCTAGGCCCATCTAACATGTATTTGTGGAGTTATGATCATTTTCATCATTGTGTGCACATGTGGGAAAAAACGCATTTTCAGCCGATTTAAACATCGAAAAGGGGAATTGCTTAAACGCTTCAGTCATTACTCTGTGTGACAGTGTCAGACAGTTTAAATACAATGGTGAACTAGTATATGCTGCTAAAGTGTTGTTTGTCAACCAGTTTTAGGCCCATCTAACATGTATTTGTCGAGTTATGATCATTTTCATCATTATGTGTACATGTGGGAAAAAACGCATTTTCAGCCGATTTAAACGTCGAAAAGGGGAATTGCTTAAACGCTTCAGTCATTACTCTGTGTGACAGTGTCAGACAGTTTAAATACAATGGTGAACTAGTATATGCTGCTAAAGTGTTGTTTGTCAAACAGTTTTAGGCCCATGTAAAATGTATTTGTCGAGTTATGATCATTTTCATCATTGTGTGCACATGTGGGAAAAAACGCATTTTCAGCCGATTTAAACGTCGAAAAGGGGAATTGGTTAAACGCTTCAGTCATTACTCTGTGTGACAGTGTCAGACAGTTTAAATACAATGGTGAACTAGTATATGCTGCTAAAGTGTTGTTTGTCAAACAGTTTTAGGCCCATCTAACATGTATTTGTCAAGGTATGATCATTTTCATCATTATGTGTACATGTGGGAAAAAACGCATTTTCAGCCGATGCAAACATCGAAAAGGGGAATTGGTTAAACGCTTCAGTCATTACTCTGTGTGACAGTGTCAGACAGTTTAAATACAATGGTGAACTAGTATATGCTGCTAAAGTGTTGTTTGTCAAACAGTTTTAGGCCCATTCAACATGTATTTGTCGAGGTATGAGCATTTTCAGAACATTGGACGGTTTGCTGTCTAGCTGAATTAGAGAAACACCGAACCATTGTCTCTTCAGAGGTGTATGATTCAGAATGCTGCAGTACAGCATTGAAATTTAATTAATATGATGAACTATTATGTGCTTCCTAAGTTTTTCTCTCAGATTTCTATGCCCATCTAACATGTATTTCTGGAGTTATGATCATTTTCAGAACTTGTGACGGTTTGCTGTCCAGCTGAATTAGAGAAACACCGAACCATTGTCTCTTCAGAGGTGAATGATTCAGAATGCTGCAGTACAGCATAGAAATTTAATTAATATGATGAACTATTATGTGCTTCTTAAGGGTTTCTCACAGATTTCTATGCCCATCTAACATGTATTTGTGGAGTTATGATCATTTTCATCATTGTGTGCACATGTGGGAAAAAACGCATTTTCAGCCGATTTAAACGTCGAAAAGGGGAATTGCTTAAACGCTTCAGTCATTACTCTGTGTGACAGTGTCAGACAGTTTAAATACAATGGTGAACTAGTATATGCTGCTAAAGCGTTGTTTGTCAAACAGTTTTAGGCCCATACAACATGTATTTGTCGAGGTATGAGCATTTTCAGAACATTGGACGGTTTGCTGTCTAGCTGAATTAGAGAAACACCGAACCATTGTCTCTTCAGAGGTGAATGATTCAGAATGCTGCAGGACAGCATAGAAATTTTATTAATATGATGAACTATTATGTGCTTCCTAAGTTTTTCTCTCAGATTTCTATGCCCATCTAACATGTATTTCTGGAGTTATGATCATTTTCAGAACTTGTGACGGTTTGCTGTCTAGCTGAATTAGAGAAACACCGAACCATTGTCTCTTCAGAGGTGAATGATTCAGAATGCTGCAGTACAGCATAGAAATTTAATTAATATGATGAACTATTATGTGCTTCTTAAGTGTTTCTCACAGATTTCTAGGCCCATCTAGAAAAACTCTGTGTGACAGTGTCAGACAGTTTAACATGGGCCTAAAACTGTTTGACAAACAACACTTTAGCAGCATATACTAGTTCACCATTGTATTTAAACTGTCTGACACTGTCACACAGAGTAATGACTGAAGCGTTTAACCAATTCCCCTTTTCGACGTTTAAATCGGCTGAAAATGCGTTTTTTCCCACATGTACACACAATGATGAAAATAATCATAACTCGACAAATACATTTTACATGGGCCTAAAACTGTTTGACAAACAACACTTTAGCAGCATATACTAGTTCACCATTGTATTTAAACTGTCTGACACTGTCACACAGAGTAATGACTGAAGCGTTTAACCAATTCCCCTTTTCGACGTTTAAATCGGCTGAAAATGCGTTTTTTCCCACATGTGCACACAATGATGAAAATGATCATAACTCCACAAATACATGTTAGATGGGCCTAGAAATCTGTGAGAAAAACTTAGGAAGCACATAATAGTTCATCATATTAATAAAATTTCTATGCTGTACTGCAGCATTCTGAATCATTCACCTCTGAAGAGACAATGGTTCGGTGTTTCTCTAATTCAGCTAGACAGCAAACCGTCCAATGTTCTGAAAATGCTCATACCTCGACAAATACATGTTGTATGGGCCTAAAACTGTTTGACAAACAACACTTTAGCAGCATATACTAGTTCACCATTGTATTTAAACTGTCTGACACTGTCACACAGAGTAATGACTGAAGCGTTTAAGCAATTCCCCTTTTCGACGTTTAAATCGGCTGAAAATGTGTTTTTTCCCACATGTGCACACAATGATGAAAATGATCCTAACTCCACAAATACATGTTAGATGGGCCTAGAACTCTGTGAGAAACACATAAGAAGGACATAATAGTTCATCATATTAATTCAATTTCTATTCTGTACTGCAGCATTCTGAATCATTCACCTCTGAAGAGACAATGGTTCGGTGTTTCTCTAATTCAGCTAGACAGCAAACCGTCAAAAGTTCTGAAAATGATCATAACTCCACAAATACATGTTAGATGGGCATAGAAATCTGAGAGAAACACTTAGGAAGCACATAATAGTTCATCATATTAATTAAATTTCAATGCTGTACTGCAGCATTCTGAATCATTCACCTCTGAAGAGACAATTGTTCGGTGTTTCTCTAATTCAGCTAGACAGCAAACCGTCCAATGTTATGAAAATGCTCATACCTCGACAAATACATTTTATATGGGCCTAAAACTGGTTGACAAACAACACTTTAGCAGCACATACTAGTTTATCATTGTATTTAAACTGTCTGACACTGTCACACAGAGTAATGACTGAAGCTTTTAACCAATTCGCCTTTTCGACGTTTAAATCGGCTGAAAATGCGTTTTTTCCCACATGTGCACACTATGATGAAAATGATCATAACTCGACAAATACATTTTCTATGGGCCTAAAACTGTTTGACAAACAACACTTTAGCAGCATATACTAGTTCATCATTGTATTTAAACTGTCTGTCACTGTCACACAGAGTAATGACTGAAGCGTTTAACCAATTCGCCTTTTCGACGTTTAAATCGGCTGAAAATGCGTTTTTTCCCACATGTGCACACTATGATGAAAATGATCATAACTCCACAAATACATGTTAGATGGGCCTATAATTCTGTGAGAAACACTTAAGAAGGACATAATAGTTCATCATATTAATTAAATTTCAATGCTGTACTGCAGCATTCTGAATCATTCACCTCTGAAGAGACAATGGTTCGGTGTTTCTCTAAATCAGCTACACAGCAAACCGTCCAATGTTCTGAAAATGCTCATACCTCGACAAATACATGTTGTATGGGCCTAAAACTGTTTGACAAACAACACTTTTACAGCATATACTAGTTCACCATTGTATTTAAACTGTCTGACACTGTCACACAGAGTACTGACTGAAGTGTTTAACCAATACGCCTTTTCGACGTTTAAATCGGCTGAAAATGCGTTTTTTCCCACATGTGCACACTATGATGAAAATGATCATAACTCAACAAATACATTTTAAATGGGCCTAAAACTGTTTGACAAACAACACTTTAGCAGAACATACTAGTTTATCATTGTATTTAAACTGTCTGACACTGTCACATAGAGTAATGACTGAAGCGTTTAACCGTTCCGCCAAATCGACGTTAAAATCGGCTGAAAATGCGTTTTTTCCCACGTGTAGACTTTGATGAAAATTATCAGAACTCGAAAAATACATTTTATATGGGCCTAAAACTGGTTGACAAACAAGACATAAGCAGCACATACTAGTTCATCATTGTATTTAAACTGTCTTTGAGAAAGACTTAAGAAGCAAAATAATTGTTCCTCATATTAATTAAAGTTATATGGTGTACTGCAGCATTCTGAATCATTCACCTACAAAGAGACAATGGTTCTGTGTTTCTCTAATTCAGCTCGACAGCAAATCGTCCAAAGTTCTGAAAATGATCATAACTCCACAAATACATGTTAGATGGGCCTAGAACTCTGTGAGAAAGACATAAGAAGCACATAATAGTTCATCATATTAATTAAATTTCTATGCTGTACTGCAGTATTCTGAATCATGCACCTACAAAGAGACAATGGTTCGGTGTTTCTCTAATTCAGCTATACAGCAAATCGTCCAAATTTCTGAAAATGATCAGAACTCGAAAAATACATTTTATATGGGCCTAAAACTGGTTGACAAACAACACTTTAGCAGCACATACTAGTTCATCATTGTATTTAAACTGTCTGACACTGTCACATGGAGTAATGACTGAAGCGTTTAACCGATTCGCCTTTTCGACGTTTAAATCGACTGAAAATGCGTTTTTTCCCACATGTGTAGACTTTGATGAAAATTATCAGAACTCGAAAAATACATTTTATATGGGCCTAAAACTGGTTGACAAACAAGACTTTAGCCGCACATACTAGTTTATCATTGTATTTAAACTGTCTTTGAGAAAGACTTAAGAAGCACATAATAGTTCCTCATATTCATTAAAGTTATATGGTGTACTGCAGCATTCTAAATCATGCGCCTACAAAGAGACAATGGTTCGGTGTTTCTCTAATTCAGCTAGACAGCAAATCGTCCAAAGTTCTGAAAATGATCATAACTCGAAAAATACATTTTATATGGGCCTAAAACTGGTTGACAAACAACACTTTAGCAGCACATACTAGTTTATCATTGTATTTAAACTGTCTGACACTGTCACATAGAGTAATGACTGAAGCGTTTAACCGTTCCGCCAAATCGACGTTTAAATCGGCTGAAAATGCGTTTTTTCCCACGTGTAGACTTTGATGAAAATTATCAGAACTCGAAAAATACATTTTATATGGGCCTAAAAATGGTTGACAAACAAGACATTAGCAGCACATACTAGTTCATCATTGTATTTAAACTGTCTTTGAGAAAGACTTAAGAAGCAAAATAATTTTTCCTCATATTAATTAAAGTTATATGGTGTACGGCAGCATCCTGAATCATTCACCTACAAAGAGACAATGGTTCGGTGTCTCTCAAATTCAGCTCGACAGCAAATCGTCCAAAGTTCTGAAAATGATCATAACTCGAAAAATACATTTTATATGGGCCTAAAACTGGCTGACAAACAACACTTTAGCAGCACATACTAGTTTATCATTGTATTTAAACTGTCTGACACTGTCACATAGAGTAATGACTGAAGCGTTTAACCGTTCCGCCAAATCGACGTTAAAATCGGCTGAAAATGCGTTTTTTCCCACGTGTAGACTTTGATGAAAATTATCAGAACTCGAAAAATACATTTTATATGGGCCTAAAACTGGTTGACAAACAAGACATAAGCAGCACATACTAGTTCATCATTGTATTTAAACTGTCTTTGAGAAAGACTTAAGAAGCAAAATAATTGTTCCTCATATTAATTAAAGTTATATGGTGTACTGCAGCATTCTGAATCATTCACCTACAAAGAGACAATGGTTCTGTGTTTCTCTAATTCAGCTCGACAGCAAATCGTCCAAAGTTCTGAAAATGATCATAACTCCACAAATACATGTTAGATGGGCCTAGAACTCTGTGAGAAAGACATAAGAAGCACATAATAGTTCATCATATTAATTAAATTTCTATGCTGTACTGCAGTATTCTGAATCATGCACCTACAAAGAGACAATGGTTCGGTGTTTCTCTAATTCAGCTATACAGCAAATCGTCCAAATTTCTGAAAATGATCAGAACTCGAAAAATACATTTTATATGGGCCTAAAACTGGTTGACAAACAACACTTTAGCAGCACATACTAGTTCATCATTGTATTTAAACTGTCTGACACTGTCACATGGAGTAATGACTGAAGCGTTTAACCGATTCGCCTTTTCGACGTTTAAATCGACTGAAAATGCGTTTTTTCCCACATGTGTAGACTTTGATGAAAATTATCAGAACCTCGAAAAATACATTTTATATGGGCCTAAAACTGGTTGACAAACAAGACTTTAGCCGCACATACTAGTTTATCATTGTATTTAAACTGTCTTTGAGAAAGACTTAAGAAGCACATAATAGTTCCTCATATTCATTAAAGTTATATGGTGTACTGCAGCATTCTAAATCATGCGCCTACAAAGAGACAATGGTTCGGTGTTTCTCTAATTCAGCTAGACAGCAAATCGTCCAAAGTTCTGAAAATGATCATAACTCGAAAAATACATTTTATATGGGCCTAAAACTGGTTGACAAACAACACTTTAGCAGCACATACTAGTTTATCATTGTATTTAAACTGTCTGACACTGTCACATAGAGTAATGACTGAAGCGTTTAACCGTTCCGCCAAATCGACGTTTAAATCGGCTGAAAATGCGTTTTTTCCCACGTGTAGACTTTGATGAAAATTATCAGAACTCGAAAAATACATTTTATATGGGCCTAAAACTGGTTGACAAACAAGACATTAGCAGCACATACTAGTTCATCATTGTATTTAAACTGTCTTTGAGAAAGACTTAAGAAGCAAAATAATTTTTCCTCATATTAATTAAAGTTATATGGTGTACGGCAGCATCCTGAATCATTCACCTACAAAGAGACAATGGTTCGGTGTCTCTCTAATTCAGCTCGACAGCAAATCGTCCAAAGTTCTGAAAATGATCATAACTCGAAAAATACATTTTATATGGGCCTAAAACTGGCTGACAAACAACACTTTAGCAGCACATACTAGTTTATCATTGTATTTAAACTGTCTGACACTGTCACATAGAGTAATGACTGAAGCGTTTAACCGTTCCACCAAATCGACGTTAAAATCGGCTGAAAATGCATTTTTTCCCACATGTGTAGACTTTGATGAAAATTATCAGAACTCGAAAAATACATTTTATATGGGCCTAAAACTGGTTGACAGACAAGACATAAACAGCACATACTAGTTCATCATTGTATTTAAACTGTCTTTGAGAAAGACTTAAGAAGCAAAATAATTGTTCCTCATATTAATTAAAGTTATATGGTGTACTGCAGCATTCTGAATCATTCACCTACAAAGAGACAATGTTTCGGTGTTTCTCTAATTCAGCTCGACAGCAAATCGTCCAAAGTTCTGAAAATGATCAGAACTCGAAAAATACATTTTATATGGGCCTAAAACTGGTTGACAAACAACACTTTAGCAGCACATACTAGTTCATCATTGTATTTAAACTGTCTGACACTGTCACATGGAGTAATGACTGAAGCGTTTAACCGATTCGCCTTTTCGACGTTTAAATCGACTGAAAATGCGTTTTTTCCCACATGTGTAGACTTTGATGAAAATTATCAGAACTCGAAAAATACATTTTATATGGGCCTAAAACTGGTTGACAAACAAGACTTTAGCCGCACATACTAGTTTATCATTGTATTTAAACTGTCTTTGAGAAAGACTTAAGAAGCACGTAATAGTTCCTCATATTCATTAAAATTATATGGTGTACTGCAGCATTCTAAATCATGCGCCTACAAAGAGACAATGGTTCGGTGTTTCTCTAATTCAGCTAGACAGCAAATCGTCCAAAGTTCTGAAAATGATCATAACTCGAAAAATACATTTTATATGGGCCTAAAACTGGTTGACAAACAACACTTTAGCAGCACATACTAGTTTATCATTGTATTTAAACTGTCTGACACTGTCACATAGAGTAATGACTGAAGCGTTTAACCGTTCCGCCAAATCGACGTTTAAATCGGCTGAAAATGCGTTTTTTCCCACGTGTAGACTTTGATGAAAATTATCAGAACTCGAAAAATACATTTTATATGGGCCTAAAACTGGTTGACAAACAAGACATTAGCAGCACATACTAGTTCATCATTGTATTTAAACTGTCTTTGAGAAAGACTTAAGAAGCAAAATAATTTTTCCTCATATTAATTAAATTTATATGGTGGACGGCAGCATCCTGAATCATTCACCTACAAAGAGACAATGGTTCGGTGTCTCTCTAATTCAGCTCGACAGCAAATCGTCCAAAGTTCTGAAAATGATCATAACTCGAAAAATACATTTTATATGGGCCTAAAACTGGCTGACAAACAACACTTTAGCAGCACATACTAGTTTATCATTGTATTTAAACTGTCTGACACTGTCACATAGAGTAATGACTGAAGCGTTTAACCGTTCCACCAAATCGACGTTAAAATCGGCTGAAAATGCATTTTTTCCCACATGTGTAGACTTTGATGAAAATTATCAGAACTCGAAAAATACATTTTATATGGGCCTAAAACTGGTTGACAGACAAGACATAAGCAGCACATACTAGTTCATCATTGTATTTAAACTGTCTTTGAGAAAGACTTAAGAAGCAAAATAATTGTTCCTCATATTAATTAAAGTTATATGGTGTACTGCAGCATTCTGAATCATTCACCTACAAAGAGACAATGTTTCGGTGTTTCTCTAATTCAGCTCGACAGCAAATCGTCCAAAGTTCTGAAAATGATCAGAACTCGAAAAATACATTTTATATGGGCCTAAAACTGGTTGACAAACAACACTTTAGCAGCACATACTAGGTCATCATTGTATTTAAACTGTCTGACACTGTCACATGGAGTAATGACTGAAGCGTTTAACCGATTCGCCTTTTCGACGTTTAAATCGACTGAAAATGCGTTTTTTCCCACATGTGTAGACTTTGATGAAAATGATCAGAACTCGAAAAATACATTTTATATGGGCCTAAAACTGGTTGACAAACAAGACTTTAGCAGCACATACTAGTTTATCATTGTATTTAAACTGTCTTTGAGAAAGACTTAAGAAGCACATAATAGTTCCTCATATTCATTAAAGTTATATGGTGTACTGCAGCATTCTAAATCATGCGCCTACAAAGAGACAATGGTTCGGTGTTTCTCTAATTCAGCTAGACAGCAAACGGTCCAAAGTTCGGAAAATGATCATAACTCGAAAAATATATTTTATATGGGCCTAAAACTGGTTGGCAAACAACACATTAGCAGCACATACTAGTTTATCATTGTATTTACACTTTCTGACACTGTCACATAGAGTAATGACTGAAGCGTTCAACCGATTCGCCTTTTCGACGTTTAAATCGGCTGAAAATGCGTTTTTTCTCACGTGTAGACTTTGATGAAAATTATCAGAACTCAAAAAATACATTTTATTTGGGCCTAAAACTGGTTGACAAACAAGACTTTAGCAGCACATACTAGTTTATCATTGTATTTAAACTGTCTGACACTGTCACATAGAGTAATGACTGAAGTGTTTAACCGTTCCGCCAAATCGACGTTTAAATCGACTGAAAATGCGTTTTTTCCCACGTGTAGACTTTGATGAAAATTATCTGAACTCGAAAAATACATTTTATATGGGCCTAAAACTGGTTGACAAACAAGACTTTAGCAGCACATACTAGTTCATCATTGTATTTAAACTGACTGACACTGTCACATAGAGTAATGACTGAAGCGTTTAACCGTTCCGCCAAATCGACGTTTAAATCGACTGAAAATGCGTTTTTTCCCACGTGTAGACATTGATGAAAATTATCAGAACTCGAAAAATACATTTTATATGGGCCTAAAACTGGTTGACAAACAAGACTTTAGCTGCACATACTAGTTTATCATTGTATTTAAACTGTCTTTGAGAAAGACTTAAGAAGCAAAATAATTTTCTCATATTAATTAAAGTTATATGGTGTACTGCAGCATTCTGAATCATTCACCTACAAAGAGACAATGGTTCGGTGTTTCTCTAATTCAGCTCGACAGCAAATCGTCCAAAGTTCTGAAAATGATCATAACTCCACAAATACATGTTAGATGGGCCTAGAACTCTGTGAGAAACACTTAAGAAGCACATAATAGTTCATCATATTAATTAAATTTCTATGCTGTACTGCAGTATTCTGAATCATGCGCCTACAAAGAGACAATGTTTCGGTGTTTCTCTAATTCAGCTAGACAGCAAACGGTCCAAAGTTCGGAAAATGATCATAACTCGAAATATACATTTTATATGGGCCTAAAACTGGTTGACAAACAACACTTTAGCAGCACATACTAGTTTATCATTGTATTTAAACTGTCTTTGAGAAAGACTTAAGCACATAATTGTTCCTCATATTAATTAAAATTATATGGTGTACGGCAGCATTCTGAATCATTCACCTATAAAGAGACATTGGTTCGGTGTTTCTCTAATTCAGCAAGGCAGCAAACCGTCCAAAATTCTGAAAATACTCATAACTCGAAAAACACATTTTATATGAGCCTAAAACTCGTTGACAGACAACACTTTAGCAGCACATACTAGTTCATCATAGTATTTAAACTGTCTGACACTGTCGCACAGAGTAATGACTGTAGCGTTTAACCGATCCGCCTTTTCGGCGTTTAAATCGGCTGAAAATGCGTTTTTTCCCACATGTGCAGACGTTGATAAAAATAATCATTAATCGAAAAATAAATGTTAGAAGGACCTACAACTGTTTGACAAACAACACTTTAGCAGCACATACTAGTTCATCATAGTATTTAAACTGCCTGACACTGTCACACAGAGTAATGACTGTAGCGTTTAACCGATCCGCCTTTTCGACGTTTAAATGGGCTGAAAATGCGTTTTTTAACTCGACAAATACATGTTTGACCTTTTGTCTGATCCTGCCACACAGAGTAATTCGTGGAGATTTTATTTTTTATTTATTTATTTTCAACCCATCCTGTCAGCATGCTGGGCATACAACAAAGAGTATTTGCATGCCATTGCATCTAGGACGGAGTTAGTCCGCAAGTGTAGCTCAAGTTCTCCACCTGCAATGCAACACTTTATTAATTCTTAAATCATCAAGAACTGCTGCAATAATTCTGTCCAGTGGATGAACTGTAGGATGACAAGAGCACAGTTTTTGGTCAAAGAGAACCACCACCAACCCCCCTCTTTGGAAAACTATTTATCATGTTTGGGTCTATAAACAACTGATCACTACCCCAAGAGGGAGAGAATCATGGCCGGTGAGACAATTAAACATAGAACCTGAAAACATTTACACAAAAAAATTAACATTGGACGACAACATGTAATGAAAAACAGTTGATTAGGTCCAGGAAAACTGGAATGACAAATGGTCACCTGGCCTCTTCCTGTCATAGTTATGGCAGTAAATGAGGGAGAAAAGGAGAGTAATGCAACCAGAAGGCTGCTGGGGTGCATTCAAAGAAGGTGTGGTGGTGTGTGCATGTGTGTGTGTGTGTGATAGGACCGCCTGTCTGTCCATCCCGGAAAACCCCAGTGCTAAATGTGTACTGTTGCCTATTGCAGTCAAAATTGCGGGGTTGGGGATGCAAGTCCTTCAGGCAAGTCGACCCTGAATCACTCACACCCCTCCTGCCCCGCAGACCCTGGTCTGGTGGAGTGTTGCTTGGAGTAGGATTCGTGTGCGAGTGTATGCATTCTAAGCCAATATGAGTCGGATTAACATTTCGTAACGGACGAGAAGCACGCTGGGGCAGGAGCGTGACAGGCAAGATGGCAGCTGCCCGCTGCATCCCCACCTATATAGCTTGCACCCCACCCATCCCGCAAGCCCTAGGCCTATTGTGTGGTGTATTTGTGAATATAAGTTTTGGCACTGGGAGAGATAGGCGAATCGCGACCAGATCGATGCAGGGGCGCGGCGCCCAAACACACAACCACGCCCCACACCAACACAGTGTGGGGCGCACATACAAGCTTTTAACCTAACCGCCTTTTCAGCATTTTAAATCGTCTGACAATACGTTATCTTCTATCTTCTCTCTTCTATCCTCCTTTCCCTCATGAAAATGAGGGAGTGGATGAAGGTAGAGTGTACAGCTCGATCCGGCGTAGTAAGTTGAGTAAGTAAAGGACGTTTATGAAAATGAAAGATGAAGTTGGTTAAAACCCATCCCCCCATCCCCAATTGGTTAAAACCAATTAGGATTTTTATTGGAAGAAAACAAAGAAAATAAAAGGAGTTTATTCCAAAAAATGGGTGGAGCTATGCCCCATAAATTCAGATGTGCCGAGGAGCTAACTTCATTCTGAACCTACAGAAGACCCTGACACAAAGTAGGAACACAAGACACCTCTAAATACTTACCTATTAAACGTAACCTTTTATTTTTTTTTTATAATTTACCATACCAACCTTGACATGGCATAATTGCATGAAGCATTAGTAAATTGGTCATTCAAAATTAATGTTTAGCAAAACTCTTAACATAAATCATTCTAAATTAATGCTTAGCAAAACTCTTTGCCTACCCACAATCGAGCATAACCCAAATTGAACTCCAATTGGCTATGGGACACACTCCGAGGCTTGATCAACCACGGGAGGGCCTTCCTCAGGCGAGGGTGTCTAGTGATAATGGTCAAACACCTCATGGTCCTGGGGTCCACTACTGATGATGTGTCCCAAAAATTCAGACCCAATCCTGATACAGAAATACAGTTTCAAAACTGATTTAAAAGCCACATTAAAAAAATCAGTTCCAATACAAACACAGAAATACAGTTAAAAACCAACTTAAAAGCCATACTAAAAAATTTAGATGCAACCAAAACACGGTTGTTCTGCCTCCCGGTGCGCCCCCCGCGCAGTCAGTATTGCAACATCATAGCATTTGGATGATAGTATAATAATATAATAGTAAAATCAGAACAGGCATAAACAGATCAAGGCACACTCAGCCAATCTGATCATGTCCCAGACCCGGATTAACATCTCTTCCATCAGCCTCTTCACTGCCCTTGAGAAAGCACAATTTGTGAGATAATTCATGTTATTGTTGTATGTATACAATGTGGGAGCTATGACAACGTATTAACACGTTATCTACATCTGCATAGAGATTGATCGTTTATCTGCATATTTCTCTACTGTTCCACAGTTTTACACCGCTTTCATTAACGATACCAAAAGTGCGCTCCTGTCTCTGGGTACTTATTGCAAGAGTGTTTAGCTCGCTGTATAGCCAAGTACAGCTACATGTGGTGAGGGCTTAAGAGTAAAAAGATTGGCCTCACCTCAAGGCATTGCTGAGAGCAATGATGTCAGAACACCCAGGGCCCACGGAACCCTCAGACCCCTCGGAAGGCTGAGGCTCCACAGAACTCGTGGGCCCAAACAGACAGCCAGGCTTGGAGGAACGGGCAAAAGGCCTGGACCGCAGTGGCAGTACAACTTTGAGTGCGCAAAGCGGGCTTGGCAACGCATCCAGCAGGTCCTTCAAGTCGGCCAACAAGGCCATTAAGTCGGGCCAATAAGACCCTTAAATTAGCCAGCAGGTCTATCAAGTCCAGAAGGTGAAACGTCAGTGCAATCACAGTGGCATGCGCTAGAGCCGCAGTTGCACGTATGTAGGCTGTGAGAGAAAAATGCACATGATCAACTATTTGAATGAGGTTTTACATGTTTTATACAGGACAATAGCCTTTTGTATGTTACTTAGTTATAAAACTCATTGTCTATGGGTTTTTATGAGTCACTCAGAGTTAATATAAAGAGACAAAAAAATTGTCTGTGTGTGTCTGTGTGTAAAAACTGTCTAAAACATTTCAGTTGTAGTATTGGAAAAACCAGACCACATTCCATCCTTCACTTAACCTTGTGTGGAGATAAGGATAAGGACAAGAGGGACTTAAAAGAGCGTTGTGTGTTTGTTTTATGGTACAGTAGGATTGTGTCTGTGACCGAAGTTTGACTGTTAAATCACTGTTTGGGGGAACACCCAGGGATATGACTGAGGATCAGAGTTGTAAATGACACCTGACACACAACCTCTCTTTGGTATAAAGCCCTCTTCGTCAGTAATAGGGGTAGACTGATCAGAACACTGCTTTGAAGCATGACGGTATCTTTCTCTTTATTTTGCAGAATAAATATCTTTAATACTCTCAGTTTTGTTTTCCTGTAGCGGGCAGATTAACCTCACCGACCACCTAGGATAATTTATCCAACAATCTGGCGACGATGATGAGACTCTCTTCATGTCCAGGTTGTGTGCCCAGCGGCAGTCAGAGACCGGCCGTAAGATATCCAACAAGGAGTCGTCTGGACAGGTCCAGCAAAGGCAACACAAGATTCCCGAAAAGTGAAGGTGACGACTCACTGAGATATTGTTCCGATCAGGGAAGATCTGAGTAAGCTTAAAGATTGAATCAATCTAGAGCAGGGGTCGGGAACCTATGGCTCGCGAGCCAATTACGGCTCTTTTGATGACGGTATATGGCTCGCATACAATTTTGAGCTAAAATTTTTCATCACAATTAACAAGTAATAAATTATTATTCTGTGTCATTTTAAAGTAAAACAGGTAAGAGAAATTACAACTTGAAAATAAAATTCAAAATATAAATGTGGCGGACAAAGTAGTCAAGCACCGGCTGCGGACAACATAAAGACTCCGGGGCGCCATTTACTCGGCGCCCTGCCCCTACCGGGTCTCTGCTCAGGCGCAACTTGTGGAAGTCTCTGCCCACAGGTAAGGGCTTAGGGAAGGAGATGGCTGTGGTGCGCCGACATGGCGAAAGTTTTACTGTTCATTTCAACTTGCAGGCCACAATTATATGTATCACTGAGGATCATTATAATAATTGTGGATAATAATGATCCTCTTGGGAGCAGGAGGAATGGCGTTCCACTGCTGGACTGCTTACGAGCCCATGCGCCGATCCCCTCTGTAAGACAGACAAACATTAAGAAAACTCCCTGCCTCGAGTCGGACCAATCATCTGAACAAAAGTGGACAGAAGTCGAAAAAACTTCAATATGTATGTGACAAATAATCTCTTGAACTTGAACTTGAACTTGAAACTGAAGACCAGCTGATTCTTAAAACTTGGAACGAGCGTCCCGTCACACAGCACACAATGCAGCGTGTGAGTAATGCCGTATTGACCATGTTTGGCTTTACAAATGCATGTGAGCAGTCTTTCTCGCATCTGAGAAACATTAAGACCATCCTACGCTTAAGTTTAACTGATGGAAGCCTCAACGCCTGCATTAAGCTTAACCTCACAACGTATGATCCAGACTAGAAGGCCATCAGCAAAACGAAGGAGCACCAGAAGTTGCATTAATGGTAAAAAGTATTTCATTTATTATTGGTTAGCTACAGTATAAGAACAATATTATGAAGAAGAATAAAGAGAAATGTATTATATAGAGGGCTTTTTTAAGTACTCAGAGATGTGTTGTACATTAAAAATGTATGCCTTACTTATGAAGTAGCCAATTTTGCATTGATCAAGAGAATCGTGGTTTTTGTCTGTTTATTTGCTTTATGTTATCCAATAATAAAATCGACATTATTAAATACATGATTATTATAGATTATTCTTGACCCATCCTAGCAAAAGCGTTGAATGAATGAATCCTTGGGTGATTGAAATGGTGTTTGAGGCGTGTGACCGCCTGGCCGATGGATCACTCTGGAGCACGTATGGATGAGATGAGTTCGGAGACATTTTATCAGTGTCTCGGGGTATGTTTAGCTACATGGCTGATGAAAATCGCGATTAAAAACAAGCAAATGTATAAATGTGAGATACAGTAAGCATAGTATGTGTGTTGTACACAACATGTCAAACTAGTTTCCCACATGAGTCCTTGGTTTAAAAGTAGCGTTATAATCTAAATATCTGGTAGGATTTCTGGAAAGGATACTGTAAGGCTTTAAATTTATTTGAAAAAAATATAACAAGGCGAGAGAGCTGTAAAGTTAGTTGACAGGCTGAAATGATTATGGAAGTTGATGTGAAAGACAATGAAAGTGGGAAAGTTAGCAAATGATGCATTTGGGATTCTTTGTTAAGGATGGAAGTTGGAGCAAAGAGAGTTGTAAAAGTCATTTTAGTAAAATATTGGTTCAGCAGAGGAAGCTAGCTAACTTATGAGTTAACCCGGACTAACTTCCGGGTGCGCCGTAGTATGGACACACCGGCTCTGCATTCAACTCTTAGTTTTGTGTTTATTACTATTTGTATTGTTCTTATTTTTGCATGCAGTGCACTGTCGCTATTACAATATGAACGACAAGCACTCCTGGACGTCTGTTCGACACCTCATACGGACTTTTTCGCAACTTACCGGAGTACGTACTAAGATCTCTTTGTCCTGCCGCCACTGTGTTTACCAATACGCCGACGGAGGAGAAAGACAAGAGGAAAACCTGCCGGAATTCTATGCAGATCTCGGAGGAGATACTAAAAAAGTGAATAGGTTTTATCTTGAGTGTGTAAAGTTTTGTGATTTTTCGAGTTTCTTAAGGCCCCAAAAGTCAGGTTAACACTTCAATTCAACACAGTGCCATGCCCACATTGTGTGACGAAAACCCAATGTTTTAATAAATTTAATCCCCAAAGTGTCTTGTAGACACTCGTGAACTTTGAAGTCGATCTGATGAATCCCCTAGGAGTTTGCGCACATTAAATCCAATATGGCCACCTTCCTGTTGGTTGGGTGTCGGTCATGGCGGCAATATAATTTTTTTCGAGTCTAGTGATGTTACATTAATATACCCAATTTCATGTTAAAAAGTGAATAGGTTTGATGTTTTGAAATTTTCAACAGGGCGTGTCCGGTCATTTTGCCATGCCCAAGCACGGAACCCATAGAATATCAATTGCCACACTGGGACTGACGAGTGCACAAAGTTTCGTGAATTTCCAAGTATCTTTTGGAACATGAAATTTAACGTGTTGCCACGCCCACACCGTGTGCCAAAAAATATATATATTTTGATAATGTTAAGCTGTGAAGGTGTCTTGTAGACACTCGTCAAGTTTGAAGCCGATCCGATAAATCGCCAAGGAGGAGTTTCGCTAAAGTACAAAACATAAATATGACTAAAAAGTCAGGAAAATTAAAAATGGCCGACTTCCTGTTGGGTTTTGTGAGAAAGAAAAAAAATTATATATATATACATATACTATAACTATTACGTACTACATATAACTATACTACTATAACTATAACATTACAGATTGAACTAATCCTCGATAGCAAAACTATATGTGTGTATACTACAGTATACATTACATAAATTTATTCATGTACATTACTATCATTCATATAGTGGGTAATTATGAAATACAGTTTTATTGATCAGTCAGAGCCAAAATTAAAACATGTCTAAAGACACTGGGTGTAACTACGCAACCAGTTAGAAACCGGCACTGAAACGGTTAATCTGGCGCACACACAGCGGGGAGTCTGAAACTAGATACTCGGGAGATGGGAAATAACAAAGGCGGGACCGCCTCGCAAAGGGGGGTCTGTCGTTTGTAACAAAGTGACGAGGAAACAAAGTTTCTGCAGACTCCTGGGTGAAATGTATGCTAGATGAGACAAGCAGCTTAGGACTAACCACGTCGACGTAAAACGTTTTTTATTTTTTGGTAGATTCTCAAACTGTCCTATAAACTCTCCGTAGCTCAAAGTTCCAGTTTCATCCCATCATTCCGGATTTGGAAATTTTGAACACGACAAATTGGTGACCCCGACGTGATCCCATTACAAGACTGCAGAGGAGTTCCGAAAGCCTGAACGGTTGCGATACTTCCATGGGTACCCGCTAAAAGGTGAGCAGAGCCATTTCATGAAGTCTGCATAGATTAGATAGGAATATTTTAGGTGGAAGTGTTGTACTGTTTATGGCTGGACGAACAACTTTGTGGTTTTGGGGATGTATTGTTGAATGATGCATGAATAATAATTGTTAAATATTGTGGAGAGGAGATATTGGATTGTTTGATGAGAACGGTAGTAAGGTAAGTTAAGGGAACGGGTTAGGAAACCCCCCTTCGAAGCGGCTGTGTGTTTAAATTGCGTAGTAATTCCACGTAACGTTTGGGCCCGTGTGTAGAGAATACATCCAGTATGCCTAAACTGAGCGACGTTTTGGTGATGAACAATGTTTAACTCGTGAAGTAATTCCGAATCCCGTTTAGGCCCGGTTGTTGAAAAGACCTCCGAAATGCCTAAACTAAGTGATGTCTGGCGATGAAAAATGTTAAACTCAGCCTTCAGAAGGGTAGTCGATAGTCGGTAATTTCATTTAAGGGTGAAAGGCCCGGAATCATTTTTAAAGTAAAAAGGAAGCCAAGCATTTAGGGGTTAAAGGCCCGGTTCTTAGAGAAACCAAATATTAAAGGGTTAAAGGCCCAATTCACGTGACTTAGCGTAAAATTGTATTGCCGGCTGTGTGAGTGAGAGTGTGCGCAACGAGGTACCTTGTGTGTGTGGAAAGAGAGGTACCATGCGTGTGTGTGAATGTGAGAGAGACCGCGGGCGTGTGTGTGTTTGAGACAGTCTTTGTGTTTAAGAGAGTGTGTGTTTGATAGAGTCTGTGCATGTGTGATAGAGGTTTTGTGTGTGTATGTGTATGAACAACCTCCTCAAATTGCCCTAGATAAAAGGGCAATATATTCAAAAAAAATACAAATAAAAAAAAAAAGTTGACCTGTAATAACCTAAAAGACCACTAGTGGCGTAGCTGCACCAGAAACACATTGAGATCCGAACATTTGAGGTTTCCCCCTCCCACTTCTTCCCATGTCTTTTGTTCTCCTGCCATTCAAAAACATAATGGAAAAGACCCCATCCCCCAGACCCGGCACCAGTGAGATTCGTATTGAAGCTGTAGCTGAGCTCAAGAACAGAACAGAGCCAAAGTTCCATGCTTGAGAAACTTGGAAATTCCATAAATATGAACAAAAATGGATCAAAGCAGGGTGGTGGTCGAAAGACACTACCCCGACAGCAGAAAACCGCACCAAGGTGATAGAGGAAGAAAAAAGACTGCTGGCTGAAGCAGGAGTGGATGCAAAAAACAACCCTGGATTAATGGGGGCTTGAAAGCGCAAGTTAAACAAGCAGCGTGCACAATGGGCGCTGGTTCAGCACATAATGACGGCATGGATTCGAGCGGAAATGATTGTCGAACGTCGCAATAAAATCAGAAATGCCGCAACCAAGGCAGTGGTAGAAGCCCAGAAGGAACCCTACCCCCCACAAGAAGACAAGTTACCACCCCTCCCCGAACCCATCCCCCAAGGTCACACCCCACTCCAACCACACACCACCCCATCCCTCTACCCCTCCCTGCTGGCCGATGAAGAAACACATCGGCACCCCCCCTCTCCGTACAACCCTAAGACCGAGCACACACCTGAAGCAACAGCGCCCCCTGTGCTGAGCAACCAGAAAATAGCCACCCCACCCCCGCCAGAAATACAAGCACCCGTATTAGTAATGGAAGGCCCGATCCAAATCCATTTCCGAGTACAGCCCTCCCCAAAGCCATCTGACAGTGAGAACAAGGACAATGATCAGACATCGCCCCCTAACGATCAAACAGACACAAAGAGTTTCTCTCCTCTAATACAGAGGACGACGAATGCACTTGCCAGTCCTACAAACCACAAAAAGACATCAAGAAAGGAAAAAGAAATGTACCACAAGGGTTAGCCACGCAACTGTCACACTGACTGGACAATGTGGCCCACTACCAGAGGATGCCAACACAACCCATGTTCATCTCATAGCACCTCCTGCAGACGCTACAGCCAAACAACAACCCAAAGAAAAACAAAAGACCCGAAGCCAGCCCACACCTTCACCTACCCCTGTAGTCCACAAATACACCTTTAAGAAAACAAAACAAAGACACCCCACCCCCCTCCGCTCCTGGGAAGAAGAACCCATGTCAGACCACGAGACTAAGACAAAAAAGTGGTCATTCAAAAACAGTGGCAGCTCCCGGGGAGAGTACACAAACGACAACAGAAGAAAAGGAACCCTTATAGCATCATCCAAAAGCCAGGCCAGAAGATCGTCAGCAATAGGGATAGTTACCCGCTCGAAAATTAGACAACGAGAGGAGGAACAAAAGCAGTCCGCCAAAAGAGAAACATTTGTTCCCTGGTACCACCGCGACATGCAGGCCCTCAAAGGCAACCTATCAGCGTTGGACAAAGGAGCTGCAGCATGGATCCGAATCTTCGAAAACCACACAGCGGCTGACACACTAGCCCTAAGAGATGTGCGAGCCATTCTCCGCGCCACAGCAGGAAACATCACCCTGACCTCCCTGGAAAGAGAAGTTAGAACCCTCACCATGGCCCACGAGCACCCATTCGACCACATGCGGAATGACATATGGACAGCCATAGGAGAAACCTGGCCGACCAGACGCAACACAGTGGCCCTGGCAGGCCTGAGATTTAAAAATGGGGAAGAACCACACGCCTATCTCACATGAGCAAAGGAGCTCTGGAGTGATAGCACTGTAGAACGTCATGACCCCTGCCTAGTGGGTCTCCCCATGTACATGCAGATGCCAAATGCCAAAATGGCCTCCCAGGAGATGTCAGGCTGTAGCTCGCAGACACAGTTTGACTGTCAGACATGACCGAGAGACAGTGGGAGAGCCATCTCATCCATCACCTGGAAAGACACATCAAAAAGCAAGAAGACGAATTCCTGGAGAAAGATTCCATACAAACCAGACTACTAAAAATGCAGGTAAAAAAACTGGAAGATGAAGTCAATACGGACAAAAAGAAGAAAGCAACTGTGCAAGCAGTAGTCACCACCCCTGAAGCACAGGCCCCGCCCCAAACCGCGCCACTACAATGGACAGGACCACAGCCCCTAACTGTAACCCCCGCCTACCCACCAGCCCAGCACCTACCCCAATGGCAGCAGGCCTGGACTCCCTATGAATATCCCCAGCGGCAGTATCCAGGGGCCCCCGCACCCTCATACCCCCAAGGCCCCCCCCAATGGCAGCAACTGAGAGGGAGAGGACAATTCCAATCCTCTAGAGGATGGGGAGGACCCGAGAAAACTACAGGATGTTTCATCTGTGGCCAAAGTGACCACTGGGCAAGGGAATGCCCCCAGAACCAACAACCCCAGCAATTATATAGAGGATCCTACCGCCCCCCTCAGAGAGGAAGAGGAGCTTCCTCGAGAGGAAAGGGAGGACCCCGCATGGACACCCCGCCATGGCATGGAGCATAGAGGCGCCCAGGGGACATGGAAGTGGTGGTACAGACAAAAATAAATGCCGAACCAGTAGTGCCATGTACAATCCAAGGAATCACTGTCACTCCAAGGAATTACTGTCACTGTCACTGTCACGTGTCTTGCTTGAAGAACCTGGCCGGCAACATACTACATACTACATACAACTATCCACTCGGAAATTACGTACTGTTGGATTCTCTGGGACGACACAAGTCCTTCACCGCACCCCTCCCTACCAAGATAGGTCCTCACAAAGTCAGACACCAATACCTCTACTCACCAAGCTGCCCCACCAACCTAATGGGAAGGGACCTTCTCCGAAGAACAGGGGCATCTGTGATATGTAACCTCCACGGTCTGGAAGTTAGTTTCTCTGAGCCAAAAGAAGAGCTAATACCCCTCGAACGTATACTCGTCTTAGGTGGAACTCCTGATACCACCCCCGACCCCACACTCACCGGCTGGTGGCATTTTGTAAACCTACCAACTCTGGAAAAAGTCGATGCTGGACCTGTACACTGCACTCTCTGTTTCACACGCCACCGTGATGACATCTATGACGAAGGCTGGGAAGCGAAAAAGGAGGGACGACAAGAACGACTCCAGACAACAGACTTCTATCTGGGCCAGGAAGGAGTTGCAGCAGCGGTCCGCCTGACACCAGACCAACAATCCTGGTATCTACTTCACGACACCGCAGTTCCACATGTGACCCTAGCCGTAGAAGCCAACCATGCAGCCAAACAATTGGGCCCCATGGTCAAAAGAGCCCTCGCCAACCCACCTGGGTCCCCACAACGAACCCCCTGTTGCAACACACGCCAGACAAATCGGTTTGGAGAATAGGACACAACAGCTACGAACAAGGCATATATGAAAGAAATGTCCTGGAAAGAACTTATCAAGGAAGCATCGAAGAACACCCCCTGGCAGCAGAAATGTTCGCCCAACTACCGCCAACCCTCTGGACCACCGGCCCCTATCACGTTGGCTGCACACCACACCACAATATACACATCAAAGTGAAAGCCCACGCTGTGCCCATTTGGCAAGGTCAGTACAAGGTCAAGCCCGAGGCAGCTGCTCGAATAGCCTCCACCATTGAAGGCCTCTTACAAGCAGGAGTTCTACGACCAGCGGATTCACCGTGGAACACACAAATTCTACCAGTACCCAAGGCTGGAGGACACTCATGGCGCCTGGTCCACGATCTGCGACGTATCAACCAGGTGGTCCAACCCATTACTGAAAAAGTGCCCAACCCCCATGTCGCCCTGCATGCAGGCTCCCCGAGTCATCAATTTTTCACCGTCATCGACCTGGCCAACGCATTTTTTTGCCTCCCCTTGGCCAAAGAAAGTCAAGATATGTTTGCATTCACATTTAAAAAATGCTCTTAGACCTACACAAGAATGCTACGAGGATTCACATGCACGCCAACCATATTCAACGCCTGCCTGAAGGCAGATCTCAAGGAACTCCTACTCATCCAGTATGTCGACGACATCCTCATGGACATCGCCACAGTAGAAAATTGCCTCACGGCCACCAAATCCCTGCTACGGCGCATCGCAAAATGTGGCTACAAAATCAGGAAGGAAAAAGCACAGGTCTGCCGCACAGAAGTGGTATTCCTGGGAAAAAGGATCACGGGAGATAAGAGATATATCAACCAGGAAAGACAACAGGCAATGCTCCAGTACCCTAAACCCACCACCGTGCAGCAAATGCTAGCATTCCTGGGACTCACTGGCTATAGCAGACACCACATAGCTGATTATGTGGACCACACTGTTCCCCCACGCGAACCCATTGCGGAAGCTGGCCATCGGAACGTCAAGGCACCACTCAACTGGACCACAAGTGCGGAGGAAGCGTTCATAAGATTGAAACAACTCATGGGGAAGGCCGAACACCTATGCACCCCAGACATCTCTTCCTCGTTCCATTTGGACGTTACTGAAAAGCACGGAATTGTCAAGCTGTGCTCTGGCAGCCTCGACACGGTGAGCGCGCGATCCTGGCTCACCACAGTTGCAAACTCGACACAGTGGAACATGGACTCTCCGGATGTGGACGACACACGGCTGCCATCGCACACGCCCTACGAGAACCGACCACATTACTTTCTACCACCCCACCATCGTGCATACCACTCATGGAGTCAAATCCTACCTCGATCAAACGGATTTCACCTTTACCACACCAAAACACAAGATGCGCTTGCATGTCACCCTGGAAAGAGACAATGTCTTGTACACAGCCGATGGAATCAACTTGGCCGGCGGACTACAGTATGCAGATGGCACCCATGACTGCGTACAGCTCATGAAACTGGAAGCAAAGGGCCGCACAGACTTGGATGGAACATCTGACCCCGATGCAGAAATTGTCCTGTTTATAGATGGTTGTTGTTTCAAAGAAGAAGAGGGAAATAGAGCATCATACGCAGCCATTCAACAAATTAATGGACACCACGTCACCCTAAGAAGTGGGATGATAGAACAACCAGCATCAGCACAAAAAGCAGAACTCGACGCCTCGGTGAAAGCATTAAAAACTTCAAAAAACAAAGATGCAAACATATTCACCGACTCAGCATACGCACACGCTGCAGCTCACGTGGATGTAGCCATATGGATGAAAAGAGGACTCCAAACGTCAGCAGGAGCCCCGGTAAAACACAAAGACCTCATACTCGCCCTCCTGGAAGCTATACATCTCCCCCGAAAAATCCAGATCATCAAATGCAAAGGACACTCAAAAGGAAATTCAAACGCAGCCGACACAGCAGCAAAAGAAGCAGGAGGGAACCTAAAAGAAAGCGCAGCAATGATGATTGTATTTACTGAAGACAACGCCCTCAATTTGTCAGAGGAACATCTGAAAGAAGTGCAGAAAGAAGCGAAATGGAACGAACACTCGCAGTGGCAGAAGAAAGGAGCCACATGCACCAGCGGCCTATGGAGAAGCCACGATGGGCGGCCAGTAGCACCAGCCGCACTCCTGGTCTACCTCATCAAGGATGCACATGGACAGACTCATGAAGGACCCAAAAGAACCACCAACAGGCTCAAACAGGACTGGTGGCATCCCTACCTGGAGGAAATGGTGGCCAACCATATTGCAGAATGCGTCGTCTGTCACGAGCTAAATAAGAAGACAGTCTACCAAAGACCTTTGGGAACATTCTCAGTGCCCCCCTACCCCTTCAGAGAAATATGCATAGATTACACCGGCATGGGCAGGGACAACAGAGTACAAGGGTACAGATACCTACTCGTGATGGTAGATCGATTCTCCAAATGGGTAGAAGCAGTCCCTTGCAAAAGAGAGGATGCAGTATCTGTGATTAAATGGTTATGGAAAAAACGCATTCCTCGGTGGGGTTACCCCACAGTTATCTGCTCGGACAATGGATCTCATTTTACCAGCGATAAAAAACTCAGCCAGGTAGAACAGGCATTAGGTATCTCCCATAGATCTGGTTCAGTCTATCACCCCCAGTCAAAAGGCCTAGTTGAAAGTGCAAACCAGACGTTGAAAGAAAAAATGGCCAAGGTGCTGATAGAGACAAAACAGCAACTCAGTATGTCTCTACAGAACATCACAAAAACGACTAAACTAACGTGGGTAGATGCCCTACCCCTAGCATTAATGTCCATGCGAGACCTCTCCCCATAGTCAAACACATCTTAGCCCACACGAGATATTAACAGGCCGCCCCATGCCAGGTCCTCACAACCTACCAGCTAAATCACCCGCTTTTGATGATTTCCAGGAAGGTTTACCTGAATATGTCAAAGCACTAACCGCAGTATCTCGAGTTTTGTATTCACAGGTCAAGAACACTGCCCCAGACTGCCCCACACCCTGGTGGTCAGCCCCGGAGACTGGGTCCACATCAAGGTCCACAAACAGAAGTGGCCTGAGCCAAGGTGGACTGGACCTTGGGAGGTAGTGTTGGCCACCTCACATGCAGTAAAGCTCAAAAATAAAACTGGTGCTCCCTGTCACCACCTCTCCCACTGCGCCCCTGTCACCCCACCCGCAAGAACTCTCACAGAAACAAGGATCCAGCTGAAAGACGTAAGCATTCTGTAATTAACCATGTAAAAAAAAAATAATATTTTTTTTGTTTACCCTAGGAGAAGTCCTGGACCCTACACAGTATACATATTCTTACCAAGTGGGACCCCAATTATCGTATGACCAGTATATGACAAAGGTCAAAGAGTGGGGCCGAATGAAAGAAACAGTTCTTGTCATTTATGCCTATGAAGGACAAATCCTGGCATTCAATGTTGATTTCTGTTCCATAATAAAGTGTGATTCCACAGGGTAGGAGCAGTACCAGTGGAATGAGAAATATGCGTGGTCCACCAACCCTAGACTAACAAGTGACTGGTGGCTGGACGAGGTTTAAGGTACCCATATTGATTGTGGGGCATGGAGTAATGTGCTTATAAACACAGGAACCAGTAGGAGGAATTGCTACTCCACTCACGGAGCGTAGAACTAAAAGAAAATGCAGGAATGGATGATCACATCACTGGTTGGTTGGACTCTATGTTTTCCAAATGAAAAGGCCTCATTTTATCATGCATAATCAACGTTGCTATCATTGCTGCTCTGTTAATTGTATGTGGATGTTGTTGTATACCATGCATTTGTACTCTAGTGAAAAATGCATCATGACTGCGTTGGGAAAACCAGAAATACAAGCGTACATGGCATTGAGACAGAAGGAATGTGGCGACACCTATGTTGCTATAGGTATGGGCCTCCTTTCCCCAGCACCAGGACCCCGACATCCTCATCCACGATAACTGCATCTAGTTGATCATTTTGACACGCCCATGTATAGGACCCATAGAATATTAAATGCCACACTGGGACTGAAGAGTGTGCAAAGTTTTGCAATAATTTTGTAGTTTCTCAAGGCCCCAAAAGTCACGTAAACTGTTTTTTTGAACATAAAATTCAACGCGTTGCCACACCCGCATCGTGACGAAAAAAAAATGTTTTAATAACTTTTAATCCCCAATGACTCTCAATCCAAAAAATCCCCCAGGAGAAGTTCACGAAAGTACAAAGCATAAAAAGTGGATAAAATATTACAAAAACACAGCTTTTTTTGGAACACGAAATCCAACGCTTTGCCACGGCCACATCGTGTGACAATTATTATTTTTTTTAATATCTTTTAATCGTGAAGGTGTCTTGTAGACACTCGCCAAGTTTGAAGCCAGATAAATGGCCTCGGAGGAGTTTACGAAAGTACAAAGCGAGAAAATGAACGGAAAGTGACTAAAATTACACATTTAATCCAAGAAGTTACAAAAGTGTCCCGAATTTTGTGAATTTCATGGTAAAAAGTGAATAGGTTTGATGTTTTGAAATTTTCAACAGGGTGTGTCGGGCCATTTTGCCACGCCCATGCAGGCAACTCATACAATATCAATTGCCACACTGGGACTAACAAGTGCGCAAAGTTTCGTGAATTAGTATCTTTGGAACATGAAATTTTACGTGTTGCCACGCCACCCTAGAAAATAAAATAAAAATTTTCTGACCTATTCACCTTTTTCCACGTAAACTCCCAAAATTCGGTACACATTTGTAACCTCTCTAGACTTGGAAAAAATATATATTTCCGCCATGACGGAAACCCAACAGGAAGTCGGCCATTTTGAATTTTCCTGACTTTTTAGTCATATTTATGCTTTGTACTTTCGCGAAACTCCTCCTTGGCGATTTATCGGATCGACTTCAAACTTGACGAGTGTCTACAAGACACCTTCACAGCTAAAACTTATTAAAATACATATATATTTTGGCACACGGTGTGGGCGTGGCAACACGTACAATTTCATGTTCCAAAAGATACTTGGAAATTCACAAATCTTTGCACACTCGTCAGTCCCAGTGTGTCATTTGATATTCTAGTGGTGCCATGCATGGGCGTGTCAAAATGGCCGCCTATTATCTCCTACATATTAGACATTGTGATAATATTATTCTGTTGTTACACGAGTGTGCATACATTCATTTTTGTACTGAGCCTGTAGTCTGCTATTCAACTATTTAACGCCCATTTAACAATCTTGGACCTATACCAAACAATGTTGTCAAAATGTGTCTCTCACCCAAGTGTTTAAGTCTATGTGCCCAGGTCAAAGCAGCCCTACCCGTCCCACTTGAAGGACCTCTACACGGCCGCTGACCAGGTGAATGGGTGGTGATCGCGACTTACAGAGGAAAAGCTGGAACTCTGCCAGATTCCTAGGACCTTTCCAGCAGGGTTAGGGACCCGCACCACTGCAGCAGCAGTTAAGGTGGTAGAACGACCAATATGGATACACGTATCTCATCGCAAGAAAGTTCCTACTCCCCTCTAGGTACTCGTTGAGGAGACAACGTGAGTGTACGCTGAACGCTGCTCACCCTGCAACTGCGATGGAACCACTTCAACCATACCTACATAGGCTACTTGGGTTACTGCCATTCCCCTTACCACAGCCGAAGAAATGTGTGTTTTGGAAGCAGTTATCGAAGGGGCTTTCTACACCAACATTGGCGCCCCACAGACGGCTCCACCGCTGGACTTCTGCTCCACATTTGATTACACCTGGCCACTTCCCACCTTGTTATATGGTCATCATTTTCCTTGGCCCCTCCATCAAAAGGACACAGATAAAACAATATCTCTGTATAAATGTATTGTACTCAATTTATACATCATTTTCTGATCCCTTTGCCTCAATTATATTATACTTAAGCATTATTGCATTTTCCTTTTGTATCATTCCACTGGGAACAACAGAAGGGAGTGTGAGAGAAAAATGATGATCAATGTTAATGAATGATATAATTCTACCACCAAGTGATGTCTGAATGCTGAGGCATATGTTTGTTTGGTGACGCCCGACTCTTTCACAGGAGATCTTACATTCCTGTATATCACTGTCACGAAAGTTTTAGTCGTTATCTCAGTTTTTCTAGATCGTAAAAGGACCATTTGTGTAAACACTCAACGTATGCTTTCCCGGCACTGAAAGTGTTCTACGTTTTTCTTTGTTAAAAAATGTTCTCAGCTATCACCTGTTCCGCTGATAGAAGTGACATCAATTGTTCCCATGACAGAACTGCTAGCGTCAAGCTCTGCTGCAACATCAGAAAACACTGTAGCACTCTCCATATCAGGATAATAAGGAGCAGCATCACTCTGACCTTTGACAAATGTTTGAGAGCGCTGCTATTCCTTCACAAGAACTGGCACATCACTGGCAGGTGTGGCTTTGAAGACACCTCCACAACGGTTGGTGCTGCCTTCCCCTAAAAAAAAGCAAGAGAATGAAATGCATGGACAAAATAAAACTAAAATGAAGTACTACTATCAAAAATGTCATTGAAAAAAGAAGAAAAACAACGAACAAAGCAAACCTGCTCCGTTCCCAGTGTCCTCTTGGAGGCAGTAGCTTTCTGCCAATGTCCCACCGTGGCTTTCCCATGTAAGCAAAGCAAAATTTTCTTGATATAAAATTGATATACAATTGTTGATATAAAAACAATATAAAATTCTCCACACTGGACAGCGCTAGAAAGATGCGATGGAACAAGTTGATAACGGGATGGATCATTCCGGCGACGCTACTGGTGTTGTGTCCACCTGTGAAATCATAGAGCAAAATGTCGATTTAAGACAATGTCTTGACAAAAGGCCAACTAAAAGCACTAACTACTAAACTAAACTAAACTAAACTACTAACTAAAAAGAGAATAAAAAAACCAACAAACTGCAGAAAATCTCCTGGATACAAAACAATAGAGGACGGTTGAGGGGAGCCGACAGCAGAATCAACTGTAGCCCGGAGCGCTCACTGGTAAGTTGTTCAGTTAATTAAAGTGTGTTAGACATGTGTGTGTGTGTGTGTGTGTGTGTGTGTTAATGTCCATATGTTTCATAACAAACATATTAAAATTGTTTAATGAAAATCGGTACACTTTGAGTGAATATCAGAGACTATCACAGTTTCCAGAGGGTCTTACCCCAACAATAACAGTGTGCAACCGATTATCTTTCTGCCCCTTCCAACCAGTCTCCACTCAAAAGGGTTAGGTGAAGGATGAGGCACGATGAGCTCTCCCTTCACAACCACTTTTGGAGAGAATGTTGGAAGTGACCTGCCGGGAGAAACCTTTGACTTTCGTGCTGTTGGCGGCGCTGTTGTCTCCAGTTGGCGATAAGCAGCATTTCACAGCAATGTCACAGGGCCATGGTTTCACAACATAGCAAAGTTATTCATAAAATAGCCATCACGTGACATGACAACAAATTGTACAATTGTACTTACACCATCTGTGCTTCACAGCTCTGGGTGGTTCAATGGGAAGTGGTTGGCTGCAGAAAAGTACTTGATGCCTTAAAACAACGATTAGGACGAATAGAAATATGCACACATAGATGTCAACTTTGTTCATTAGAAATATTTATTGAATTGGTTTGTCTAAAAATATATACTCCGTTATACATTTAACTGTACTAAAATTAAAATATGCTTCCCATGCATGCCGCCACAGGATGGTATTCCTCACGGAGCAAATAGTCAGACGCGGAAGGAAGTCCAGGACAAACACCTATACAAACACACAAAAAAAAAAAGGTGTTTATTACAGTACATTTGTTTTCAAAATGTAAAATATGTTCTGCAGAGCTCACAAAGCAAAAGTATTAATAGTACCAATACTACCAAAAATGTACTAAACATGAAGCGTAACTTTGGCCAGCGACTGCAGACACTGACCAGGAGGCTGCGAAAGTCTACTGCTGTCGATGGTCCTGCTGGCCGTCAAGTCGCTGCTAGGGGCTACAACACAAACTGCGTCAGGTCTCCGAGACAAAAAAGCATTCAGTACCTCGGTCCCCTGGCATCTTCACAAATCCATCCACAATGCTCCGTAGATGGGAGTCACCAACAAGAAGTACAAACTAGAAACATAGAAAGTCTTTTTTTTTCATGAAAATCACAACTTTTGTCTTCAAGTATTGTTCATAAATAATCAAACAAAAATACCTTCTTATCTGGAGACTCTGCTGTAATGACCAGCTTGTGGCTTCGTCCAGTCACGGTGGAAATTGGCTACAGGCGCACTTTCTGGTGATCACCTGTTTCTTAACAGACAAAAACCCAAAATAAATACTACTGACTTTCCACGAGGCTTCTAAAAGTGTTGAGGCACAATAGATAAATAAGAACAGCACAAGACACTAATTCGACAATAACATTTTGAAATGGCTCCATAACTTAGAAACTGATCATTTTCTAGAACAAGTGTACTGCAATTTAAAGCATCCAAAAACCTTACTGCTGGCTGTAAAGGTGAAACTATTTTTTCTATTGATTGGTCTATAGACCATCATATCGGTTAGTCAATTAACTCTACAAGTACCAGCAGAATGTAGAGAAATAGCTGTAGCTTGAATGTTATTCTCCCTTGTAAGTCGCTTTGGATAAAAGCATCTGCTAAATGACTAAATGTAAATGTAAATGTAAATAACAAGAATATAAACAATTAACAAAATGCGGACAAATAATAGACAGGAATACGAAGGTACGCCCCCCATTGCATGCTGGGGTTTTCACGTGGCATACCCCATGCTAACGCGTCCTTGTGTCTCGTAAAATGTTTAGTGTTGAGTACATAAATCACGGATCATTTTTTGATGATACAAAAACTACTTTAAAAAATGATAACCCTCAAAAAGATTTTAGACCTGAATTTTTGAGCCTCATGGGAACCCCACCTGACTTTTTGATTACACAGGGGACCCACCATGTTATGGTCTATTGACATGCAAACTTTGACACTGAACACTTTTTTTAATCAATAGGTCAGATTCTGATTGAAAAATATAAACCTTCCAAAAGTATAATTATTAATTTGAAAGGATATACAACCAATTTAAGAAATCAGGCCTCAGGCCAACACCACTTAAACATATCAAAAATTGGAAAGTAAAGATTATTTTTCTACCTAAGCACGCTGTAAGTAAATGTAGTAAATTTGAGCATATTATGCAGATCATTTTCGACTTAAATACCGGTTCATCAATTGATTTCCAGATAAGTATGACAAATACCACATATACTTTAAAAGAGAGCACAGAATCAATTGTTATTGAATTTGATGGTTTTGACAGTATAATATTTTCTTCCAAACGTAATCGAACGGGGAATAAACCTACACCCACTGTACAAAAGGTAGATAAAAAATTACAATTATTTATTATAAAATAAAAAGGAGCAGATGGCACAAGAAAACAAACAAGGGCTCACACAGGGCTCAGTAAGTCTCCTGATATGCTTTGTAACAAAGAAAAAGTGCAATGTATTCACGCGGGGGAAGAGTAGTATGGTGGTAAACCCTGACCTTTGGCCTTTGCCTGCACCTAACTATCCATTTTCAATTAATCTGCTGATAAAAACCTACCCTACGGTGGTCGGCAGGAAAACTCACTGCAAATAGACAAAACACAAGCAAATTCAGAAAACATCATCATCAATTTGACAACACAGGCAAGAGATGCAAAACAATGGAAACATTTGCACAGAAACAAACTTAAAAGCAATTCACCACGGACACTTCATTTGGGGAATATATCAGATATGATACACAAACATTTCTTGATGTTTTTATTTTAAGTTTGTTCCTTCGTGAACTTTTCCATTGTGTTGTTGCCTGTGTTGTCAAATTGATGATGACATTTTCTAAATTTGCTTGCGTTTTGTCTATTTACATGTATTTTCTTTAGTTGCAGAGTTTTCCCGTTGGCCACCGTAGAGTCAGTTGTTATCAGCAGATGAATTGACTTGCGGCCTTTGACTGCACCTAACTACTAATTATCAATGTTTTCGCCTGATAAAATCAATAACTAGTTGAACTCCAGTGTATACCTGGGTACTCAGGATGCCAACGAACAACACAAACATCATCAAAAATGAAGTTGCATCAAATGAACCAACATTTTTGAGCAACGTGAACCAACATGTTTGAGCAAATGCTTTAACAACTCTATTAATAAATTCTTCTCGCACTTTCGCATTGGATGGCAGTGATACGATTTTTTACATAGTACTTCAATGCAGTCCAGCTTCGCTGGTTTAGAGCTTCAGGTGAAGCTCTAATACATGCATCACACTCAGTCCTTCCCGGCACTTTACCACTTTCAATGAAAGCCTTCAGGTTCTTTTCCACCGCATGGACCTCCTCAGGTAACCACCTCCTTCTCTCAGAGATTTCTAAGATAGAAATAGAAATGTAAAAGGACAAATACAATTAGGAGTGTAGACCAGGTCTTTCAATCGCTGTATCTTTTGGTTACTCTATTCTCAATTCAGAATCAGAAATGGAAAAAATGGGGTATGAGTGGTTTTCAAATTTTGCTTTTTTGGAGATACAAAAATCAAAATTGAAAAATTATTTTTCCATTTCATGACCAAAGGATGAGTGAAATTTAAAATCAGGTTTGACTTTCATTTTTTTTTATTTCAATAGGAAAAAATAAAATCACAACAACATCATACAACAACATACACACCGATCAGCCACAACATTAGAACCAGTTACAACTATTTAGGACTCCAAAATTCAGTGGTACATTTCTCATGCTGCTAAATCACCTCCATACAGCAATGTGTATGAACCAGCAAAATGGGATGCTGTGATTGTTCCAGATGTCCCACATGATCGCGACTTTATAAATGTTATCTTTTACTGTTTATCCTTAAAGTCAGGCACTGCCCGAGGATAACAGATATCATTGCAGAAAATATTCTATTTCAGCAGGCAACCACTTGTACAGCCGGCCCACCCAAATGACAGAGAGCACATATTGCTTTCATAAGTTAAAAAACAAAAAAACAAAATGCACAGCACAAACACAGTAAATATGAAAAAAAAATCGATAAGCCACGAACAACGTGCACACACGATGTAGGTCGCCCGCTGACTGACGCCGACGCGCCAACTACAAATTTCCACGGTCGTATCTTGGAGCAGTCAGTCGTAAGACGATGCTAATTTTCGCGACTATCGTATCTTGGATTAGTAAGTAGATGCAGTCATAAGTCGAGGTACCATTGTACCTTCAAATAAAGTCTAAACTGGCAAAAAACAGTCCGGACTCTCTCAGCACGCTTTGGTGGAGAACCGATCAAGTGAAACTTAGCTAGCGGGTCCGTCTGTCTGTTTGAAAACCGTCTCTCTCTCACAGTACCGTCTCCCTGCCCCAACACACAGTAAACTAAATCTAAATGCTAGTTAACACTCCACTCCAACACACATTTAACTAAAGCTAGATACTGTGCATGTTAAAAACGGCTTTATAAAATAAAACAAAGTCATTAACTTTTGCATGCATAATCTCTCCGTGTTATATCGTGTTATAACACAAAACTGCTAGCATTTAACAGCAAAAACGTGTAACAATTGAAAAGTTAACTTTCTAAAACATTTTTTTTTCGTGCACTTACTCTATATCCATTTTATTGCCCCCGTTCTTCTTCTGCTGTTTCAATATTGGGCACAGTCACGGCATGAGGAGATAGGGTAAATATAGTGTGCTTCTCTCAGACGTTCTCCTCCCGCAATGCGGAAGCTTCTCCAAAAAATAACTCCATCCAAATAAATTATTTTAATATATTTTAATAATGCATTCCCAAAATTATTATTACATCATGCTAATGTGATCGTACAAAATATACCATTAAGATATAAAAAAAACGTCTATAATGACGCATTTTGATAACCAAATTATTATTTATTATTATGAATACGTGGATTATTCTTTGTAAAGAAGAACGATTGGGCATTAATTTAATGAGATTAAGTTTATCGCTGTTCGGCATAATTATTAAAATTACTACTATTCATTGTAGGATAAGATAGTAATCTTTATTAATGAGGGCATCAGACTCCCTGGACTCCTGCCGAAACGCTGACGGAGGGAGAGCGAGGGGTAACGCAGGTAGCCGAGCTCGCTAATGATCCTTCCCCGTAAACACCCCGTGGAGGTGATTTAGCTACGTCGCCTTCAGCCGTGCGCCACATTTCCCGGCCCCGCTCCTTGTAAAGCTCTGAGTCTGCCTACCCCCACCACCCGACTCCACTACCGCCGCCAAGCTTGCACGTCAATGCCGGGCTTCGTCATCGTCGACAGGTGAACCCAACTTGGCCCCTGTAACCCGTGAGATTGTTCCGCCACACACACACTTTGTTTATCCCCCCTATTATAAAAAAAAAACAACACAACGGGCCGTGTCGGCCAGGGGATGTGTGCAGCGGTGGACTCTGGCCACACACAGAAGCAGGATGGCAAGCTCCCTGCTAAAGGGGGGGGGGGGGGGGTCAGAAGGACCCTGGATGGCAGGGGAGCTCGGAGGGTGGGGGCAAACGAGCGTCCGCCCGCTGAACGTTGACAGCCTTTAGCAGCAGAACAACTGCACGGCAGCTCTGCTGGGACACGAGGAGCTGCTGGAGAGCTACTGGAGAGCTGAAGGCTGCGGCATGAGAGGAATTCATAACACAAGGCGGCTTCAGCTGTGTTGATATGACTTGCATCATTGTGTGTGTGTGTGTGTGTGTGTGTGTGTGTGTGCCGGGACGGTTTGTTATGTGAATGTGTGTGGTGGGAGAGGATATACACAGTGCTGTGAGTGCATATGGGTAGTACGTAGTCCTGTTTAAACCACAGTGTATAGGTTAACATGACTGTGTGTGTATACATACTGGATGTACTGTCACGACCAGAACAGGGAGGAACCCAAACGCACGACACAGGGACACGGGAGGCAGGCAAATAATAAAGTGATGTTTATTAACCGGGACGGTGGAGCTGGCCGGGGGGACCTGGTCGGGGGGGATGGAGCAGGGCAGGACAGGGACGATGATGACCAGGAGATGGGGTCCAGGATCCGGGTGGAGAGACGGGGAACCAGGCTGGGTGGAGAGTCCTGGTCGACCAGCGGAGACAGACAGGTGAAGGGAAGGCAAGACAACAAGACATAAACTAGGAACTTGGAACTTGGAACTGGGAACTAGGAACTAGGAAGGGAGCCAATCGCTGACGCGGCTGACGCGGCTGACGCAGCGATGCAACTCGGGGAAAGCTAGTTGCTAACCTCCCGTTAATTAGGGCCTGGAAGACCGCTGGGGCATTTGACAGCCCAAAGGGCATAACAAGGTACTCAAAGTGTCCGAGCGGGGTGTTAAAGGCAGTCTTCCACTCGTCCCCTTTGCGGATGCGGACCAGGTGGTAAGCGTTGCGGAGGTCCAGCTTGGAAAAGTGGGTGGCCCCCTGGATGGGGACGAAGACTGAATCCATCAGGGGCAAGGGGTACTTGTCTTTGATCGTGATATCGTTCAGTCCCCTGAAATCGACGCAAGGACGGAGGGTCTTGTCCTTCTCCGCAACAAAGAAGAACCCTGCGCCTAGCGGAGAAAACGAGGGACGAGTAATCCTGGCAGCGAGAGAGTCGCGGATGTGAGTCTCCATGGCCTCCTGTTCAGACCGGGAGACGTTATACAGGCGACTGCAGGGGAGGGGGGCGCCTGGCAGGAGGTTGATTGCGCAGTCATAGGGGCGATGAGGTGGTAAGGATAGCGCCTCCTGCTTGCTGAAGACCGGGGCTAGGTCCAGATATTGCGATTGGACCGAGGGCAGGTCAGGGCTCCTGGGGACCCCCGGCGGCGCGCCCAGCGGCGCACCCCGCAGCGGGGTTGGGGCCGAGCCGAGGCAGTGGGCATGACAGTGTGTGCTCCAGGAGCTCACGCTGCCCGAGCGCCAGTCCATCTGAGGGTTATCGGTCTGGAGCCAGGGGTACCCCAGCACCACGGGATTCAGTGGGGAATCAATAAGGAAGAACCTTAAAGACTCATGGTGGTTGCCGGAGAGTAGCAGCTTGAGGGGAGCTGTCTGGTGGGTAATCCGGGTCAGATGCGACCCATTCAGCTCCTTGACCTCGAGCGGTGCGGGGAGAGGAACGGGTGTCAGCCCTATCTGGCGTTCTAGTCCCTAGTCGAGGAAACTCGCATCTGCCCCGGAATCTATGAGAGCAGAGGAAGAGAGTGTTATATTTCCCCAAGAGAGGGTAGCTGGGAGCAGCGGACGGAAGAGAGGGTCGGTGCTTGAGCGGCCGGAGCGTAGCCCTACCGAGGAGTCGCCCTCTCGTGGCCGGACCGGGCAGGTGGCTCAGAGGTGTCCCAGCCGACCGCAATACAGAGAGGCACCGGTCTGTAGGCGGCGTGCTCGCTCCTCTGGGTAGATCCGGGAGCGACCAAGCTGCATTGGCTCGGCATCGGAGAGAGTCGGGGGACTTGTGCGGCGCCCAAGAGTAGCGGGCGCTGGAGACTGGGGCGTGGCCGCCCAGGCGGGAGGCACGGACTGGAGGCTCGCCCCCTCCCTCTCGCGCTGGCGCTCCCGTAGCCGGATGTCCAGGCGGATTGAGGTCTCCACTAGTTGGTCCAGGTCCGTGGGCTCGTCCCGCCGTGCCAGCTCGTCCCGCAACTCGTCGTTCAGGGCACGCTGGAACACGTCCTGCAGGGCTCCGTCATTCCAGCCGCTTTCCGCGGCTAGAGTCCGGAACTCGACGACGAGGGAGGCGACGCTACGGGAACCCTGGCGGAGGGAGAGGAGTCTTCTGGCGGCCTCCTTGCCGCAAACTGGGTGGTCGAAGACTCTCCTCATTTCGCGGGTAAACAGATCGTAGGAGAGACTCACGGGACCCCCCTGACTCCAAACCGCGGAACCCCAGCCGAGAGCCGCCCCTCTCAGGCAGGAGATGAGGAACGCGATGTGGGCACTATCGGAGGCGTACGACGACAGCCGCTGTTGGAAAACCACCGCGCACTGCACAAGGAAGGCGCGGCAGGTGCCGAAATCGCCGTCGTAAGGCGCTGGAGCCGGAACGTGGGGCTCAGGGGGAACGAGAGAGGCGCTGGGAGCCCTGGTGGGGGAAGGAGGGCAGGTCGGAGGAGCAGGGGAGGCCACGGGGGCCGGAGGGCCCTGCAGGCTGCTGACGGCCGCAGAGATGGTCCGGAGGTGTTCCGCGATGTCCCGGAGGACCCGGTCATGTTGCCCAAGCAACACTCCTCTGTCCCGGAGTGCGCGGCGGAGCCCTTCTGTGTCGGCTGGGTCCATGTTTTCCTGGCCAGACCGTACTGTCACGACCCGAACAGGGAGGAACCCAAACACACGACACAGGGACACGGGAGGCAGGCAAGGGATGTTTATTAACCGGGACGGTGGAGCTGGCCGGGGGGACCTGGTCGGGAGGGGATGGAGCAGGGCAGGGCAGGGACGATGATGACCAGGAGATGGGGTCCAGGATCCGGGTGGAGAGACGGGGAACCAGGCTGGGTGGAGAGTCCTGGTCGACAAGCGGAGACAGACAGGTGAAGGGAAGGCGAGACAACAAGACATAAACTAGGAACTTGGAACTGGGAACTGGGAACTAGGAACTAGGAACTAGGAACTAGGAAGGGAGCCAATCGCGATGCAACTCGGGGAAAGCTAGTTGACGGTCTGGCAAGGAATGGCTAGGAAGCTGGGGCTAAATACAGTGCGGGTAATTGATCCCAGGTGTGTGCAATTGGGTCTGAGTAGGGAGCTGCAGATGGGGCAAGGGCGGCCTCTAGTGGCGCTGGGAGGCCGTGGGCCTAACATGTACGGGTACATTTATTCCTGTGCTAGTGTGTGTGTGTGTGTGTGTGTGTGTGTGTGTGTGCATGTACGCATGTGTGTGTGGGTGTTGGGAGGATTGGTCATGTGAATGTGTGTGGGGTGGGAGGGGAGAGATGCAAGTGTGTATGGCATTTAATCCATAGGACAAATGATTTTTTAAAAGTGACTAGTACTCATTTTTTTTAAATCTTTCTTTCAATCTTTGTTTCTTTCAATCTTATTTTCAATCTTTCTTTCAATCTTATCATAGAACAATAAACACAATGGGGTTGTGCTGATGTTAATGGATCAACCTTTCTTTCGTTCTCCTTTATTTCAATCTTTCTTTCAATCTTTCAATCTTTCTTTCAATTTTTCTTTCTTTCTTTCAATCTATCTTTCAATCTTTCTTTCATTCTTTCTTTCAGTCGTTCAATCTTTCTTTCAATCTTTCTTTCAATCTTTCTTTTTTCAATCTTTCTTTCAATCTTTCAATCTTTCTTTCATTCTTTCTTTCAATCTTTCTTACTTTCAATCTTTCTTTCTTTCAATATTTCTTTCAATCTTTCTTTCAATCTTTCTTTCATTCTTTCTTTCATTCTTTCATTCTTTCTTTCAATCTTTCTTTCTTTCAATCTTTCTTTCAATCTTTCAATCATTCAATCTTTCTTTCATTCTTTCTTTCAATCTTTCTTACTTTTAATCTTTCTCTCTTTCAATATTTCTTTCAATATTTCAATCTTTCTTTAAATCTTTCTTTCAAACTTTCAATCTTTCTTTCAATCTTTCTTTCAATCTTTCAATCTTTCAATCGATCTTTCAATCTTTCATTCAATCTTTCAATCTCTCTTTCATTCTTTCTTTCAATCTTTCAATGTTTCTTTCAATGTTTCTTTCAATCTTTCATTCTTTCTTTCAATCTTTCAATCGTTCTTTCAATCTTTCTTTTATACTTTCTTTCAATCTTTCATTTTTTCAATCTTTCTTTCAATATTTCAATCTTTCTTTCAATCTTTCATTCTTTCTTTCAATCTTTCAATCGTTCTTTCTTTCAATATTTCTTTCAATCTTTCAATCTTTCTTTCATTCTTTCATTCCTTCTTTCAATCTTTCTTTCATTATTTATTTCAATCTTTCATTCTTTCAATCTTTCTTTTATTCTTTTTTTTAATCTTTCTTTCAATCTTTCAATCTTTCAATCTTTCTATCAATCTTTCTTTCAATCTTTCTTTCAATCTTTCTTACTTTCAATCTTTCTTTCATTCTTTCTTTAAATTTTTATTACTTTCAATCTTTCTTTCTTTCAATATTTCTTTCAATCTTTAAATCTTTTTTTCATTCTTTCATTCTTTCTTTCAATCTTTCTTTCATTCTTTCTTTCAATCTGTCTTTCAATATTTCTTTCAATCTTTCTTTCTTTCAATCTTTCTTTCAATCGTTCAATCTTTCTTTCATTCTTTCTTTCAATTTATATGACTTTCAATCTTTCTTTCTTTCAATCTTTCTTACAATCTTTCTTTCATTCTTTCATTCTTTCACTCTTTCTTTCAATCTTTCTTTCAGTCTTTCAATCTTTGTTTAAATTTTTCTTTCAATATTTCTTTAAATCTTTCTTTTTTTCAATCTTTCTTTCAATCTTTCTTTCATTCTTTTTTTCAATCTTTCTTACTTTCAATATTTCTTTCAATCTTTCTTTCATTCTTTCATTCCTTCTTTCATTATTTCTTTCAATCTTTCTTTCATTATTTCTTTCAATCTTTCTTTCATTATTTCTTTCAATCTTTTTTTCAATCTTTCAATCTTTCTTTTATTCTTTTTTTCAATCTTTCAATCTTTCTTACTTTCAATCTTTCTTTCTTTCAATATTTCTTTCAATCTTTCAATCTTTCTTTTCATTCTTTCATTCCTTCCTTTAATCTTTCTTTCATTATTTATTTCAATCTTTCTTTCAATCTTTCAATCTTTCTTTTATTCTTTTTTTCAATCTTTCTTTCAATCTTTCAATCTTTCAATCTTTCTATCAATCTTTCTTTCAATCTTTCTTTCAATCTTTCTTACTTTCAATCTTTCTTTCAGTCTTTCTTTCAATTTTTATTACTTTCAATCTTTCTTTCTTTCAATATTTCTTTCAATCTTTAAATCTTTTTTTCATTCTTTCATTCTTTCTTTCAATCTTTCTTTCATTCTTTCTTTCAATCTTTCTTTCATTCTTTCTTTCAATTTATATGACTTTCAATCTTTCTTTCTTTAAATCTTTCTTTCAATCTTTCTTTCATTCTTTCATTCTTTCATTCTTTCTTTCAATCTTTCAATCGTTCTTTCAATCTTTCTTTTATTCATTCTTTCAATCTTTCATTTTTTCAATCTTTCTTTCAATCTTTCAATCTTTCTTTCAATCTTTCATTCTTTCTTTCAATCTTTCAATCGTTCTTTCTTTCAATATTTCTTTCAATCTTTCAATCTTTCTTTCATTCTTTCATTCCTTCTTTCAATCTTTCTTTCAATCTTTCTTTCATTCTTTTTTTCAATCTTTCTTACTTTCAATATTTCTTTCAATCTTTCTTTCATTCTTTCATTCCTTCTTTCATTATTTCTTTCAATCTTTCTTTCATTATTTCTTTCAATCTTTTTTTCAATCTTTCAATCTTTCTTACTTTCAATCTTTCTTTCTTTCAATATTTCTTTCAATCTTTCAATCTTTCTTTCATTCTTTCATTCCTTCCTTTAATCTTTCTTTCATTATTTATTTCAATCTTTCTTTCAATCTTTCAATCTTTCTTTTATTCTTTTTTTCAATCTTTCTTTCAATCTTTCAATCTTTCAATCTTTCTTTAAATTTTTCTTTCAATATTTCTTTCAATCTTTCTTTTTTTCCATCTTTCTTTCAATCTTTCTTTCATTCTTCTTTTCAATCTTTCTTACTTTCAGTATTTCTTTCAATCTTTCTTTCATTCTTTCATTCCTTCTTCCATTATTTCTTTCAATCTTTCTTTCTTTATTTCTTTCAATCTTTCTTTCAATCATTTAATCTTTCAATCTTTCTTTCATTCTTTCTTTCAATTTATATGACTTTCAATCTTTCTTTCTTTCAATCTTTCTTTCATTCTTTCATTCCTTCTTTCATTATTTCTTTCAATCTTTCTTTCATTATTTCGTTCAATCTTTTTTTCAATCTTTCAATCTTTCTTTTATTCTTTTTTTTAATCTTTCAATCTTTCTTACTTTCAATCTTTCTTTCTTTCAATATTTCTTTCAATCTTTCAATCTTTCTTTCATTCTTTCATTCCTTCCTTTAATCTTTCTTTCATTATTTATTTCAATCTTTCTTTCAATCTTTCAATCTTTCTTTTATTATTTTTTTCAATCTTTCTTTCAATCTTTCAATCTTTCAATCTTTCTATCAATCTTTCTTTCAATCTTTCTTTCAATCTTTCTTACTTTCAATCTTTCTTTCAGTCTTTCTTTCAATTTTTATTACTTTCAATCTTTCTTTCTTTCAATATTTCTTTCAATCTTTAAATCTTTTTTTCATTCTTTCATTCTTTCTTTCAATCTTTCTTTCATTCTTTCTTTCAATCTGTCTTTCATCCTTTCTTTCAATCTTTCTTTATTTCAATCTTTCTTTCAATCGTTCAATCTTTCTTTCATTCTTTCATTCTATTTAAATGACTTTCAATCTTTCTTTCTTTCAATCTTTCTTTCAATCTTTCTTTCATTCTTTAAATCTATTTTTCATTCTTTCATTCTTTCTTTCAATCTTTCTTTCATTCTTTCTTTCAATCTTTCTTTCATTCTTTCTTTCAATTTATATGACTTTCAATCTATCTTACTTTCAATCTTTCTTTCTTTCAATATTTCTTTCAATCTTTCAATCTTTCTTTCATTCTTTCATTCCTTCCTTTAATCTTTCTTTCATTATTTATTTCAATCTTTCTTTCAATCTTTCAATCTTTCTTTTATTCTTTTTTTCAATCTTTCTTTCAATCTTTCAATCTTTCAATCTTTCTTTAAATTTTTCTTTCAATATTTCTTTCAATCTTTCTTTTTTTCCATCTTTCTTTCAATCTTTCTTTCATTCTTCTTTTCAATCTTTCTTACTTTCAGTAGTTCTTTCAATCTTTCTTTCATTCTTTCATTCCTTCTTCCATTATTTATTTCAATCTTTCTTTCATTATTTCTTTCAATCTTTCTTTCAATCATTTAATCTTTCAATCTTTCTTTCATTCTTTCTTTCAATTTATATGACTTTCAATCTTTCTTTCTTTCAATCTTTCTTTCAATCTTTCTTTCATTCTTTCATTCTTTCATTCTTTCTTTCAATCTTTCTTTCAGTCTTTCAATCTTTGTTTAAATTTTTCTTTCAATATTTCTTTAAATCTTTCTTTTTTTCAATCTTTCTTTCAATCTTTTATTCATTCTTTTTTTCAATCTTTCTTACTTTCAATATTTCTTTCAATCTTTCTTTCATTCTTTCATTCCTTCTTTCATTATTTCTTTCAATCTTTCTTTCATTATTTCATTCAATCTTTTTTTCAATCTTTCAATCTTTCTTTTATTCTTTTTTTTAATCTTTCAATCTTTCTTACTTTCAATCTTTCTTCCTTTCAATCTTTCTTTCAATATTTCAATCTTTCTTTCAATCTTTCATTCTTTCTTTCAATCTTTCAATCGTTCTTTCTTTCAATCTTTCTTTCATTCTTTCATTCCTTCTTTCAATCTTTCTTTCATTATTTATTTCAATCTTTCTTTCATTCTTTCAATATTTCTTTTATTCTTTTTTTCAATCTTTCAATCTTTCTTTCAATATTTCTTTCAATCTTTTTTACTTTCAATCTTTCTTTCATTAAAACTTTCTTTCAATCTTTCTTTCAAACTTTCATTCTTTATTTCAATATTTTAATCGTTCAATCTTTCTTTCATTCTTTCTTTCAATCTTTCTTTCAATCTTTCAATCTTTCTTTCAATATTTCTTTCAATCTTTCTTTCTTTAAATCTTTCTTTCAATCTTTCTTTCAAACTTTCAATCTTTATTTCAATCTTTCAATCTTTCAATCTTTCTTTCATTCTTTCTTTCAATATTTCAATCTTTCAATCTTTCTTTCATTCTTTCTTTCAATCTTTCAATCTTTCTTTAATTCTTTTTTTCAATCTTTCTTTCTTTCAATTTTTCTATCTTTCAATATTTCTTCCAATCTTTCAATCTTTCTTTTGTTATTCTTTCAATCTTTCTTTCTTTCAATCTTTCTTTCCATCTATCTTTCAATCTTTCTTTCATTCTTTCTTTCAATCTTTCTTTCTTTCAATCTTTCTTTCAATCTTTCTTTCAAACATTCAATCTTTCTTTCAATCTTTCAATCTTTCAATCTTTCTTTCAATCTTTCTTTCAATCTTTCAATCTTTCTTTCATTCTATCTTTCAATATTTCAATCTTTCAATCTTTCTTTCATTCTTTCTTTCAATCTTTCAATCTTTCTTTCATTATTTCTTACAATCTTTCTTACTTTCAATTTTTCTATCTTTCAATATTTCTTCCAATCGTTCAATCTTTCTTTCATTATTTCTTTCAATCTTTCTTTTTTCAATCTTTCTTGCAATCTTTCTTTCAATTGTTTAATCTTTCAATCTTTCTTTCATTCTTTCTTTCAATATTTCTTTCAATCTTTCTTTAATGCTTTCATTCTTTCTTTCAAACTTTCAATCTTTCTTTCATTCTTTCTTTCAGTCTTTCAATCTTTCTTTCAATCTTTCTTTCAACCTTTCTTTCTTTCTTTATTTAAATCTTTTTTTCATTCTTTCTTACAATCTTTCTTCTTTCAATCTTTCTTTCAATCTTTCTTTCAATCGTTCTTTCTTTCTTTTAGTCTTTCTTTCAATCTTTCAATTTTTCAATCTTTCTTTCATTCTTTCTTTTAATCTTTCAATCTTTCTTTCATTGAATCTTTCAATCTTTCTTTCTTTTTTCAATCTTTCTTGCAATCTTTCTTTCAGTCTTTCAATATTTCTTTCAAACTTTCAATCTTTCTTTCAATCTTTCAATCTTTCAATCTTTCTTTCAATTTTTCTTTCAATCTTTCACTCTTTCTTTCATTCTTTCTTTCAATCTTTCAATCTTTCAATCTTTCAATCTTTCTTTCATTCTTTCTTTCAATCTTTCAATCTTTCTTTCAATATTTCTTTCAATCTTTCTTTCAATATTTCTTTCAATCTTTCTTACTTTCAATCTTTCTTTCATTCAATCTTTCTTTCCATCTTTCTTTCATTCTTTCCTTCAGTCTTTCAATATTTCTTTCAATCTTTCTTTCAATTTTTCTTTTTTTCAATCTTTTTTCAATCTTTCTTTCATTCTTTCTTTCAATCTTTCAATATTTCTTTCAATCTTTCTTTCTTTTTTCAATCTTTCTTTCATTCTTTCTATAAATCTTTCAATCTTTCAATCTTTCTTTCAATCTTTCAATCTTTCTTTCAATATTTCTTTCAATCTTTCTTTCTTTAAATCTTTCTTTCAATCTTTCTTTCAAACATTCAATCTTTCTTTCAATCTTTCAATCTTTCAATCTTTCTTTCAATCTTTCTTTCAATCTTTCAATCTTTCTCTCATTCTATCTTTCAATATTTCAATCTTTCAATCTTTCTTTCATTCTTTCTTTCAATCTTTCTTACTTTCAATTTTTCTATCTTTCAATATTTCTTCCAATCTTTCAATCTTTCTTTTGTTATTTCTTTCAATCTTTCTTTCTATAAATCTTTCTTTCATCTATCTTTCAATCTTTCTTTCATTCTTTCTTTCAGTCTTTCAATCTTTTTTTCAATCTATCTTTCAATCTTTCTTTCATTCTTTCTTTCAATCTTTCAATCTTGCTTTCATTCTTTCTTACTTTCAATTTTTCTATCTTTCAATATTTCTTCCAATCGTTCAATCTTTCTTTCATTATTTCTTTCAATCTTTCTTTCTTTCAATCTTTCTTTCCAACTTTCTTTCAATCTTTCTTTCATTCTTTCTTTCAATATTTCTTTTTTCAATCTTTCTTCCAATCTTTCTTTCAATTGTTTAATCTTTCATTCTTTCTTTCAATCTTTCAATCTTTCTTTAAATATTTCTTTTGATCTTTAATACTATCAATCTTTTTTCAAACATTCAATCTTTCTTTCAATATTTCAATCTTTCAATCTTTCTGTCATTCTTTCTTTCAATCTTTCAATATTTCTTTCATTCATTCTTTCTATCTTTCTTACTTTCAATCTTTCTTTGTTTAAATCTCTCTTTCAAACTTTCTTTCAAACTTTCAATCATTATTTCAATCTTTCATTCTTTCCATTTTTCTTGCAATCTTTCTTTCAATTGTTTAATCTTTCAATGTTTCTTTCATTCTTTCTTTCAGTCTTTCAATCTTTTATTCAATCTTTCTTTCATTCTTTCTTTCAATCTTTCTGTCCGTCATTCTTTCTTTCAGTCTTTCTTTCAATCATTCAATCATTCAATCTTTCTTTCTTTCCATCTTTCTTTCAATCTTTCTTTCATTCTTTCATTCTTTCATTCTTTCTTTCAATCTTTCTTTCAGTCTTTCAATCTTTGTTTACATTTTTCTTTCAATATTTCTTTAAATCTTTCTTTTTTTCAATCTTTCTTTCAATCTTTCTTTCATTCTTTTTTTCAATCTTTCTTACTTTCAATATTTCTTTCAATCTTTCTTTCATTCTTTCATTCCTTCTTTCATTATTTCTTTCAATCTTTCTTTCATTATTTCTTTCAATCTTTTTTTCAATCTTTCAATCTTTCTTACTTTCAATCTTTCTTTCTTTCAATATTTCTTTCAATCTTTCAATCTTTCTTTCATTCTTTCATTCCTTCCTTTAATCTTTCTTTCATTATTTATTTCAATCTTTCTTTCAATCTTTCAATCTTTCTTTTATTCTTTTTTTCAATCTTTCTTTCAATCTTTCAATCTTTCAATCTTTCTTTAAATTTTTCTTTCAATATTTCTTTCAATCTTTCTTTTTTTCCATCTTTCTTTCAATCTTTCTTTCATTCTTCTTTTCAATCTTTCTTACTTTCAGTAGTTCTTTCAATCTTTCTTTCATTCTTTCATTCCTTCTTCCATTATTTATTTCAATCTTTCTTTCATTATTTCTTTCAATCTTTCTTTCAATCATTTAATCTTTCAATCTTTCTTTCATTCTTTCTTTCAATTTATATGACTTTCAATCTTTCTTTCTTTCAATCTTTCTTTCAATCTTTCTTTCATTCTTTCATTCTTTCATTCTTTCTTTCAATCTTTCTTTCAGTCTTTCAATCTTTGTTTAAATTTTTCTTTCAATATTTCTTTAAATCTTTCTTTTTTTCAATCTTTCTTTCAATCTTTTATTCATTCTTTTTTTCAATCGTTCTTACTTTCAATATTTCTTTCAATCTTTCTTTCATTCTTTCATTCCTTCTTTCATTATTTCTTTCAATCTTTCTTTCATTATTTCATTCAATCTTTTTTTCAATCTTTCAATCTTTCTTTTATTCTTTTTTTTAATCTTTCAATCTTTCTTACTTTCAATCTTTCTTCCTTTCAATATTTCTTTCAATCTTTCAATCCTTCTTTCATTCTTTCATTCCTTCCTTTAATCTTTCTTTCATTCTTTCTTTCAATCTTTCAATCGTTCTTTCAATCTTTCTTTTATTCTTTCTTTCAATCTTTCATTTTTTCAATCTTTCTTTCAATATTTCAATCTTTCTTTCAATCTTTCATTCTTTCTTTCAATCTTTCAATCGTTCTTTCTTTCAATCTTTCTTTCATTCTTTCATTCCTTCTTTCAATCTTTCTTTCATTATTTATTTCAATCTTTCTTTCATTCTTTCAATATTTCTTTTATTCTTTTTTTCAATCTTTCAATCTTTCTTTCAATATTTCTTTCAATCTTTTTTACTTTCAATCTTTCTTTCATTAAAACTTTCTTTCAATCTTTCTTTCAAACTTTCATTCTTTATTTCAATATTTCAATCGTTCAATCTTTCTTTCATTCTTTCTTTCAATCTTTCTTTCAATCTTTCAATCTTTCTTTCAATATTTCTTTCAATCTTTCTTTCTTTAAATCTTTCTTTCAATCTTTCTTTCAAACTTTCAATCTTTATTTCAATCTTTCAATCTTTCAATCTTTCTTTCATTCTTTCTTTCAATATTTCAATCTTTCAATCTTTCTTTCATTCTTTCTTTCAATCTTTCAATCTTTCTTTAATTCTTTTTTTCAATCTTTCTTTCTTTCAATTTTTCTATCTTTCAATATTTCTTCCAATCTTTCAATCTTTCTTTTGTTATTCTTTCAATCTTTCTGTCTTTCAATCTTTCTTTCCATCTATCTTTCAATCTTTCTTTCATTCTTTCTTTCAATCTTTCTTTCTTTCAATCTTTCTTTCAATCTTTCTTTCAAACATTCAATCTTTCTTTCAATCTTTCAATCTTTCAATCTTTCTTTCAATCTTTCTTTCTATCTTTCAATCTTTCTTTCATTCTATCTTTCAATATTTCAATCTTTCAATCTTTCTTTCATTCTTTCTTTCAATCTTTCAATCTTTCTTTCATTATTTCTTTCAATCTTTCTTACTTTCAATTTTTCTATCTTTCAATATTTCTTCCAATCGTTCAATCTTTCTTTCATTATTTCTTTCAATCTTTCTTTTTTCAATCTTTCTTGCAATCTTTCTTTCAATTGTTTAATCTTTCAATCTTTCTTTCATTCTTTCTTTCAATATTTCTTTCATTCTTTCTTTAATGCTTTCATTCTTTCTTTCAAACTTTCAATCTTTCTTTCATTCTTTCTTTCAGTCTTTCAATCTTTCCTTCAATCTTTCTTTCTTTCTTTATTTAAATCTTTGTTTCATTCTTTCTTACAATCTTTCTTCTTTCAATCTTTCTTTCAATCTTTCTTTCAATCGTTCTTTCTTTCTTTTAGTCTTTCTTTCAATCTTTCAATTTTTCAATCTTTCTTTCATTCTTTCTTTTAATCTTTCAATCTTTCTTTCATTGAATCTTTCAATCTTTCTTTCTTTTTTCAATCTTTCTTGCAATCTTTCTTTCAGTCTTTCAATATTTCTTTCAAACTTTCAATCTTTCTTTCAATCTTTCAATCTTTCAATCTTTCTTTCAATTTTTCTTTCAATCTTTCACTCTTTCTTTCATTCTTTCTTTCAATCTTTCAATCTTTCAATCTTTCAATCTTTCTTTCATTCTTTCTTTCAATCTTTCAATCTTTCTTTCAATATTTCTTTCAATATTTCTTTCAATCTTTCTTACTTTCAATCTTTCTTTCATTCAATCTTTCTTTCCATCTTTCTTTCATTCTTTCCTTCAGTCTTTCAATATTTCTTTCAATCTTTCTTTCAATTTTTCTTTTTTTCAATCTTTTTTCAATCTTCCTTTCATTCTTTCTTTCAATCTTTCAATATTTCTTTCAATCTTTCTTTCTTTTTTCAATCTTTCTTTCATTCTTTCTATAAATCTTTCAATCTTTCAATCTTTCTTTCAATCTTTCAATCTTTCTTTCAATATTTCTTTCAATCTTTCTTTCTTTAAATCTTTCTTTCAATCTTTCTTTCAAACATTCAATCTTTCTTTCAATCTTTCAATCTTTCAATCTTTCTTTCAATCTTTCTTTCAATCTTTCAATCTTTCTCTCATTCTATCTTTCAATATTTCAATCTTTCAATCTTTCTTTCATTCTTTCTTTCAATCTTTCAATCTTTCTTTCATTCTTTCTTTCAATCTTTCTTACTTTCAATTTTTCTATCTTTCAATATTTCTTCCAATCTTTCAATCTTTCTTTTGTTATTTCTTTCAATCTTTCTTTCTATAAATCTTTCTTTCATCTATCTTTCAATCTTTCTTTCATTCTTTCTTTCAGTCTTTCAATCTTTTTTTCAATCTATCTTTCAATCTTTCTTTCATTCTTTCTTTCAATCTTTCAATCTTGCTTTCATTCTTTCTTACTTTCAATTTTTCTATCTTTCAATATTTCTTCCAATCGTTCAATCTTTCTTTCATTATTTCTTTCAATCTTTCTTTCTTTCAATCTTTCTTTCCAACTTTCTTTCAATCTTTCTTTCATTCTTTCTTTCAATATTTCTTTTTTCAATCTTTCTTCCAATCTTTCTTTCAATTGTTTAATCTTTCATTCTTTCTTTCAATCTTTCAATCTTTCTTTAAATATTTCTTTCGATCTTTAATACTATCAAACTTTTTTCAAACATTCAATCTTTCTTTCAATATTTCAATCTTTCAATCTTTCTGTCATTCTTTCTTTCAATCTTTCAATATTTCTTTCATTCATTCTTTCTATCTTTCTTACTTTCAATCTTTCTTTGTTTAAATCTCTCTTTCAAACTTTCTTTCAAACTTTCAATCATTATTTCAATCTTTCATTCTTTCCATTTTTTCTTGCAATCTTTCTTTCAATTGTTTAATCTTTCAATGTTTCTTTCATTCTTTCTTTCAGTCTTTCAATCTTTTATTCAATTTTTCTTTCATTCTTTCTTTCAATCTTTCTGTCCGTCATTCTTTCTTTCAGTCTTTCTTTCAATCATTCAATCATTCAATCTTTCTTTCTTTCAATCTTTCTTTCAATCTTTCTTTCATTCTTTAATTCAATCTTTGTTTCTTTCAATCTTTCAATCTTTCTTTAAATCTTTCTTTCAATCTTTCAATCTTTCTTTCATTCTTTCTTTCAATATTTCAATCTTTCAATCTTTCTTTCATTCTTTCTTTAAATCTTTCAATCTTTCTTTCATTCTTTCCTTCAATCTATCTTACTTTCAATCCATCTTTCTTTCAATATTTCTTCCAATCGTTCAATCTTTCTTTCATTCTTTCTTTCAATTTTTCTTTTGTTATTTCTTTCAATCTTTTTTTCTTTCAATCTTTCTTTCATCTATCTTTCAATCTTTCTTTCATTCCTTCTTTCAATCTTTCTTTTTTCAATCTTTCTTGCAATCTTTCTTTCAATTGTTTAATCTATCAATCTTTCTTTCATTCTTTCTTTCAGTCTTTCAATCCTTTTTTCAATCTTTCTTTAAATCTTTCAATCTTTCTTTCATTCTTTCTTTCAATATTTCAATCTTTCAATCTTTCTTTCATTCTTTCTTTCAATCTTTCAATCTTGCTTTCATTCTTTCTTACTTTCAATTTTTCTATCTTTCAATATTTCTTCCAATCGTTCTATCTTTCTTTCATTATTTCTTTCAATCTTTCTTTCTTTCAATCTTTCTTTCCAACTTTCTTTCAATCTTTCTTTCATTCTTTCTTTCAATATTTCTTTTTTCAATCTTTCTTGCAATCTTTCTTTCAATTGTTTAATCTTTCATTCTTTCTTTCATTCATTCATTCTTTCTTTCAATCGTTCTTTCATTCTTTCTTTCAATCTTTCAATCTTTCTTTAAATATTTCTTTCGATCTTTAATACTTTCAATCTTTTTTCAAACATTCAATCTTTCTTTCAATCTTTCAATATTTCTTTCATTCATTCTTTCTATCTTTCTTACTTTCAATCTTTCTTTGTTTAAATCTCTCTTTCAAACTTTCTTTCAAACTTTCAATCATTATTTCAATCTTTCATTCTTTCCATTTTTCTTGCAATCTTTCTTTCAATTGTTTAATCTTTCAATGTTTCTTTCATTCTTTCTTTCAGTCTTTCAATCTTTTATTCAATCTTTCTTTCATTCTTTCTTTCAATCTTTCTGTCCGTCATTCTTTCTTTCAGTCTTTCTTTCAATCATTCAATCATTCAATCTTTCTTTCTTTCAATCTTTCTTTCAATCTTTCTTTCATTCTTTAATTCAATCTTTGTTTCTTTCAATCTTTCAATCTTTCTTTCAATCTTTCTTACAATCTTTCTTTCAATCTTTCAATCTTTCTTTCATTCTTTCTTTCAATATTTCAATCTTTCAATCTTTCTTTCATTCTTTCTTTAAATCTTTCAATCTTTCTTTCATTCTTTCCTTCAATCTATCTTACTTTCAATCCATCTTTCTTTCAATATTTCTTCCAATCGTTCAATCTTTCTTTCATTCTTTCTTTCAATCTTTCTTTTGTTATTTCTTTCAATCTTTCTTTCAATATTTCTTTCAATCTTTCTTTCTTAAATCTTTCTTTCAATCTTTCTTTCAAACTTTCAATCATTATTTCAATCTTTCATTCTTTCCATTTTTCTTGCAATCTTTCTTTCAATTGTTTAATCTTTCAATGTTTCTTTCATTCTTTCTTTCAGTCTTTCAATCTTTTTCTCAATCTTTCTTTCATTCTTTCTTTCAATATTTCAATCTTTCAATCTTTCTTTCATTCTTTCTTTAAATCTTTCATTCTTTCTTTCAATCTATCTTACTTTCAATCTATCTTTCTTTCAATATTTCTTCCAATCGTTCAATCTTTCTTTCATTATTTCTTTCAATCTTTCTTTTGTTATTTCTTTCAATCTTTCTTTCAATATTTCTTTCAATCTTTCTTTCTTTAAATCTTTCTTTCAATCTTTCTTTCAAACTTTCAATCTTTATTTCAATCCTTCAATCTTTCAATCTTTCTTTCAATCGTTCTTTAGATCTTTCAATCTTTCTTTCATTCTTTCTTTCAATCTATAAATCTTTCAATCTTTCTTTAATTCTTTTATTCATTCTTTCTTTCAGTCTTTCAATCTTTCTTTAAATCTTTCTTTAAATCTTTCTTTCAATCTTTCAATCTTTCAATTTTTCTTTCATTCTTTCTTTCAATCTTTATTACTTTCAATCTTTCTTTCAATCTTTCAATCTTTCATTCTCTCTTTCTTTCAATATTTCTTTCAATCTTTCAATCTTTCTTTCATTCTTTCATTCTTTCTTTCAATCGTTCTTTCATTCTTTCTTTCAATTTTTCATTCTTTCTTTCAATCTTTCAATCTTTCAATCTTTCTTTCAATCTTTCTTTCTTTCAATCTTTCTTTCAATCTTTCTTTCAATCTTTCTTTTATTCTTTCCTTCAGTCTTTCAATCTTTCTTTCAATCTTTCTTTTTTTCAATCTTTCTTTCAATCTTTCTTTCATTCTTTCTTTCAATCTTTCTTTCAATCTTTCAATCTTTCTTTCAATATTTCTTTCAATCTTTCTTACTTTCAATCTTTCTTTCTTTAAATCGTTCTTTCAATCTTTCTTTCAAACTTTCAATCATTATTTCAATCTTTTAATCTTTCAATCTTTCTTTCAATCTTTCAATCTTTCTTTCAATATTTCTTTCAGTCTTTCTTTCTTTAAATCCTTCTCTCAATCTTTCTTTCAAACATTCAATCTTTCTTTCAATCTTTCAATCTTTCAATCTTTCTTTCAATCTTTCTTTCAATCTTTCAATCTTTCTTTCATTCTATCTTTCAATATTTCAATCTTTCAATCTTTCTTTCATTCTTTCTTTCAATCTTTCAATCTTTTTATCATTCTTTCTTTCAATCTTTCTTACTTTCAATTTTTCTATCTTTCAATATTTCTTCCAATCTTTCAATCTTTCTTTTGTTATTTCTTTCAATCTTTTTTTCTTTCAATCTTTCTTTCATCTATCTTTCAATCTTTCTTTCATTCCTTCTTTCAATCTTTCTTTTTTCAATCTTTCTTGCAATCTTTCTTTCAATTGTTTAATCTATCAATCTTTCTTTCTTTCAGTCTTTCAATCCTTTTTTCAATCTTTCTTTAAATCTTCCAATCTTTCTTTCATTCTTCCTTTCAATATTTCAATCTTTCAATCTTTCTTTCATTCTTTCTTTCAATCTTTCAATCTTGCTTTCATTCTTTCTTACTTTCAATTTTTCTATCTTTCAATATTTCTTCCAATCGTTCTATCTTTCTTTCATTATTTCTTTCAATCTTTCTTTCTTTCAATCTTTCTTTCCAACTTTCTTTCAATCTTTCTTTCATTCTTTCTTTCAATATTTCTTTTTTCAATCTTTCTTGCAATCTTTCTTTCAATTGTTTAATCTTTCATTCTTTCTTTCATTCATTCATTCTTTCTTTCAATCGTTCTTTCATTCTTTCTTTCAATCTTTCAATCTTTCTTTAAATATTTCTTTCGATCTTTAATACTTTCAATCTTTTTTCAAACATTCAATCTTTCTTTCAATATTTCAATCTTTCAATCTTTCAATCTTTCTTTCATTCATTCTTTCAATCTTTCTTACTTTCAATTTTTCTATCTTTCATTATTTCTTTCAATCTTTCTTTTGTTATTTCTTTCAATCTTTATTTCTTTCAATCTTGCTTTCCATCTTTCTTGCAATCTTTCTTTCAATTGTTTAATCTTTCAATGTTTCTTTCATTCTTTCTTTCAGTCTTTCAATCTTTTTTTCAATCTTTCTTTCATTCTTTCTTTCAATCTTTCTTTCATTCTTTCTTTCAATCTTTCTGTCCGTCATTCTTTCTTTCAATCTTTCTTTCAATCTTTCTTTCATTCTTTATTTCAATCTTTGTTTCATTCTTTCTTTCAATCTTTCTTTCAATATTTCTTTCTTTCTTTAAATCTTTCTTTCAATCTTTCTTTCAAACTTTCAATCTTTATTTCAATCTTTCAATCTTTCTATCAATCTTTCTTTCATTATTTCAATCTTTCTTACTTTCAATTTTTCTATCTTTCATTTTTTCTTTCAATCTTTCTTTTGTTATTTCTTTCAATCTTTATTTCTTTCAATCTTACTTTCCATCTTTCTTGCAATCTTTCTTTCAATTGTTTAATCTTTCAATGTTTCTTTCATTCTTTCTTTCAGTCTTTCAATCTTTTTTTCAATCTTTCTTTCATTCTTTCTTTCAATCTTTCTGTCCGTCATTCTTTCTTTCAGTCTTTCTTTCAATCATTCAATCATTCAATCTTTCTTTCTTTCAATCTTTCTTTCAATCTTTCTTTCATTCTTTAATTCAATCTTTGTTTCTTTCAGTCTTTCAATCTTTCTTTGAATCTTTCTTTCAATCTTTCTTTCAATCTTTCAATCTTTCTTTCATTCTTTCTTTCAATATTTCAATCTTTCAATCTTTCTTTCATTCTTTCTTTAAATCTTTCAATCTTTCTTTCATTCTTTCTTTCAATCTATCTTACTTTCAATCTATCTTTCTTTCAATATTTCTTCCAATCTTTCAATCTTTCTTTTGTTATTCTTTCAATCTTTCTTACTTTCAATCTGAGTCGAGCTAACTCTGAGTCGAGCTCTAGTGCTGAGGTTGCTGTGTAGTGTATCACTGCTCGTATTGTAGTATTGCAACTTGGACTACTGGATTGACTCTGTACATTTCACTGCTATTTGCTGATCTGCCAACAAGCTTGTGTTCCAGACACACCCCCTATTCAGGTAAGTCCTCTCTTATGTGGGCGTGCTCTTAGCCAGGTGCAACCCTCATCACACGAGCAGCTGTATTCTATCACCTATTTATGGTCCTGCCCTTCAAGCGTTGGCCCATTTGTAGTCGCTCTCGTGTGAAGACGCTCTGTGTAAAGACGCACGTCTACCTCTGCACGTCAACCGAAGCAAGGACACCGAACAAGGCAAACCTGCCTTCTTTCTCTCACTCCATACAAAGTGTGCTACTACCGCATCCCTACAACTTCAAGGTCACCCAGAAAGCGTCGTTATACCATACGCCGATGCAATCCGGGTAACCTCAGGTCCCTGCAGCAAACATCTTCTGCAAAGACCTCCTTCTCTGTTGGCTTGTGGAATTGTCGATCTGCAGTTAACAAGGCAGACTTCATTTCTGGTCATGCCAACCAACTCTCCTTAGAGCTCCTTGCTCTCACTGAGACATGGATTAAACCGGAAGATAGCGCAACCCCGGCTGCACTCTCCACTAACTACTCATTCTCCCACACATCCAGACCATCTGGCCGTGGTGGTGGGACTGGCCTGCTAATTTCCAACACATGGAAATTTAATCCACTGCTGCCTTTAAACAACTTTGCCTCCTTTGAATATCACGCCGTCTTGGTGACTGCTCCGGTGAAAGCCTATGTGGTCGTCATCTACCGTCCACCAGGACAACTAGGTGACTTCCTACATGAGCTTGACACCCTGCTGTCATCAATCCCTGAGCACGAGTGTCCCATGCTCGTCCTCGGAGACATGAACATTCACTTGGACAGTGCGAGCTCGGCTGACTTCCTGTCTTTGGTTCGCTCGTTCGACCTAAGACAGATCCCGACTCCACCGACTCACAAGGCTGGCAAAGAGCTTGATCTCATTCTTGCTCGGAGCTGTACCACCGACAACCTATGGGTCACTCCTCTTCATCTCTCTGACCACTTCTTCATCCACTTCAATGTCCAGCTACCAAAACAACCCCCCACCTCCCCACCCATGGTTACTATCCGCAGCAATCTCCGCAACTTGTCTCCCACCCACTTCTCCTCTGTGCTCTCCTCTTCTCTTCCACCCCATGGCACTTTCTCCTCTCTGCAGGTTAATGATGCCACTGACTCCCTCTGCTCCACCTTGAGCTCATGTCTGGATATCCTGTGTCCACTATCCACCAGACCTGCTCGTTCAACCCAGTCGCACCCTTGGCTGACTGACACCCTCCGGACAACGCGCACTGACCTCAGAGCAGCCGAGAGGAAATGGCACAAATCCAAAACAACTGAGGATCTTGCTAGCTACCAGACACTGCTGTCCTCCTTCTCTTCCGGCATCACTGCTGCCAAGAAGGCCTTCTTCAACGATACGATCAACGGTGCCACAGACACATGTACGTTATTCACCACCTTCAAGTCTCTGCTTTACCCTCCACCACCTCCCCCAGCTACTAACCTCACTGCTGACTGCCTTGCCTCCTTTTTTACTAACAAAGTGGCAGCCATCAGCAGCCAATTCACTAAACAACTTACTCACAACCTGTCTTCTCCAGCCCTAGGCTCACCGTTCCCTGGTTTCGCCCCCCTCGCTGAAAGTGAGGTATCTAAACTACTAACATGTAGCCGTCCTACTACCTGTCCGCTAGATCCGATCCCATCCAACCTCCTTCAAGCCATATCACCGACTATCACCCCGGCAATCACACATGTGATAAATTCTTCCCTAACTTCCGGCACTTTACCTTCCGCTTTCAAAGCGGCTCGGGTCGCACCACTGCTCAAAAAACCCTCACTCGATCCCAATCAAGTAGGAAACTATCGGCCGGTCTCTCTCCTCCCATTCCTTTCCAAAACCTTAGAGAGGGCGGTCTCTAGACAGGTTACAGAGTACCTGTCAAGGAACAACCTTCTTGATACACTTCAATCTGGCTTCAAAAGTGGTCACTCCACTTAAACAGCCCTGTTGTCTGTGACAGAGGCCTTAAAAACTGCTAGAGCTGCTGCCAAATCCTCGGTCCTCATTCTGCTAGACTTATCAGCTGCTTTTGACACTGTCAATCATTGCATACTCCTGTCCATACTCTCAAGCATGGGCATAACGGGCAGTGCACTTTCCTGGTTCGAATCTTACCTTACTGGGCGCTCGTTCAGTGTGACATGGCGAGGCCAGCTGTCTGTGCCTCACAACCTCACCACAGGGGTGCCCCAAGGCTCGGTACTAGGACCCCTCCTCTTTGCCATATACACCACCTCACTGGGCCCGATCATCCGCTCACAAGGCTTTTCATATCACTGCTATGCGGATGATACTCAACTCTATCTGTCCTTCCCGCCCGACGACCCTACTGTCTCGACGCGGATCTCGGATTGTCTCGCTGACATATCCACATGGATGAAGGATTATCATCTTCAACTAAATCTGGCGAAAACGGAACTGCTGGTCTTCCCGGCCAAACAAGGTATTTATCACAACATTGATATTAAAATCGACTCTCTATCTCTTGTTCCTACCAAGGCTGCAAGGAATCTTGGTGTCATTATTGATGACCAACTGACATTCTCGGACCATGTTGCCGCCGTCTCCCGGTCCTGCCGCTTCGCACCAGCCAAAGAGGGCACATGTCACTCCGCTGCTCATCGAGCTCCACTGGTTACCTGTAGCCGCCCGCATCAAGTTCAAGTCTCTTATGCTGGCCTACAGAGTGATTGTTGGGAATGCTCCCGCCTACTTAAATGCTCTTGTAAGAGCACATGTTGCCCCCCGGATGCTGCCCTCGTCTAATGAGTGTCGCCTGGCTCTGCCGGCCATACAGCCACGGCAATCCAGGCTATTCTCATTTGTAGTTCCACGTTGGTGGAACGAGCTGCCAAAAATGACCAGAGCGGGGACCTCCCTCTCTGTCTTTAAGAAGCACCTGAAGACCCAGCTCTTCAGCGAGTACCTCCTGTCCTAACCTACAATTACTGAGCACCACCTTGCAGTATTTATTGTTACACCAATGTTGTTGTTACACTAATCTCTGTCGCAATGTAGCTGAATGTTATTCTCCCTTGTAAGTCGCTTTGGATAAAAGCGTCTGCTAAATGACTAAATGTAAATGTAAATGTAATCTTTCTTTGTTTAAATCTTTCTTTCAATCATTCTTTCAAACTTTCAATCATTATTTCAATCTTTCATTCTTTCCATCTTTCTTGCAATCTTTCTTTCAATTGTTTAATCTTTCAATGTTTCTTTCATTCTTTCTTTCAGTCTTTCAATCTTTTTTTCAATCTTTCTTTCATCCTTTCTTTCAATCTTTCTGTCCGTCATTCTTTCTTTCAGTCTTTCTTTCAATCATTCAATCTTTCAATCTTTCTTTCTTTCAATCTTTCTTTCAATCTTTCTTTCATTCTTTATTTCAATCTTTGTTTCATTCTTTTTTTCAATCTTTCTTTCAATCTTTCTATCAATCTTTCTTTAAATCTTTCTTTCAAACTTTCAATCTTTATTTCAATCTTTCAATCTTTCTTTCAATCATTCTTTCAATCTTTCTTTCTTACTTTCAATCTTTCTTTCATTCTTTCTTTCAATATTTCAATCTTTCAATATTTCTTTCATTCTTTCTTGCAATCTTTCAATCTTTCTTTCATTCTTTCTTTCAATCTTTCTTACTTTCAATCTTTCTTTCAATCTGCCTTTCATTCTTTCTTTCAGTCTTTCAATCTTTCTTTAAATCTTTCTTTAAATCTCTCTTTCAATCATTCTTTCAAACTTTCAATCTTTATTTCAATCTTTCAATCTTTCAATCTTTCTTTCAATCTTTCAATCTTTCTTTCATTCTTTCTTTCAATATTTCAATCTTTCAATCTTTCTTTCATTCTTTCTTTAAATCTTTCAATCTTTCTTTCATTCTTACTTTCAATCTATCTTACTTTCAATCTTTCTTTCTTTCAATATTTCTTCCAATTGTTCAATCTTTCTTTCATTCTTTCTTTCAATCTTTCTTTTGTTATTTCTTTCCATCTTTCTTTCAATCTTTCTTTTATTCTTTCTTTCAATCTTTCTTTTTCAATCTTTCTTGCAATCTGTCTTTCAATTGTTTAATCTTTCAATATTTATTTTATTCTTTCTTTCAATCTTTCTTTCATTCTTTCTTTCAATCTTTCTGTCCGTCATTCTTTCTTTCAGTCTTTCTTTCAATCATTCAATCTTTCAATCTTTCTTTCTTTCAATCTTTCTTTCAATCTTTCTTTCATTCTTTATTTCAATCTTTGTTTCATTCTTTCTTTCAATCTTTCTTTCAATCTTTCTTTCAATCTTTCTTTCAATCTTTCCTTCTTTCTTTAAATCTTTCTTTCAATCTTTCTTTCAAACTTTCAATCTTTATTTCAATCTTTCAATCTTTCTTTCAATCTTTCTTTCTTACTTTCAATCTTTCTTTCATTCTTTCTTTCAATATTTCAATCTTTCAATATTTCTTTCATTCTTTCTTGCAATCTTTCAATCTTTCTTTCATTCTTTCTTTCAATCTTTCTTTCAATCTGCCTTTCATTCTTTCTTTCAGTCTTTCAATCTTTCTTTAAATCTTTCTTTAAATCTCTCTTTCAATCATTCTTTCAAACTTTCAATCTTTATTTCAATCTTTCAATCTTTCAATCTTTCTTTCAATCTTTCAATCTTTCTTTCATTCTTTCTTTAAATCTTTCAATCTTTCTTTCATTCTTACTTTCAATCTATCTTACTTTCAATCTTTCTTTCTTTCAATATTTCTTCCAATCGTTCAATCTTTCTTTCATTCTTTCTTTCAATCTTTCTTTTGTTATTTCTTTCAATCTTTCTTTCTTTCCATCTTTCTTTCAATCTTTCTTTTATTCTTTCTTTCAATCTTTCTTTTTTCAATCTTTCTTGCAATCTTTCTTTCAATTGTTTAATCTTTCAATATTTCTTTTATTCTTTCTTTCAATCTTTCTTTCATTCTTTCTTTCAATCTTTCTGTCTGTCAATCTTTCTTTCAGTCTTTCTTTCAATCATTCAATCTTTCAATCTTTCCTTCAATATTTCATTCTTTCAATCTTTCTTTTAATCTTTCTTTCATTCTATCCTTCAGTCGTTCAATCTTTCTTTCAATCTTTCTTTTTTCAATCTTTCTTTCAATCTTTCTTTCATCCTTTCTTTCAATCTTTCGTTCAATATTTCTTTCAATCTTTCTTACTTTCAATCTTTCTTTGTTTAAATCTTTCTTTCAATCTTTCTTTCAAACTTTCAATCATTATTTCAATCTTTCATTCTTTCAATCTTTCTTTCAATCTTTCTTTCATTCTTTCTTTCAATATTTCAATCTTTCAATCTTTCTTTCAATCTTTCAATCTTTCTTTCAGTCTTTCTTTCAATCTTTCTTTCAAACTTTCAATCTTTATTTCAATCTTTCAATCTTTCAATCTTTCTTTCAATCTTTCTTTCATTCTTTCTTTCAATCTTTCAATCTTTCTTTCATTCTTTCTTTCAATATTTCAATCTTTCAATCTTTCTTTCATTCTTTCTTGCAATCTTTCAATCTTTCTTTCATTCTTTCTTTCAATCCTTCTTACTTTCAATCTTTCTTTCAATCTGCCTTTCATTCTTTCTTTCAGTCTTTCAATCTTTCTTTAAATCTTTCTTTCAATCTTTCTTTCAAACTTTCAATCTTTTTTTCAATCTTTCAATCTTTCGTTCAATCTTTCAATCTTTCTTTCATTCTTTCTTTCAATCTTTCAATCTTTCTTTCATTCTTTCTTTCAATCTATCTTACTTTCAATCTTTCTTTCTTTCAATATTGTTTCCAATCGTTCAATCTTTCTTTCATTCTTTCTTTCAACCTTTCTTTTGTTATTTCTTTCAATCTTTCTTTCTTTCCATCTTTCTTTCAATCTTTCTTTTATTCTTTCTTTCAATCTTTCTTTTTTCAATCTTTCTTGCAATCTTTCTTTCAATTGTTTAATCTTTCAATCTTTCTTTCATTCTTTCTTTCAATCTTTCTTTCATTCTTTCTTTCAATCTTTCTGTCCGTCAATCTTTCTTTCAGTCTTTCTTTCAATCATTCAATCTTTCAATCTTTCCTTCAATATTTCTTTCTTTCAATCTTTCTTTCAATCTTTCTTTCAATCTTTCTTTTTTTCAATCTTTCTTTCAATATTTCTTTCAATCTTTCTTACTTTCAATCTTTCTTTCTTTAAATCTTTCTTTCAATCTTTCTTTCAAACTTTCAATCTTTATTTCAATCTTTTAATCTTTCAATCTTTCAATCTTTCTTTCAATCTTTCTTTCATCTTTCAATCTTTCTTTCATTCTTTCTTTCAATATTTCAATCTTTCAATCTTTCTTTCATTCTTTCTTACTTTCAATTTTTCTATCTTTATTTCTTTCAATCTTTCTTTCCATCTATCTTTCAATCTTTCTTTCATTCTTTCTTTCAATCTTTCTTTTGTTATTTCTTTCAATCTTTCTTTCTTTCAATATTTCTTTCATTCTTTCTTTCAATCTTTCTTTTTTCAATCTTTCTTGCAATCTTTCTTTCAATTTTTGAATCTTTCATTCTCTCTTTCAGTCTTTCAGTCTGTAAATCTTTCTTTCAGTCTTTCTTTCAACCATTCAATCTTTCATCTTTCTTTCTTTCAATCTTTCAATCTTTCTTTCATTCTTTCATTCTTTCTTTCAATCTTTCTTTTTTAAATCTTTCTTGCAATCTTTCTTTCAATTGTTGAATCTTTCAATCTTTCTTTCATTCTTTCTTCCAGTCTTTCAATCTTTTTTTCAATCTTTCTTTCAATCTTTCAATTTTTCAATCTTTCTTTCATTCTTTCTTTTAATCTTTCAATCTTTCTTTCAATCTTTCAATCTTTCTTTCATTCTTTCTTTCAATCTTTCTGTCTTTCAATTTTTCATTCAATCTTTCTTTCATTCCTTCTTCAATCTTTCTTTCAAATTTTCTTTCAATCTTTCTTTTTTCAATCTTTCTGCAATCATTCTTTCAATTGTTGAATCTTTCAATCTTTCTTTCATTCTTTCTTCCAGTCTTTCAATCTTTTTTTCAATCTTTCTTTCAATCTTTCTATTTTTCAATCTTTCTTTTATTCTTTCTTTTAATCTTTCAATCTTTCTTTCATTGTTTCTTTCAATCTTTCTGTCTTTCAATATTTCATTCAATCTTTCTTTCATTCCTTCTTTCAATCTTTCTTTCAAATTTTCTTTCAATCTTTCTTTTTTCAATCTTTCTTTCAATCTTTCTTTCATTCTTTCTTTCAGTCTTTCAAAATTTGTTTCAAACTTTCAATCTTTCTTTCAATCTTTCAGTCGTTCAATCTTTCTTTCAATCTTTCTTTGAATCTTTCAATCTTCAATCTTTCAATCTATCTTTCAGTCTTTCTTTCAATCATTCAATCTTTCAATCTTTCTTTCAATCTTTCTTTCTTTCAATCTTTCTTTCAATCTTTCTTTCATTCTTTCCTTCAGTCTTTCAATCTTTCATTCAATCTTTCTTTCAATCTTTCTTTCATTCTTTCTTTCAATCTTTCTTTCAATCTTTCAATCTTTCTTTCAATATTTCTTTCAATCTTTCTTACTTTCAATCTTTCTTTCTTTAAATCTTTCTTTCAATCTTTCTTTCAAACTTTCATTGTTTATTTCAATCTTCCAATCTTTCTTCCATTCTTTCTTTCAATCTTTCTTTCAATCTTTCAGTCTTTCTTTCAATATTTCTTTCAATCTTTCTTTCTTTAAATCTTTCTTTCAATCTTTCTTTCAAACTTTCAATCTTTATTTCAAACTTTCAATCTTTCAATCTTTCTTTCAATCTTTCTTTCAATCTTTCAATCTTTCTTTCATTCTTTCTTTCAATTTTTCTATCTTTCAATATTTCTTCCAATCTTTCAATCTTTCTTTTGTTATTCTTTCAATCTTTCTTTCTATCCATCTATCTATCAATCTTTTTTTCATTCTTTCTTTCAATCTTTCTTTTTTCAATCTTTCTTGCAAACTTTCTTTCAATTGTTTAATCTTTCAATCTTTCTTTCATTCTTTCTTTCAGTCTTTCAATCTTTTTTTCATTCTTTCTTTCAATATTTCAATCTTTCAATCTTTCTGTCATTCTTTCTGTCAATCTTTCAATCTTTCTTTCATTCTTTCTTTCAATCTTTCTTACTTTCAATTTTTCTATCTTTCAATATTTCTTCCAATCGTTCAATCTTTCTTTTATTATTTCTTTCAATCTTTCTTTCTTTCAATCTTTCTTTCCATCTTTCTTTCAATCTTTCTTTCATTCTTTCTTTCAATCTTTCTTTTTTCAATATTTCTTTCAATCTGTCAATTTTTCTTTCATTCTTTCATTCTTTCTTTCAATTGTTCTTTCATTCTTTCTTTCAATCTTTCTTTAAATATTTCAATCTTTCAATCTTTCTTTCAATCTTTCAATCTTTCAATCTTTCTTTCATTCTTTCTTTCAATCTTTCAATCTTTCTTTCATTCTTTCTTTCAATCTTTCAATCTTTCAATTTTTCTATCTTTCAGTATTTCTTCCAATCGTTCAATCTTTCTTTCATTATTTCTTTCAATCTTTCTTTTGTTATTTCTTTCAATCTTTCTTTCCATCTTTCTTTCAATCTTTCTTTCATTCTTTCTTTCAATCTTTCTTTCATTATTTCTTTCAGTCTTTCAATCTTTCTTTCAAACTTTCAATCTTTCTTTCAATCTTTCAGTCGTTCAATCTTTCTTTCAATCTTTCTTTCAATCTTTCAATCTTCAGTCTTTTAATCTTTCTTTCTATCTTTCAATCTTTCTTTCAATATTTCTTTCAATCTTTCTTTCTTTAAATCTTTCTTTCAATCTTTCTTTCAAACTTTCAATCTTTATTTCAATCTTTCAATCGTTCAATCTTTCTTTCAATCTTTCAATCTTTCTTTCATTCTTTCTTTCAATATTTCAATCTTTCTTTCATTCTTTCTTTCAATCTTTCAATCTTTCTTTCAATCTTTCTTACTTTCAATTTTTCTATCTTTCAATATTTCTTCCAATCTTTCAATCTTTCTTTTGTTATTCTTTCAATCTTTCTTTCTTTCAATCTTTCTATCCATCTATCTTTCAATCTTTCTTTCATTCTTTCTTTCAATCTTTCTTTTTTTCAAACTTTCTTGCAAACTTTCTTTCAATTGTTTAATCTTTCAATCTTTCTTTCATTCTTTCTTTCAGTCTTTCAATCTTTTTTTCATTCTTTCTTTCAATATTTCAATCTTTCAATCTTTCTTTTATTCTTTCTTTCAATCTTTCAATCTTTCTTTCATTCTTTCTTGCAATCTTTCTTTCAATCTTTCTTTCATTCTTTCTTGCAATCTTTCTTTCAATTGTTTAATCTTTCAATCTTTCTTTCATTCTTTCCTTCAGTCTTTCAATCTTTTTTTCAATCTTTCTTTCATTCTTTCTTTCAATCGTTCTTTTTTTCGTTTAGTCTTTCTTTCAATCTTTCAATTTTTCAATCTTTCTTTCATTCTTTCTTTTAATCTTTCAATCTTTCTTTCATTGTTTCTTTCAATCTTTCTTTCATTCTTTCTTTCATTCTTTCTTTCAATCTTTCTTTCAATCATTCTTTCTTTCTTTTAGTCTTTCTTTCAATCTTTCAATTTTTCAATCTTTCTTTCATTGTTTCTTTCAATCTTTCTGTCCATCTTTCTTTCATTCTTTCCTTCAGTCTTTCATTCTTTCTTTCAATCTTTCTTTTTTCAATCATTCTTGCAATCATTCTTTCAATTGTTTAATCTTTCAATCTTCTTTCATTCTTTCTTTCAGTCTTTCAATCTTTTTTTCAATCTTTCTTTCATTCTTTCTTTCAATCTTTCTGTCCGTCATTCTTTCTTTCAGTCTTTCTTTCAATCATTCAATCTTTCAATCTTTCCTTCTATCTTTCTTTCAATCTTTCTTTCATTCTTTATTTCAATCTTTGTTTCATTCTTTCTTTCAATCTTTCATTCAATCTTTCTTTCAATCTTTCTTTCATTCTTTATTTTAATCTTTCAATCTTTCTTTAATTGTTTCTTTCAATCTTTCTGTCTTTCAATATTTCTTTCAATCTTTCAATCTTTCTTTTTTTTTCAATCTTTCTTTCAATCTTTCTTTTATTCTATCTTTAAATCTTTGTTTTTTCAATCATTCTTGCAATCTTTCTTTCAGTCTTTCAATCTGTCTTTCAAACTTTCAATCTTTCTTTCAATCTTTCAATCTTTCAATCTTTCTTTCAACTTTTCTTTCAATCTTTCAGTCTTTCTTTCATTCTCTCTTTCAATCTTTCAATCTTTCTTTTAATCTTTCAATCTTTCTTTCAATGTTTCTTTCAATCTTTCTTTCTGTCAATCTTTCTTTCCATCTTTCTTTCCATCTTTCTTTCATTCTTTCCTTCAGTCTTTCAATCTTTCTTTCAATCTTTCTTTCAATTTTTCTTTCAATCTTTCTTTCAATCTTTCCTTCAATCTTTCAATCTTTCTTTCAATCTTTCTTTCAATCTTTCATTCATTCTTTCTTTCAATCTTTCAATCTTTATTTCAATCTTTCAATCTTTTAATCTTTCAATCTTTCTTTCAATCTTTCTTTCATCTTTCAATCTTTCTTTCATTCTTTCTTTCAATATTTCAATCTTTCAATCTTTCTTTCATTCTTTCTTACTTTCAATTTTTCTATCTTTATTTCTTTCAATCTTTCTTTCCATCTATCTTTCAATCTTTCTTTCATTCTTTCTTTCAATCTTTCTTTTGTTATTTCTTTCAATCTTTCTTTCTTTCAATATTTCTTTCATTCTTTCTTTCAATCTTTCTTTTTTCAATCTTTCTTGCAATCTTTCTTTCAATTTTTGAATCTTTCAATCTTTCTTTCATTCTCTCTTTCAGTCTTTCAGTCTGTCAATCTTTCTTTCAGTCTTTCTTTCAACAATTCAATCTTTCAATCTTTCTTTCTTTCAATCTTTCAATCTTTCTTTCATTCTTTCATTCTTTCTTTCAATCTTTCTTTTTTAAATCTTTCTTGCAATCTTTCTTTCAATTGTTGAATCTTTCATTCTTTCTTCCAGTCTTTCAATCTTTTTTTCAATCTTTCTTTCAATCTTTCAATTTTTCAATCCTTCTTTCATTCTTTCTTTTAATCTTTCAATCTTTCTTTCAATCTTTCAATCTTTCTTTCATTCTTTCTTTCAATCTTTCTGTCTTTCAATTTTTCATTCAATCTTTCTTTCATTCCTTCTTCAATCTTTCTTTCAAATTTTCTCTCAATCTTTCTTTTTTCAATCTTTCTGCAATCATTCTTTCAATTGTTGAATCTTTCAATCTTTCTTTCATTCTTTCTTCCAGTCTTTCAATCTTTTTTTCAATCTTTCTTTCAATCTTTCAATTTTTCAATCTTTCTTTTATTCTTTCTTTTAATCTTTCAATCTTTCTTTCATTGTTTCTTTCAATCTTTCTTTCAAATTTTCTTTCAATCTTTCTTTTTTCAATCTTTCTTTCAATCTTTCTTTCATTCTTTCTTTCAGTCTTTCAAAATTTGTTTCAAACTTTCAATCTTTCTTTCAATCTTTCAGTCGTTCAATCTTTCTTTCAATCTTTCTTTGAATCTTTCAATCTTCAATCTTTCAATCTATCTTTCAGTCTTTCTTTCAATCATTCAATCTTTCAATCTTTCTTTCAATCTTTCTTTCTTTCAATCTTTCTTTCAATCTTTCTTTCATTCTTTCCTTCAGTCTTTCAATCTTTCTTTCATTCTCTCTTTCAGTCTTTCAGTCTGTCAATCTTTCTTTCAGTCTTTCTTTCAACAATTCAATCTTTCAATCTTTCTTTCTTTCAATCTTTCAATCTTTCTTTCATTCTTTCATTCTTTCTTTCAATCTTTCTTTTTTAAATCTTTCTTGCAATCTTTCTTTCAATTGTTGAATCTTTCATTCTTTCTTCCAGTCTTTCAATCTTTTTTTCAATCTTTCTTTCAATCTTTCAATTTTTCAATCCTTCTTTCATTCTTTCTTTTAATCTTTCAATCTTTCTTTCAATCTTTCAATCTTTCTTTCATTCTTTCTTTCAATCTTTCTGTCTTTCAATTTTTCATTCAATCTTTCTTTCATTCCTTCTTCAATCTTTCTTTCAAATTTTCTCTCAATCTTTCTTTTTTCAATCTTTCTGCAATCATTCTTTCAATTGTTGAATCTTTCAATCTTTCTTTCATTCTTTCTTCCAGTCTTTCAATCTTTTTTTCAATCTTTCTTTCAATCTTTCAATTTTTCAATCTTTCTTTTATTCTTTCTTTTAATCTTTCAATCTTTCTTTCATTGTTTCTTTCAATCTTTCTTTCAAATTTTCTTTCAATCTTTCTTTTTTCAATCTTTCTTTCAATCTTTCTTTCATTCTTTCTTTCAGTCTTTCAAAATTTGTTTCAAACTTTCAATCTTTCTTTCAATCTTTCAGTCGTTCAATCTTTCTTTCAATCTTTCTTTGAATCTTTCAATCTTCAATCTTTCAATCTATCTTTCAGTCTTTCTTTCAATCATTCAATCTTTCAATCTTTCTTTCAATCTTTCTTTCTTTCAATCTTTCTTTCAATCTTTCTTTCATTCTTTCCTTCAGTCTTTCATTCAATCTTTCTTTCAATCTTTCTTTCAATCTTTCTTTCATTCTTTCTTTCAATCTTTCTTTCAATCTTTCAATCTTTCTTTCAATATTTCTTTCAATCTTTCTTACTTTCAATCTTTCTTTCTTTAAATCTTTCTTTCAATCTTTCTTTCAAACTTTCATTGTTTATTTCAATCTTTCAATCTTTCAATCTTTCTTTCATTCTTTCTTTCAATCTTTCTTTCAATCTTTCAGTCTTTCTTTCAATATTTCTTTCAATCTTTCTTTCTTTAAATCTTTCTTTCAATCTTTCTTTCAAACTTTCAATCTTTATTTCAAACTTTCAATCTTTCAATCTTTCTTTCAATCTTTCTTTCAATCTTTCTTTCAATCTTTCAATCTTTCTTTCATTCTTTCTTTCAATCTTTCAATCTTTCTTTAATTTTTTCTTTCAATCTTTCTTACTTTCAATTTTTCTATCTTTCAATATTTCTTCCAATCTTTCAATCTTTCTTTTGTTATTCTTTCAATCTTTCTTTCTTTCAATCTTTCTTTCCATCTTTCTTTCAATCTTTCTTTCATTCTTTCTTTCAATCTTTCTTTCATTATTTCTTTCAGTCTTTCAATCTTTCTTTCAAACCTTCAATCTTTCTTTCAATCTTTCAGTCGTTCAATCTTTCTTTCAATCTTTCTTTCAATCTTTCAATCTTCAGTCTTTCAATCTTTCTTTCAAACTTTCAATCTTTCTTTCAATCTTTCAGTCTTTCAATCTTTCTTTCAATCTTTCAATCATTCAATCTTTCAATCATTCAATCTTTCAATCTTTCTTTCTTTCAATCTTTCTTTCAATCTTTCTTTCATTCTTTCCTTCAGTCTTTCAATCTTTTTTTCATTCTTTCTTTCAATCTTTCTTTTTTCAATCTTTCTTGCAAACTTTCTTTCAATTGTTTAATCTTTCAATCTTTCTTTCATTCTTTCTTTCAGTCTTTCAATCTCTTTTTCATTCTTTCTTTCAATATTTCAATCTTTCAATCTTTCTGTCATTCTTTCTGTCAATCTTTCAATCTTTCTTTCATTCTTTCTTTCAATCTTTCTTACTTTCAATTTTTCTATCTTTCAATATTTCTTCCAATCGTTCAATCTTTCTTTTATTATTTCGTTCAATCTTTCTTTCTTTCAATCTTTCTTTCCATCTATCTTTCAATCTTTCTTTCATTCTTTCTTTCAATCTTTCTTTTTTCAATCTTTCTTGCAAACTTTCTTTCAATTGTTTAATCTTTCAATCTTTCTTTCATTCTTTCTTTCAGTCTTTCAATCTTTTTTTCAATCTTTCTTTCAATCTTTCAATCTTTCTTTTTATCTTTCTTTCAATCTTTCTTTCATTCTTTATTTCAATCTTTGTTTCATTCTTTCTTTCAATCTTTCTTTCTTTCAATCTTTCTTTCAATCTTTCTTTCAATCTTTCTTTCAATCTTTCTTTCATTCTTTCTTTTAATCTTTCAATCTTTCTTTCATTGTTTCTTTCAATCTTTCTGTCTTTCAATATTTCTTTCAATCTTTCAATCTTTCTTTCTTTTTTCAATCTTTCTTTCAATCTTTCTTTTATTCTATCTTTAAATCTTTATTTTTTTCAATCTTTCTTGCAATCTTTCTTTCAGTCTTTCAATCTGTCTTTCAAACTTTCAATTGTTCTTTCAATCTTTCAATCTTTCAATCTTTCTTTCAATTTTTCTTTCAATCTTTCAGTCTTTCTTTCATTCTTTCTTTCAATCTTTCAATCTTTCAATCTTTCAATCTTTCTTTCATTCTTTCTTTCAATCTTTCAATCTTTCTTTCAATATTTCTTTCAATCTTTCTTTCCATCTTTCTTTCCATCTTTCTTTCATTCTTTCCTTCAGTCTTTCAATCTTTCTTTCAATCTTTCTTTGAATTTTTCTTTCAATCGTTCTTTCAATATTTCTTTCAATCTTTCTTACTTTAAATCTTTCTTTCTTTCAATCTTTCTTTCCATCTTTCTTTCATTCTTTCCTTCAGTCTTTCAATATTTCTTTCAATCTTTCTTTCAATTTTTCTTTTTTTCAATCTTTTTTTCAATCTTTCTTTCATTCTTTCTTTCAATCTCTCAATCTTTCTTTCAATCTTTCTTTCTTTTTTCAATCTTTCTTTCTTTCTTTCTTTCAATCTTTCTTTCAATCTTTCAATCTTTCAATCTTTCTTTAATTCTTTTATTCATTCTTTCTTTCAGTCTTTCAATCTTTCTTTAAATCTTTCTTTCAATCTTTCTTTCAATCTATCAATCGTTCAATTTTTCTTTCATTCTTTCTTTCAATCTTTATTACTTTCAATCTTTCTTTCAATCTTTCTTACTTTCAATTTTTCTATCTTTCAATATTTCTTCCAATCTTTCAATCTTTCTTTTGTTATTCTTTCAATCTTTCTTTCTTTCAATCATTCTTTCCATCTATCTTTCAATCTTTCTTTCATTCTTTCTTTCAATCTTTCTTTTTTCAATCTTTCTCGCAAACTTTCTTTCAATTATTTAATCTTTCAATCTTTCTTTCATTCTTTCTTTCAGTCTTTCAATCTTTTTTTCAATCTTTCTTTCAATCTTTCAATCTTTCTTTCTATCTTTCTTTCAATCTTTCTTTCATTCTTTATTTCAATCTTTGTTTCATTCTTTCTTTCAATCTTTCTTTCTTTCAATCTTTCTTTCAATCTTTCTATCAATCTTTCTTTCAATCTTTCTTTCAATCTTTCTTTCAATCTTTCTTTCATTCTTTCTTTTAATCTTTCAATCTTTCTTTCATTGTTTCTTTCAATCTTTCTGTCTTTCAATATTTCATTCAATCTTTCAATCTTTCTTTCTTTTTTCAATCTTTCTTTTATTCTATCTTTAAATCTTTATTTTTTTCGTTCTTTCATGCAATCTTTCTTTCAGTCTTTCAATCTGTCTTTCAAACTTTCAATCGTTCTTTCAATCTTTCAATCTTTCATTCAATTTTTCTTTCAATCTTTCAGTCTTTCTTTCATTCTTTCTTTCAATCTTTCAATCTTTCAATCTTTCAATCTTTCTTTCATTCTTTCTTTCAATCTTTCAATCTTTCTTTGAATATTTCTTTCAATCTTTCTTACTTTCAATCTTTCTTTCTTTAAATCTTTCTTTCAATCTTTCTTTCAAACTTTCATTCTTTATTTCAATCTTTCAATCTTTCAATCTATCTTTCAATCTTTCTTTCAATCTTTCAATCTTTCTTTCATTCTTTCTTTCAATATTTCAATCTTTCAATCTTTCTTTCATTCTTTCCTTCAGTCTTTCAATATTTCTTTCAATCTTTCTTTCAATTTTTCTTTTTTTCAATCTTTTTTTCAATCTTTCTTTCATTCTTTCTTTCAATCTCTCAATCTTTCTTTCAATCTTTCTTTCTTTTTTCAATCTTTCTTTCATTCTTTCTATAAATCTTTCTTTCTTTCAATCTTTCTTTCAATCTTTCAATCTTTCAATCTTTCTTTAATTATTTTATTCATTCTTTCTTTCAGTCTTTCAATCTTTCTTTAAATCTTTCTTTCAATCTTTCTTTCAATCTATCAATCGTTCAATATTTCTTTCATTCTTTCTTTCAATCTTTATTACTTTCAATCTTTCTTTCAATCTTTCTTACTTTCATTCTCTCTTTCTTTCAATATTTTTTTCAATCTTTCAATCTTTCTTTCATTCTTTCATTCTTTCTTTCAATCGTTCTTTCATTCTTTCTTTCAATCTTTCAGTCTTTCTTTCAGTCTTTCAACCTTCCTTAAAATCTTTCTTTCAATCTATCTTTCAAGCTTTCAATCTTTCATTCAATCTTTCTTTCAATCATTCAATCTTTCAATCTTTCTTTCTTTCAATCTTTCTTTCTTTCTTTCTTTCAATCTTTCTTTCAATCTTTCTTTCATTCTTTATTTCAATCTTTGTTTCATTCTTTCTTTCAATCTTTCTTTCTTTCAATCTTTCTTTCAATCGTTCTTTCTTTCTTTTAGTCTTTCTTTCAATCTTTCAATTTTTCAATCTTTCTTTCATTCTTTCTTTTAATCTTTCAATCTTTCTTTCATTGTTTCTTTCAATCTTTCTGTCTTTCAAAATTTCTTTCAATCTTTCAATCTTTCTTTCTTTTTTCAATCTTTCTTTCAATCTTTCTTTTATTCTATCTTTAAATCTTTCTTTTTTTTCAATCTTTCTTGCAATCTTTCTTTCAGTCTTTCAATCTTTCTTTCAATCTTTCAATCATTCAATCTTTCTTTCAATCTTTATTTCAATCTTTGAATCTTTCTTTCATTCTTTCTTTCAATATTTCAATCTTTCAATCTTTCTTTCATTCTTTCTTTTAATCTTTCAATCTTTCTTTCATTGTTTATTTCAATCTTTCTGTCTTTCAATATTTCTTTCAATCTTTCAATCTTTCTTTCTTTTTTCAATCTTTCTTTCAATATTTATTTTATTCTATCTTTAAATCTTTCTTTTTTTTCAATCTTTCTTGCAATCTTTCTTTCAGTCTTTCAATCTTTCTTTCAAACTTTCAATCTTTCTTTCATTCTTTCAATCTTTCAATCTTTCTTTCAATCTTTCTTTCAATCTTTCTTTCATTCTTTCTATCAATCTTTCAATCTTTCTTTAAATCTTTCTTTCAATCTTTCTTTCTTTCAATTTTTCTATCTTTCAATATTTCTTCCAATCTTTCAATCTTTCTTTTGTTATTCTTTCAATCTTTCTTTCTTTCAATCTTTCTTTCCATCTATCTTTCAATCTTTCTTTCATTCTTTCTTTCAATCTTTATTACTTTCAATCTTTCTTTCAATCTTTCTTTCAATCTTTCTTTCATTCTTTCTTTCAATCTTTCAATCTTTCTTTGAATATTTCTTTCAATCTTTCTTACTTTCAATCTTTCTTTCTTTAAATCTTTCTTTCAATCTTTCTTTCAAACTTTCATTCTTTATTTCAATCTTTCAATCTTTCAATCTTTCTTTCAATCTTTCTTTCAATCTTTCAATCTTTCTTTCATTCTTTCTTTCAATATTTCAATCTTTCAATCTTTCTTTCATTCTTTCTTTCAATCTTTCAATCTTTCTTTAATTCTTTCTTTCAATCTTTCTTTCTTTCAATTTTTCTATCTTTCAATATTTCTTCCAATCTTTCAATCTTTCTTTTGTTATTCTTTCAATCTTTATTTCTTTCAATCTTTCTTTCCATCTATCTTTCAATCTTTCTTTCATTCTTTTCAATCTTTATTTCAATCTTTCTTTCAATCTTTCAATCTTTCTTTCAATATTTCTTTCAATCTCTCTTTCTTTCAATCTTTCTTTCATTCTTTCTTTCAATCTTTCAATCTTTCTTTCAATCTTTCTTTCTTTTTTCAATCTTTCTTTCATTCTTTCTATAAATATTTCTTTCTTTCAATCTTTCTTTCAATCTTTCTTTCAATCTTTCTTTCTTTTTTCAATCTTTCTTTCATTCTTTCTATAAATATTTCTTTCTTTCAATCTTTCTTTCAATCTTTCAGTCTTTCAATCTTTCTTTAAATCTTTCTTTCAATCTTTCAATCTTTCAATCTTTCAATCTTTCTTTCAATTTTTCTTTCAATCTTTCAGTCTTTCTTTCATTCTTTCTTTCAATCTTTCAATCTTTCAATCTTTCAATCTTTCTTTCATTCTTTCTTTCAATCTTTCAATCTTTCTTTCAATATTTCTTTCAATCTTTCTTTCCATCTTTCTTTCCATCTTTCTTTCATTCTTTCCTTCAGTCTTTCAATCTTTCTTTCAATCTTTCTTTGAATTTTTCTTTCAATCGTTCTTTCAATATTTCTTTCAATCTTTCTTACTTTAAATCTTTCTTTCTTTCAATCTTTCTTTCCATCTTTCTTTCATTCTTTCCTTCAGTCTTTCAATATTTCTTTCAATCTTTCTTTCAATTTTTCTTTTTTTCAATCTTTTTTTCAATCTTTCTTTCATTCTTTCTTTCAATCTCTCAATCTTTCTTTCAATCTTTCTTTCTTTTTTCAATCTTTCTTTCTTTCTTTCTTTCAATCTTTCTTTCAATCTTTCAATCTTTCAATCTTTCTTTAATTCTTTTATTCATTCTTTCTTTCAGTCTTTCAATCTTTCTTTAAATCTTTCTTTCAATCTTTCTTTCAATCTATCAATCGTTCAATTTTTCTTTCATTCTTTCTTTCAATCTTTATTACTTTCAATCTTTCTTTCAATCTTTCTTACTTTCAATTTTTCTATCTTTCAATATTTCTTCCAATCTTTCAATCTTTCTTTTGTTATTCTTTCAATCTTTCTTTCTTTCAATCATTCTTTCCATCTATCTTTCAATCTTTCTTTCATTCTTTCTTTCAATCTTTCTTTTATTCTATCTTTAAATCTTTATTTTTTTCGTTCTTTCATGCAATCTTTCTTTCAGTCTTTCAATCTGTCTTTCAAACTTTCAATCGTTCTTTCAATCTTTCAATCTTTCATTCAATTTTTCTTTCAATCTTTCAGTCTTTCTTTCATTCTTTCTTTCAATCTTTCAATCTTTCAATCTTTCAATCTTTCTTTCATTCTTTCTTTCAATCTTTCAATCTTTCTTTCAATATTTCTTTCAATCTTTCTTTCTGTCAATCTTTCTTTCCATCTTTCTTTCCATCTTTCTTTCATTCTTTCCTTCAGTCTTTCAATCTTTCTTTCAATCTTTCTTTCAATTTTTCTTTCAATCGTTCTTTCAATATTTCTTTAAATCTTTCTTACTTTAAATCTTTCTTTCTTTCAATCTTTCTTTCCATCTTTCTTTCATTCTTTCCTTCAGTCTTTCAATATTTCTTTCAATCTTTCTTTCAATTTTTCTTTTTTTCAATCTTTTTTTCAATCTTTCTTTCATTCTTTCTTTCAATCTCTCAATCTTTCTTTCAATCTTTCTTTCTTTTTTCAATCTTTCTTTCATTCTTTCTATAAATCTTTCTTTCTTTCAATCTTTCTTTCAATCTTTCAATCTTTCAATCTTTCTTTAATTATTTTATTCATTCTTTCTTTCAGTCTTTCAATCTTTCTTTAAATCTTTCTTTCAATCTTTCTTTCAATCTATCAATCGTTCAATATTTCTTTCATTCTTTCTTTCAATCTTTATTACTTTCAATCTTTCTTTCAATCTTTCTTACTTTCATTCTCTCTTTCTTTCAATATTTTTTTCAATCTTTCAATCTTTCTTTCATTCTTTCATTCTTTCTTTCAATCGTTCTTTCATTCTTTCTTTCAATCTTTCAGTCTTTCTTTCAGTCTTTCAACCTTCCTTAAAATCTTTCTTTCAATCTATCTTTCAAGCTTTCAATCTTTCATTCAATCTTTCTTTCAATCATTCAATCTTTCAATCTTTCTTTCTTTCAATCTTTCTTTCTTTCTTTCTTTCAATCTTTCTTTCAATCTTTCTTTCATTCTTTATTTCAATCTTTGTTTCATTCTTTCTTTCAATCTTTCTTTCTTTCAATCTTTCTTTCAATCGTTCTTTCTTTCTTTTAGTCTTTCTTTCAATCTTTCAATTTTTCAATCTTTCTTTCATTCTTTCTTTTAATCTTTCAATCTTTCTTTCATTGTTTCTTTCAATCTTTCTGTCTTTCAAAATTTCTTTCAATCTTTCAATCTTTCTTTCTTTTTTCAATCTTTCTTTCAATCTTTCTTTTATTCTATCTTTAAATCTTTCTTTTTTTTCAATCTTTCTTGCAATCTTTCTTTCAGTCTTTCAATCTTTCTTTCAATCTTTCAATCATTCAATCTTTCTTTCAATCTTTATTTCAATCTTTGAATCTTTCTTTCATTCTTTCTTTCAATATTTCAATCTTTCAATCTTTCTTTCATTCTTTCTTTTAATCTTTCAATCTTTCTTTCATTGTTTATTTCAATCTTTCTGTCTTTCAATATTTCTTTCAATCTTTCAATCTTTCTTTCTTTTTTCAATCTTTCTTTCAATATTTATTTTATTCTATCTTTAAATCTTTCTTTTTTTTCAATCTTTCTTGCAATCTTTCTTTCAGTCTTTCAATCTTTCTTTCAAACTTTCAATCTTTCTTTCATTCTTTCAATCTTTCAATCTTTCTTTCAATCTTTCTTTCAATCTTTCTTTCATTCTTTCTATCAATCTTTCAATCTTTCTTTAAATCTTTCTTTCAATCTTTCTTTCTTTCAATTTTTCTATCTTTCAATATTTCTTCCAATCTTTCAATCTTTCTTTTGTTATTCTTTCAATCTTTCTTTCTTTCAATCTTTCTTTCCATCTATCTTTCAATCTTTCTTTCATTCTTTCTTTCAATCTTTATTACTTTCAATCTTTCTTTCAATCTTTCTTTCAATCTTTCTTTCATTCTTTCTTTCAATCTTTCAATCTTTCTTTGAATATTTCTTTCAATCTTTCTTACTTTCAATCTTTCTTTCTTTAAATCTTTCTTTCAATCTTTCTTTCAAACTTTCATTCTTTATTTCAATCTTTCAATCTTTCAATCTTTCTTTCAATCTTTCTTTCAATCTTTCAATCTTTCTTTCATTCTTTCTTTCAATATTTCAATCTTTCAATCTTTCTTTCATTCTTTCTTTCAATCTTTCAATCTGTCTTTAATTCTTTCTTTCAATCTTTCTTTCTTTCAATTTTTCTATCTTTCAATATTTCTTCCAATCTTTCAATCTTTCTTTTGTTATTCTTTCAATCTTTATTTCTTTCAATCTTTCTTTCCATCTATCTTTCAATCTTTCTTTCATTCTTTTCAATCTTTATTTCAATCTTTCTTTCAATCTTTCAATCTTTCTTTCAATATTTCTTTCAATCTCTCTTTCTTTCAATCTTTCTTTCATTCTTTCTTTCAATCTTTCAATCTTTCTTTCAATCTTTCTTTCTTTTTTCAATCTTTCTTTCATTCTTTCTATAAATATTTCTTTCTTTCAATCTTTCTTTCAATCTTTCTTTCAATCTTTCTTTCTTTTTTCAATCTTTCTTTCATTCTTTCTATAAATATTTCTTTCTTTCAATCTTTCTTTCAATCTTTCAGTCTTTCAATCTTTCTTTAAATCTTTCTTTCAATCTTTCAATCTTTCAATTTTTCTTTCATTCTTTCTTTCAATCTTTCAATCTTTCTTTGAATATTTCTTTCAATCTTTCTTTCTTTCAATCTTTCTTTCTTTAAATATTTCTTTCAATCTTTCTTTCAAACTTTCAATCTTTCTTTCAATATTTCAATCTTTCTTTCTTTAAATCTTTCTTTCAAACTTTCTTTCAAACTTTCAATCTTTATTTCAATCTTTCAATCTTTCAATCTTTCTTTCAATCTTTCTTTCAATCTTTCAATCTTTCTTTCATTCTTTCTTTCAATATTTCAATCTTTCAATCTTTCTTTCATTCTTTCTTTCAATCTTTCTTAAATTTTTTCTTTCAATCTTTCTTTCTTTCAATTTTTCTATCTTTCAATATTTCTTCCAATCTTTCAATCTTTCTTTCATTCTTTATTTCAATCTTTGTTTTTTCAATCTTTTTTGCAATCTTTCTTTCAATTGTTTTATCTTTCAATCTTTCTTTCATTCTTTCTTTCAGTCTTTCAATCTTTTTTTCAATCTTTCAATCTTTCTTTCATTCTTTCTTTCAATAATTCAATCTTTCAATCTTTCTTTCATTCTTTCTTTCAATCTTTCAATCTTTCTTTCATTCTTTCTTTCAATTTTTCTTCTTTCAATATTTCTTCCAATCGTTCAATCTTTCTTTCAATCTTTCTTTCAATCTTTCTTTCATTCTTTCTTTCAATCTTTCTTTCAATCTTTCTTTCATTCTTTCTTTCAATCTTTCTTTAAATCTTTCTTTCAATCTTTCTTTCAATCTTTCAATCTTTCAATTTTTCTTTCATTCTTTCTTTCAATCTTTATTACTTTCAATCTTTCTTTCAATCTTTCTTTCAATCTTTCTTTCATTCTTTCTTTCAAACTTTCAATCTTTCTTTGAATATTTCTTTCAATCTTTCTTACTTTCAATCTTTCTTTCTTTAAATCTTTCTTTCAATCTTTCTTTCAAACTTTCAATCTTTATTTCAATCTTTGAATCTTTCTTTCATTCTTTCTTTCAATATTTCAATCTTTCAATCTTTCTTTCATTCTTTCTTTCAATCTTTCAATCTTTCTTTAATTCTGTTTTTCAATCTTTCTTTCTTTCAATTTTTCTATCTTTCAATATTTCTTCCAATCTTTCAATCTTTCTTTTGTTATTCTTTCAATCTTTCTTTCTTTCAATCTTTCTTTCCATCTATCTTTCAATCTTTCTTTCATTCTTTCAATCTTTATTTCATTCTTTCAATCTTTCTTTCAATATTTCCTTCAATCTTTCTTTCTTTCAATCTTTCTTTCCATCTTTCTTTCATTCTTTCCTTCAGTCTTTCAATCTTTATATCAATCTTTCTTTCAATCTTTCTTTTTTTCAATCTTTCTTTCAATCTTTCTTTCATTCTTTCTTTCAATCTTTCTTTCTTTTTTCAATCTTTCTTTAATTCTTTCTTTAAATCTTTCTTTCTTTCAATCTTTCTTTCAATCTTTCAATCTTTCTTTAAATCTTTTATTCATTCTTTCTTTCAGTCTTTCAATCTTTCTTTCAATCTTTCTTTCAATCTTTCAATCTTTCTCTCATTCTTTCTTTAAATCTTTCTTTCTTTCAATCTTTCTTTCAATCTTTCAATCTTTCATCTTTCTTTAAATCTTTTATTCATTCTTTCTTTCAGTCTTTCAATCTTTCAATTTTTCTTTCATTCTTTCTTTCAATCTTTATTACTTTCAATCTTTCTTTCAATCTTTCTTTCAATCTTTCTTTCATTCTTTCTTTCAATCTTTCAATCTTTCTTTGAATATTTCTTTCAATCTTTCTTACTTTCAATCTTTCTTTCTTTAAATCTTTCTTTCAATCTTTCTTTCAAACTTTCAATCTTTATTTCAATCTTTCAATCTTTCAATCTTTCTTTCAATCTTTATTTCAATCTATCAATCTTTCTTTCATTCTTTCTTTCAATATTTCAATCTTTCAATCTTTCTTTCATTCTTTCTTTCAATCTTTCAATCTTTCTTTAATTCTTTCTTTCAATCTTTCTTTCTTTCAATTTTTCTATCTTTCAATATTTCTTCCAATCTTTCAATCTTTCTTTCATTCTTTATTTCAATCTTTGTTTTTTCAATCTTTTTTGCAATCTTTCTTTCAATTGTTTTATCTTTCAATCTTTCTTTCATTCTTTCTTTCAGTCTTTCTTTCAATCTTTCAATCTTTCAATTTTTCTTTCATTCTTTTCTTTCAATCTTTATTACTTTCAATCTTTCTTTCAATCTTTCTTTCAATCTTTCTTTCATTCTTTCTTTCAATCTTTCAATCTTTCTTTGAATATTTCTTTCAATCTTTCTTACTTTTAATCTTTCTTTCTTTAAATATTTCTTTCAATCTTTCTTTCAAACTTTCAATCTTTATTTCAATATTTCAATCTATCTTTCTTTAAATCTTTCTTTCAATCTTTCTTTCAAACTTTCAATCTTTATTTCAATCTTTCAATCTTTCAATCTTTCTTTCAATCTTTCCTTCAATCTTTCAATCTTTCTTTCATTCTTTCTTTCAATATTTCAATCTTTCAATCTTTCTTTCATTCTTTCTTTCAATCTTTCAATCTTTCTTTAATTCTTTCTTTCAATCTTTCTTTCTTTCAAACTTTCTTTCTTTCAATCTTTCTTTCCATCTTTCTTTCAATCTTTCTTTCATTCTTTCTTTCAATCTTTCTTTTTTCAATCTTTCTTGCAATCTTTCTTTCAATTGTTTAATCTTTCAATCTTTCTTTCATTCTTTCTTTCAATCTTTCAATCTTTCTTTCATTCTTTCTTTCAATCTTTCAATCTTTCTTTCAATCTTTCTTTCAATCTTTCTTTCAATCTTTCTTTTTTTCAATATTTTTTCAATCTTTCTTTCATTCTTTCTTTCAATCTTTCAATCTTTCTTTCATTCTTTCTTTCAATCTTTCAATCTTTCTTGCAATCTTTCTATAAATCTTTCTTTCTTTCAATCTTTCTTTTTTTCAATCTTTCTTTCATTCTTTTATTTCATACTTACTTTTAGTCTTTCAATCTTTCTTTAAATCTTTCATTCTTTATATCTTTCTTTCTTTCAATCTTTCTTTCAATCTTTCTTTCAATATTTCAATCTTTCAATCTTTCTCTAAATCTTTCTTTCAATCTTTCTTTCAATCTTTCAATCTTTCAATTTTTCTTTCATTCTTTCTTTCAATCTTTCAATCTTTCAATTTTTCTTTCATTCTTTCTTTCAATCTTTCTTACTTTCATTCTCTCTTTCTTTCAATATTTCTTTCAAGCTTTCAATCTTTCTTTCATTCTTTCATTCATTCTTTCAATCGTTCTTTCATTCTTTCTTTCAATCTTTCATTCTTTCTTTCAGTCTTTCAACCTTTCTTAAAATCTTTCTATCAATCTTTCTTTCAAGCTTTCAATCTTTCTTTCCATCTTTCTTTCAATTTTTCTATCTTTCAATATTTCTTCCAATCTTTCAATCTTTCTTTTGTTATTCTTTCAATCTTTCTTTCTTTCATTCTTTCCTTCAGTCTTTCAATCTTTATTTCAATCTTTTTTTCAATCTTTCTTTCAATCTTTCTTTCATTCTTTCTTTTAATCTTCCTTTCAATATTTCTTTCTTTTTTCAATCTTTCTTTCATTCTTTCTATAAATCTTTCTTTATTTCAATCTCTCTTTCAATCTTTCAATATTTCAATCTTTCTTTTATTCTTTTATTCATTCTTTCTTTCAGTCTTTCAATCTTTCTTTAAATCTTTCTTTCAATCTTTCTTTCAATCTATCAATCTTTCAATTTTTCTTTCATTCTTTCTTTCAATCTTTCTTACTTTCAATCTTTCTTTCCATCTTTCTTTCAATCTTTCTTTCATTCTTTCTTTCAATCTTTCTTTTTTCAATATTTCTTTCAATCTATCAATTTTTCTTTCATTCTTTCATTCTTTCTTTCAATCGTTCTTTCATTCTTTCGTTCAATCTTTCAATCTTTCTTTAAATATTTCAATCTTTCAATCTTTCTTTCAATCTTTCTTTCAATCTTTCAATCTTTCTTTCATTCTTTCTTTCAATCTTTCAATCTTTCTTTCATTCTTTCTTTCAATCTTTCTTACTTTCAATTTTTTTATCTTTCAATATTTCTTCCAATCGTTCAATCTTTCTTTCATTATTTCTTTCAATCTTTCTTTGTTATTTCTTTCAATCTTTCTTTCTTTCAATCTCTCTTTCAATCTTTCTTTCATATTTTCTTTCAGTCATTCAATCTTTTTTTCAATCTTTCTTTCATTCTTTCTTTCAATCTTTCTGTCTGTCATTCTTTCTTTCAGTCTTTCTTTCAATCATTCTATCTTTCAATCTTTCTTTCTTTCAATCTTTCTTTCTATCTTTCTTTCAATCTTTCTTTCATTTTTTATTTCAATCTTTCTTTCATTCTTTCTTTCAATCTTTCTTTCAATCTTTCTTTCAATCTTTCTTTCAATCGTTCTTTCAGTCTTTCATTCTTTCTTTCAATCTTTCAATCTTTCAATCTTTCAATCTTTCATTCATTCCTTCTTTCAATCTTTCAATCTTTCTTTCAATATTTCTTTCAATCTTTCTTTCTTTCAATCTTTCTTTAAATCTTTCTTTCATTCTTTCTTTCAATCTTTCAATCTTTCTTTCAATCTTTCTTTCTTTTTTCAATCTTTCTTTCATTCTTTCTATAAATCTTTCTTTCTTTCAATCTTTCTTTCAATCTTTCAACCTTTCAATCTTTCTTTAAATCTTTCTTTCAATCTTTCAATCTTAAAGTTTTTCTTTCATTCTTTCTTTCAATCTTTATTACTTTCAATCTTTCTTTCAATCTTTCTTACTTTCATTCTCTCCTTCTTTCAATATTTCTTTCAATCTTTCAATCTTTCTTTCATTCTATCATTCTTTCTTTCAATCGTTCTTTCATTCTTTCTTTCAATCTTTCATTCTTTCTTTCAGTCTTTTAACCTTTCTTAAAATCTTTCTTTCAATCTTTCTTTCAAGCTTTCAATCTTTCTTTCAATCTTTCTTTCAATCATTCAATCTTTCAATCTTTCTTTCTTTCAATCTTTCTTTCTATCTTTCTTTCAATCTTTCTTTCATTCTTTATTTCAATCTTTCTTTCAATCTTTCAATCTTTCAATCTTTCTTTAAATCTTTTATTCATTCTTTCTTTCAGTCTTTCAATCTTTCTTTAAATCTTTCTTTCAATCTTTCAATCTTAAAGTTTTTCTTTCATTCTTTCTTTCAATCTTTATTACTTTCAATCTTTCTTTCAATCTTTCTTACTTTCATTCTCTCTTTCTTTCAATATTTCTTTCAATCTTTCAATCTTTCTTTCATTCTATCATTCTTTCTTTCAATCGTTCTTTCATTCTTTCTTTCAATCTTTCATTCTTTCTTTCAGTCTTTTAACCTTTCTTAAAATCTTTCTTTCAATCTTTCTTTCAAGCTTTCAATCTTTCTTTCAATCTTTCTTTCAATCATTCAATCTTTCAATCTTTCTGTCTTTCAATCTTTCTTTCTATCTTTCTTTCAATCTTTCTTTCATTCTTTATTTCAATCTTTGTTTCATTCTTTCTTTCAATCTTTCTTTCTTTCAGCTTTCTTTCAATCTTTCTTTCAATCGTTCTTTCTTTCTTTTAGTCTTTCTTTCAATCTTTAAATTTTTCAATCTTTCTTTCATTCTTTCTTTTAATCTTTCAATCTTTCTTTCATTGTTTCTTTCAATCTTTCTGTCTTTCAATATTTCTTTCAATCTTTCAATCTTTCTTTCTTTTTTCAATCTTTCTTGCAATCTATCTTTCAGTCTTTCAATCTTTCTTTCAAACTTTCAATCTTTCTTTCAATCTTTCAATCTTTCAATCTTTCTTTCAATTTTTCTTTCAATCTTTCAGTCTTTCTTTCATTCTTTCTTTCAATCTTTCAATCTTTCAGTCTTTCAATCTTTCTTTCATTCTTTCTTTCAATCTTTCAATCTTTCTTTCAATATTTCTTTCAATCTTTCTTTCTTTCAATCTTTCTTTCCATCTTTCTTTCATTCTTTCCTTCAGTCTTTCAATCTTTATTTCAATCTTTCTTTCAATCATTCTTTTTTCAATCTTTCTTTCAATCTTTCTTTCATTCTTTCTTTCAATCTTTCAATCTTTCTTTAAATCTTTCTTTCAATCTTTCTTTCAAACTTTCAATCTTTCAATTTTTCTTTCATTCTTTCTTTCAATCTTTATTACTTTCAATCTTTCTTTCAATCTTACTTTCAATCTTTCTTTCATTCTTTCTTTCAATCTTTCAATCTTTCTTTGAATATTTCTTTCAATCTTTCTTACTTTCAATCTTTCTTTCTTTAAATCTTTCTTTCAATCTTTCTTTCAAACTTTCAATCTTTATTTCAATCTTTCAATCGTTCTTTCATTCTTTCTTTCAATATTTCAATCTTTCAATCTTTCTTTCATTCTTTCTTTCAATCTTTCAATCTTTCTTTTGTTATTCTTTCAATCTTTCATTCTTTCAATCTATCTTTCAATCTTTCTTTCATTCTTTCAATCTTTCTTTCAATCTTTCTTTCAATCTTTCAATCTTTCTTTGAATATTTCTTTCAATCTTTCTTACTTTCATTCTTTCTTTCTTTAAATCTTTCTTTCAATCTTTCTTTCAAACTTTCAATCTTTATTTCAATCTTTCAATCTTTCAATCTTTCTTTCAATCTTTCAATCTTTCTTTCATTCTTTCTTTCAATCTTTCAATCTTTCTTTAATTCTTTCGTTCAATCTTTCTTTCTTTTAATTTTTCTATCTTTTAATATTTCTTCCAATCTTTCAATCTTTCTTTCATTCTTTCTTTCAATCTTTCTTTTTTCATTCTTTTTTGCAATCTTTCTTTCAATTGTTTAATCTTTCAATCTTTCTTTCATTCTTTCTTTCAGTCTTTCAACCTTTTTTTCAATATTTCTTTCAATCTTTCAATCTTTCAATCTTTCTTTCATTCTTTCTTTCAATCTTTCAATCTTTCTTTCATTCTTTCTATAAATCTTTCTTTCTTTCAATCTTTCTTTCAATCTTTCAATCTTTCAATCTTTCTTTAAATCTTTTATTCATTCTTTCTTTCAGTCTTTCAATCTTTCTTTAAATCTTTCTTTCAATCTTTCAATCTTTCAGTTTTTCTTTCATTCTTTCTTTCAATCTTTATTACTTTCAATCTTTCTTTCAATCTTTCTTACTTTCATTCTCTCTTTCTTTCAATATTTCTTTCAATCTTTCAATCTTTCAATCTTTCTTTCATTCTTTCATTCTTTCTTTCAATCGTTCTTTCATTCTTTCTTTCAATCTTTCATTCTTTCTTTCAGTCTTTTAACCTTTCTTAAAATCTTTCTTTCAATCTTTCTTTCAAGCTTTCAATCTTTCTTTCAATCTTTCTTTCAATCATTCAATCTTTCAATCTTTCTTTCTTTCAATCTTTCTTTCATTCTTTATTTCAATCTTTGTTTCATTCTTTCTTTCAATCTTTCTTTCTTTCAATCTTTCTTTCAATCTTTCTTTCAATCGTTCTTTCTTTCTTTTAGTCTTTCTTTCAATCTTTCAATTTTTCAATATTTCTTTCATTCTTTCTTTTCATCTTTCAATCTCTCTTTCATTGTTTCTTTCAATCTTTCTGTCTTTCAATATTTCTTTCAATCTTTCAATCTTTCTTTCTTTTTTCAATCTTTCTTTCAATCTTTATTTTATTCTATCTTTAAATCTTTCTTTTTTTTCAATCTTTCTTGCAATCTTTCTTTCAGTCTTTCAATCTTTCTTTCAAATTTTCAATCTTTCTTTCAATCTTTCAATCTTTCAATCTTTCTTTCAATTTTTCTTTTCAATCTTTCAGTCTTTCTTTCATTCTTTCTTTCAATCTTTCAATCTTTCAGTCTTTCAATCTTTCTTTCATTCTTTCTTTCAATCTTTCAATCTTTCTTTCAATATTTCTTTCAATCTTTCTTTATTTCAATCTTTCTTTCAATCTTTCTTTCATTCTTTCTTTCAATCTTTCAATCTTTCTTTAAAACTTTCTTTCAATCTTTCAATCTTTCTTTGAATAATTCTTTCAATCTTTCTTACTTTCAATCTTTCTTTCTTTAAATATTTCTTTCAATCTTTCTTTCAAACTTTCAATCTTTATTTCAATATTTTAATCTTTCTTTCTTTAAATCTTTCTTTCAAACATTCAATCTTTATTTCAATCTTTCAATCTTTCAATCTTTCTTTCAATTTTTCTTCCGTTCTTTCTTTCAATCTTTCAATCTTTCTTTCAATCTTTCTTTCTTTTTTCAATCTTTCTTTCATTCTTTCTATAAATCTTTCTTTCTTTCAATCTTTCTTTCAATTTTTCAATCTTTCAATCTTTCTTTAAATCTTTTATTCATTCTTTCTTTCAGTCTTTCAATCTTTCTTTCAATCTTTCTTTCAATCTTTCAATCTTTCAATTTTTCTTTCATTCTTTCTTTCAATCTTTCTTACTTTCAATCTTTCTTTCTTTAAATCTTTCTTTCAATCTTTCTTTCAAACTTTCAATCTTTATTTCAATATTTCAATCTTTCAATCTTTCAATCTTTCTTTCAATCTTTCTTTCAATATTTCAATCTTTCAATCTTTCTTTCATTCTTTCATTCAATCTTTCAATCTTTCTTTAATTCTTTCTTTCAATCGTTCTTTCTTTCAATTTTCTATCTTTCAAAATTTCTTCCAATCTTTCAATCTTTCTTTTGTTATTCTTTCAATCTTTCTTTCTTTCAATCTTTCTTTCCATCTATCTTTCAATCTTTCTTTCATTCTTTCAATCTTTATTTCAATCTTTCTTTCAATCTTTCAATCTTTCTTTCAATATTTCTTTCAATCTTTCTTTCTTTCAATCTTTCTTTCCATCTTTCTTTCATTCTTTCCTTCAGTCTTTCCATTTTTATTTCAATATTTCTTTCAATCTTTCTTTTTTCAATCTTTCTTTCAATTTTTCTTCCGTTCTTTCTTTCAATCTTTCAATCTTTTTTTCAATCTTTCTTTCTTTTTTCAATCTTTCTTTCATTCTTTCTATAAATCTTTCTTTCTTTCAATCTTTCTTTCAATCTTTCAATCTTTAAATCTTTCTTTAAATCTTTTATTCATTCTTTCTTTCAGTCTTTCAATCTTTCTTTAAATCTTTCTTTCAATCTTTCTTTCTTTCAATCTTTCTTTCCATCTATCTTTCAATCTTTCTTTCATTCTTTCAATCTTTATTTCAATCTTTCTTTCAATCTTTCAATCTTTCTTTCAATATTTCTTTCAATCTTTCTTTCTTTCAATCTTTCTTTCCATCTTTCTTTCATTCTTTCCTTCAGTCTTTCCATCTTTATTTCAATCTTTCTTTCAATCTTTCTTTTTTCAATCTTTCTTTCAATTTTTCTTCCGTTCTTTCTTTCAATCTTTCAATCTTTCTTTCAATCTTTCTTTCTTTTTTCAATCTTTCTTTCATTCTTTCTATAAATCTTTCTTTCTTTCAATCTTTCTTTCAATCTTTCAATCTTTCAATCTTTCTTTAAATCTTTTATTCATTCTTTCTTTCAGTCTTTCAATCTTTCTTTAAATCTTTCTTTCAATCTTTCAATCTTTCAATTTTTCTTTCATTCTTTCTTTCAATCTTTATTACTTTCAATCTTTCTTTCAATCTTTCTTTCATTCTTTCTTTCAATCTTTCAATCTTTCTTTGAATATTTCATTCAATCTTTCAATCTTTCTTTCATTCTTTCATTCAATCTTTCTTTCTTTCAATTTTTCTATCTTTCAAACTTTCAATCTTTCTTTCAATCTTTCAATCTTTCAATCTTTCTTTCAATTTTTCTTTTCAATCTTTCAGTCTTTCTTTCATTCTTTCTTTCAATCTTTCAAACTTTCAGTCTTTCAATCTTTCTTTCATTCTTTCTTTCAATCTTTCAATCTTTCTTTCAATATTTCTTTCAATCTTTCTTTATTTCAATCTTTCTTTCAATCTTTCTTTCATTCTTTCTTTCAATCTTTCAATCTTTCTTTAAAACTTTCTTTCACTCTTTCTTTCAATCTTTCAATCTTTCAATTTTTCTTTCATTCTTTCTTTCAATCTTTATTACTTTCAATCTGTCTTTCAATCTTTCTTTCATTCTTTCTTTCAATCTTTCTTTCAATCTTTCTTTCGTTCTTTCTTTCAATCTTTCAATCTTTCTTTGAATATTTCTTTCAATCTTTCTTACTTTCAATCTTTCTTTCTTTAAATCTTTCTTTCAATCTTTCTTTCAAACTTTCAATCTTTATTTCAATATTTTAATCTTTCTTTCTTTAAATCTTTCTTTCAAACATTCAATCTTTATTTCAATCTTTCAATCTTTCAATCTTTCTTTCAATCTTTCTTTCAATATTTCAATCTTTCAATCTTTCTTTCATTCTTTCATTCAATCTTTCAATCTTTCTTTAATTCTTTCTTTCAATCTTTCTTTCTTTCAATCTTTCAATCTTTCAATCTTTCTTTAAATCTTTTATTCATTCTTTCTTTCAGTCTTTCAATCTTTCTTTAAATCTTTCTTTCAATCTTTCTTTCTTTCAATCTTTCTTTCCATCTATCTTTCAATCTTTCTTTCATTCTTTCAATCTTTATTTCAATCTTTCTTTCAATCTTTCAATCTTTCTTTCAATATTTCTTTCAATCTTTCTTTCTTTCAATCTTTCTTTCCATCTTTCTTTCATTCTTTCCTTCAGTCTTTCCATCTTTATTTCAATCTTTCTTTCAATCTTTATTTTTTCAATCTTTCTTTCAATTTTTCTTCCGTTCTTTCTTTCAATCTTTTAATCTTTCTTTCAATCTTTCTTTCTTTTTTCAATCTTTCTTTCATTCTTTCTATAAATCTTTCTTTCTTTCAATCTTTCTTTCAATCTTTCAATCTTTCAATCTTTCTTTAAATCTTTTATTCATTCTTTCTTTCAATCTTTCAATCTTTCTTTGAATATTTCTTTCAATCTTTCTTACTTTCAATATTTCTTTCTTAAAATCTTTCTTTCAATCTTTCTTTCAAACTTTCAATCTTCATTTCAATATTTCAAACTTTCTTTCTTTAAATCTTTCTTTCAATCTTTCTTTCAAACTTTCAATCTTTATTTCAATCTTTCAATCTTTCAATCTTTCTTTCAATCTTTCTTTCATTCTTTCTTTCAATATTTCAATCTTTCAATCTTTCTTTCATTCTTTCTTTCAATCATTCAATCTTTCTTTAATTCTTTCTTTCAATTTTTCTATATTTCAATATTTCTTTAAATCTTTTATTCATTCTTTCTTTCAGTCTTTCAATCTTTCTTTAAATCTTTCTTTCAATCTTTCTTTCTTTCAATCTTTCTTTCCATCTATCTTTCAATCTTTCTTTCATTCTTTCAATCTTTATTTCAATCTTTCTTTCAATCTTTCAATCTTTCTTTCAATATTTCTTTCAATCTTTCTTTCTTTCAATCTTTCTTTCCATCTTTCTTTCATTCTTTCCTTCAGTCTTTCCATCTTTATTTCAATCTTTCTTTCAATCTTTATTTTTTCAATCTTTCTTTCAATTTTTCTTCCGTTCTTTCTTTCAATCTTTCAATCTTTCTTTCAATCTTTCTTTCTTTTTTCAATCTTTCTTTCATTCTTTCTATAAATCTTTCTTTCTTTCAATCTTTCTTTCAATCTTTCAATCTTTCAATCTTTCTTTAAATCTTTTATTCATTCTTTCTTTCAGTCTTTCAATCTTTCTTTAAATCTTTCTTTCAATCTTTCTTTCAATCTTTCAATCTTTCAATTTTTCTTTCATTCTTTCTTTCAATCTTTATTACTTTCAATCTTTCTTTCAATCTTTCTTTCATTCTTTCTTTCAATCTTTCAATCTTTCTTTGAATATTTCTTTCAATCTTTCTTACTTTCAATATTTCTTTCTTAAAATCTTTCTTTCAATCTTTCTTTCAAACTTTCAATCTTCATTTCAATATTTCAAACTTTCTTTCTTTAAATCTTTCTTTCAATCTTTCTTTCAAACTTTCAATCTTTATTTCAATCTTTCAATCTTTCAATCTTTCTTTCAATCTTTCTTTCATTCTTTCTTTCAATATTTCAATCTTTCAATCTTTCTTTCATTCTTTCTTTCAATCATTCAATCTTTCTTTAATTCTTTCTTTCAATTTTTCTATATTTCAATATTTCTTCCAATCTTTCAATCTTTATTTCAATCTTTGTTTTTTCAATCTTTTTTGCAATCTTTCTTTCAATTGTTTTATCTTACAATCTTTCTTTCATTCTTTCTTTCAGTCTTTCAATCTTTTTTTCAATCTTTCTTTCAATCTTTCAATCTTTCTTTGATTCTTTCTTTCAATATTTCAATCTTTCAATCTTTCTTTCATTCTTTCTTTCAATCTTTCAATCTTTCTTTCATTCTTTCTTTCAATCTTTCGTACTTTCAATTTTTCTATCTTTCAATATTTCTTCCAATCGTTCAATCTTTCTTTCAATCTTTCTTTCATTTTTTATTTTAATCTTTCAATCTTTCTTTAATTGTTTCTTTCAATCTTTCTGTCTTTCAATATTTCTTTCAATCTTTCAATCTTTCTTTTTTTTTCAATCTTTCTTTCAATCTTTCTTTTATTCTATCTTTAAATCTTTGTTTTTTCAATCTTTCTTGCAATCTTTCTTTCAGTCTTTCAATCTGTCTTTCAAACTTTCAATCTTTCTTTCAATCTTTCAATCTTTCAATCTTTCTTTCAATTTTTCTTTCAATCTTTCGGTCTTTCTTTCATTCTTTCTTTCAATCTTTCAATCTTTCAATCCTTCTTTCATTCTTTCTTTCAATCTTTCAATCTTTCTTTCAATATTTCTTTCAATCTTTCTTTCTGTCAATCTTTCTTTCCATCTTTCTTTCATTCTTTCCTTCAGTCTTTCAATCTTTCTTTCAATCTTTCTTTCAATTTTTCTTTCAATCTTTCTTTCATTCTTTCCTTCAATCTTTCAATCTTTCTTTCAATCTTTCAATCTTTAAATTTTTCTTTTATTCTTTCTTTCAATCTTTATTACTTTCAATCTGTCTTTCAATCTTTCTTTCATTCTTTCTTTCAATCTTTCTTTCAATCTTTCTTTCGTTCTTTCTTTCAATCTTTCAATCTTTCTTTGAATATTTCTTTCAATCTTTCTTACTTTCAATCTTTCTTTCTTTAAATCTTTCTTTCAATCTTTCTTTCAAACTTTCAATCTTTATTTCAATATTTTAATCTTTCTTTCTTTAAATCTTTCTTTCAATCTTTCTTTCAAACATTCAATCTTTATTTCAATCTTTCAATCTTTCAATCTTTCTTTCAATATTTCAATCTTTCAATCTTTCTTTCATTCTTTCATTCAATCTTTCAATCTTTCTTTAATTCTTTCATTCAATCTTTCTTTCTTTCAATTTTTCTATCTTTCAAACTTTCAATCTTTCTTTCAATCTTTCAATCTTTCAATCTTTCTTTCAATTTTTCTTTTCAATCTTTCAGTCTTTCTTTCATTCTTTCTTTCAATCTTTCAATCTTTCAGTCTTTTAATCTTTCTTTCATTCTTTCTTTCAATCTTTCAATCTTTCTTTCAATATTTCTTTCAATCTTTCTTTATTTCAATCTTTCTTTCAATCTTTCTTTCATTCTTTCTTTCAATCTTTCAATCTTTCTTTAAAACTTTCTTTCAATCTTTCTTTCAATCTTTCAATCTTTCAATTTTTCTTTCATTCTTTCTTTCAATCTTTATTACTTTCAATCTGTCTTTCAATCTTTCTTTCATTCTTTCTTTCAATCTTTCTTTCAATCTTTCTTTCGTTCTTTCTTTCAATCTTTCAATCTTTCTTTGAATATTTCTTTCAATCTTTCTTACTTTCAATCTTTCTTTCTTTAAATCTTTCTTTCAATCTTTCTTTCAAACTTTCAATCTTTATTTCAATATTTTAATCTTTCTTTCTTTAAATCTTTCTTTCAAACATTCAATCTTTATTTCAATCTTTCAATCTTTCAATCTTTCTTTCAATCTTTCTTTCAATATTTCAATCTTTCAATCTTTCTTTCATTCTTTCATTCAATCTTTCAATCTTTCTTTAATTCTTTCTTTCAATCTTTCTTTCTTTCAATTTTTCTATCTTTCAAAATTTCTTCCAATCTTTCAATCTTTCTTTTGTTATTCTTTCAATCTTTCTTTCTTTCAATCTTTCTTTCCTTCTATCTTTCAATCTTTCTTTCATTCTTTCAATCTTTATTTCAATCTTTCTTTCAATCTTTCAATCTTTCTTTCAATATTTCTTTCAATCTTTCTTTCTTTCAATCTTTCTTTCCATCTTTCTTTCATTCTTTCCTTCAGTCTTTCAATCTTTATTTCAATCTTTCTTTCAATTTTTCTTCCGTTCTTTCTTTCAATCTTTCAATCTTTCTTTCAATCTTTCTTTCTTTTTTCAATCTTTCTTTCATTCTTTCTATAAATCTTTCTTTCTTTCAATCTTTCTTTCAATTTTTCAATCTTTCAATCTTTCTTTAAATCTTTTATTCATTCTTTCTTTCAGTCTTTCAATCTTTCTTTCAATCTTTCAATCTTTCAATTTTTCTTTCATTCTTTCTTTCAATCTTTCTTACTTTCAATCTTTCTTTCTTTAAATCTTTCTTTCAAACTTTCAATCTTTATTTCAATCTTTCTTTCAATCTTTCTTTTTTCAATCTTTCTTTCAATTTTTCTTCCGTTCTTTCTTTCAATCTTTCAATCTTTCTTTCAGTCTTTCTTTCTTTTTTCAATCTTTCTTTCATTCTTTCTATAAATCTTTCTTTCTTTCAATCTTTCTTTCAATCTTTCTTTCAAACATTCAATCTTTATTTCAATCTTTCAATCTTTCAATCTTTCTTTCAATCTTTCTTTCAATATTTCAATCTTTCAATCTTTCTTTCATTCTTTCATTCAATCTTTCAATCTTTCTTTAATTCTTTCTTTCAATCGTTCTTTCTTTCAATTTTTCTATCTTTCAAAATTTCTTCCAATCTTTCAATCTTTCTTTTGTTATTCTTTCAATCTTTCTTTCTTTCAATCTTTCTTTCCATCTATCTTTCAATCTTTCTTTCATTCTTTCAATCTTTATTTCAATCTTTCTTTCAATCTTTCAATCTTTCTTTCAATATTTCTTTCAATCTTTCTTTCTTTCATTCTTTCCTTCAGTCTTTCCATTTTTATTTCAATCTTTCTTTCAATCTTTCTTTTTTCAATCTTTCTTTCAATTTTTCTTCCGTTCTTTCTTTCAATCTTTCAATCTTTCTTTCAATCTTTCTTTCTTTTTTCAATCTTTCTTTCATTCTTTCTATAAATCTTTCTTTCTTTCAATCTTTCTTTCAATCTTTCAATCTTTCAATCTTTCTTTAAATCTTTTATTCATTCTTTCTTTCAGTCTTTCAATCTTTCTTTAAATCTTTCTTTCAATCTTTCTTTCTTTCAATCTTTCTTTCCATCTATCTTTCAATCTTTCTTTCATTCTTTCAATCTTTATTTCAATCTTTCTTTCAATCTTTCAATCTTTCTTTCAATATTTCTTTCAATCTTTCTTTCTTTCAATCTTTCTTTCCATCTTTCTTTCATTCTTTCCTTCAGTCTTTCCATCTTTATTTCAATCTTTCTTTCAATCTTTCTTTTTTCAATCTTTCTTTCAATTTTTCTTCCGTTCTTTCTTTCAATCTTTCAATCTTTCTTTCAATCTTTCTTTCATTCTTTCTATAAATCTTTCTTTCTTTCAATCTTTCTTTCAATCTTTCAATCATTCAATCTTTCTTTAAATCTTTTATTCATTCTTTCTTTCAGTCTTTCTTTAAATCTTTCTTTCAATCTTTCTTTCAATCTTTCAATTTTTCTTTCAATCTTTATTACTTTCAATCTTTCTTTCAATCTTTCTTTCATTCTTTCTTTCAATCTTTCTTTGAATATTTCTTTCAATCTTTCTTACTTTCAATATTTCTTTCTTAAAATCTTTCTTTCAATCTTTCTTTCAAACTTTCAATCTTCATTTCAATATTTCAAACTTTCTTTCTTTAAATCTTTCTTTCAATCTTTCTTTCAAACTTTCAATCTTTATTTCAATCTTTCAATCTTTCAATCTTTCTTTCAATCTTTCAATCTTTCTTTCATTCTTTCTTTCAATATTTCAATCTTTCAATCTTTCTTTCATTCTTTCTTTCAATCTTTCAATCTTTCTTTAATTCTTTCTTTCAATCTTTCTTTCTTTCAATTTTTCTATATTTCAATATTTCTTCCAATCTTTCAATCTTTATTTCAATCTTTGTTTTTTCAATCTTTTTTGCAATCTTTCTTTCAATTGTTTTATCTTACAATCTTTCTTTCATTCTTTCTTTCAGTCTTTCAATCTTTTTTTCAATCTTTCTTTCAATCTTTCAATCTTTCCTTGATTCTTTCTTTCAATATTTCAATCTTTCAATCTTTCTTTCATTCTTTCTTTCAATCTTTCAATCTTTCTTTCATTCTTTCTTTCAATCTTTCGTACTTTCAATTTTTCTATCTTTCAATATTTCTTCCAATCGTTCAATCTTTCTTTCAATCTTTCTTTCATTTTTTATTTTAATCTTTCAATCTTTCTTTAATTGTTTCTTTCAATCTTTCTGTCTTTCAATATTTCTTTCAATCTTTCAATCTTTCTTTTTTTTTCAATCTTTCTTTCAATCTTTCTTTTATTCTATCTTTAAATCTTTGTTTTTTCAATCTTTCTTGCAATCTTTCTTTCAGTCTTTCAATCTGTCTTTCAAACTTTCAATCTTTCTTTCAATCTTTCAATCTTTCAATCTTTCTTTCAATTTTTCTTTCAATCTTTCAGTCTTTCTTTCATTCTTTCTTTCAATCTTTCAATCTTTCAATCCTTCTTTCATTCTTTCTTTCAATCTTTCAATCTTTCTTTCAATATTTCTTTCAATCTTTCTTTCTGTCAATCTTTCTTTCCATCTTTCTTTCATTCTTTCCTTCAGTCTTTCAATCTTTCTTTCAATCTTTCTTTCAATTTTTCTTTCAATCTTTCTTTCATTCTTTCCTTCAATCTTTCAATCTTTCTTTCAATCTTTCAATCTTTCAATTTTTCTTTCATTCTTTCTTTCAATCTTTATTACTTTCAATCTGTCTTTCAATCTTTCTTTCAATCTTTCTTTCAATCTTTCTTTCGTTCTTTCTTTCAATCTTTCAATCTTTCTTTGAATATTTCTTTCAATCTTTCTTACTTTCAATCTTTCTTTCTTTAAATCTTTCTTTCAATCTTTCTTTCAAACTTTCAATCTTTATTTCAATATTTTAATCTTTCTTTCTTTAAATCTTTCTTTCAATATTTCTTTCAAACATTCAATCTTTATTTCAATCTTTCAATCTTTCAATCTTTCTTTCAATCTTTCTTTCAATATTTCAATCTTTCAATCTTTCTTTCATTCTTTCATTCAATCTTTCAATCTTTCTTTAATTCTTTCTTTCAATCTTTCTTTCTTTCAATTTTTCTATCTTTCAAAATTTCTTCCAATCTTTCAATCTTTCTTTTGTTATTCTTTCAATCTTTCTTTCCTTCTATCTTTCAATCTTTCTTTCATTCTTTCAATCTTTATTTCAATCTTTCTTTCAATCTTTCAATATTTCTTTCAATATTTCTTTCAATCTTTCTTTCCATCTTTCTTTCATTCTTTCCTTCAGTCTTTCAATCTTTATTTCAATCTTTCTTTCAATCTTTCTTTTTTCAATCTTTCTTTCAATTTTTCTTCCGTTCTTTCTTTCAATCTTTCAATCTTTCTTTCTTTTTTCAATCTTTCTTTCATTCTTTCTATAAATCTTTCTTTCTTTCAATCTTTCTTTCAATTTTTCAATCTTTCAATCTTTCTTTAAATCTTTTATTCATTCTTTTTTTCAGTCTTTCAATCTTTCTTTCAATCTTTCTTTCAATCTTTCAATCTTTCAATTTTTCTTTCATTCTTTCTTTCAATCTTTCTTACTTTCAATCTTTCTTTCTTTAAATCTTTCTTTCAATCTTTCTTTCAAACTTTCAATCTTTATTTCAATATTTCAATCTTTCTTTCTTTAAATCTTTCTTTCAATCTTTCTTTCAAACATTCAATCTTTATTTCAATCTTTCAATCTTTCAATCTTTCTTTCAATCTTTCTTTCAATATTTCAATCTTTCAATCTTTCTTTCATTCTTTCATTCAATCTTTCAATCTTTCTTTAATTCTTTCTTTCAATCGTTCTTTCTTTCAATTTTTCTATCTTTCAAAATTTCTTCCAATCTTTCAACCTTTCTTTTGTTATTCTTTCAATCTTTCTTTCTTTCAATCTTTCTTTCCATCTATCTTTCAATCTTTCTTTCATTCTTTCAATCTTTCTTTCAATCTTTCAATCTTTCTTTCAATATTTCTTTCAATCTTTCTTTCTTTCAATCTTTCTTTCCATCTTTCTTTCATTCTTTCCTTCAGTCTTTCCATTTTTATTTCAATCTTTCTTTCAATCTTTCTTTTTTCAATCTTTCTTTCAATTTTTCTTCCGTTCTTTCTTTCAATCTTTCAATCTTTCTTTCTTTTTTCAATCTTTCTTTCATTCTTTCTATAAATCTTTCTTTCTTTCAATCTTTCTTTCAATCTTTCAATCTTTCAATCTTTCTTTAAATCTTTTATTCATTCTTTCTTTCAGTCTTTCAATCTTTCTTTAAATCTTTCTTTCAATCTTTCTTTCTTTCAATCTTTCTTTCCATCTATCTTTCAATCTTTCTTTCATTCTTTCAATCTTTATTTCAATCTTTCAATCTTTCTTACAATATTTCTTTCAATCTTTCTTTCTTTCAATCTTTCTTTCCATCTTTCCTTCAGTCTTTCCATCTTTATTTCAATCTTTCTTTCAATCTTTCTTTTTTCAATCTTTCTTTCAATTTTTCTTCCGTTCTTTCTTTCAATCTTTCAATCTTTCTTTCAAACTTTCTTTCTTTTTTCAATCTTTCTTTCATTCTTTCTATAAATCTTTCTTTCTTTCAATCTTTCTTTCAATCTTTCAATCTTTCAATCTTTCTTTAAATCTTTTATTCATTCTTTCTTTCAGTCTTTCAATCTTTCTTTAAATCTTTCTTTCAATCTTTCTTTCAATCTTTCAATCTTTCAATTTTTCTTTCATTCTTTCTTTCAATCTTTATTACTTTCAATCTTTCTTTCAATCTTTCTTTCATTCTTTCTCTCAATCTTTCAATCTTTCTTTGAATATTTCTTTCAATCTTTCTTACTTTCAATATTTCTTTCTTAAAATCTTTCTTTCAATCTTTCTTTCAAACTTTCAATCTTCATTTCAATATTTCAAACTTTCTTTCTTTAAATCTTTCTTTCAATCTTTCTTTCAAACTTTCAATCTTTATTTCAATCTTTCAATCTTTCAATCTTTCTTTCAATCTTTCAATCTTTCTTTCATTCTTTCTTTCAATATTTCAATCTTTCAATCTTTCTTTCATTCTTTCTTTCAATCTTTCAATCTTTCTTTAATTCTTTCTTTCAATCTTTCTTTCTTTCAATTTTTCTATATTTCAATATTTCTTCCAATCTTTCAATCTTTATTTCAATCTTTGTTTTTTCAATCTTTTTTGCAATCTTTCTTTCAATTGTTTTATCTTACAATCTTTCTTTCATTCTTTCTTTCAGTCTTTCAATCTTTTTTTCAATCTTTCTTTCAATCTTTCAATCTTTCTTTGATTCTTTCTTTCAATATTTCAATCTTTCAGTCTTTCTTTCATTCTTTCTTTCAATCTTTCAATCTTTCTTTCATTCTTTCTTTCAATCTTTCGTACTTTCAATTTTTCTATCTTTCAATATTTCTTCCAATCGTTCAATCTTTCTTTCAATCTTTCTTTCAATCTTTCTTTCATTTTTTATTTTAATCTTTCAATCTTTCTTTAATTGTTTCTTTCAATCTTTCTGTCTTTCAATATTTCTTTCAATCTTTCAATCTTTCTTTTTTTTTCAATCTTTCTTTCAATCTTTCTTTTATTCTATCTTTAAATCTTTGTTTTTTCAATCTTTCTTGCAATCTTTCTTTCAGTCTTTCAATCTGTCTTTCAAACTTTCAATCTTTCTTTCAATCTTTCAATCTTTCAATCTTTCTTTCAATTTTTCTTTCAATCTTTCAATCCTTCTTTCATTCTTTCTTTCAATCTTTCAATCTTTCTTTCAATCTTTCTTTCTGTCAATCTTTCTTTCCATCTTTCTTTCATTCTTTCCTTCAGTCTTTCAATCTTTCTTTCAATCTTTCTTTCAATTTTTCTTTCAATCTTTCTTTCATTCTTTCCTTCAATCTTTCAATCTTTCTTTCAATCTTTCAATCTTTCAATTTTTCTTTCATTCTTTCTTTCAATCTTTATTACTTTCAATCTGTCTTTCAATCTTTCTTTCATTCTTTCTTTCAATCTTTCTTTCAATCTTTCTTTCATTCTTTCTTTCAATCTTTCAATCTTTCTTTGAATATTTCTTTCAATCTTTCTTACTTTCAATCTTTCTTTCTTTAAATCTTTCTTTCAATCTTTCTTTCAAACATTCAATCTTTATTTCAATCTTTCAATCTTTCAATCTTTCTTTCAATCTTTCTTTCAATATTTCAATCTTTCTTTCATTCTTTCATTCAATCTTTCAATCTTTCTTTAATTCTTTCTTTCAATTTTTCTATCTTTCAAAATTTCTTCCAATCTTTCAATCTTTCTTTTGTTATTCTTTCAATCTTTCTTTCTTTCAATCTTTCTTTCCTTCTATCTTTCAATCTTTCTTTCATTCTTTCTTTCAATCTTTCTTTTTTCAAACTTTCTTGCAAACTTTCTTTCAATTGTTTAATCTTTCAATCTTTCTTTCATTCTTTCTTTCAATCTTTCAATCTTTCTTTCATTCTTTCTTTCAATCTTTCTTACTTTCAATTTTTCTATCTTTCAAAATTTCTTCCAATCGTTCAATCTTTCTTTCATTATTTCTTTCAATCTTTCTTTCTTTCAATCTTTCTTTCCATCTTTCTTTCAATCTTTCTTTCATTCTTTCTTTCAATCTTTCAATCTTTCAATCTTTCTTTCATTCTTTCTTTCAATCTTTCAATCTTTCTTTCAATATTTCTTTCAATCTTTCTTTCCATCTTTCTTTCCATCTTTCTTTTATTCTTTCCTTCAGTCTTTCAATCTTTCTTTCAATCTTTCTTTCAATCTTTCTTTCGTTCAATCTTTCTTTCATTATTTCTTTCAATCTTTCTTTCTTTCAATCTTTCTTTCCATCTTTCTTTCAATCTTTATTTCATTCTTTCTTTCAATGTTTCTTTTTTCAATATTTCTTTCAATCAGTCAATTTTTCTTTCATTCTTTCTTTCAATCGTTCTTTCATTCTTTCTTTCAATCTTTCAATCTTTCTTTAAATATTTCAATCATTCAATCTTTCTTTCAATCTTTCTTTCAATCGTTCAATCTTTCTTTCATTCTTTCTTTAAATATTTCAATCTTTCAATCTTTCTTTCATTCTTTCTTTCAATCTTTCAATCTTTCTTTCATTCTTTCTTTAAAATCTTTCTTACTTTCAATTTTTCTCTTTCAATATTTCTTCCAATCGTTCAACCTTTCTTTCATTATTTCTTTCAATCTTTCTTTTATCTCTTTCAATCTTTCTTTCTTTCAATCTTTCTTTTATCTCTTTCAATCTTTCTTTCTTTCAATCTTTCTTTCCATCTTTCTTTCATTCTTTCTTTCAATCTTTCTTTTTTCAATCTTTCTTTCAATCTTTCTTTCATTCATTCTTTCATTCTATCTTTCTTTCAATCGTTCTTTCTTTCTTTTAGTCTTTCTTTCATTCTTTCTTTTAATATTTCAATCTTTCTTTCATTCTTTCTTTCAATCTTTCTTTCATTCTTTCTTTCATTCTTTCTTTTAATCTTTCTTTCAATCGTTCTTTCTTTCTTTTAGTCTTTCTTTCAATCTTTCTTTCATTCTTTCCGTCAGTCTTTCATTCTTTCTTTCAATCTTTCTTTTTTCAATCTTTCTTGCAATCGTTCTTTCAATTGTTTAATCTTTCAATCTTTCTTTCATTCTTTCTTTCAGTCTTTCAATCTTTTTTTCAATCTTTCTTTCATTCTTTCTTTCAATCTTTCTGTCCGTCATTCTTTCTTTCAGTCTTTCTTTCATTCTTTATTTCAATCTTTGCTTCATTCTTTCTTTCAATCTTTCATTCAATCTTTCTTTCAATCTTTCTTTCAATCTTTCTTTCAATCTTTCTTTCAATTGTTCTTTCATTCTTTATTTTAATCTTTCAATCTTTCTTTAATTGTTTCTTTCAATCTTTCTGTCTTTCAATATTTCTTTCAATCTTTCAATCTTTCTTTTTTTTTCAATCTTTCTTTCAATCTTTCTTTTATTCTATCTTTAAATCTTTCTGTTTTTTCAATCTTTCTTGCAATCTTTCTTTCAGTCTTTCAATCTGTCTTTCAAACTTTCAATCTTTCTTTCAATCTTTCAATTTTTCTTTCAATCTTTCAGTCTTTCTTTCATTCTTTCTTTCAATCTTTCAATCTTTCAATCTTTCAATCTTTCTTTCATTCTTTCTTTCAATCTTTCAATCTTTCTTTCAATATTTCTTTCAATCTTTCTTACAATATTTCTTTCAATCTTTCTTTCTTTCAATCTTTCTTTCCATCTTTCCTTCAGTCTTTCCATCTTTATTTCAATCTTTCTTTCAATCTTTCTTTTTTCAATCTTTCTTTCAATTTTTCTTCCGTTCTTTCTTTCAATCTTTCAATCTTTCTTTCAAACTTTCTTTCTTTTTTCAATCTTTCTTTCATTCTTTCTATAAATCTTTCTTTCTTTCAATCTTTCTTTCAATCTTTCAATCTTTCAATCTTTCTTTAAATCATTTATTCATTCTTTCTTTCAGTCTTTCAATCTTTCTTTAAATCTTTCTTTCAATCTTTCTTTCAATCTTTCAATCTTTCAATTTTTCTTTCATTCTTTCTTTCAATCTTTATTACTTTCAATCTTTCTTTCAATCTTTCTTTCATTCTTTCTTTCAATCTTTCAATCTTTCTTTGAATATTTCTTTCAATCTTTCTTACTTTCAATATTTCTTTCTTAAAATCTTTCTTTCAATCTTTCTTTCAAACTTTCAATCTTCATTTCAATATTTCAAACTTTCTTTCTTTAAATCTTTCTTTCAATCTTTCTTTCAAACTTTCAATCTTTATTTCAATCTTTCAATCTTTCAATCTTTCTTTCAATCTTTCAATCTTTCTTTCATTCTTTCTTTCAATATTTCAATCTTTCAATCTTTCTTTCATTCTTTCTTTCAATCTTTCTTTAATTCTTTCTTTCAATCTTTCTTTCTTTCAATTTTTCTATATTTCAATATTTCTTCCAATCTTTCAATCTTTATTTCAATCTTTGTTTTTTCAATCTTTTTTGCAATCTTTCTTTCAATTGTTTTATCTTACAATCTTTCTTTCATTCTTTCTTTCAGTCTTTCAATCTTTTTTTCAATCTTTCTTTCAATCTTTCAATCTTTCTTTGATTCTTTCTTTCAATATTTCAATCTTTCAATCTTTCTTTCATTCTTTCTTTCAATCTTTCAATCTTTCTTTCATTCTTTCTTTCAATCTTTCGTACTTTCAATTTTTCTATCTTTCAATATTTCTTCCAATCGTTCAATCTTTCTTTCAATCTTTCTTTCAATCTTTCTTTCATTTTTTATTTTAATCTTTCAATCTTTCTTTAATTGTTTCTTTCAATCTTTCTGTCTTTCAATATTTCTTTCAATCTTTCAATCTTTCTTTTTTTTTCAATCTTTCTTTCAATCTTTCTTTTATTCTATCTTTAAATCTTTGTTTTTTCAATCTTTCTTGCAATCTTTCTTTCAGTCTTTCAATCTGTCTTTCAAACTTTCAATCTTTCTTTCAATCTTTCAATCTTTCAATCTTTCTTTCAATTTTTCTTTCAATCTTTCAGTCTTTCTTTCATTCTTTCTTTCAATCTTTCAATCTTTCAATCCTTCTTTCATTCTTTCTTTCAATCTTTCAATCTTTCTTTCAATATTTCTTTCAATCTTTCTTTCTGTCAATCTTTCTTTCCATCTTTCTTTCATTCTTTCCTTCAGTCTTTCAATCTTTCTTTCAATCTTTCTTTCAATTTTTCTTTCAATCTTTCTTTCATTCTTTCCTTCAATCTTTCAATCTTTCTTTCAATCTTTCAATCTTTCAATTTTTCTTTCATTCTTTCTTTCAATCTTTATTACTTTCAATCTGTCTTTCAATCTTTCTTTCAATCTTTCTTTCAATCTTTCTTTCGTTCTTTCTTTCAATCTTTCAATCTTTCTTTGAATATTTCTTTCAATCTTTCTTACTTTCAATCTTTCTTTCTTTAAATCTTTCTTTCAATCTTTCTTTCAAACTTTCAATCTTTATTTCAATATTTTAATCTTTCTTTCTTTAAATCTTTCTTTCAATATTTCTTTCAAACATTCAATCTTTATTTCAATCTTTCAATCTTTCAATCTTTCTTTCAATCTTTCTTTCAATATTTCAATCTTTCAATCTTTCTTTCATTCTTTCATTCAATCTTTCAATCTTTCTTTAATTCTTTCTTTCAATCTTTCTTTCTTTCAATTTTTCTATCTTTCAAAATTTCTTCCAATCTTTCAATCTTTCTTTTGTTATTCTTTCAATCTTTCTTTACTTCTATCTTTCAATCTTTCTTTCATTCTTTCAATCTTTATTTCAATCTTTCTTTCAATCTTTCAATATTTCTTTCAATATTTCTTTCAATCTTTCTTTCCATCTTTCTTTCATTCTTTCCTTCAGTCTTTCAATCTTTCTTTCAATCTTTCTTTCAATTTTTCTTTCAATCTTTCTTTCATTCTTTCCTTCAATCTTTCAATCTTTCTTTCAATCTTTCAATCTTTCAATTTTTCTTTCATTCTTTCTTTCAATCTTTATTACTTTCAATCTGTCTTTCAATCTTTCTTTCATTCTTTCTTTCAATCTTTCTTTCAATCTTTCTTTCATTCTTTCTTTCAATCTTTCAATCTTTCTTTGAATATTTCTTTCAATCTTTCTTACTTTCAATCTTTCTTTCTTTAAATCTTTCTTTCAATCTTTCTTTCAAACATTCAATCTTTATTTCAATCTTTCAATCTTTCTTTCAATCTTTCTTTCAATATTTCAATCTTTCTTTCATTCTTTCATTCTTTCATTCAATCTTTCAATCTTTCTTTCAATTTTTCTATCTTTCAAAATTTCTTCCAATCTTTCAATCTTTCTTTTGTTATTCTTTCAATCTTTCTTTCTTTCAATCTTTCTTTCCTTCTATCTTTCAATCTTTCTTTCATTCTTTCTTTCAATCTTTCTTTTTTCAAACTTTCTTGCAAACTTTCTTTCAATTGTTTAATCTTTCAATCTTTCTTTCATTCTTTCTTTCAATCTTTCAATCTTTCTTTCATTCTTTCTTTCAATTTTTCTTACTTTCAATTTTTCTATCTTTCAAAATTTCTTCCAATCGTTCAATCTTTCTTTCATTATTTCTTTCAATCTTTCTTTCTTTCAATCTTTCTTTCCATCTTTCTTTCAATCTTTCTTTCATTCTTTCTTTCAATCTTTCAATCTTTCAATCTTTCAATCTTTCTTTCATTCTTTCTTTCAATCTTTCAATCTTTCTTTCAATATTTCTTTCAATCTTTCTTTCCATCTTTCTTTTATTCTTTCCTTCAGTCTTTCAATCTTTCTTTCAATCTTTCTTTCAATCTTTCTTTCGTTCAATCTTTCTTTCATTATTTCTTTCAATCTTTCTTTCTTTCAATCTTTCTTTCCATCTTTCTTTCAATCTTTATTTCATTCTTTCTTTCAATGTATCTTTTTTCAATATTTCTTTCAATCAGTCAATTTTTCTTTCATTCTTTCTTTCAATCGTTCTTTCATTCTTTCTTTCAATCTTTCAATCTTTCTTTAAATATTTCAATCATTCAATCTTTCTTTCAATCTTTCTTTCAATCGTTCAATCTTTCTTTCATTCTTTCTTTAAATATTTCAATCTTTCAATCTTTCTTTCATTCTTTCTTTCAATCTTTCAATCTTTCTTTCATTCTTTCTTTAAAATCTTTCTTACTTTCAATTTTTCTCTTTCAATATTTCTTCCAATCGTTCAACCTTTCTTTCATTATTTCTTTCAATCTTTCTTTTATCTCTTTCAATCTTTCTTTCTTTCAATCTTTCTTATATCTCTTTCAATCTTTCTTTCTTTCAATCTTTCTTTCCATCTTTCTTTCATTCTTTCTTTCAATCTTTCTTTTTTCAATCTTTCTTTCAATCTTTCTTTCATTCATTCTTTCATTCTATCTTTCTTTCAATCGTTCTTTCTTTCTTTTAGTCTTTCTTTCATTCTTTCTTTTAATATTTCAATCTTTCTTTCATTCTTTCTTTCAATCTTTCTTTCATTCTTTCTTTCATTCTTTCTTTTAATCTTTCTTTCAATCGTTCTTTCTTTCTTTTAGTCTTTCTTTCAATCTTTCTTTCATTCTTTCCGTCAGTCTTTCATTCTTTCTTTCAATCTTTCTTTTTTCAATCTTTCTTGCAATCGTTCTTTCAATTGTTTAATCTTTCAATCTTTCTTTCATTCTTTCTTTCAGTCTTTCAATCTTTTTTTCAATCTTTCTTTCATTCTTTCTTTCAATCTTTCTGTCCGTCATTCTTTCTTTCAGTCTTTCTTTCATTCTTTATTTCAATCTTTGCTTCATTCTTTCTTTCAATCTTTCATTCAATCTTTCTTTCAATCTTTCTTTCAATCTTTCTTTCAATTGTTCTTTCATTCTTTATTTTAATCTTTCAATCTTTCTTTAATTGTTTCTTTCAATCTTTCTGTCTTTCAATATTTCTTTCAATCTTTCAATCTTTCTTTTTTTTTCAATCTTTCTTTCAATCTTTCTTTTATTCTATCTTTAAATCTTTCTGTTTTTTCAATCTTTCTTGCAATCTTTCTTTCAGTCTTTCAATCTGTCTTTCAAACTTTCAATCTTTCTTTCAATCTTTCAATTTTTCTTTCAATCTTTCAGTCTTTCTTTCATTCTTTCTTTCAATCTTTCAATCTTTCAATCTTTCAATCTTTCTTTCATTCTTTCTTTCAATCTTTCAATCTTTCTTTCAATATTTCTTTCAATCTTTCTTTCTGTCAATCTTTCTTTCCATCTTTCTTTCCATCTTTCTTTCATTCTTTCCTTCATTCTTTCCTTCAGTCTTTCAATCTTTCTTTCAATTTTTCTTTCAATCTTTCTTTCATTCTTTCCTTCAATCTTTCAATCTTTCTTTCAATCTTTCATTCATTCCTTCTTTCAATCTTTCAATCTTTCTTTCATTATTTCTTTCAATCTTTTTTACTTTCAATCTTTCTTTCTTTCAATCTTTCTTTCAAACTTTCATTCTTTATTTCAATATTTCAATCGTTCAATCTTTCTTTCATTCTTTCTTTCAATCTTTCTTTCAATCTTTCAATCTTTCTTTCAATCTTTCTTTCAAACTTTCATTCTTTATTTCAATATTTCAATCTTTCAATCTTTCTTTCATTCTTTCTTTCAATATTTCAATCTTTCAATCTTTCTTTCATTCTTTCTTTCAATCTTTCAATCTTTCTTTAATTCTTTCTTTCAATCTTTCTTTCTTTCAATTTTTCTATCTTTCAATATTTCTTCAAATCTTTCAATCTTTCTTTTGTTATTCTTTCAATCTTTCTTTCTTTCAATCTTTCTTTCCATCTATTTTTCAATCTTTCTTTCATTCTTTCTTTCAATCTTTCGTACTTTCAATTTTTCTATCTTTCAATATTTCTTCCAATCGTTCAATCTTTCTTTCAATCTTTCTTTCAAGCTTTCAATCTATCTTTCAATCTTTCTTTCAATCATTCAATCTTTCAATCTTTCTTTCTTTCAATCTTTCTTTCTATCTTTCTTTCAATCTTTCTTTCATTCTTTATTTCAATCTTTGTTTCATTCTTTCTTTCAATCTTTCTTTCTTTCAGTCTTTCTTTCAATCATTCAATCTTTCAATCTTTCTTTCTTTCAATCTTTCTTTCAATCTTTCTTTCATTCTTTATTTCAATCGTTCTTTCAGTCTTTCATTCTTTCTTTCAATCTTTCAATCTTTCATTCATTCTTTCTTTCAATCTTTCTTTCTTTCCATCTTTATTTCATTCTTTCCTTCAGTCTTTCAATCTTTATTTCAATCTTTCTTTCAATCTTTCTTTTTTTCAATCTTTTTTTAATCTTTCTTTCATTCTTTCTTTCAATCTTTCAATCTTTCTTTCAATCTTTCTTTCTTTTTTCAATCTTTCTTTCATTCTTTCTATAAATCTTTCTTTCTTTCAATCTTTCTTTCAATCTTTCAATCTTTCTTTAAATCTTTTATTCATTCTTTCTTTCAGTCTTTCAATCTTTCTTTAAATCTTTCTTTCAATCGTTCAATCTTTCAGTTTTTCTTTCATTCTTTCTTTCAATCTTTATTACTTTCAATCTTTCTTACTTTCATTCTCTCTTTCTTTCAATATTTCTTTCAATCTTTCAATCTTTCAATCTTTCTTTCATTCTTTCATTCTTTCTTTCAATCGTTCTTTCATTCTTTCTTTCAATCTTTCATTCTTTCTTTCAGTCTTTTAACCTTTCTTAAAATCTTTCTTTCAATCTTTCTTTCAATCTTTCTTTCAATCAATCAATCTTTCAATCTTTCTTTCTTTCAATCTTTCTTTCTATCTTTCTTTCAATCTTTCTTTCATTCTTTATTTCAATCTTTCTTTCATTCTTTCTTTCAATCTTTCTTTCTTTCAATCTTTCTTTCAATCTTTCTTTCAATCGTTCTTTCTTTCATTTAGTCTTTCTTTCAATCTTTCAATTTTTCAATCTTTCTTTCATTCTTTCTTTTAATCTTTCAATCTTTCGGTCATTGTTTCTTTCAATCTTTCTGTCTTTCAATATTTCTTTCAATCTTTCAATCTTTCTTTCTTTTTTCAATCTTTCTTTCAATCTTTATTTTATTCTATCTTTAAATCTTTCTTTTTTTTCAATCTTTCTTGCAATCTTTCTTTCAGTCTTTCAATCTTTCTTTCAAACTTTCAATCTTTCTTTCAATCTTTCAATCTTTCTTTCAATTTTTCTTTCAATCTTTCAGTCTTTCTTTCATTCTTTCTTTCAATCTTTCAATCTTTCAGTCTTTCAATCTTTCTTTCATTCTTTCTTTCAATCTTTCAATCTTTCTTTCAATATTTCTTTCAATCTTTCTTTCTTTCAATCTTTCTTTCCATCTTTCTTTCATTCTTTCCTTCAGTCTGTCAATCTTTATTTCAATCTTTCTTTCAATCTTTCTTTCATTCTTTCTTTCAATCTTTCAATCTTTCTTTAAATCTTTCTTTCAATCTTTCTTTCAATCTTTCAATCTTTCAATTTTTCTTTCATTCTTTCTTTCAATCTTTATTACTTTCAATCTTTCTTTCAATCTTTCTTTCAATCTTTCTTTCATTCTTTCTTTCAATCTTTCTTTCAATCTTTCTTTCATTCTTTCTTTCAATCTTTCAATCTTTCTTTGAATATTTCTTTCAATCTTTCTTACTTTCAATCTTTCTTTCTTTAAATCTTTCTTTCAATCTTTCTTTCAAACTTTCAATCTTTATTTCAATATTTTAATCTTTCTTTCTTTAAATCTTTCTTTCAATCTTTCTTTCAAACATTCAATCTTTATTTCAATCTTTCAATCTTTCAATCTTTCTTTCAATCTTTCTTTCAATATTTCAATCTTTCAATCTTTCTTTCATTCTTTCATTCAATCTTTCAATCTTTCTTTAATTCTTTCTTTCAATTTTTCTATCTTTCAAAATTTCTTCCAATCTTTCAATCTTTCTTTTGTTATTCTTTCAATCTTTCTTTCTTTCAATCTTTCTTTCCATCTATCTTTCAATCTTTCTTTCATTCTTTCAATCTTTATTTCAATCTTTCTTTCAATCTTTCAATCTTTCTTTCAATCTTTCTTTCTTTCCATCTTTCTTTCATACTTTCCTTCAGTCTTTCAATCTTTATTTCAATCTTTCTTTCAATCTTTCTTTTTTCAATCTTCCTTTCAATTTTTCTTCCGTTCTTTCTTTCAATCTTTCAATCTTTCTTTCTTTTTTCAATCTTTCTTTCATTCTTTCTATAAATCTTTCTTTCTTTCAATCTTTCTTTCAATCTTTCAATCTTTCTTTAAATCTTTTATTCATTCTTTCTTTCAGTCTTTCAATCTTTCTTTCAATCTTTCAATCTTTCAATTTTTCTTTCATTCTTTCTTTCAATCTTTCTTACTTTCAATCTTTCTTTCTTTAAATCTTTCTATCAATCTTTCTTTCAAACTTTCAATCTTTATTTCAATATTTCAATCTTTCTTTCTTTAAATCTTTCTTTTAATCTTTCTTTCAAACATTCAATCTTTATTTCAATCTTTCAATCTTTCAATCTTTCTTTCAATCTTTCTTTCAATCTTTCTTTCAATATTTCAATCTTTCAATCTTTCTTTCATTCTTTCATTCAATCTTTCAATATTTCTTTAATTCTTTCTTTCCATCTTTCTTTCAATCTTTCTTTCTTTTTTCATTCTTTCTATAAATCTTTCTTTCTTTCAATCTTTCTTTCAATCTTTCAATCTTTCAATTTTTCTTTCAATCTTTATTACTTTAAATCTTTCTTTCATTCTTTCTTTCATTCTTTCTTTCAATCTTTCTTTGAATATTTCTTTCAATCTTTCTTACTTTCAATCTTTCTTTCTTTAAATCTTTCTTTCAATCTTTCTTTCAAACTTTCAATCTTCATTTCAATATTTCAAACTTTCTTTCTTTAAATCTTTCTTTCAAACTTTCAATCTTTATTTCAATCTTTCAATCTTTCAATCTTTCTTTCAATCTTTCAATCTTTCTTTCATTCTTTCTTTCAATATTTCAATCTTTCAATCTTTCTTTCATTCTTTCTTTCAATCTTTCAATCTTTCTTTAATTCTTTCTTTCAATCTTACTTTCTTTCAATTTTTCTATATTTCAATATTTCTTCCAATCTTTCAATCTTTCTTTCATTCTTTCTTTCAATCTTTCTTTCATTCTTTCTTTCAATCTTTCAATCTTTCTTTCAATATTTCCTTCAATCTTTCTTTCTGTCAATCTTCTTTCCATCTTTCTTTCATTCTTTCCTTCAGTCTTTCAATTTTTCTTTCAATCTTTCTTTCATTCTTTCCTTCAATGTTTCAATCTTTCAATCTTTCTTTCAATATTTCTTTCAATCTTTTTTACTTTCAATCTTTCTTTCTTTAAATCTTTCTCTCAATCTTTCTTTCAAACTTTCATTATTTATTTCAATATTTCAATCGTTCAATCTTTCTTTCATTCTTTCTTTCAATCTTTCTTTCAATCTTTCAATCTTTCTTTCAATATTTCTTTCAATCTTTCTTTCTTTAAATCTTTCTTTCAATCTTTCAATCTTTCTTTCAATATTTCTTTAAATCTTTCTTTCTTTAAATCTTTCTTTCAATTTTTCTTTCAAACTTTCAATCTTTATTTCAATCTTTCAATCTTTCAATCTTTCTTTCATTCTTTCTTTCAATATTTCAATCTTTCTTTCATTCTTTCTTTCAATCTTTCAATCTTTCTTTAATTCTTTCTTTCAATCTTTCTTTCTTTCAATTTTTCTATCTTTCAATATTTCTTCAAATCTTTCAATCTTTCTTTTGTTATTCTTTCAATCTTTCTTTCTTTCAATCTTTCTTTCCATCTATCTTTCAATCTTTCTTTCATTCTTTCTTTCAATCTTTCGTACTTTCAATTTTTCTATCTTTCAATATTTCTTCCAATCGTTCAATCTTTCTTTCAATCTTTCTTTCAATCTTTCTTTCATTCTTTATTTTAATCTTTCAATCTTTCTTTAATTGTTTCTTTCAATCTTTCTGTCTTTCAATATTTCTTTCAATCTTTCAATCTTTCTTTTTTTTTCAATCTTTCTTTCAATCTTTCTTTTATTCTATCTTTAAATCTTTGTTTTTTCAATCTTTCTTGCAATCTTTCTTTCAGTCTTTCAATCTGTCTTTCAAACTTTCAATCTTTCTTTCAATCTTTCAATCTTTCAATCTTTCTTTCAATTTTTCTTTCAATCTTTCAGTCTTTCTTTCATTCTTTCTTTCAATCTTTCAATCTTTCAATCTTTCTTTCATTCTTTCTTTCAATCTTTCAATCTTTCTTTCAATATTTCTTTCAATCTTTCTTTCTGTCAATCTTCTTTCCATCTTTCTTTCCATCTTTCTTTCATTCTTTCCTTCAGTCTTTCAATCTTTCATTCATTCTTTCTTTCAATCTTTCAATCTTTCTTTCAATATTTCTTTCAATCTTTTTTACTTTCAATCTTTCTTTCTTTAAATCTTTCTCTCAATCTTTCTTTCAAACTTTCATTATTTATTTCAATATTTCAATCGTTCAATCTTTCTTTCATTCTTTCTTTCAATCTTTCAATCTTTCTTTCAATATTTCTTTCAATCTTTCTTTCTTTAAATCTTTCTTTCTATCTTTCTTTCAATCTTTCAATCTTTCAATCTTTCTTTCATTCTTTCTTTCAATATTTCAATTTTTCAATCTTTCTTTCATTCTTTCTTTTAATCTTTCAATCTTTCTTTCATTGTTTCTTTCAATCTTTCTGTCTTTCAATATTTCATTCAATCTTTCTTTCATTCTTTCTTTCAGTCTTTCAAAATTTGTTTCAAACTTTCAATCTTTCTTTCAATCTTTCAGTCGTTCAATCTTTCTTTCAATCTTTCTTTGAATCTTTCAATCTTCAATCTTTCAATCTATCTTTCAGTCTTTCTTTCAATCATTCAATCTTTCAATCTTTCTTTCTTTCAATCTTTCTTTCAATCTTTCTTTCATTCTTTCCTTCAGTCTTTCAATCTTTCTTTCAATCTTTCTTTCATTCTTTCTTTCAATCTTTCTTTCAATCTTTCAATATTTCTTTCAATCTTTCTTACTTTCAATCTTTCTTACTTTCAATCTTTCTTTCTTAAAATCTTTCTTTCAATCTTTATTTCAAACTTTCATTCTTTATTTCAATCTTTCAATCTTTCTTTCATTCTTTCTTTCAATCTTTCTTTCAATCTTTCAATCTTTCTTTCAATATTTCTTTCAATCTTTCTTTCTTTAAATCTTTCTTTCAATCTTTCTTTCAAACTTTCAATCTTTATTTCAATCTTTCAATCTTTCTTTCAATCTTTCAATCTTTCTTTCATTCTTTCTTTCAATATTTCAATCTTTCAACCTTTCTTTCATTCTTTCTTTTAATCTTTGAATCTTTCTTTAATTTTTTCTTTCAATCTTTCTTACTTTCAATTTTTCTATCTTTCAATATTTCTTCCAATCTTTCAATCTTTCTTTTGTTATTCTTTCAATCTTTCTTTCTTTCAATCTTTCTATCCATCTATCTATCAATCTTTTTTTCATTCTTTCTTTCAATCTTTCTTTTTTCAATCTTTCTTGCAAACTTTCTTTCAATTGTTTAATCTTTCAATCTTTCTTTCATTCTTTCTTTCAGTCTTTCAATCTTTTTTTCATTCTTTCTTTCAATATTTCAATCTTTCAATCTTTCTGTCATTCTTTTTGTCAATCTTTCAATCTTTCTTTCATTCTTTCTTTCAATCTTTCTTACTTTCAATTTTTCTATCTTTCAATATCTCTTCCAATCGTTCAATCTTTCTTTTATTATTTCTTTCAATCTTTCTTTCTTTCAATCTTTCTTTCCATCTTTCTTTCAATCTTTCTTTCATTCTTTCTTTCAATCTTTCTTTTTTCAATATTTCTTTCAATCTGTCAATTTTTCTTTCATTCTTTCTTTCAATTGTTCTTTCATTCTTTCTTTCAATCTTTCTTTAAATATTTCAATCTTTCCATCTTTCTTTCAATCTTTCAGTCTTTCTTTCATTCTTTCTTTCAATATTTCAATCTTTCAATCTTTCTTTCATTCTTTCTTTCAATCTTTCATTCTTTCTTTCAATCTTTCAATCTTTCAATTTTTCTATCTTTCAATATTTCTTCCAATCGTTCAATCTTTCTTTCATTATTTCTTTCAATCTTTCTTTTGTTATATCTTTCAATCTTTCTTTCTTTCAATCTTTCTTTCCATCTTTCTTTCAATCTTTCTTTCATTCTTTCTTTCAATCTTTCTTTCATTATTTCTTTCAGTCTTTCAATCTTTCTTTCAAACTTTCAATCTTTCTTTCAATCTTTCAGTCGTTCAATCTTTCTTTCAATCTTTCTTTCAATCTTCAATCTTTCAATCTATCTTTCAGTCTTTCAATCTTTCTTTCAAACTTTCAATCTTTCAGTCGTTCAATCTTTCAGTCGTTCAATCTTTCTTTCAATCTTTCAATCATTCAAACTTTCAATCATTCAATCTTTCAATCTTTCTTTCTTTCAATCTTTCTTTCAATCATTCTTTCATTCTTTCCTTCAGTCTTTCAATCTTTCTTTCATTCTTTCTTTCAATCTTTCTTTCAATCTTTCAATCTTTCTTTCAATATGTCTTTCAATCTTTCTTACTTTCAATCTTTCTTTTTTTAAATCTTTCTTTCAATCTTTCTTTCAAACTTTCATTCTTTATTTCAATCTTTCAATCTTTCAATCTTTCTTTCATTTTTTATTTCAATCTTTCAATCTTTCAATCTTTCTTTCATTCTTTCTTTCAATCTTTCTTTCAATCTTTCAATCTTTCTTTCAATATTTCTTTCAATCTTTCTTTCTTTAAATCTTTCTTTCAATCTTTCTTTCAAACTTTCAATCTTTATTTCAATCTTTCTTTCAATATTTCAATCTTTCTTTCATTCTTTCTTTCAATCTTTCAATCCTTCTTTAATTCTTTCTTTCAATCTTTTTTACTTTCAATTTTTCTATCTTTCAATATTTCTTCCAATCTTTCAATCTTTCTTTTGTTATTCTTTCAATCTTTCTTTCTTTCAATCTTTCTATCCATCTATCTTTCAATCTTTCTTTCATTCTTTCTTTCAATCTTTCTTTTTTCAAACTTTCTTGCAAACTTTCTTTCAATTGTTTAATCTTTCATTCTTTCTTTCAGTCTTTCAATCTTTTTTTCATTCTTTCTTTCAATATTTCAATCTTTCAATCTTTCTTTCATTCTTTCTTTCAATCTTTCAATCTTTCTTTCATTCTTTCTTTCAATCTTTCTTACTTTCAATTTTTCTATCTTTCAAAATTTCTTCCAATCGTTCAATCTTTCTTTCATTATTTCTTTCAATCTTTCTTTCTTTCAATCTTTCTTTCCATCTTTCTTTCAATCTTTCTTTCATTCTTTCTTTCAATCTTTCAATCTTTCAATCTTTCAATCTTTCTTTCATTCTTTCTTTCAATCTTTCAATCTTTCTTTCAATATTTCTTTCAATCTTTCTTTCCATCTTTCTTTCCATCTTTCTTTCATTCTTTCCTTCAGTCTTTCAATCTTTCTTTCAATCTTTCTTTTTTTTAATCTTTTTTAAAATCTTTCTTTCATGCTTTCTTTCAATCTTTCAATCTTTCTTTCAATCTATCTTTCTTTTTTCAATCTTTATTTCATTCTTTCCATAAATCTTTCTTTCTTTCAATCTTTCTTTCAGTCTTTCAATCTTTCTTTAAATCTATCTTTCATTCTTTCTTTCAATCTTTCAATCTTTCTTTCATTCTTTCTTTCAATCTTTCTTACTTTCAATTTTTCTATCTTTCAATATTTCTTCCAATCGTTCAATCTTTCTTTCATTATTTCTTTCAATCTTTCTTTCATTCTTTCTTTCAATGTTTCTTTTTTCAATATTTCTTTCAATCAGTCAATTTTTCTTTCATTCTTTCTTTCAATCGTTCTTTCATTCTTTCTTTCAATCTTTCAATCTTTCTTTAAATATTTCAATCATTCAATCTTTCTTTCAATCTTTCTTTCAATCGTTCAATCTTTCTTTCATTCTTTCTTTAAATATTTCATACTTTCAATCTTTCTTTCATTCTTTCTTTCAATCTTTCAATCTTTCTTTCATTCTTTCTTTCAATCTTTCTTACTTTCAATTTTTCTCTTTCAATATTTCTTCCAATCGTTCAATCTTTCTTTCATTATTTCTTTCAATCTTTCTTTTATCTCTTTCAATCTTTCTTTCTTTCAATCTTTCTTTCCATCTTTCTTTCAATCTTTCTTTCATTCTTTCTTTCAATCTTTCTTTTTTCAATCTTTCTTGCAATCTTTCTTTCAATTGTTTAATCTTTCAATCTTTCTTTCATTCATTCTTTCATTCTTTCTATCAATCTTTCTTTCAATCGTTCTTTCTTTCTTTTAGTCTTTCTTTCATTCTTTCTTTTAATCTTTCAATCTTTCTTTCATTGTTTCTTTCAATCTTTCTTTCATTCTTTCTTTCATTCTTTCTTTCAATCTTTCCTTCAATCGTTCTTTCTTTCTTTTAGTCTTTCTTTCAATCTTTCAATTTTTCAATCTTTCTTTCATTCTTTCTTTTAATCTTTCAATCTTTCTTTCATTCTTTCCTTCAGTCTTTCATTCTTTCTTTCAATCTTTCTTTTTTCAATCTTTCTTGCAATCGTTCTTTCAATTGTTTAATCTTTCAATCTTTCTTTCTTTCAGTCTTTCAATCTTTTTTTCAATCTTTCTTTCATTCTTTCTTTCAATCTTTCTGTCCGTCATTCTTTCTTTCAGTCTTTCTTTCATTCTTTATTTCAATCTTTGTTTCATTCTTTCTTTCAATCTTTCATTCAATCTTTCTTTCAATCTTTCTTTCAATCTTTCTTTCAATCTTTCTTTCAATCGTTCTTTCATTCTTTATTTTAATCTTTCAATCTTTCTTTAATTGTTTCTTTCAATCTTTCTGTCTTTCAATATTTCTTTCAATCTTTCAATCTTTCTTTTTTTTTCAATCTTTCTTTCAATCTTTCTTTTATTCTATCTTTAAATCTTTCTGTTTTTCAATCTTTCTTGCAATCTTTCTTTCAGTCTTTCAATCTGTCTTTCAAACTTTCAATCTTTCTTTCAATCTTTCAATCTTTCAATCTTTCTTTCAATTAATCTTTCAATCTTTCAGTCTTTCTTTCATTCTTTCTTTCAATCTTTCAATCTTTCTTTCATTCTTTCTTTCAATCTTTCAATCTTTCTTTCAATATTTCTTTCAATCTTTCTTTCTGTCAATCTTTCTTTCCATCTTTCTTTCCATCTTTCTTTCATTCATTCCTTCAATCTTTCAATCTTTCTTTCAATCTTTCTTTCAATCTTTCATTCATTCCTTCTTTCAATCTTTCAATCTTTCTTTCAATATTTCTTTCAATCTTTTTTACTTTCAATCTTTCTTTCTCTAAATCTTTCTTTCAATCTTTCTTTCAAACTTTCATTCTTTATTTCAATATTTCAATCGTTCAATCTTTCTTTCATTCTTTCTTTCAATCTTTCTTTCAATCTTTCAATCTTTCTTTCAATGTTTCTTTCAATCTTTCTTTCTTTAAATCTTTCTTTCAATCTTTCTTTCAAACTTTCAATCTTTATTTCAATCTTTCAATCTTTCAATCTTTCTTTCATTCTTTCTTTCAATATTTCAATCTTTCAATCTTTCTTTCATTCTTTCTTTCAATCTTTCAATCTTTCTTTAATTCTTTCTTTCAATCTTTCTTTCTTTCAATTTTTCTATCTTTCAATATTTCTTCCAATCTTTCAATCTTTCTTTTGTTATTCTTTCAATCTTTCTTTCTTTCAATCTTTCTTTCCATCTATCTTTCAATCTTTCTTTCATTCTTTCTTTCAATCTTTCTTTTTTCAATCTTTCTTGCAAACTTTCTTTCAATTGTTTAATCTTTCAATCTTTCTTTCATTCTTTCTTTCAGTCTTTCAATCTTTTTTTCAATCTTTCTTTCAATCTTTCAATCTTTCTTTCTATCTTTCTTTCAATCTTTCTTTCATTCTTTATTTCAATCTTTGTTTCATTCTTTCTTTCAATCTTTCTTTCTTTCAATCTTTCTTTCAATCTTTCTTTCAATCTTTCTTTCAATCTTTCTTTCATTCTTTCTTTTAATCTTTCAATCTTTCTTTCATTGTTTCTTTCAATCCTTCTGTCTTTCAATATTTCTTTCAATCTTTCAATCTTTCTTTCTTTTTTCAATCTTTCTTTCAATCTTTCTTTTATTCTATCTTTAAATCTTTCTTTTTTTTGTAACATGTATTTGTGGAGTTATGATCATTTTCATCATTGTGTGCACATGTGGGAAAAAACGCATTTTCAGCCGATTTAAACGTCGAAAAGGGGAATTGGTTAAACGCTTCAGTCATTACTCTGTGTGACAGTGTCAGACAGTTTAAATACAATGAATAACTAGTATGTGCTGCTAAAGCGTTGTTTGTCAAACAGTTTTAGGCCCAAACAACATGTATTTGTCGAGGTATGAGCATTTTCAGAACATTGGACGGTTTGCTGTCTAGCTGAATTAGAGAAACACCGAACCATTGTCTCTTCAGAGGTGAATGATTCAGAATGCTGCAGTACAGCATTGAAATTTAATTAATATGATGAACTATTATGTGCTTCCTAAGTTTTTCTCTCAGATTTCTATGCCCATCTAACATGTATTTCTGGAGTTATGATCATTTTCATCATAGTGTGCACACGTGGGAAAAAATGCATTTTCAGCCGATTTAAACGTCGAAAAGGCGAATTGGTCAAAAGCTTTAGTCATTACTTTGAGTGACAGAGTCAGACAGTTCAAATACAATGATGAACTAGTATATGCTGCTAAAGTGTTGTTTGTCAACCAGTTTTAGGCCCATATAAAATGTATTTGTCGAGTTATGATCATTTTCATCATAGTGTGCACATCTGGGAAAAAACGCATTTTCAGCCGATTTAAACGTCGAAAAGGGGAATTGGTTAAACGCTTCAGTCATTACTCTGTGTGACAGTGTCAGACAGTTTAAATACAATGGTGAACTAGTATATGCTGCTAAAGCGTTGTTTGTCAAACAGTTTTAGGCCCATACAACATGTATTTGTTGAGGTATGAGCATTTTCAGAACTTGTGACGGTTTGCTGTCTAGCTGAATTAGAGAAACACCGAACCATTGTCTCTTCAGCGGTGAATGATTCAGAATGCTGCAGTACAGCATAGAAATTTAATTAATATGATGAACTATTATGTGCTTCTTAAGTGTTTCTCACAGATTTCTAGGCCCATCTAACATGTATTTGTGGAGTTATGATCATTTTCATCATTGTGTGCACATGTGGGAAAAAACGCATTTTCAGCCGATTTAAACGTCGAAAAGGGGAATTGGTTAAACGCTTCAGTCATTACTCTGTGTGACAGTGTCAGACAGTTTAAATACAATGGTGAACTAGTATATGCTGCTAAAGTGTTGTTTGTCAAACAGTTTTAGGCCCATCTAACATGTATTTGTCGAGTTATGGTCATTTTCATCATTATGTGCACATGTGGGAAAAAACGCATTTTCAGCCGATTTAAACGTCGAAAAGGGGAATTGGTTAAACGCTTCAGTCATTACTCTGTGTGACAGTGTCAGACAGTTTAAATACAATGGTGAACTAGTATATGCTGCTAAAGCGTTGTTTGTCAAACAGTTTTAGGCCCAAACAACATGTATTTGTCGAGGAATGAGCATTTTCAGAACATTGGACGGTTTGCTGTCTAGCTGAATTAGAGAAACACCGAACCATTGTCTCTTCAGAGGTGAATGATTCAGAATGCTGCAGTACAGCATTGAAATTTAATTAATATGATGAACTATTATGTGCTTCCTAAGTTTTTCTCTCAGATTTCTATGCCCATCTAACATGTATTTCTGGAGTTATGATCATTTTCATCATAGTGTGCACACGTGGGAAAAAATGCATTTTCAGCCGATTTAAACGTCGAAAAGGCGAATTGGTCAAAAGCTTTAGTCATTACTTTGAGTGACAGAGTCAGACAGTTCAAATACAATGATGAACTAGTATATGCTGCTAAAGTGTTGTTTGTCAACCAGTTTTAGGCCCATATAAAATGTATTTGTCGAGTTATGATCATTTTCATCAAAGTGTGCACATCTGGGAAAAAAAGCATTTGCAGCCGATTTAAACGTTGAAAAGGGGAATTGGTTAAACGCTTCAGTCATTACTCTGTGTGACAGTGTCAGACAGTTTAAATACAATGGTGAACTAGTATATGCTGCTAAAGCGTTGTTTGTCAAACAGTTTTAGGCCCATACAACATGTATTTGTTGAGGTATGAGCATTTTCAGAACTTGTGACGGTTTGCTGTCTAGCTGAATTAGAGAAACACCGAACCATTGTCTCTTCAGCGGTGAATGATTCAGAATGCTGCAGTACAGCATAGAAATTTAATTAATATGATGAACTATTATGTGCTTCTTAAGTGTTTCTCACAGATTTCTAGGCCCATCTAACATGTATTTGTGGAGTTATGATCATTTTCATCATTGTGTGCACATGTGGGAAAAAACGCATTTTCAGCCGATTTAAACGTCGAAAAGGGGAATTGGTTAAACGCTTCAGTCATTACTCTGTGTGACAGTGTCAGACAGTTTAAATACAATGGTGAACTAGTATATGCTGCTAAAGCGTTGTTTGTCAAACAATTTTAGGCCCATACAACATGTATTTGTCGAGGTATGAGCATTTTCAGAACATTGGACGGTTTGCTGTCTAGCTGAATTAGAGAAACACCGAATCATTGTCTCTTCAGAGGTGAATGATTCAGAATGCTGCAGTACAGCATAGACATTTTATTAATATGATGAACTATTATGTGCTTCCTAAGTTTTTCTCTCAGATTTCTATGCCCATCTAACATGTATTTCTGGAGTTATGATCATTTTCAGAACTTGTGACGGTTTGCTGTCTAGCTGAATTAGAGAAACACCGAACCATTGTCTCTTCAGAGGTGAATGATTCAGAATGCTGCAGTACAGCATAGAAATTTAATTAATATGATGAACTATTATGTGCTTCTTAAGTGTTTCTCACAGATTTCTAGGCCCATCTAACATGTATTTGTGGAGTTAGGATCATTTTCATCATAGTGTGCACATGTGGGAAAAAACGCATTTTCAGCCGATTTAAACTTCGAAAAGGGGAATTGGTTAAACGCTTCAGTCATTACTCTGTGTGACAGTGTCAGACAGTTTAAATACAATGGTGAACTAGTATATGCTGCTAAAGTGTTGTTTGTCAACCAGTTTTAGGCCCATCTAACATGTATTTGTCGAGTTATGATCATTTTCATCATTATGTGTACATGTGGGAAAAAACGCATTTTCAGCCGATTTAAACGTCGAAAAGGGGAATTGCTTAAACGCTTCAGTCATTACTCTGTGTGACAGTGTCAGACAGTTTAAATACAATGGTGAACTAGTATATGCTGCTAAAGTGTTGTTTGTCAACCAGTTTCAGGCCCATCTAACATGTATTTGTCGAGTTATGATCATTTTCATCATTATGTGTACATGTGGGAAAAAACGCATTTTCAGCCGATTTAAACATCGAAAAGGGGAATTGCTTAAACGCTTCAGTCATTACTCTGTGTGACAGTGTCAGACAGTTTAAATACAATGGTGAACTAGTATATGCTGCTAAAGTGTTGTTTGTCAAACAGTTTTAGGCCCATGTAAAATGTATTTGTCGAGTTATGATCATTTTCATCATTGTGTGCACATGTGGGAAAAAACGCATTTTCAGCCGATTTAAACGTCGAAAAGGGGAATTGGTTAAACGCTTCAGTCATTACTCTGTGTGACAGTGTCAGACAGTTTAAATACAATGGTGAACTAGTATATGCTGCTAAAGTGTTGTTTGTCAAACAGTTTTAGGCCCATCTAACATGTATTTGTCGAGTTATGATCATTTTCATCATTATGTGTACATGTGGGAAAAAACGCATTTTCAGCCGATTTAAACATCGAAAAGGGGAATTGCTTAAACGCTTCAGTCATTACTCTGTGTGACAGTGTCAGACAGTTTAAATACAATGGTGAACTAGTATATGCTGCTAAAGTGTTGTTTGTCAAACAGTTTTAGGCCCATGTAAAATGTATTTGTCGAGTTATGATCATTTTCATCATTGTGTGCACATGTGGGAAAAAACGCATTTTCAGCCGATTTAAATGTCGAAAAGGGGAATTGCTTAAACGCTTCAGTCATTACTCTGTGTGACAGTGTCAGACAGTTAAAATACAATGGTGAACTAGTATATGCTGCTAAAGCGTTGTTTGTCAAACAGTTTTAGGCCCATACAACATGTATTTGTCGAGGTATGAGCATTTTCAGAACATTGGACGGTTTGCTGTCTAGCTGAATTAGAGAAACACCGAACCATTGTCTCTTCAGAGGTGTATGATTCAGAATGCTGCAGTACAGCATTGAAATTTAATTAATATGATGAACTATTATGTGCTTCCTAAGTTTTTCTCTCAGATTTCTATGCCCATCTAACATGTATTTCTGGAGTTATGATCATTTTCATCATTGTGTGCACATGTGGGAAAAAACGCATTTTCAGCCGATTTAAACGTCGAAAAGGGGAATTGGTTAAACGCTTCAGTCATTACTCTGTGTGACAGTGTCAGACAGTTTAAATACAATGGTGAACTAGTATATGCTGCTAAAGCGTTGTTTGTCAAACAGTTTTAGGCCCATACAACATGTATTTGTTGAGGTATGAGCATTTTCAGAACTTGTGACGGTTTGCTGTGTAGCTGAATTAGAGAAACACCGAACCATTGTCTCTTCAGAGGTGAAGGATTCAGAATGCTGCAGTACAGCATAGAAATTATGTGCTTCTTAAGTGTTTCTCACAGATTTCTAGGCCCATCTAACATGTATTTGTGGAGTTATGATCATTTTCATCATTGTGTGCACATGTGGGAAAAAACGCATTTTCAGCCGATTTAAACGTCGAAAAGGGGAATTGGTTAAACGCTTCAGTCATTACTCTGTGTGACAGTGTCAGACAGTTTAAATACAATGAATAACTAGTATGTGCTGCTAAAGCGTTGTTTGTCAAACAGTTTTAGGCCCAAACAACATGTATTTGTCGAGGTATGAGCATTTTCAGAACATTGGACGGTTTGCTGTCTAGCTGAATTAGAGAAACACCGAACCATTGTCTCTTCAGAGGTGAATGATTCAGAATGCTGCAGTACAGCATTGAAATTTAATTAATATGATGAACTATTATGTGCTTCCTAAGTTTTTCTCTCAGATTTCTATGCCCATCTAACATGTATTTCTGGAGTTATGATCATTTTCATCATAGTGTGCACACGTGGGAAAAAATGCATTTTCAGCCGATTTAAACGTCGAAAAGGCGAATTGGTCAAAAGCTTTAGTCATTACTTTGAGTGACAGAGTCAGACAGTTCAAATACAATGATGAACTAGTATATGCTGCTAAAGTGTTGTTTGTCAACCAGTTTTAGGCCCATATAAAATGTATTTGTCGAGTTATGATCATTTTCATCATAGTGTGCACATCTGGGAAAAAACGCATTTTCAGCCGATTTAAACGTCGAAAAGGGGAATTGGTTAAACGCTTCAGTCATTACTCTGTGTGACAGTGTCAGACAGTTTAAATACAATGGTGAACTAGTATATGCTGCTAAAGCGTTGTTTGTCAAACAGTTTTAGGCCCATACAACATGTATTTGTTGAGGTATGAGCATTTTCAGAACTTGTGACGGTTTGCTGTCTAGCTGAATTAGAGAAACACCGAACCATTGTCTCTTCAGCGGTGAATGATTCAGAATGCTGCAGTACAGCATAGAAATTTAATTAATATGATGAACTATTATGTGCTTCTTAAGTGTTTCTCACAGATTTCTAGGCCCATCTAACATGTATTTGTGGAGTTATGATCATTTTCATCATTGTGTGCACATGTGGGAAAAAACGCATTTTCAGCCGATTTAAACGTCGAAAAGGGGAATTGGTTAAACGCTTCAGTCATTACTCTGTGTGACAGTGTCAGACAGTTTAAATACAATGGTGAACTAGTATATGCTGCTAAAGTGTTGTTTGTCAAACAGTTTTAGGCCCATCTAACATGTATTTGTCGAGTTATGGTCATTTTCATCATTATGTGCACATGTGGGAAAAAACGCATTTTCAGCCGATTTAAACGTCGAAAAGGGGAATTGGTTAAACGCTTCAGTCATTACTCTGTGTGACAGTGTCAGACAGTTTAAATACAATGGTGAACTAGTATATGCTGCTAAAGCGTTGTTTGTCAAACAGTTTTAGGCCCAAACAACATGTATTTGTCGAGGAATGAGCATTTTCAGAACATTGGACGGTTTGCTGTCTAGCTGAATTAGAGAAACACCGAACCATTGTCTCTTCAGAGGTGAATGATTCAGAATGCTGCAGTACAGCATTGAAATTTAATTAATATGATGAACTATTATGTGCTTCCTAAGTTTTTCTCTCAGATTTCTATGCCCATCTAACATGCATTTCTGGAGTTATGATCATTTTCATCATAGTGTGCACACGTGGGAAAAAATGCATTTTCAGCCGATTTAAACGTCGAAAAGGCGAATTGGTCAAAAGCTTTAGTCATTACTTTGAGTGACAGAGTCAGACAGTTCAAATACAATGATGAACTAGTATATGCTGCTAAAGTGTTGTTTGTCAACCAGTTTTAGGCCCATATAAAATGTATTTGTCGAGTTATGATCATTTTCATCATAGTGTGCACATCTGGGAAAAAAAGCATTTGCAGCCGATTTAAACGTCGAAAAGGGGAATTGGTTAAACGCTTCAGTCATTACTCTGTGTGACAGTGTCAGACAGTTTAAATACAATGGTGAACTAGTATATGCTGCTAAAGCGTTGTTTGTCAAACAGTTTTAGGCCCATACAACATGTATTTGTTGAGGTATGAGCATTTTCAGAACTTGTGACGGTTTGCTGTCTAGCTGAATTAGAGAAACACCGAACCATTGTCTCTTCAGCGGTGAATGATTCAGAATGCTGCAGTACAGCATAGAAATTTAATTAATATGATGAACTATTATGTGCTTCTTAAGTGTTTCTCACAGATTTCTAGGCCCATCTAACATGTATTTGTGGAGTTATGATCATTTTCATCATTGTGTGCACATGTGGGAAAAAACGCATTTTCAGCCGATTTAAACGTCGAAAAGGGGAATTGGTTAAACGCTTCAGTCATTACTCTGTGTGACAGTGTCAGACAGTTTAAATACAATGGTGAACTAGTATATGCTGCTAAAGCGTTGTTTGTCAAACAATTTTAGGCCCATACAACATGTATTTGTCGAGGTATGAGCATTTTCAGAACATTGGACGGTTTGCTGTCTAGCTGAATTAGAGAAACACCGAATCATTGTCTCTTCAGAGGTGAATGATTCAGAATGCTGCAGTACAGCATAGACATTTTATTAATATGATGAACTATTATGTGCTTCCTAAGTTTTTCTCTCAGATTTCTATGCCCATCTAACATGTATTTCTGGAGTTATGATCATTTTCAGAACTTGTGACGGTTTGCTGTCTAGCTGAATTAGAGAAACACCGAACCATTGTCTCTTCAGAGGTGAATGATTCAGAATGCTGCAGTACAGCATAGAAATTTAATTAATATGATGAACTATTATGTGCTTCTTAAGTGTTTCTCACAGATTTCTAGGCCCATCTAACATGTATTTGTGGAGTTAGGATCATTTTCATCATAGTGTGCACATGTGGGAAAAAACGCATTTTCAGCCGATTTAAACTTCGAAAAGGGGAATTGGTTAAACGCTTCAGTCATTACTCTGTGTGACAGTGTCAGACAGTTTAAATACAATGGTGAACTAGTATATGCTGCTAAAGTGTTGTTTGTCAACCAGTTTTAGGCCCATCTAACATGTATTTGTCGAGTTATGATCATTTTCATCATTATGTGTACATGTGGGAAAAAACGCATTTTCAGCCGATTTAAACGTCGAAAAGGGGAATTGCTTAAACGCTTCAGTCATTACTCTGTGTGACAGTGTCAGACAGTTTAAATACAATGGTGAACTAGTATATGCTGCTAAAGTGTTGTTTGTCAACCAGTTTCAGGCCCATCTAACATGTATTTGTCGAGTTATGATCATTTTCATCATTATGTGTACATGTGGGAAAAAACGCATTTTCAGCCGATTTAAACATCGAAAAGGGGAATTGCTTAAACGCTTCAGTCATTACTCTGTGTGACAGTGTCAGACAGTTTAAATACAATGGTGAACTAGTATATGCTGCTAAAGTGTTGTTTGTCAAACAGTTTTAGGCCCATGTAAAATGTATTTGTCGAGTTATGATCATTTTCATCATTGTGTGCACATGTGGGAAAAAACGCATTTTCAGCCGATTTAAACGTCGAAAAGGGGAATTGGTTAAACGCTTCAGTCATTACTCTGTGTGACAGTGTCAGACAGTTTAAATACAATGGTGAACTAGTATATGCTGCTAAAGTGTTGTTTGTCAAACAGTTTTAGGCCCATCTAACATGTATTTGTCGAGTTATGATCATTTTCATCATTATGTGTACATGTGGGAAAAAACGCATTTTCAGCCGATTTAAACATCGAAAAGGGGAATTGCTTAAACGCTTCAGTCATTACTCTGTGTGACAGTGTCAGACAGTTTAAATACAATGGTGAACTAGTATATGCTGCTAAAGTGTTGTTTGTCAAACAGTTTTAGGCCCATGTAAAATGTATTTGTCGAGTTATGATCATTTTCATCATTGTGTGCACATGTGGGAAAAAACGCATTTTCAGCCGATTTAAATGTCGAAAAGGGGAATTGCTTAAACGCTTCAGTCATTACTCTGTGTGACAGTGTCAGACAGTTAAAATACAATGGTGAACTAGTATATGCTGCTAAAGCGTTGTTTGTCAAACAGTTTTAGGCCCATACAACATGTATTTGTCGAGGTATGAGCATTTTCAGAACATTGGACGGTTTGCTGTCTAGCTGAATTAGAGAAACACCGAACCATTGTCTCTTCAGAGGTGTATGATTCAGAATGCTGCAGTACAGCATTGAAATTTAATTAATATGATGAACTATTATGTGCTTCCTAAGTTTTTCTCTCAGATTTCTATGCCCATCTAACATGTATTTCTGGAGTTATGATCATTTTCATCATTGTGTGCACATGTGGGAAAAAACGCATTTTCAGCCGATTTAAACGTCGAAAAGGGGAATTGGTTAAACGCTTCAGTCATTACTCTGTGTGACAGTGTCAGACAGTTTAAATACAATGGTGAACTAGTATATGCTGCTAAAGCGTTGTTTGTCAAACAGTTTTAGGCCCATACAACATGTATTTGTTGAGGTATGAGCATTTTCAGAACTTGTGACGGTTTGCTGTGTAGCTGAATTAGAGAAACACCGAACCATTGTCTCTTCAGAGGTGAAGGATTCAGAATGCTGCAGTACAGCATAGAAATTATGTGCTTCTTAAGTGTTTCTCACAGATTTCTAGGCCCATCTAACATGTATTTGTGGAGTTATGATCATTTTCATCATTGTGTGCACATGTGGGAAAAAACGCATTTTCAGCCGATTTAAACGTCGAAAAGGGGAATTGGTTAAACGCTTCAGTCATTACTCTGTGTGACAGTGTCAGACAGTTTAAATACAATGGTGAACTAGTATATGCTGCTAAAGTGTTGTTTGTCAAACAGTTTTAGGCCCATCTAACATGTATTTGTCGAGTTATGGTCATTTTCATCATTATGTGCACATGTGGGAAAAAACGCATTTTCAGCCGATTTAAACGTCGAAAAGGGGAATTGCTTAAACGCTTCAGTCATTACTCTGTGTGACAGTGTCAGACAGTTTAAATACAATGGTGAACTAGTATATGCTGCTAAAGTGTTGTTTGTCAACCAGTTTTAGGCCCATCTAACATGTATTTGTCGAGTTATGATCATTTTCATCATTATGTGTACATGTGGGAAAAAACGCATTTTCAGCCGATTTAAACGTCGAAAAGGGGAATTGCTTAAACGCTTCAGTCATTACTCTGTGTGACAGTGTCAGACAGTTTAAATACAATGGTGAACTAGTATATGCTGCTAAAGTGTTGTTTGTCAAACAGTTTAAGGCCCATGTAAAATGTATTTGTCGAGTTATGATCATTTTCATCATTGTGTGCACATGTGGGAAAAAACGCATTTTCAGCCGATTTAAACGTCGAAAAGGGGAATTGGTTAAACGCTTCAGTCATTACTCTGTGTGACAGTGTCAGACAGTTTAAATACAATGGTGAACTAGTATATGCTGCTAAAGTGTTGTTTGTCAAACAGTTTTAGGCCCATCTAACATGTATTTGTCGAGTTATGATCATTTTCATCATTATGTGTACATGTGGGAAAAAACGCATTTTCAGCCGATTTAAACATCGAAAAGGGGAATTGCTTAAACGCTTCAGTCACTACTCTGTGTGACAGTGTCAGACAGTTTAAATACAATGGTGAACTAGTATATGCTGCTAAAGTGTTGTTTGTCAAAAAGTTTTAGGCCCATGTAAAATGTATTTGTCGAGTTATGATCATTTTCATCATTGTGTGCACATGTGGGAAAAAACGCATTTTCAGCCGATTTAAACGTCGAAAAGGGGAATTGGTTAAACGCTTCAGTCATTACTCTGTGTGACAGTGTCAGACAGTTTAAATACAATGGTGAACTAGTATATGCTGCTAAAGCGTTGTTTGTCAAACAGTTTTAGGCCCATACAACATGTATTTGTTGAGGTATGAGCATTTTCAGAACTTGTGACGGTTTGCTGTCTAGCTGAATTAGAGAAACACCGAACCATTGTCTCTTCAGAGGTGAAGGATTCAGAATGCTGCAGTACAGCATAGAAATTATGTGCTTCTTAAGTGTTTCTCACAGATTTCTAGGCCCATCTAACATGTATTTGTGGAGTTATGATCATTTTCATCATTGTGTGCACATGTGGGAAAAAACGCATTTTCAGCCGATTTAAACGTCGAAAAGGGGAATTGGTTAAACGCTTCAGTCATTACTCTGTGTGACAGTGTCAGACAGTTTAAATACAATGGTGAACTAGTATATGCTGCTAAAGTGTTGTTTGTCAAACAGTTTTAGGCCCATGTAAAATGTATTTGTCGAGTTATGATTATTTTCATCATTGTGTGTACATGTGGGAAAAAACGCATTTTCAGCCGATTTAAACGTCGAAAAGGGGAATTGGTTAAACGCTTCAGTCATTACTCTGTGTGACAGTGTCAGACAGTTTAAATACAATGGTGAACTAGTATATGCTGCTAAAGTGTTGTTTGTCAAACAGTTTTAGGCCCATGTAAAATGTATTTGTGGAGTTAGGATCATTTTCATCATTGTGTGCACATGTGGGAAAAAACGCATTTTCAGCCGATTTAAACGTCGAAAAGGGGAATTGCTTAAACGCTTCAGTCATTACTCTGTGTGACAGTGTCAGACAGTTTAAATACAATGGTGAACTAGTATATGCTGCTAAAGCGTTGTTTGTCAAACAGTTTTAGGCCCATACAACATGTATTTGTCGAGGTATGAGCATTTTCAGAACATTGGACGGTTTGCTGTCTAGCTGAATTAGAGAAACACCGAACCATTGTCTCTTCAGAGGTGAATGATTCAGAATGCTGCAGTACAGCATTGAAATTTAATTAATATGATGAACTATTATGTGCTTCCTAAGTTTTTCTCTCAGATTTCTATGCCCATCTAAAATGTATTTCTGGAGTTATGATCATTTTCAGAACTTGTGACGGTTTGCTGTCCAGCTGAATTAGAGAAACACCGAACCATTGTCTCTTCAGAGGTGAATGATTCAGAATGCTGCAGTACAGCATAGAAATTTAATTAATATGATGAACTATTATGTGCTTCTTAAGGGTTTCTCACAGATTTCTAGGCCCATCTAACATGTATTTGTGGAGTTATGATCATTTTCATCATTGTGTGCACATGTGGGAAAAAACGCATTTTCAGCCGATTTAAACGTCGAAAAGGGGAATTGCTTAAACGCTTCAGTCATTACTCTGTGTGACAGTGTCAGACAGTTTAAATACAATGGTGAACTAGTATATGCTGCTAAAGTGTTGTTTGTCAACCAGTTTTAGGCCCATCTAACATGTATTTGTCGAGTTAGGATCATTTTCATCATAGTGTGCACATGTGGGAAAAAACGCATTTTCAGCCGATTTAAACGTCGAAAAGGGGAATTGGTTAAACGCTTCAGTCGTTACTCTGTGTGACAGTGTCAGACAGTTTAAATACAATGGTGAACTAGTATATGCTGCTAAAGCGTTGTTTGTCAAACAGTTTTAGGCCCATACAACATGTATTTGTCGAGGTATGAGCATTTTCAGAACATTGGACGGTTTGCTGTCTAGCTGAATTAGAGAAACACCGAACAATTGTCTCTTCAGAGGTGAATGATTCAGAATGCTGCAGGACAGCATAGAAATTTTATTAATATGATGAACTATTATGTGCTTCCTAAGTTTTTCTCTCAGATTTCTATGCCCATCTAACATGTATTTCTGGAGTTATGATCATTTTCAGAACTTGTGACGGTTTGCTGTCTAGCTGAATTAGAGAAACACCGAACCATTGTCTCTTCAGAGGTGAATGATTCAGAATGCTGCAGTACAGCATAGAAATTTAATTAATATGATGAACTATTATGTGCTTCTTAAGTGTTTCTCACAGATTTCTAGGCCCATCTAACATGTATTTGTGGAGTTATGATCATTTTCATCATTGTGTGCACATGTGAGAAAAAACGCATTTTCAGCCGATTTAAACGTCGAAAAGGGGAATTGGTAAAACGCTTTAGTCATTAATCTGTGTGACAGTGTCAGACAGTTTAAATACAATGGTGAACTAGTATATGCTGCTAAAGTGTTGTTTGTCAAACAGTTTTAGGCCCATGTTAAACTGTCTGACACTGTCACACAGAGTAATGACTGAAGCGTTTAACCAATTCCCCTTTTCGACGTTTAAATCGGCTGAAAATGCGTTTTTTTCCCACATGTGCACACAATGATGAAAATGATCATAACTCCACAAATACATGTTAGATGGGCCTAGAAATCTGTGAGAAAAACTTAGGAGGCACATAATAGTTCATCATATTAATAAAATTTCTATGCTGTACTGCAGCATTCTGAATCATTCACCTCTGAAGAGACAATGGTTCGGTGTTTCTCTAATTCAGCTAGACAGCAAACCGTCCAATGTTCTGAAAATGCTCATACCTCGACAAATACATGTTGTATGGGCCTAAAACTGTTTGACAAACAACGCTTTAGCAGCATATACTAGTTCACCATTGTATTTAAACTGTCTGACACTGTCACACAGAGTAATGACTGAAGCGTTTAAGCAATTCCCCTTTTCGACGTTTAAATCGGCTGAAAATGCGTTTTTTCCCACATGTGCACACAATGATGAAAATGATCCTAACTCCACAAATACATTTTACATGGGCCTAAAACTGTTTGACAAACAACACTTTAGCAGCATATACTAGTTCACCATTGTATTTAAACTGTCTGACACTGTCACACAGAGTAATGACTGAAGCGTTTAACCAATTCCCCTTTTCGACGTTTAAATCGGCTGAAAATGCGTTTTTTCCCACATGTACACACAATGATGAAAATAATCATAACTCGACAAATACATTTTACATGGGCCTAAAACTTTTTGACAAACAACACTTTAGCAGCATATACTAGTTCACCATTGTATTTAAACTGTCTGACACTGTCACACAGAGTAATGACTGAAGCGTTTAACCAATTCCCCTTTTCGACGTTTAAATCGGCTGAAAATGCGTTTTTTCCCACATGTGCACACAATGATGAAAATGATCATAACTCCACAAATACATGTTAGATGGGCCTAGAAATCTGTGAGAAAAACTTAGGAAGCACATAATAGTTCATCATATTAATAAAATTTCTATGCTGTACTGCAGCATTCTGAATCATTCACCTCTGAAGAGACAATGGTTCAGTGTTTCTCTAATTCAGCTAGACAGCAAACCGTCCAATGTTCTGAAAATGCTCATACCTCGACAAATACATGTTGTATGGGCCTAAAACTGTTTGACAAACAACACTTTAGCAGCATATACTAGTTCACCATTGTATTTAAACTGTCTGACACTGTCACACAGAGTAATGACTGAAGCGTTTAAGCAATTCCCCTTTTCGACGTTTAAATCGGCTGAAAATGCGTTTTTTCCCACATGTGCACACAATGATGAAAATGATCCTAACTCCACAAATACATGTTAGATGGGCCTAGAACTCTGTGAGAAACACATAAGAAGGACATAATAGTTCATCATATTAATTCAATTTCTATGCTGTACTGCAGCATTCTGAATCATTCACCTCTGAAGAGACAATGGTTCGGTGTTTCTCTAATTCAGCTAGACAGCAAACCGTCCAATATTCTGAAAATGCTCATACCTCGACAAATACATGTTGTATGGGCCTAAAACTGTTTGACAAACAACACTTTAGCAGCATATACTAGTTCACCATTGTATTTAAACTGTCTGACACTGTCACACAGAGTAATGACTGAAGCGTTTAAGCAATTCCCCTTTTCGACGTTTAAATCGGCTGAAAATGCGTTTTTTCCCACATGTGCACACAATGATGAAAATGATCATAACTCCAGAAATACATGTTAGATGGGCATAGAAATCTGAGAGAAAAACTTAGGAAGCACATAATAGTTCATCATATTAATTCAATTTCTATGCTGTACTGCAGCATTCTGAATCATTCACCTCTGAAGAGACAATGGTTCGGTGTTTCTCTAATTCAGCTAGACAGCAAACCGTCCAATGTTCTGAAAATGCTCATACCTCGACAAATACATGTTGTATGGGCCTAAAACTGTTTGACAAACAACACTTTAGCAGCATATACTAGTTCACCATTGTATTTAAACTGTCTGACACTGTCACACAGAGTAATGACTGAAGCGTTTAAGCAATTCCCCTTTTCGACGTTTAAATCGGCTGAAAATGTGTTTTTTCCCACATGTGCACACAATGATGAAAATGATCCTAACTCCACAAATACATGTTAGATGGGCCTAGAACTCTGTGAGAAACACATAAGAAGGACATAATAGTTCATCATATTAATTCAATTTCTATGCTGTACTGCAGCATTCTGAATCATTCACCTCTGAAGAGACAATGGTTCGGTGTTTCTCTAATTCAGCTAGACAGCAAACCGTCAAAAGTTCTGAAAATGATCATAACTCCACAAATACATGTTAGATGGGCATAGAAATCTGAGAGAAACACTTAGGAAGCACATAATAGTTCATCATATTAATTAAATTTCAATGCTGTACTGCAGCATTCTGAATCATTCACCTCTGAAGAGACAATTGTTCGGTGTTTCTCTAATTCAGCTAGACAGCAAACCGTCCAATGTTATGAAAATGCTCATACCTCGACAAATACATTTTATATGGGCCTAAAACTGGTTGACAAACAACACTTTAGCAGCACATACTAGTTTATCATTGTATTTAAACTGTCTGACACTGTCACATAGAGTAATGACTGAAGCTTTTAACCAATTCGCCTTTTCGACGTTTAAATCGGCTGAAAATGCGTTTTTTCCCACATGTGCACACTATGATGAAAATGATCATAACTCGACAAATACATTTTCTATGGGCCTAAAACTGTTTGACAAACAACACTTTAGCAGCATATACTAGTTCATCATTGTATTTAAACTGTCTGTCACTGTCACACAGAGTAATGACTGAAGCGTTTAACCAATTCGCCTTTTCGACGTTTAAATCGGCTGAAAATGCGTTTTTTCCCACATGTGCACACTATGATGAAAATGATCATAACTCCACAAATACATGTTAGATGGGCCTATAATTCTGTGAGAAACACTTAAGAAGGACATAATAGTTCATCATATTAATTAAATTTCAATGCTGTACTGCAGCATTCTGAATCATTCACCTCTGAAGAGACAATGGTTCGGTGTTTCTCTAAATCAGCTAGACAGCAAACCGTCCAATGTTATGAAAATGCTCATACCTCGACAAATACATGTTGTATGGGCCTAAAACTGTTTGACAAACAACACTTTTACAGCATATACTAGTTCACCATTGTATTTATTCTGTCTGACACTGTCACACAGAGTACTGACTGAAGTGTTTAACCAAAACGCCTTTTCGACGTTTAAATCGGCTGAAAATGCGTTTTTTCCCACATGTGCACACTATGATGAAAATGATCATAACTCAACAAATACATTTTAAATGGGCCTAAAACTGTTTGACAAACAACACTTTAGCAGAACATACTAGTTTATCATTGTATTTAAACTGTCTGACACTGTCACATAGAGTAATGACTGAAGCGTTTAACCGTTCCGCCAAATCGACGTTAAAATCGGCTGAAAATGCGTTTTTTCCCACGTGTAGACTTTGATGAAAATTATCAGAACTCGAAAAATACATTTTATATGGGCCTAAAACTGGTTGACAAACAAGACATAAGCAGCACATACTAGTTCATCATTGTATTTAAACTGTCTTTGAGAAAGACTTAAGAAGCAAAATAATTGTTCCTCATATTAATTAAAGTTATATGGTGTACTGCAGCATTCTGAATCATTCACCTACAAAGAGACAATGGTTCTGTGTTTCTCTAATTCAGCTCGACAGCAAATCGTCCAAAGTTCTGAAAATGATCATAACTCCACAAATACATGTTAGATGGGCCTAGAACTCTGTGAGAAAGACATAAGAAGCACATAATAGTTCATCATATTAATTAAATTTCTATGCTGTACTGCAGTATTCTGAATCATGCACCTACAAAGAGACAATGGTTCGGTGTTTCTCTAATTCAGCTATACAGCAAATCGTCCAAATTTCTGAAAATGATCAGAACTCGAAAAATACATTTTATATGGGCCTAAAACTGGTTGACAAACAACACTTTAGCAGCACATACTAGTTCATCATTGTATTTAAACTGTCTGACACTGTCACATGGAGTAATGACTGAAGCGTTTAACCGATTCGCCTTTTCGACGTTTAAATCGACTGAAAATGCGTTTTTTCCCACATGTGTAGACTTTGATGAAAATTATCAGAACTCGAAAAATACATTTTATATGGGCCTAAAACTGGTTGACAAACAAGACTTTAGCCGCACATACTAGTTTATCATTGTATTTAAACTGTCTTTGAGAAAGACTTAAGAAGCACATAATAGTTCCTCATATTCATTAAAGTTATATGGTGTACTGCAGCATTCTAAATCATGTGCCTACAAAGAGACAATGGTTCGGTGTTTCTCTAATTCAGCTAGACAGCAAATCGTCCAAAGTTCTGAAAATGATCATAACTCGAAAAATACATTTTATATGGGCCTAAAACTGGTTGACAAACAACACTTTAGCAGCACATACTAGTTTATCATTGTATTTAAACTGTCTGACACTGTCACATAGAGTAATGACTGAAGCGTTTAACCGTTCCACCAAATCGACGTTTAAATCGGCTGAAAATGCGTTTTTTCCCACGTGTAGACTTTGATGAAAATTATCAGAACTCGAAAAATACATTTTATATGGGCCTAAAACTGGTTGACAAACAAGACATTAGCAGCACATACTAGTTCATCATTGTATTTAAACTGTCTTTGAGAAAGACTTAAGAAGCAAAATAATTTTTCCTCATATTAATTAAAGTTATATGGTGTACGGCAGCATCCTGAATCATTCACCTACAGAGAGACAATGGTTCGGTGTCTCTCTAATTCAGCTCGACAGCAAATCGTCCAAAGTTCTGAAAATGATCATAACTCGAAAAATACATTTTATATGGGCCTAAAACTGGCTGACAAACAACACTTTAGCAGCACATACTAGTTTATCATTGTATTTAAACTGTCTGACACTGTCACATAGAGTAATGACTGAAGCGTTTAACCGTTCCGCCAAATCGACGTTAAAATCGGCTGAAAATGCGTTTTTTCCCACGTGTAGACTTTGATGAAAATTATCAGAACTCGAAAAATACATTTTATATGGGCCTAAAACTGGTTGACAAACAAGACATAAGCAGCACATACTAGTTCATCATTGTATTTAAACTGTCTTTGAGAAAGACTTAAGAAGCAAAATAATTGTTCCTCATATTAATTAAAGTTATATGGTGTACTGCAGCATTCTGAATCATTCACCTACAAAGAGACAATGGTTCTGTGTTTCTCTAATTCAGCTCGACAGCAAATCGTCCAAAGTTCTGAAAATGATCATAACTCCACAAATACATGTTAGATGGGCCTAGAACTCTGTGAGAAAGACATAAGAAGCACATAATAGTTCATCATATTAATTAAATTTCTATGCTGTACTGCAGTATTCTGAATCATGCACCTACAAAGAGACAATGGTTCGGTGTTTCTCTAATTCAGCTATACAGCAAATCGTCCAAATTTCTGAAAATGATCAGAACTCGAAAAATACATTTTATATGGGCCTAAAACTGGTTGACAAACAACACTTTAGCAGCACATACTAGTTCATCATTGTATTTAAACTGTCTGACACTGTCACATGGAGTAATGACTGAAGCGTTTAACCGATTCGCCTTTTCGACGTTTAAATCGACTGAAAATGCGTTTTTTCCCACATGTGTAGACTTTGATGAAAATTATCAGAACTCGAAAAATACATTTTATATGGGCCTAAAACTGGTTGACAAACAAGACTTTAGCCGCACATACTAGTTTATCATTGTATTTAAACTGTCTTTGAGAAAGACTTAAGAAGCACATAATAGTTCCTCATATTCATTAAAGTTATATGGTGTACTGCAGCATTCTAAATCATGCGCCTACAAAGAGACAATGGTTCGGTGTTTCTCTAATTCAGCTAGACAGCAAATCGTCCAAAGTTCTGAAAATGATCATAACTCGAAAAATACATTTTATATGGGCCTAAAACTGGTTGACAAACAACACTTTAGCAGCACATACTAGTTTATCATTGTATTTAAACTGTCTGACACTGTCACATAGAGTAATGACTGAAGCGTTTAACCGTTCCGCCAAATCGACGTTTAAATCGGCTGAAAATGCGTTTTTTCCCACGTTCAGACTTTGATGAAAATTATCAGAACTCGAAAAATACATTTTATATGGGCCTAAAACTGGTTGACAAACAAGACATTAGCAGCACATACTAGTTCATCATTGTATTTAAACTGTCTTTGAGAAAGACTTAAGAAGCAAAATAATTTTTCCTCATATTAATTAAAGTTATATGGTGTACGGCAGCATCCTGAATCATTCACCTACAAAGAGACAATGGTTCGGTGTCTCTCTAATTCAGCTCGACAGCAAATCGTCCAAAGTTCTGAAAATGATCATAACTCGAAAAATACATTTTATATGGGCCTAAAACTGGCTGACAAACAACACTTTAGCAGCACATACTAGTTTATCATTGTATTTAAACTGTCTGACACTGTCACATAGAGTAATGACTGAAGCGTTTAACCGTTCCACCAAATCGACGTTAAAATCGGCTGAAAATGCATTTTTTCCCACATGTGTAGACTTTGATGAAAATTATCAGAACTCGAAAAATACATTTTATATGGGCCTAAAACTGGTTGACAGACAAGACATAAGCAGCACATACTTGTTCATCATTGTATTTAAACTGTCTTTGAGAAAGACTTAAGAAGCAAAATAATTGTTCCTCATATTAATTAAAGTTATATGGTGTACTGCAGCATTCTGAATCATTCACCTACAAAGAGACAATGTTTCGGTGTTTCTCTAATTCAGCTCGACAGCAAATCGTCCAAAGTTCTGAAAATGATCAGAACTCGAAAAATACATTTTATATGGGCCTAAAACTGGTTGACAAACAACACTTTAGCAGCACATACTAGTTCATCATTGTATTTAAACTGTCTGACACTGTCACATGGAGTAATGACTGAAGCGTTTAACCGATTCGCCTTTTCGACGTTTAAATCGACTGAAAATGCGTTTTTTCCCACATGTGTAGACTTTGATGAAAATTATCAGAACTCGAAAAATACATTTTATATGGGCCTAAAACTGGTTGACAAACAAGACTTTAGCCGCACATACTAGTTTATCATTGTATTTAAACTGTCTTTGAGAAAGACTTAAGAAGCACATAATAGTTCCTCATATTCATTAAAGTTATATGGTGTACTGCAGCATTCTAAATCATGCGCCTACAAAGAGACAATGGTTCGGTGTTTCTCTAATTCAGCTAGACAGCAAATCGTCCAAAGTTCTGAAAATGATCATAACTCGAAAAATACATTTTATATGGGCCTAAAACTGGTTGACAAACAACACTTTAGCAGCACATACTAGTTAATCATTGTATTTAAACTGTCTGACACTGTCACATAGAGTAATGACTGAAGCGTTTAACCTTTCCGCCAAATCGACGTTTAAATCGGCTGAAAATGCGTTTTTTCCCACGTGTAGACTTTGATGAAAATTATCAGAACTCGAAAAATACATTTTATATGGGCCTAAAACTGGTTGACAAACAAGACATTAGCAGCACATACTAGTTCATCATTGTATTTAAACTGTCTTTGAGAAAGACTTAAGAAGCAAAATAATTTTTCCTCATATTAATTAAAGTTATATGGTGTACGGCAGCATCCTGAATCATTCACCTACAAAGAGACAATGGTTCGGTGTCTCTCTAATTCAGCTCGACAGCAAATCGTCCAAAGTTCTGAAAATGATCATAACTCGAAAAATACATTTTATATGGGCCTAAAACTGGCTGACAAACAACACTTTAGCAGCACATACTAGTTTATCATTGTATTTAAACTGTCTGACACTGTCACATAGAGTAATGACTGAAGCGTTTAACCGTTCCACCAAATCGACGTTAAAATCGGCTGAAAATGCATTTTTTCCCACATGTGTAGACTTTGATGAAAATTATCAGAACTCGAAAAATACATTTTATATGGGCCTAAAACTGGTTGACAGACAAGACATAAGCAGCACATACTAGTTCATCATTGTATTTAAACTGTCTTTGAGAAAGACTTAAGAAGCAAAATAATTGTTCCTCATATTAATTAAAGTTATATGGTGTACTGCAGCATTCTGAATCATTCACCTACAAAGAGACAATGTTTCGGTGTTTCTCTAATTCAGCTCGACAGCAAATCGTCCAAAGTTCTGAAAATGATCAGAACTCGAAAAATACATTTTATATGGGCCTAAAACTGGTTGACAAACAACACTTTAGCAGCACATACTAGGTCATCATTGTATTTAAACTGTCTGACACTGTCACATGGAGTAATGACTGAAGCGTTTAACCGATTCGCCTTTTCGACGTTTAAATCGACTGAAAATGCGTTTTTTCCCACATGTGTAGACTTTGATGAAAATGATCAGAACTCGAAAAATACATTTTATATGGGCCTAAAACTGGTTGACAAACAAGACTTTAGCAGCACATACTAGTTTATCATTGTATTTAAACTGTCTTTGAGAAAGACTTAAGAAGCACATAATAGTTCCTCATATTCATTAAAGTTATATGGTGTACTGCAGCATTCTAAATCATGCGCCTACAAAGAGACAATGGTTCGGTGTTTCTCTAATTCAGCTAGACAGCAAACGGTCCAAAGTTCGGAAAATGATCATAACTCGAAAAATACATTTTATATGGGCCTAAAACTGGTTGGCAAACAACACATTAGCAGCACATACTAGTTTATCATTGTATTTACACTTTCTGACACTGTCACATAGAGTAATGACTGAAGCGTTTAACCGATTCGCCTTTTCGACGTTTAAATCGACTGAAAATGCGTTTTTTCTCACGTGTAGACTTTGATGAAAATTATCAGAACTCAAAAAATACATTTTATTTGGGCCTAAAACTGGTTGACAAACAAGACTTTAGCAGCACATACTAGTTTATCATTGTATTTAAACTGTCTGACACTGTCACATAGAGTAATGACTGAAGTGTTTAACCGTTCCGCCAAATCGACGTTTAAATCGACTGAAAATGCGTTTTTTCCCACGTGTAGACTTTGATGAAAATTATCTGAACTCGAAAAATACATTTTATATGGGCCTAAAACTGGTTGACAAACAAGACTTTAGCAGCACATACTAGTTCATCATTGTATTTAAACTGACTGACACTGTCACATAGAGTAATGACTGAAGCGTTTAACCGTTCCGCCAAATCGACGTTTAAATCGACTGAAAATGCGTTTTTTCCCACGTGTAGACATTGATGAAAATTATCAGAACTCGAAAAATACATTTTATATGGGCCTAAAACTGGTTGACAAACAAGACTTTAGCTGCACATACTAGTTTATCATTGTATTTAAACTGTCCTTGAGAAAGACTTAAGAAGCAAAATAATTTTCTCATATTAATTAAAGTTATATGGTGTACTGCAGCATTCTGAATCATTCACCTACAAAGAGACAATGGTCGGTGTTTCTCTAATTCAGCTCGACAGCAAATCGTCCAAAGTTCTGAAAATGATCATAACTCCACAAATACATGTTAGATGGGCCTAGAACTCTGTGAGAAACACTTAAGATGCACATAATAGTTCATCATATTAATTAAATTTCTATGCTGTACTGCAGTATACTGAATCATGCACCTACAAAGAAACAATTGTTCGGTGTTTCTCTAATTCAGCTAGACAGCAAATCGTCCAAAGTTCTGAAAATGATCATAACTCGAAAAATACATTTTATAAGGGCCTAAAACTGGCTGACAAACAACACTTTAGCAGCACATACTAGTTTATCATTGTATTTAAACTGTCTGACACTGTCACATAGAGTAATGACTGAAGCGTTTAACCGTTCCGCCAAATCGACGTTTAAATCGGCTGAAAATGCGTTTTTTCCCACTTGTAGACTTTGATGAAAATTATCAGAACTCGAAAAATACATTTTATATGGGCCTAAAACTGGTTGACAAACAAGACATAAGCAGCACATACTAGTTCATCATTGTATTTAAACTGTCTTTGAGAAAGACTTAAGAAGCAAAATAATTGTTCCTCATATTAATTAAAGTTATATGGTGTACTGCAGCATTCTGAATCATTCACCTACAGAGAGACAATGGTTCGGTGTTTCTCAAATTCAGCTCGACAGCAAATCGTCCAAAGTTCTGAAAATGATCATAACTCCACAAATACATGTTAGATGGGCCTAGAACTCTGTGAGAAACACTTAAGAAGCACATAATAGTTCATCATATTAATTAAATTTCTATGCTGTACTGCAGTATTCTGAATCATGCGCCTACAAAGAGACAATGTTTCGGTGTTTCTCTAATTCAGCTAGACAGCAAACGGTCCAAAGTTCGGAAAATGATCATAACTCGAAATATACATTTTATATGGGCCTAAAACTGGTTGACAAACAACACTTTAGCAGCACATACTAGTTTATCATTGTATTTAAACTGTCTTTGAGAAAGACTTAAGCACATAATTGTTCCTCATATTAATTAAAATTATATGGTGTACTGCAGCATTCTGAATCATTCACCTATAAAGAGACATTGGTTCGGTGTTTCTCTAATTCAGCAAGGCAGCAAACCGTCCAAAATTCTGAAAATACTCATAACTCGAAAAATACATTTTATATGAGCCTAAAACTCGTTGACAGACAACACTTTAGCAGCACATACTAGTTCATCATAGTATTTAAACTGTCTGACACTGTCGCACAGAGTAATGACTGTAGCGTTTAACCGATCCGCCTTTTCGGCGTTTAAATCGGCTGAAAATGCGTTTTTTCCCACATGTGCAGACGTTGATAAAAATAATCATTAATCGAAAAATAAATGTTAGAAGGACCTACAACTGTTTGACAAACAACACTTTAGCAGCACATACTAGTTCATCATAGTATTTAAACTGCCTGACACTGTCACACAGAGTAATGACTGTAGCGTTTAACCGATCCGCCTTTTCGACGTTTAAATGGGCTGAAAATGCGTTTTTTAACTCGACAAATACATGTTTGACCTTTTGTCTGATCCTGCCACACAGAGTAATTCGTGGAGATTTTATTTTTTATTTATTTATTTTCAACCCATCCTGTCAGCATGCTGGGCATACAACAAAGAGTATTTGCATGCCATTGCATCTAGGACAGAGTTAGTCCGCAAGTGTAGCTCAAGTTCGCCACCTGCAATGCAACACTTTATTAATTCTTAAATCATCAAGAACTGCTGCAATAATTCTGTCCAGTGGATGACCTGTAGGATGACAAGAGCACAGTTTTTGGTCAAAGAGAACCACCACCAACCCCCCTCTTTGGAAAACTATTTATCATGTTTGGGTCTATAAACAACTGATCACTACCCCAAGAGGGAGAGAATCATGGCCGGTGAGACAATTAAACATAGAACCTGAAAACATTTACACAAAAAAATTAACATTGGACGACAACATGTAATGAAAAACAGTTGATTAGGTCCAGGAAAACTGGAATGACAAATGGTCACCTGGCCTCTTCCTGTCATAGTTATGGCAGTAAATGAGGGAGAAAAGGAGAGTAATGCAACCAGAAGGCTGCTGGGGTGCATTCAAAGAAGGTGTGGTGGTGTGTGCATGTGTGTGTGTGTGTGATAGGACCGCCTGTCTGTCCATCCCGGAAAACCCCAGTGCTAAATGTGTACTGTTGCCTATTGCAGTCAAAATTGCGGGGTTGGGGATGCAAGTCCTTCAGGCAAGTCGACCCTGAATCACTCACACCCCTCCTGCCCCGCAGACCCTGGTCTGGTGGAGTGTTGCTTGGAGTAGGATTCGTGTGCGAGTGTATGCATTCTAAGCCAATATGAGTCGGATTAACATTTCGTAACGGACGAGAAGCACGCTGGGGCAGGAGCGTGACAGGCAAGATGGCAGCTGCCCGCTGCATCCCCACCTATATAGCTTGCACCCCACCCATCCCGCAAGCCCTAGGCCTATTGTGTGGTGTATTTGTGAATATAAGTTTTGGCACTGGGAGAGATAGGCGAATCGCGACCAGATCGATGCAGGGGCGCGGCGCCCAAACACACAACCACGCCCCACACCAACACAGTGTGGGGCGCACATACAAGCTTTTAACCTAACCGCCTTTTCAGCATTTTAAATCGTCTGACAATACGTTATCTTCTATCTTCTCTCTTCTATCCTCCTTTCCCTCATGAAAATGAGGGAGTGGATGAAGGTAGAGTGTACAGCTCGATCCGGCGTAGTAAGTTGAGTAAGTAAAGGACGTTTATGAAAATGAAAGATGAAGTTGGTTAAAACCCATCCCCCCATCCCCAATTGGTTAAAACCAATTAGGATTTTTATTGGAAGAAAACAAAGAAAATAAAAGGAGTTTATTCCAAAAAATGGGTGGAGCTATGCCCCATAAATTCAGATGTGCCGAGGAGCTAACTTCATTCTGAACCTACAGAAGACCCTGACACAAAGTAGGAACACAAGACACCTCTAAATACTTACCTATTAAACGTAACCTTTTATTTTTTTTTTATAATTTACCATACCAACCTTGACATGGCATAATTGCATGAAGCATTAGTAAATTGGTCATTCAAAATTAATGTTTAGCAAAACTCTTAACATAAATCATTCTAAATTAATGCTTAGCAAAACTCTTTGCCTACCCACAATCGAGCATAACCCAAATTGAACTCCAATTGGCTATGGGACACACTCCGAGGCTTGATCAACCACGGGAGGGCCTTCCTCAGGCGAGGGTGTCTAGTGATAATGGTCAAACACCTCATGGTCCTGGGGTCCACTACTGATGATGTGTCCCAAAAATTCAGACCCAATCCTGATACAGAAATACAGTTTCAAAACTGATTTAAAAGCCAGATTAAAAAAATCAGTTCCAATACAAACACAGAAATACAGTTAAAAACCAACTTAAAAGCCATACTAAAAAATTTATATGCAACCAAAACACGGTTGTTCTGCCTCCCGGTGCGCCCCCCGCGCAGTCAGTATTGCAACATCATAGCATTTGGATGATAGTATAATAATATAATAGTAAAATCAGAACAGGCATAAACAGATCAAGGCACACTCAGCCAATCTGATCATGTCCCAGACCCGGATTAACATCTCTTCCATCAGCCTCTTCACTGCCCTTGAGAAAGCACAATTTGTGAGATAATTCATGTTATTGTTGTATGTATACAATGTGGGAGCTATGACAACGTATTAACACGTTATCTACATCTGCATAGAGATTGATCGTTTATCTGCATATTTCTCTACTGTTCCACAGTTTTACACCGCTTTCATTAACGATACCAAAAGTGCGCTCCTGTCTCTGGGTACTTATTGCAAGAGTGTTTAGCTCGCTGTATAGCCAAGTACAGCTACATGTGGTGAGGGCTTAAGAGTAAAAAGATTGGCCTCACCTCAAGGCATTGCTGAGAGCAATGATGTCAGAACACCCAGGGCCCACGGAACCCTCAGACCCCTCGGAAGGCTGAGGCTCCACAGAACTCGTGGGCCCAAACAGACAGCCAGGCTTGGAGGAACGGGCAAAAGGCCTGGACCGCAGTGGCAGTACAACTTTGAGTGCGCAAAGCGGGCTTGGCAACGCATCCAGCAGGTCCTTCAAGTCGGCAAACAAGGCCATTAAGTCGGGCCAATAAGACCCTTAAATTAGCCAGCAGGTCTATCAAGTCCAGAAGGTGAAACGTCAGTGCAATCACAGTGGCATGCGCTAGAGCCGCAGTTGCACGTATGTAGGCTGTGAGAGAAAAATGCACATTATCAACTATTTGAATGAGGTTTTACATGTTTTATACAGGACAATAGCCTTTTGTATGTTACTTAGTTATAAAACTCATTGTCTATGGGTTTTTATGAGTCACTCAGAGTTAATATAAAGAGACAAAAAAATTGTCTGTGTGTGTCTGTGTGTAAAAACTGTCTAAAACATTTCAGTTGTAGTATTGGAAAAACCAGACCACATTCCATCCTTCACTTAACCTTGTGTGGAGATAAGGATAAGGACAAGAGGGACTTAAAAGAGCGTTGTGTGTTTGTTTTATGGTACAGTAGGATTGTGTCTGTGACCGAAGTTTGACTGTTAAATCACTGTTTGGGGGAACACCCAGGGATATGACTGAGGATCAGAGTTGTAAATGACACCTGACACACAACCTCTCTTTGGTATAAAGCCCTCTTCGTCAGTAATAGGGGTAGACTGATCAGAACACTGCTTTGAAGCATGACGGTATCTTTCTCTTTATTTTGCAGAATAAATATCTTTAATACTCTCAGTTTTGTTTTCCTGTAGCGGGCAGATTAACCTCACCGACCACCTAGGATAATTTATCCAACAATCTGGCGACGATGATGAGACTCTCTTCATGTCCAGGTTGTGTGCCCAGCGGCAGTCAGAGACCGGCCGTAAGATATCCAACAAGGAGTCGTCTGGACAGGTCCAGCAAAGGCAACACAAGATTCCCGAAAAGTGAAGGTGACGACTCACTGAGATATTGTTCCGATCAGGGAAGATCTGAGTAAGCTTAAAGATTGAATCAATCTAGAGCAGGGGTCGGGAACCTATGGCTCGCGAGCCAATTACGGCTCTTTTGATGACGGTATATGGCTCGCATACAATTTTGAGCTAAAATTTTTCATCACAATTAACAAGTAATAAATTATTATTCTGTGTCATTTTAAAGTAAAACAGGTAAGAGAAATTACAACTTGAAAATAAAATTCAAAATATAAATGTGGCGGACAAAGTAGTCAAGCACCGGCTGCGGACAACATAAAGCCTCCGGGGCGCCATTTACTCGGCGCCCTGCCCCTACCGGGTCTCTGCTCAGGCGCAACTTGTGGAAGTCTCTGCCCACAGGTAAGGGCTTAGGGAAGGAGATGGCTGTGGTGCGCCGACATGGCGAAAGTTTTACTGTTCATTTCAACTTGCAGGCCACAATTATATGTATCACTGAGGATCATTATAATAATTGTGGATAATAATGATCCTCTTGGGAGCAGGAGGAATGGCGTTCCACTGCTGGACTGCTTACGAGCCCATGCGCCGATCCCCTCTGTAAGACAGACAAACATTAAGAAAACTCCCTGCCTCGAGTCGGACCAATCAGCTGAACAAAAGTGGACAGAAGTCGAAAAAACTTCAATATGTATGTGACAAATAATCTCTTGAACTTGAACTTGAACTTGAAACTGAAGACCAGCTGATTCTTAAAACTTGGAACGAGCGTCCCGTCACACAGCACACAATGCAGCGTGTGAGTAATGCCGTATTGACCATGTTTGGCTTTACAAATGCATGTGAGCAGTCTTTCTCGCATCTGAGAAACATTAAGACCATCCTACGCTTAAGTTTAACTGATGGAAGCCTCAACGCCTGCATTAAGCTTAACCTCACAACGTATGATCCAGACTAGAAGGCCATCAGCAAAACGAAGGAGCACCAGAAGTTGCATTAATGGTAAAAAGTATTTCATTTATTATTGGTTAGCTACAGTATAAGAACAATATTATGAAGAAGAATAAAGAGAAATGTATTATATAGAGGGCTTTTTTAAGTACTCAGAGATGTGTTGTACATTAAAAATGTATGCCTTACTTATGAAGTAGCCAATTTTGCATTGATCAAGAGAATCGTGGTTTTTGTCTGTTTATTTGCTTTATGTTATCCAATAATAAAATCGACATTATTAAATACATGATTATTATAGATTATTCTTGACCCATCCTAGCAAAAGCGTTGAATGAATGAATCCTTGGGTGATTGAAATGGTGTTTGAGGCGTGTGACCGCCTGGCCGATGGATCACTCTGGAGCACGTATGGATGAGATGAGTTCGGAGACATTTTATCAGTGTCTCGGGGTATGTTTAGCTACATGGCTGATGAAAATCGCGATTAAAAACAAGCAAATGTATAAATGTGAGATACAGTAAGCATAGTATGTGTGTTGTACACAACATGTCAAACTAGTTTCCCACATGAGTCCTTGGTTTAAAAGTAGCGTTATAATCTAAATATCTGGTAGGATTTCTGGAAAGGATACTGTAAGGCTTTAAATTTATTTGAAAAAAATATAACAAGGCGAGAGAGCTGTAAAGTTAGTTGACAGGCTGAAATGATTATGGAAGTTGATGTGAAAGACAATGAAAGTGGGAAAGTTAGCAAATGATGCATTTGGGATTCTTTGTTAAGGATGGAAGTTGGAGCAAAGAGAGTTGTAAAAGTCATTTTAGTAAAATATTGGTTCAGCAGAGGAAGCTAGCTAACTTATGAGTTAACCCGGACTAACTTCCGGGTGCGCCGTAGTATGGACACACCGGCTCTGCATTCAACTCTTAGTTTTGTGTTTATTACTATTTGTATTGTTCTTATTTTTGCATGCAGTGCACTGTCGCTATTACAATATGAACGACAAGCACTCCTGGACGTCTGTTCGACACCTCATACGGACTTTTTCGCAACTTACCGGAGTACGTACTAAGATCTCTTTGTCCTGCCGCCACTGTGTTTACCAATACGCCGACGGAGGAGAAAGACAAGAGGAAAACCTGCCGGAATTCTATGCAGATCTCGGAGGAGATACTAAAAAAGTGAATAGGTTTTATCTTGAGTGTGTAAAGTTTTGTGATTTTTCGAGTTTCTTAAGGCCCCAAAAGTCAGGTTAACACTTCAATTCAACACAGTGCCATGCCCACATTGTGTGACGAAAACCCAATGTTTTAATAAATTTAATCCCCAAAGTGTCTTGTAGACACTCGCGAACTTTGAAGTCGATCTGATGAATCCCCTAGGAGTTTGCGCACATTAAATCCAATATGGCCACCTTCCTGTTGGTTGGGTGTCGGTCATGGCGGCAATATAATTTTTTTCGAGTCTAGTGATGTTACATTAATATACCCAATTTCATGTTAAAAAGTGAATAGGTTTGATGTTTTGAAATTTTCAACAGGGCGTGTCCGGTCATTTTGCCATGCCCAAGCACGGAACCCATAGAATATCAATTGCCACACTGGGACTGACGAGTGCACAAAGTTTCGTGAATTTCCAAGTATCTTTTGGAACATGAAATTTAACGTGTTGCCACGCCCACACCGTGTGCCAAAAAATATATATATTTTGATAATGTTAAGCTGTGAAGGTGTCTTGTAGACACTCGTCAAGTTTGAAGCCGATCCGATAAATCGCCAAGGAGGAGTTTCGCTAAAGTACAAAACATAAATATGACTAAAAAGTCAGGAAAATTAAAAATGGCCGACTTCCTGTTGGGTTTTGTGAGAAAGAAAAAAAATTATATATATATACATATACTATAACTATTACGTACTACATATAACTATACTACTATAACTATAACATTACAGATTGAACTAATCCTCGATAGCAAAACTATATGTGTGTATACTACAGTATACATTACATAAATTTATTCATGTACATTACTATCATTCATATAGTGGGTAATTATGAAATACAGTTTTATTGATCAGTCAGAGCCAAAATTAAAACATGTCTAAAGACACTGGGTGTAACTACGCAACCAGTTAGAAACCGGCACTGAAACGGTTAATCTGGCGCACACACAGCGGGGAGTCTGAAACTAGATACTCGGGAGATGGGAAATAACAAAGGCGGGACCGCCTCGCAAAGGGGGGTCTGTCGTTTGTAACAAAGTGACGAGGAAACAAAGTTTCTGCAGACTCCTGGGTGAAATGTATGCTAGATGAGACAAGCAGCTTAGGACTAACCACGTCGACGTAAAACGTTTTTTATTTTTTGGTAGATTCTCAAACTGTCCTATAAACTCTCCGTAGCTCAAAGTTCCAGTTTCATCCCATCATTCCGGATTTGGAAATTTTGAACACGACAAATTGGTGACCCCGACGTGATCCCATTACAAGACTGCAGAGGAGTTCCGAAAGCCTGAACGGTTGCGATACTTCCATGGGTACCCGCTAAAAGGTGAGCAGAGCCATTTCATGAAGTCTGCATAGATTAGATAGGAATATTTTAGGTGGAAGTGTTGTACTGTTTATGGCTGGACGAACAACTTTGTGGTTTTGGGGATGTATTGTTGAATGATGCATGAATAATAATTGTTAAATATTGTGGAGAGGAGATATTGGATTGTTTGATGAGAACGGTAGTAAGGTAAGTTAAGGGAACGGGTTAGGAAACCCCCCTTCGAAGCGGCTGTGTGTTTAAATTGCGTAGTAATTCCACGTAACGTTTGGGCCCGTGTGTAGAGAATACATCCAGTATGCCTAAACTGAGCGACGTTTTGGTGATGAACAATGTTTAACTCGTGAAGTAATTCCGAATCCCGTTTAGGCCCGGTTGTTGAAAAGACCTCCGAAATGCCTAAACTAAGTGATGTCTGGCGATGAAAAATGTTAAACTCAGCCTTCAGAAGGGTAGTCGATAGTCGGTAATTTCATTTAAGGGTGAAAGGCCCGGAATCATTTTTAAAGTAAAAAGGAAGCCAAGCATTTAGGGGTTAAAGGCCCGGTTCTTAGAGAAACCAAATATTAAAGGGTTAAAGGCCCAATTCACGTGACTTAGCGTAAAATTGTATTGCCGGCTGTGTGAGTGAGAGTGTGCGCAACGAGGTACCTTGTGTGTGTGGAAAGAGAGGTACCATGCGTGTGTGTGAATGTGAGAGAGACCGCGGGCGTGTGTGTGTTTGAGACAGTCTTTGTGTTTAAGAGAGTGTGTGTTTGATAGAGTCTGTGCATGTGTGATAGAGGTTTTGTGTGTGTATGTGTATGAACAACCTCCTCAAATTGCCCTAGATAAAAGGGCAATATATTCAAAAAAAATACAAATAAAAAAAAAAAGTTGACCTGTAATAACCTAAAAGACCACTAGTGGCGTAGCTGCACCAGAAACACATTGAGATCCGAACATTTGAGGTTTCCCCCTCCCACTTCTTCCCATGTCTTTTGTTCTCCTGCCATTCAAAAACATAATGGAAAAGACCCCATCCCCCAGACCCGGCACCAGTGAGATTCGTATTGAAGCTGTAGCTGAGCTCAAGAACAGAACAGAGCCAAAGTTCCATGCTTGAGAAACTTGGAAATTCCATAAATATGAACAAAAATGGATCAAAGCAGGGTGGTGGTCGAAAGACACTACCCCGACAGCAGAAAACCGCACCAAGGTGATAGAGGAAGAAAAAAGACTGCTGGCTGAAGCAGGAGTGGATGCAAAAAACAACCCTGGATTAATGGGGGCTTGAAAGCGCAAGTTAAACAAGCAGCGTGCACAATGGGCGCTGGTTCAGCACATAATGACGGCATGGATTCGAGCGGAAATGATTGTCGAACGTCGCAATAAAATCAGAAATGCCGCAACCAAGGCAGTGGTAGAAGCCCAGAAGGAACCCTACCCCCCACAAGAAGACAAGTTACCACCCCTCCCCGAACCCATCCCCCAAGGTCACACCCCACTCCAACCACACACCACCCCATCCCTCTACCCCTCCCTGCTGGCCGATGAAGAAACACATCGGCACCCCCCCTCTCCGTACAACCCTAAGACCGAGCACACACCTGAAGCAACAGCGCCCCCTGTGCTGAGCAACCAGAAAATAGCCACCCCACCCCCGCCAGAAATACAAGCACCCGGACAGTGAGAACAAGGACAATGATCAGACATCGCCCCCTAACGATCAAACAGACACAAAGAGTTTCTCTCCTCTAATACAGAGGACGACGAATGCACTTGCCAGTCCTACAAACCACAAAAAGACATCAAGAAAGGAAAAAGAAATGTACCACAAGGGTTAGCCACGCAACTGTCCCACTGACTGGACAATGTGGCCCACTACCAGAGGATGCCAACACAACCCATGTTCATCTCATAGCACCTCCTGCAGACGCTACAGCCAAACAACAACCCAAAGAAAAACAAAAGACCCGAAGCCAGCCCACACCTTCACCTACCCCTGTAGTCCACAAATACACCTTTAAGAAAACAAAACAAAGACACCCCACCCCCCTCCGCTCCTGGGAAGAAGAACCCATGTCAGACCACGAGACCAAGACAAAAAAGTGGTCATTCAAAAACAGTGGCAGCTCCCGGGGAGAGTACACAAACGACAACAGAAGAAAAGGAACCCTTATAGCATCATCCAAAAGCCAGGCCAGAAGATCGTCAGCAATAGGGATAGTTACCCGCTCGAAAATTAGACAACGAGAGGAGGAACAAAAGCAGTCCGCCAAAAGAGAAACATTTGTTCCCTGGTACCACCGCGACATGCAGGCCCTCAAAGGCAACCTATCAGCGTTGGACAAAGGAGCTGCAGCATGGATCCGAATCTTCGAAAACCACACAGCGGCTGACACACTAGCCCTAAGAGATGTGCGAGCCATTCTCCGCGCCACAGCAGGAAACATCACCCTGACCTCCCTGGAAAGAGAAGTTAGAACCCTCACCATGGCACACGAGCACCCATTCGACCACATGCGGAATGACATATGGACAGCCATGAGAGAAACCTGGCCGACCAGACGCAACACAGTGGCCCTGGCAGGCCTGAGATTTAAAAATGGGGAAGAACCACACGCCTATCTCACATGAGCAAAGGAGCTCTGGAGTGATAGCACTGTAGAACGTCATGACCCCTGCCTAGTGGGTCTCCCCATGTACATGCAGATGCCAAATGCCAAAATGGCCTCCCAGGAGATGTCAGGCTGTAGCTCGCAGACACAGTTTGACTGTCAGACATGACCGAGAGACAGTGGGAGAGCCATCTCATCCATCACCTGGAAAGACACATCAAAAAGCAAGAAGACGAATTCCTGGAGAAAGATTCCATACAAACCAGACTACTAAAAATGCAGGTAAAAAAACTGGAAGATGAAGTCAATACGGACAAAAAGAAGAAAGCAACTGTGCAAGCAGTAGTCACCACCCCTGAAGCACAGGCCCCGCCCCAAACCGCGCCACTACAATGGACAGGACCACAGCCCCTAACTGTAACCCCCGCCTACCCACCAGCCCAGCACCTACCCCAATGGCAGCAGGCCTGGACTCCCTATGAATATCCCCAGCGGCAGTATCCAGGGGCCCCCGCACCCTCATACCCCCAAGGCCCCCCCCAATGGCAGCAACTGAGAGGGAGAGGACAATTCCAATCCTCTAGAGGATGGGGAGGACCCGAGAAAACTACAGGATGTTTCATCTGTGGCCAAAGTGACCACTGGGCAAGGGAATGCCCCCAGAACCAACAACCCCAGCAATTATATAGAGGATCCTACCGCCCCCCTCAGAGAGGAAGAGGAGCTTCCTCGAGAGGAAAGGGAGGACCCCGCATGGACACCCCGCCATGGCATGGAGCATAGAGGCGCCCAGGGGACATGGAAGTGGTGGTACAGACAAAAATAAATGCCGAACCAGTAGTGCCATGTACAATCCAAGGAATCACTGTCAATCCAAGGAATTACTGTCACTGTCACTGTCACGTGTCTTGCTTGAAGAACCTGGCCGGCAACATACTACGTACTACATACAACTATCCACTCGGAAATTACGGACTGTTGGATTCTCTGGGACGACACAAGTCCTTCACCGCACCCCTCCCTACCAAGATAGGTCCTCACAAAGTCAGACACCAATACCTCTACTCACCAAGCTGCCCCACCAACCTAATGGGAAGGGACCTTCTCCGAAGAACAGGGGCATCTGTGATATGTAACCTCCACGGTCTGGAAGTTAGTTTCTCTGAGCCAAAAGAAGAGCTAATACCCCTCGAACGTATACTCGTCTTAGGTGGAACTCCTGATACCACCCCCGACCCCACACTCACCGGCTGGTGGCATTTTGTAAACCTACCAACTCTGGAAAAAGTCGATGCTGGACCCGTACACTGCACTCTCTGTTTCACACGCCACCGTGATGACATCTATGACGAAGGCTGGGAAGCGAAAAAGGAGGGACGACAAGAACGACTCCAGACAACAGACTTCTATCTGGGCCACGAAGGAGTTGCAGCAGCGGTCCGCCTGACACCAGACCAACAATCCTGGTATCTACTTCACGACACCGCAGTTCCACATGTGACCCTAGCCGTAGAAGCCAACCATGCAGCCAAACAATTGGGCCCCATGGTCAAAAGAGCCCTCGCCAACCCACCTGGGTCCCCACAACGAACCCCCTGTTGCAACACACGCCAGACAAATCGGTTTGGAGAATAGGACACAACAGCTACGAACAAGGCATATATGAAAGAAATGTCCTGGAAAGAACTTATCAAGGAAGCATCGAAGAACACCCCCTGGCAGCAGAAATGTTCGCCCAACTACCGCCAACCCTCTGGACCACCGGCCCCTATCACGTTGGCTGCACACCACACCACAATATACACATCAAAGTGAAAGCCCACGCTGTGCCCATTTGGCAAGGTCAGTACAAGGTCAAGCCCGAGGCAGCTGCTCGAATAGCCTCCACCATTGAAGGCCTCTTACAAGCAGGAGTTCTACGACCAGCGGATTAACCGTGGAACACACAAATTCTACCAGTACCCAAGGCTGGAGGACACTCATGGCGCCTGGTCCACGATCTGCGACGTATCAACCAGGTGGTCCAACCCATTACTGAAAAAGTGCCCAACCCCCATGTCGCCCTGCATGCAGGCTCCCCGAGTCATCAATTTTTCACCGTCATCGACCTGGCCAACGCATTTTTTTGCCTCCCCTTGGCCAAAGAAAGTCAAGATATGTTTGCATTCACATTTAAAAAATGCTCTTAGACCTACACAAGAATGCTACGAGGATTCACATGCACGCCAACCATATTCAACGCCTGCCTGAAGGCAGATCTCAAGGAACTCCTACTCATCCAGTATGTCGACGACATCCTCATGGACATCACCACAGTAGAAAATTGCCTCACGGCCACCAAATCCCTGCTACGGCGCATCGCAAAATGTGGCTACAAAATCAGGAAGGAAAAAGCACAGGTCTGCCGCACAGAAGTGGTATTCCTGGGAAAAAGGATCACGGGAGATAAGAGATACATCAACCCGGAAAGACAACAGGCAATGCTCCAGTACCCTAAACCCACCACCGTGCAGCAAATGCTAGCATTCCTGGGACTCACTGGCTATAGCAGACACCACATAGCTGATTATGTGGACCACACTGTTCCCCCACGCGAACCCATTGCGGAAGCTGGCCATCGGAACGTCAAGGCACCACTCAACTGGACCACAAGTGCGGAGGAAGCGTTCATAAGATTGAAACAACTCATGGGGAAGGCCGAACACCTATGCACCCCAGACATCTCTTCCTCGTTCCATTTGGACATTACTGAAAAGCACGGAATTGTCAAGCTGTGCTCTGGCAGCCTCGACACGGTGAGCGCGCGATCCTGGCTCACCACAGTTGCAAACTCGACACAGTGGAACATGGACTCTCCGGATGTGGACGACACACGGCTGCCATCGCACACGCCCTACGAGAACCGACCACATTACTTTCTACCACCCCACCATCGTGCATACCACTCATAGAGTCAAATCCTACCTCGATCAAACGGATTTCACCTTTACCACACCAAAACACAAGATGCGCTTGCATGTCACCCTGGAAAGAGACAATGTCTTGTACACAGCCGATGGAATCAACTTGGCCGGCGGACTACAGTATGCAGATGGCACCCATGACTGTGTACAGCTCATGAAACTGGAAGCAAAGGGCCGCACAGACTTGGATGGAACATCTGACCCCGATGCAGAAATTGTCCTGTTTATAGATGGTTGTTGTTTCAAAGAAGAAGAGGGAAATAGAGCATCATACGCAGCCATTCAACAAATTAATGGACACCACGTCACCCTAAGAAGTGGGATGATAGAACAACCAGCATCAGCACAAAAAGCAGAACTCGACGCCTCGGTGAAAGCATTAAAAATCTCAAAAAACAAAAATGCAAACATATTCACCGACTCAGCATACGCACACGCTGCAGCTCACGTGGATGTAGCCATATGGATGAAAAGAGGACTCCAAACGTCAGCAGGAGCCCCGGTAAAACACAAAGACCTCATACTCGCCTTCCTGGAAGCTATACATCTCCCCCGAAAAATCCAGATCATCAAATGCAAAGGACACTCCAAAGGAAATTCAAACGCAGCCGACACAGCAGCAAAAGAAGCAGGAGGGAACCTAAAAGAAAGCGCAGCAATGATGATTGTATTTACTGAAGACAACGCCCTCAATTTGTCAGAGGAACATCTGAAAGAAGTGCAGAAAGAAGCGAAATGGAACGAACACTCGCAGTGGCAGAAGAAAGGAGCCACATGCACCAGCGGCCTATGGAGAAGCCACGATGGGCGCCCAGTAGCACCAGCCGCACTCCTGGTCTACCTCATCAAGGATGCACATGGACAGACTCATGAAGGACCCAAAAGAACCACCAACAGGCTCAAACAGGACTGGTGGCATCCCTACCTGGAGGAAATGGTGGCCAACCATATTGCAGAATGCGTCGTCTGTCACGAGCTAAATAAGAAGACAGTCTACCAAAGACCTTTGGGAACATTCTCAGTGCCCCCCTACCCCTTCAGAGAAATATGCATAGATTACACCGGCATGGGCAGGGACAACAGAGTACAAGGGTACAGATACCTACTCGTGATGGTAGATCGATTCTCCAAATGGGTAGAAGCAGTCCCTTGCAAAAGAGAGGATGCAGTATCTGTGATTAAATGGTTATGGAAAAAACGCATTCCTCGGTGGGGTTACCCCACAGTTATCTGCTCGGACAATGGATCTCATTTTACCAGCGATAAAAAACTCGGCCAGGTAGAACAGGCATTAGGTATCTCCCATAGATCTGGTTCAGTCTATCACCCCCAGTCAAAAGGCCTAGTTGAAAGTGCAAACCAGACGTTGAAAGAAAAAATGGCCAAGGTGCTGATAGAGACAAAACAGCAACTCAGTATGTCTCTACAGAACATCACAAAAACGACTAAACTAACGTGGGTAGATGCCCTACCCCTAGCATTAATGTCCATGCGAGACCTCTCCCCATAGTCAAACACATCTTAGCCCACACGAGATATTAACAGGCCGCCCCATGCCAGGTCCTCACAACCTACCAGCTAAATCACCCGCTTTTGATGATTTCCAGGAAGGTTTACCTGAATATGTCAAAGCACTAACCGCAGTATCTCGAGTTTTGTATTCACAGGTCAAGAACACTGCCCCAGACTGCCCCACACCCTGGTGGTCAGCCCCGGAGACTGGGTCCACATCAAGGTCCACAAACAGAAGTGGCCTGAGCCAAGGTGGACTGGACCTTGGGAGGTAGTGTTGGCCACCTCACATGCAGTAAAGCTCAAAAATAAAACTGGTGCTCCCTGTCACCACCTCTCCCACTGCGCCCCTGTCACCCCACCCGCAAGAACTCTCACAGAAACAAGGATCCAGCTGAAAGACGTAAGCATTCTGTAATTAACCATGTAAAAAAAAAATAATATTTTTTTTGTTTACCCTAGGAGAAGTCCTGGACCCTACACAGTATACATATTCTTACCAAGTGGGACCCCAATTATCGTATGACCAGTATATGACAAAGGTCAAAGAGTGGGGCCGAATGAAAGAAACAGTTCTTGTCATTTATGCCTATGAAGGACAAATCCTGGCATTCAATGTTGATTTCTGTTCCATAATAAAGTGTGATTCCACAGGGTAGGAGCAGTACCAGTGGAATGAGAAATATGCGTGGTCCACCAACCCTAGACTAACAAGTGACTGGTGGCTGGACGAGGTTTAAGGTACCCATATTGATTGTGGGGCATGGAGTAATGTGCTTATAAACACAGGAACCAGTAGGAGGAATTGCTACTCCACTCACGGAGCGTAGAACTAAAAGAAAATGCAGGAATGGATGATCACATCACTGGTTGGTTGGACTCTATGTTTTCCAAATGAAAAGGCCTCATTTTATCATGCATAATCAACGTTGCTATCATTGCTGCTCTGTTAATTGTATGTGGATGTTGTTGTATACCATGCATTTGTACTCTAGTGAAAAATGCATCATGACTGCGTTGGGAAAACCAGAAATACAAGCGTACATGGCATTGAGACAGAAGGAATGTGGCGACACCTATGTTGCTATAGGTATGGGCCTCCTTTCCCCAGCACCAGGACCCCGACATCCTCATCCACGATAACTGCATCTAGTTGATCATTTTGACACGCCCATGTATAGGACCCATAGAATATTAAATGCCACACTGGGACTGAAGAGTGTGCAAAGTTTTGCAATAATTTTGTAGTTTCTCAAGGCCCCAAAAGTCACGTAAACTGTTTTTTTTAACATAAAATTCAACGCGTTGCCACACCCGCATCGTGACGAAAAAAAAATGTTTCAATAACTTTTAATCCCCAATGAGTCTCAATCCAAAAAATCCCCCAGGAGAAGTTCACGAAAGTACAAAGCATAAAAAGTGGATAAAATATTACAAAAACACAGCTTTTTTTGGAACACGAAATCCAACGCTTTGCCACGGCCACATCGTGTGACAATTATTATTTTTTTTAATATCTTTTAATCGTGAAGGTGTCTTGTAGACACTCGCCAAGTTTGAAGCCAGATAAATGGCCTCGGAGGAGTTAACGAAAGTACAAAGCGAGAAAATGAACGGAAAGTGACTAAAATTACACATTTAATCCAAGAAGTTACAAAAGTGTCCCGAATTTTGTTAATTTCATGGTAAAAAGTGAATAGGTTTGATGTTTTGAAATTTTCAACAGGGTGTGTCGGGCCATTTTGCCACGCCCATGCAGGCAACTCATACAATATCAATTGCCACACTGGGACTAACAAGTGCGCAAAGTTTCGTGAATTAGTATCTTTGGAACATGAAATTTTACGTGTTGCCACGCCACCCTAGAAAATAAAATAATAATTTTCTGACCTATTCACCTTTTTCCACGTAAACTCCCAAAATTCGGTACACATTTGTAACCTCTCTAGACTTGGAAAAAATATATATTTCCGCCATGACGGAAACCCAACAGGAAGTCGGCCATTTTGAATTTTCCTGACTTTTTAGTCATATTTATGCTTTGTACTTTCGCGAAACTCCTCCTTGGCGATTTATCGGATCGACTTCAAACTTGACGAGTGTCTACAAGACACCTTCACAGCTAAAACTTATTAAAATACATATATATTTTGGCACACGGTGTGGGCGTGGCAACACGTACAATTTCATGTTCCAAAAGATACTTGGAAATTCACAAATCTTTGCACACTCGTCAGTCCCAGTGTGTCATTTGATATTCTAGTGGTGCCATGCATGGGCGTGTCAAAATGGCCGCCTATTATCTCCTACATATTAGACATTGTGATAATATTATTCTGTTGTTTCACGAGTGTGCATACATTCATTTTTGTACTGAGCCTGTAGTCTGCTATTCAACTATTTAACGCCCATTTAACAATCTTGGACCTATACCAAACAATGTTGTCAAAATGTGTCTCTCACCCAAGTGTTTAAGTCTATGTGCCCAGGTCAAAGCAGCCCTACCCGTCCCACTTGAAGGACCTCTACACGGCCGCTGACCAGGTGAATGGGTGGTGATCGCGACTTACAGAGGAAAAGCTGGAACTCTGCCAGATTCCTAGGACCTTTCCAGCAGGGTTAGGGACCCGCACCACTGCAGCAGCAGTTAAGGTGGTAGAACGACCAATATGGATACACGTATCTCATCGCAAGAAAGTTCCTACTCCCCTCTAGGTACTCGTTGAGGAGACAACGTGAGTGTACGCTGAACGCTGCTCACCCTGCAACTGCGATGGAACCACTTCAACCATACCTACATAGGCTACTTGGGTTACTGCCATTCCCCTTACCACAGCCGAAGAAATGTGTGTTTTGGAAGCAGTTATCGAAGGGGCTTTCTACACCAACATTGGCGCCCCACAGACGGCTCCACCGCTGGACTTCTGCTCCACATTTGATTACACCTGGCCACTTCCCACCTTGTTATATGGTCATCATTTTCCTTGGCCCCTCCATCAAAAGGACACAGATAAAACAATATCTCTGTATAAATGTATTGTACTCAATTTATACATCATTTTCTGATCCCTTTGCCTCAATTATATTATACTTAAGCATTATTGCATTTTCCTTTTGTATCATTCCACTGGGAACAACAGAAGGGAGTGTGAGAGAAAAATGATGATCAATGTTAATGAATGATATAATTCTACCACCAAGTGATGTCTGAATGCTGAGGCATATGTTTGTTTGGTGACGCCCGACTCTTTCACAGGAGATCTTACATTCCTGTATATCACTGTCACGAAAGTTTTAGTCGTTATCTCAGTTTTTCTAGATCGTAAAAGGACCATTTGTGTAAACACTCAACGTATGCTTTCCCGGCACTGAAAGTGTTCTACGTTTTTCTTTGTTAAAAAATGTTCTCAGCTATCACCTGTTCCGCTGATAGAAGTGACATCAATTGTTCCCATGACAGAACTGCTAGCGTCAAGCTCTGCTGCAACATCAGAAAACACTGTAGCACTCTCCATATCAGGATAATAAGGAGCAGCATCACTCTGACCTTTGACAAATGTTTGAGAGCGCTGCTATTCCTTCACAAGAACTGGCACATCACTGGCAGGTGTGGCTTTGAAGACACCTCCACAACGGTTGGTGCTGCCTTCCCCTAAAAAAAAGCAAGAGAATGAAATGCATGGACAAAATAAAACTAAAATGAAGTACTACTATCAAAAATGTCATTGAAAAAAGAAGAAAAACAACGAACAAAGCAAACCTGCTCCGTTCCCAGTGTCCTCTTGGAGGCAGTAGCTTTCTGCCAATGTCCCACCGTGGCTTTCCCATGTAAGCAAAGCAAAATTTTCTTGATATAAAATTGATATACAATTGTTGATATAAAAACAATATAAAATTCTCCACACTGGACAGCGCTAGAAAGATGCGATGGAACAAGTTGATAACGGGATGGATCATTCCGGCGACGCTACTGGTGTTGTGTCCACCTGTGAAATCATAGAGCAAAATGTCGATTTAAGACAATGTCTTGACAAAAGGCCAACTAAAAGCACTAACTACTAAACTAAACTAAACTAAACTACTAACTAAAAAGAGAATAAAAAAACCAACAAACTGCAGAAAATCTCCTGGATACAAAACAATAGAGGACGGTTGAGGGGAGCCGACAGCAGAATCAACTGTAGCCCGGAGCGCTCACTGGTAAGTTGTTCAGTTAATTAAAGTGTGTTAGACATGTGTGTGTGTGTGTGTTAATGTCCATATGTTTCATAACAAACATATTAAAATTGTTTAATGAAAATCAGTACACTTTGAGTGAATATCAGAGACTATCACAGTTTCCAGAGGGTCTTACCCCAACAATAACAGTGTGCAACCGATTATCTTTCTGCCCCTTCCAACCAGTCTCCACTCAAAAGGGTTAGGTGAAGGATGAGGCACGATGAGCTCTCCCTTCACAACCACTTTTGGAGAGAATGTTGGAAGTGACCTGCCGGGAGAAACCTTTGACTTTCGTGCTGTTGGCGGCGCTGTTGTCTCCAGTTGGCGATAAGCAGCATTTCACAGCAATGTCACAGGGCCATGGTTTCACAACATAGCAAAGTTATTCATAAAATAGCCATCACGTGACATGTGATGGCTATTGTACTTACAATTGTACTTACACCATCTGTGCTTCACAGCTCTGGGTGGTTCAATGGGAAGTGGTTGGCTGCAGAAAAGTACTTGATGCCTTAAAACAACGATTAGGACGAATAGAAATATGCATACATAGATGTCAACTTTGTTCATTAGAAATATTTATTGAATTGGTTTGTCTAAAAATATATACTCCGTTATACATTTAACTGTACTAAAATTAAAATATGCTTCCCATGCATGCCGCCACAGGATGGTATTCCTCACGGAGCAAATAGTCAGACGCGGAAGGAAGTCCAGGACAAACACCTATACAAACACACAAAAAAAAAAAGGTGTTTATTACAGTACATTTGTTTTCAAAATGTAAAATATCTTCTGCAGAGCTCACAAAGCAAAAGTATTAATAGTACCAATACTACCAAAAATGTACTAAACATGAAGCGTAACTTTGGCCAGCGACTGCAGACACTGACCAGGAGGCTGCGAAAGTCTACTGCTGCCTCGTCGATGGTCCTGCTGGCCGTCAAGTCGCTGCTAGGGGCTACAACACAAACTGCGTCAGGTCTCCGAGACAAAAAAGCATTCAGTACCTCGGTCCCCTGGCATCTTCACAAATCCATCCACAATGCTCCGTAGATGGGAGTCACCAACAAGAAGTACAAACTAGAAACATAGAAAGTCTTTTTTTTTCATGAAAATCACAACTTTTGTCTTCAAGTATTGTTCATAAATAATCAAACAAAAATACCTTCTTATCTGGAGACTCTGCTGTAATGACCAGCTTGTGGCTTCGTCCAGTCACGGTGGAAATTGGCTACAGGCGCACTTTCTGGTGATCACCTGTTTCTTAACAGACAAAAACCCAAAATAAATACTACTGACTTTCCACGAGGCTTCTAAAAGTGTTGAGGCACAATAGATAAATAAGAACAGCACAAGACACTAATTCGACAATAACATTTTGAAATGGCTCCATAACTTAGAAACTGATCATTTTCTAGAACAAGTGTACTGCAATTTAAAGCATCCAAAAACCTTACTGCTGGCTGTAAAGGTGAAACTATTTTTTCTATTGATTGGTCTATAGACCATCATATCGGTTAGTCAATTAACTCTACAAGTACCAGCAGAATGTAGAGAAATAGCTGTAGCTTGAATGTTATTCTCCCTTGTAAGTCGCTTTGGATAAAAGCATCTGCTAAATGACTAAATGTAAATGTAAATGTAAATAACAAGAATATAAACAATTAACAAAATGCGGACAAATAATAGACAGGAATACGAAGGTACGCCCCCCATTGCATGCTGGGGTTTTCACGTGGCATACCCCATGCTAACGCGTCCTTGTGTCTCGTAAAATGTTTAGTGTTGAGTACATAAATCACGGATCATTTTTTGATGATACAAAAACTACTTTAAAAAATGATAACCCTCAAAAAGATTTTAGACCTGAATTTTTGAGCCTCATGGGAACCCCACCTGACTTTTTGATTACACAGGGGACCCACCATGTTATGGTCTATTGACATGCAAACTTTGACACTGAACACTTTTTTTAATCAATAGGTCAGATTCTGATTGAAAAATATAAACCTTCCAAAAGTATAATTATTAATTTGAAAGGATATACAACCAATTTAAGAAATCAGGCCTCAGGCCAACACCACTTAAACATATCAAAAATTGGAAAGTAAAGATTATTTTTCTACCTAAGCACGCTGTAAGTAAATGTAGTAAATTTGAGCATATTATGCAGATCATTTTCGACTTAAATACCGGTTCATCAATTGATTTCCAGATAAGTATGACAAATACCACATATACTTTAAAAGAGAGCACAGAATCAATTGTTATTGAATTTGATGGTTTTGACAGTATAATATTTTCTTCCAAACGTAATCGAACGGGGAATAAACCTACACCCACTGTACAAAAGGTAGATAAAAAATTACAATTATTTATTATAAAATAAAAAGGAGCAGATGGCACAAGAAAACAAACAAGGGCTCACACAGGGCTCAGTAAGTCTCCTGATATGCTTTGTAACAAAGAAAAAGTGCAATGTATTCACGCGGGGGAAGAGTAGTATGGTGGTAAACCCTGACCTTTGGCCTTTGCCTGCACCTAACTATCCATTTTCAATTAATCTGCTGATAAAAACCTACCCTACGGTGGTCGGCAGGAAAACTCACTGCAAATAGACAAAACACAAGCAAATTCAGAAAACATCATCATCAATTTGACAACACAGGCAAGAGATGCAAAACAATGGAAACATTTGCACAGAAACAAACTTAAAAGCAATTCACCACGGACACTTCATTTGGGGAATATATCAGATATGATACACAAACATTTCTTGATGTTTTTATTTTAAGTTTGTTCCTTCGTGAACTTTTCCATTGTGTTGTTGCCTGTGTTGTCAAATTGATGATGACATTTTCTAAATTTGCTTGCGTTTTGTCTATTTACATGTATTTTCTTTAGTTGCAGAGTTTTCCCGTTGGCCACCGTAGAGTCAGTTGTTATCAGCAGATGAATTGACTTGCGGCCTTTGACTGCACCTAACTACTAATTATCAATGTTTTCGCCTGATAAAATCAATAACTAGTTGAACTCCAGTGTATACCTGGGTACTCAGGATGCCAACGAACAACACAAACATCATCAAAAATGAAGTTGCATCAAATGAACCAACATTTTTGAGCAACGTGAACCAACATGTTTGAGCAAATGCTTTAACAACTCTATTAATAAATTCTTCTCGCACTTTCGCATTGGATGGCAGTGATACGATTTTTTACATAGTACTTCAATGCAGTCCAGCTTCGCTGGTTTAGAGCTTCAGGTGAAGCTCTAATACATGCATCACACTCAGTCCTTCCCGGCACTTTACCACTTTCAATGAAAGCCTTCAGGTTCTTTTCCACCGCATGGACCTCCTCAGGTAACCACCTCCTTCTCTCAGAGATTTCTAAGATAGAAATAGAAATGTAAAAGGACAAATACAATTAGGAGTGTAGACCAGGTCTTTCAATCGCTGTATCTTTTGGTTACTCTATTCTCAATTCAGAATCAGAAATGGAAAAAATGGGGTATGAGTGGTTTTCAAATTTTGCTTTTTTGGAGATACAAAAATCAAAATTGAAAAATTATTTTTCCATTTCATGACCAAAGGATGAGTGAAATTTAAAATCAGGTTTGACTTTCATTTTTTTTTATTTCAATAGGAAAAAATAAAATCACAACAACATCATACAACAACATACACACCGATCAGCCACAACATTAGAACCAGTTACAACTATTTAGGACTCCAAAATTCAGTGGTACATTTCTCATGCTGCTAAATCACCTCCATACAGCAATGTGTATGAACCAGCAAAATGGGATGCTGTGATTGTTCCAGATGTCCCACATGATCGCGACTTTATAAATGTTATCTTTTACTGTTTATCCTTAAAGTCAGGCACTGCCCGAGGATAACAGATATCATTGCAGAAAATATTCTATTTCAGCAGGCAACCACTTGTACAGCCGGCCCACCCAAATGACAGAGAGCACATATTGCTTTCATAAGTTAAAAAACAAAAAAACAAAACGCACAGCACAAACACAGTAAATATGAAAAAAAAATCGATAAGCCACGAACAACGTGCACACACGATGTAGGTCGCCCGCTGACTGACGCCGACGCGCCAACTACAAATTTCCACGGTCGTATCTTGGAGCAGTCAGTCGTAAGACGATGCTAATTTTCGCGACTATCGTATCTTGGATTAGTAAGTAGATGCAGTCATAAGTCGAGGTACCATTGTACCTTCAAATAAAGTCTAAACTGGCAAAAAACAGTCCGGACTCTCTCAGCACGCTTTGGTGGAGAACCGATCAAGTGAAACTTAGCTAGCGGGTCCGTCTGTCTGTTTGAAAACCGTCTCTCTCTCACAGTACCGTCTCCCTGCCCCAACACACAGTAAACTAAATCTAAATGCTAGTTAACACTCCACTCCAACACACATTTAACTAAAGCTAGATACTGTGCATGTTAAAAACGGCTTTATAAAATAAAACAAAGTCATTAACTTTTGCATGCATAATCTCTCCGTGTTATATCGTGTTATAACACAAAACCTGCTAGCATTTAACAGCAAAAACGTGTAACAATTGAAAAGTTAACTTTCTAAAACATTTTTTTTTCGTGCACTTACTCTATATCCATTTTATTGCCCCCGTTCTTCTTCTGCTGTTTCAATATTGGGCACAGTCACGGCATGAGGAGATAGGGTAAATATAGTGTGCTTCTCTCAGACGTTCTCCTCCCGCAATGCGGAAGCTTCTCCAAAAAATTACTCCATCCAAATAAATTATTTTAATATATTTTAATAATGCATTCCCAAAATTATTATTACATCATGCTAATGTGATCGTACAAAATATACCATTAAGATATTAAAAAAAACGTCTATAATGACGCATTTTGATAACCAAATTATTATTTATTATTATGAATACGTGGATTATTCTTTGTAAAGAAGAACGATTGGGCATTAATTTAATGAGATTAAGTTTATCGCTGTTCGGCATAATTATTAAAATTACTACTATTCATTGTAGGATAAGATAGTAATCTTTATTAATGAGGGCATCAGACTCCCTGGACTCCTGCCGAAACGCTGACGGAGGGAGAGCGAGGGGTAACGCAGGTAGCCGAGCTCGCTAATGATCCTTCCCCGTAAACACCCCGTGGAGGTGATTTAGCTACGTCGCCTTCAGCCGTGCGCCACATTTCCCGGCCCCGCTCCTTGTAAAGCTCTGAGTCTGCCTACCCCCACCACCCGACTCCACTACCGCCGCCAAGCTTGCACGTCAATGCCGGGCTTCGTCATCGTCGACAGGTGAACCCAACTTGGCCCCTGTAACCCGTGAGATTGTTCCGCCACACACACACTTTGTTTATCCCCCCTATTATAAAAAAAAAACAACACAACGGGCCGTGTCGGCCAGGGGATGTGTGCAGCGGTGGACTCTGGCCACACACAGAAGCAGGATGGCAAGCTCCCTGCTAAAGGGGGGGGGGGGTCAGAAGGACCCTGGATGGCAGGGGAGCTCGGAGGGTGGGGGCAAACGAGCGTCCGCCCGCTGAACGTTGACAGCCTTTAGCAGCAGAACAACTGCACGGCAGCTCTGCTGGGACACGAGGAGCTGCTGGAGAGCTACTGGAGAGCTGAAGGCTGCGGCATGAGAGGAATTCATAACACAAGGCGGCTTCAGCTGTGTTGATATGACTTGCATCATTGTGTGTGTGTGTGTGTGTGTGTGTGTGCCGGGACGGTTTGTTATGTGAATGTGTGTGGTGGGAGAGGATATACACAGTGCTGTGAGTGCATATGGGTAGTACGTAGTCCTGTTTAAACCACAGTGTATAGGTTAACATGACTGTGTGTGTATACATACTGGATGTACTGTCACGACCAGAACAGGGAGGAACCCAAACGCACGACACAGGGACACGGGAGGCAGGCAAATAATAAAGTGATGTTTATTAACCGGGACGGTGGAGCTGGCCGGAGGGACCTGGTCGGGGGGGGATGGAGCAGGGCAGGACAGGGACGATGATGACCAGGAGATGGGGTCCAGGATCCGGGTGGAGAGACGGGGAACCAGGCTGGGTGGAGAGTCCTGGTCGACCAGCGGAGACAGACAGGTGAAGGGAAGGCGAGACAACAAGACATAAACTAGGAACTTGGAACTTGGAACTGGGAACTAGGAACTAGGAAGGGAGCCAATCGCTGACGCGGCTGACGCGGCTGACGCGGCTGACGCGGCGATGCAACTCGGGGAAAGCTAGTTGCTAACCTCCCGTTAATTAGGGCCTGGAAGACCGCTGGGGCATTTGACAGCCCAAAGGGCATAACAAGGTACTCAAAGTGACCGAGCGGGGTGTTAAAGGCAGTCTTCCACTCGTCCCCTTTGCGGATGCGGACCAGGTGGTAAGCGTTGCGGAGGTCCAGCTTGGAAAAGTGGGTGGCCCCCTGGATGGGGACGAAGACTGAATCCATCAGGGGCAAGGGGTACTTGTCTTTGATCGTGATATCGTTCAGTCCCCTGAAATCGACGCAAGGACGGAGGGTCTTGTCCTTCTCCGCAACAAAGAAGAACCCTGCGCCTAGCGGAGAAAACGAGGGACGAGTAATCCTGGCAGCGAGAGAGTCGCGGATACGAGTCTCCATGGCCTCCTGTTCAGGCCGGGAGACGTTATACAGGCGACTGCAGGGGAGGGGGGCGCCTGGCAGGAGGTTGATTGCGCAGTCATAGGGGCGATGAGGTGGTAAGGATAGCGCCTCCTGCTTGCTGAAGACCGGGGCTAGGTCCAGATATTGAGATGGGACCGAGGGCAGGTCAGGGCTCCTGGGGACCCCCGGCGGCGCGCCCAGCGGCGCACCCCGCAGCGGGTGGGCATGACAGTGTGTGCTCCAGGAGCTCACGCTGCCCGAGCGCCAGTCCATCTGAGGGTTATCGGTCTGGAGCCAGGGGTACCCCAGCACCACGGGATTCAGTGGGGAATCAATAAGGAAGAACCTTAAAGACTCATGGTGGTTGCCGGAGAGTAGCAGCTTGAGGGGAGCTGTCTGGTGGGTAATCCGGGTCAGATGCGACCCATTCTGCTCCTTCACCTCGAGCGGTGCGGGGAGAGGAACGGGTGTCAGCCCTAGCTGGCGTGCTAGTCCCTAGTCGAGGAAACTCGCATCTGCCCCGGAATCTATGAGAGCAGAGGAAGAGAGTGTTATATTTCCCCAAGAGAGGGTAGCTGGGAGCAGCGGACGGGAGAGAGGGTCGGTGCTGGAGCGGCCGGAGCGTAGCCCTACCGAGGAGTCGCCCTCTCGTGGCCGGACCGGGCAGGTGGCTCAGAGGTGTCCCAGCCGACCGCAATACAGAGAGGCACCGGTCTGTAGGCGGCGTGCTCGCTCCTCTGGGTAGATCCGGGAGCGACCAAGCTGCATTGGCTCGGCATCGGAGAGAGTCGGGGGACTTGTGCGGCGCCCAAGAGTAGCGGGCGCTGGAGACTGGGGCGTGGCCCAAATTTTTCTTTCAATATTTCTTTAAATCTTTCTTTTTTTCAATCTTTCTTTCAATCTTTTATTCATTCTTTTTTTCAATCTTTCTGACTTTCAATATTTCTTTCAATCTTTCTTTCATTCTTTCATTCCTTCTTTCATTATTTCTTTCAATCTTTCTTTCATTATTTCGTTCAATCTTTTTTTCAATCTTTCAATCTTTCTTTTATTCTTTTTTTTAATCTTTCAATCTTTCTTACTTTCAATCTTTCTTCCTATCAATATTTCTTTCAATCTTTCAATTTTTCTTTCATTCTTTCATTCCTTCCTTTAATCTTTCTTTCATTCTTTCTTTCAATCTTTCAATCGTTCTTTCAATCTTTCTTTTATTCTTTCTTTCAATCTTTCATTTTTTCAATCTTTCTTTCAATCTTTCATTCTTTCTTTCAATCTTTCAATCGTTCTTTCTTTCAATATTTCTTTCAATCGTTCAATCTTTCTTTCATTCTTTCATTCCTTCTTTCAATCTTCCTTTCATTATTTATTTCAATCTTTCTTTCATTCTTTCAATCTTTCTTTTATTCTTTTTTTCAATCTTTCTTTCAATCTTTCAATCTTTCAATCTTTCTATCAATCTTTCTTTCAATCTTTGTTTCAATCTTTCTTACTTTCAATCTTTCTTTCATTCTTTCTTTAAATTTTTATTACTTTCAATCTTTCTTTCTTTCAATCTTTCTTTCATTCTTTCTTTCAATCTGTCTTTCATTCTTTCTTTCAATCTTTCTTTCTTTCAATCTTTCTTTCAATCGTTCAATCTTTCTTTCATTCTTTCTTTCAATTTATATGACTTTCAATCTTTCTTTCTTTCAATCTTTCTTTCAATCTTTCTATCATTCTTTCATTCTTTCTTTCAATCTTTCTTTCAGTCTTTCAATCTTTGTTTAAATTTTTCTTTCAATATTTCTTTAAATCTTTCTTTTTTTCAATCTTTCTTTCAATCTTTCTTTCATTCTTTTTTTCAATCTTTCTTACTTTCTATATTTCTTTCAATCTTTCTTTCATTCTTTCATTCCTTCTTTCATTATTTCTTTCAATCTTTCTTTCATTATTTCTTTCAATCTTTTTTTCAATCTTTCAATCTTTCTTTTATTCTTTTTTTCAATCTTTCAATCTTTCTTACTTTCAATCTTTCTTTCTTTCAATATTTCTTTCAATCTTTCAATCTTTCTTTCATTCTTTCATTCCTTCCTTTAATCTTTCTTTCATTATTAATTTCAATCTTTCTTTCAATCTTTCAATCTTTCTTTTATTGTTTTTTTCAATCTTTCTTTCAATCTTTCAATCTTTCAATCTTTCTATCAATCTTTCTTTTCAATCTTTCTTTCAATCTTTCTTACTTTCAATCTTTCTTTCAGTCTTTCTTTCAATTTGTATTACTTTCAATCTTTCTTTCTTTCAATACTTCTTTCAATCTTTAAATCTTTTTTTCATTCTTTCATTCTTTCTTTCAATCTTTCTTTCATTCTTTCTTTCAATCTGTCTTTCATTCTTTCTTTCAATCTTTCTTCCTTTCAATCTTTCTTTCATTCTTTCATTCTTTCATTCTTTCTTTCAATCTTTCTTTCAGTCTTTCAATCTTTGTTTAAATTTTTCTTTCAATATTTCTTTAAATCTTTCTTTTTTTCAATCTTTTTTTCAATCTTTCTTTCATTCTTTTTTTCAATCTTTCTTACTTTCAATATTTCTTTCAATCTTTCTTTCATTCTTTCATTCCTTCTTTCATTATTTCTTTCAATCTTTCTTTCATTATTTCGTTCAATCTTTTTTTCAATCTTTCAATTTTTCTTTTATTCTTTTTTTTAATCTTTCAATCTTTCTTACTTTCAATCTTTCTTTCTTTCAATATTTCTTTCAATCTTTCAATCTTTATTTCATTCTTTCATTCCTTCCTTTAATCTTTCTTTCATTATTTATTTCAATCTTTCTTTCAATCTTTCAATCTTTCTTTTATTCTTTTTTTCAATCTTTCTTTCAATCTTTCAATCTTTCAATCTTTCTATCAATCTTTCTTTCAATCTTTCTTTCAATCTTTCTTACTTTCAATCTTTCTTTCAGTCTTTCTTTCAATTTTTATTACTTTCAATCTTTCTTTCTTTCAATATTTCTTTCAATCTTTAAATCTTTTTTTCATTCTTTCATTCTTTCTTTCAATCTTTCTTTCATTCTTTCTTTCAATCTGTCTTTCATCCTTTCTTTCAATCTTTCTTTATTTCAATCTTTCTTTCAATCGTTCAATCTTTCTTTCATTCTTTCTTTCTATTTAAATGACTTTCAATCTTTCTTTCTTTCAATCTTTCTTTCAATCTTTCTTTCATTCTTTAAATCTTTTTTTCATTCTTTCATTCTTTCTTTCAATCTTTCTTTCATTCTTTCTTTCAATCTTTCTTTCATTCTTTCTTTCAATTTATATGACTTTCAATCTTTCTTTCTTTCAATCTTTCTTTCAATCTTTCTTTCATTCTTTCATTCTTTCATTCTTTCTTTCAATCTTTCTTTCAGTCTTTCAATCTTTGTTTAAATTTTTCTTTCAATATTTCTTCAAATCTTTCTTTTTTCAATCTTTCTTTCAATCTTTCTTTCATTCTTTTTTTCAATCTTTCTTACTTTCAATATTTCTTTCAATCTTTCAATCTTTCTTTCATTCTTTCATTCCTTCCTTTAATCTTTCTTTCATTATTTATTTCAATCTTTCTTTCAATCTTTCAATCTTTCTTTTATTCTTTTTTTCAATCTTTTTTTCAATCTTTCAATCTTTCTTACTTTCAATCTTTCTTTCTTTCAATATTTCTTTCAATCTTTCAATCTTTCTTTCATTCTTTCATTCCTTCCTTTAATCTTTCTTTCATTATTTATTTCAATCTTTCTTTCAATCTTTCAATCTTTCTTTTATTCTTTTTTTCAATCTTTCTTTCAATCTTTCAATCTTTCAATCTTTCTTTAAATTTTTCTTTCAATATTTCTTTCAATCTTTCTTTTTTTCCATCTTTCTTTCAATCTTTCTTTCATTCTTCTTTTCAATCTTTCTTACTTTCAGTATTTCTTTCAATCTTTCTTTCATTCTTTCATTCCTTCTTCCATTATTTCTTTCAATCTTTCTTTCATTATTTCTTTCAATCTTTCTTTCAATCATTTAATCTTTCAATCTTTCTTTCATTCTTTCTTTCAATTTATATGACTTTCAATCTTTCTTTCTTTCAATCTTTCTTTCAATCTTTCTTTCATTCTTTCATTCTTTCATTCTTTCATTCTTTCTTTCAATCTTTCTTTCAGTCTTTCAATCTTTGTTAAAATTTTTCTTTCAATATTTCTTTAAATCTTTCTTTTTTTCAATCTTTCTTTCAATCTTTTATTCATTCTTTTTTTCAATCTTTCTTACTTTCAATATTTCTTTCAATCTTTCTTTCATTCTTTCATTCCTTCTTTCATTATTTCTTTCAATCTTTCTTTCATTATTTCATTCAATCTTTTTTTCAATCTTTCAATCTTTCTTTTATTCTTTTTTTTAATCTTTCAATCTTTCTTACTTTCAATCTTTCTTCCTTTCAATATTTCTTTCAATCTTTCAATCCTTCTTTCTTTCTTTCATTCCTTCCTTTAATCTTTCTTTCATTCTTTCTTTCAATCTTTCAATCGTTCTTTCAATCTTTCTTTTATTCTTTCTTTCAATCTTTCATTTTTTCAATCTTTCTTTCAATCTTTCAATCTTTCTTTCAATCTTTCATTCTTTCTTTCAATCTTTCAATCGTTCTTTCTTTCAATATTTCTTTCAATCTTTCAATCTTTCTTTCATTCTTTCATTCCTTCTTTCAATCTTTCTTTCATTATTTATTTCAATCTTTCTTTCATTCTTTCAATCTTTCTTTTATTCTTTTTTTCAATCTTTCAATCTTTCTTTCAATCTTTCTTTCTTTAAAACTTTCTTTCAATCTTTCTTTCAAACTTTCATTCTTTATTTCAATATTTCAATCTTTCAATCTTTCTTTCAATATTTCTTTCAATCTTTCTTTCTTTAAATCTTTCTTTCAATCTTTCTTTCAAACTTTCAATCTTTATTTCAATCTTTCAATCTTTCAATCTTTCTTTCATTCTTTCTTTCAATATTTCAATCTTTCAATCTTTCTTTCATTCTTTCTTTCAATCTTTCAATCTTTCTTTTGTTATTCTTTCAATCTTTCTTTCTTTCAATCTTTCTTTCAATCTATCTTTCAATCTTTCTTTCATTCTTTCTTTCAATCTTTCTTTTGTTATTCTTTCAATCTTTCTTTCTTTCAATCTTTCTTTCCATCTATCTTTCAATCTTTCTTTCATTCTTTCTTTCAATCTTTCTTTCTTTCAATCTTTCTTTCAATCTTTCTTTCAAACATTCAATCTTTCTTTCAATCTTTGAATCTTTCAATCTTTCTTTCAATCTTTCTTTCAATCTTTCAATCTTTCTTTCATTCTATCTTTCAATATTTCAATCTTTCAATCTTTCTTTCATTATTTCTTTCAATCTTTCATCTTTCTTTCATTATTTCTTTCAAACTTTCTTACTTTCAATTTTTCTATCTTTCAATATTTTTTCCAATCGTTCAATCTTTCTTTCATTATTTCTTTCAATCTTTCTTTTTTCAATCTTTCTTGCAATCTTTCTTTCAATTCTTTAATCTTTCAATCTTTCTTTCATTCTTTCTTTCAATATTTCTTTCAATCTTTCTTTAATTCTTTCATTCTTTCTTTCTTTATTTCAATCTTTGTTTCATTCTTTCTTACAATCTTTCTTTCTTTCAATCTTTCTTTCAATCTTTCTTTCAATCGTTCTTTCTTTCTTTTAGTCTTTCTTTCAATCTTTCAATTTTTCAATCTTTCTTTCATTCTTTCTTTTAATCTTTCAATCTTTCTTTCATTGAATCTTTCAATCTTTCTTTTTTTTTTCAATCTTTCTTGCAATCTTTCTTTCAGTCTTTCAATATTTCTTTCAAACTTTAAATCTTTCTTTCAATCTTTCAATCTTTCAATCTTTCTTTCAATTTTTCTTTCAATCTTTCACTCTTTCTTTCATTCTTTCTTTCAATCTTTCAATCTTTCAATCTTTCTTTCATTCTTTCTTTCAATCTTTCAATCTTTCTTTCAATATTTCTTTCAATCTTTCTTTCAATATTTCTTTCAATCTTTCTTTCATTCAATCTTTCTTTCCATCTTTCTTTCATTCTTTCCTTCGAACTTTCAATATTTCTTTCAATCTTTCTTTCAATTTTTCTTTTTTTCAATCTTTTTTCAATCTTTCTTTCATTCTTTCTTTCAATCTTTCAATATTTCTTTCAATCTTTCTTTCTTTTTTCAATCTTTCTTTCATTCTTTCTATAAATCTTTCTTTCTTTCAATCTTTCTTTCAATCTTTCAATCTTTCAATCTTTCTTTAATTCTTTTATTCATTCTTTCTTTCAGTCTTTCAATCTTTCTTTATATCTTTCTTTCAATCTTTCTTTCAATCTATCAATCTTTCAATTTTTCTTTCATTCTTTCTTTCAATCTTTATTACTTTCAATCTTTCTTTCAATCTTTCTTACTTTCATTCTCTCTTTCTTTCAATATTTCTTTCAATCTTTCAATCTTTCTTTCATTCTTTCATTCTTTCTTTCAATTGTTCTTTCATTCTTTCTTTCAATTTTTCATTCTTTCTTTCAATCTTTCAATCTTTCAATCTTTCTTTCAATCTTTCTTTCTTTCAATCTTTTTTTCAATCTTTCTTTCAATCTTCCTTTCATTCTTTCCTTCAGTCTTTCAATCTTTCTTTCAATCTTTCTTTTTTTCAATCTTTCTTTCAATCTTTCTTTCAATCTTTCTTTTTTTCAATCTTTCTTTCAATCTTTCTTTCATTCTTTCTTTCAATCTTTCTTTCAAACTTTCAATCTTTCTTTCAATATTTCTTTCAATCTTTCTTACTTTCAATCTTTCTTTCTTTAAATCTTTCTTTCAAACTTTCAATCATTATTTCAATCTTTCAATCTTTCAATCTTTCTTTCAATCTTTCAGTCTTTCTTTCAATATTTCTTTCAATCTTTCTTTCTTTAAATCTTTCTTTCAATCTTTCTTTCAAACATTCAATCTTTCTTTCAATCTTTCTTTCAATCTTTCTTTCAATCTTTCAATCTTTCTCTCATTCTATCTTTCAATATTTCAATCTTTCAATCTTTCTTTCATTCTTTCTTTCAATCTTTCAATCTTTCTTTCATTTTTTCTTTCAATCTTTCTTACTTTCAATTTTTCTATCTTTCAATATTTCTTCCAATCGTTCAATCTTTCTTTCATTATTTCTTTCAATCTTTCTTTCTTTCAATCTTTCTTTCCAACTTTCTTTCAATCTTTCTTTCATTCTTTCTTTCAATATTTCTTTTTTCAATCTTTCTTCCAATCTTTCTTTCAATTGTTTAATCTTTCATTCTTTTTTTCAATCTTTCAATCTTTCTTTAAATATTTCTTTCGATCTTTAATACTTTCAATCTTTTTTCAAACATTCAATCTTTCTTTCAATATTTCAATCTTTCAATCTTTCTGTCATTCTTTCTTTCAATCTTTCAATATTTCTTTCATTCATTCTTTCTATCTTTCTTACTTTCAATCTTTCTTTGTTTAAATCTCTCTTTCAAACTTTCTTTCAAACTTTCAATCATTATTTCAATCTTTCATTCTTTCCATTTTTCTTGCAATCTTTCTTTCAATTGTTTAATCTTTCAATGTTTCTTTCATTCTTTCTTTCAGTCTTTCAATCTTTTTTTCAATCTTTCTTTCATTCTTTCTTTCAATCTTTCTGTCCGTCATTCTTTCTTTCAGTCTTTCTTTCAATCATTCAGTCATTCAATCTTTCTTTCTTTCAATCTTTCTTTCAATCTTTCTTTCATTCTTTAATTCAATCTTTGTTTCTTTCAATCTTTCAATCTTTCTTTAAATCTTTCTTTCAATCTTTCTTTCAATCTTTCAATCTTTCTTTCATTCTTTCTTTCAATATTTCAATCTTTCAATCTTTCTTTCATTCTTTCTTTAAATCTTTCAATCTTTCTTTCATTCTTTCTTTCAATCTATCTTACTTTCAATCCATCTTTCTTTCAATATTTCTTCCAATCGTTCAATCTTTCTTTCATTCTTTCTTTCAATCTTTCTTTTGTTATTTCTTTCAATCTTTCTTTCAATATTTCTTTCAATCTTTCTTTCTTAAATCTTTCTTTCAATCTTTCTTTCAAACTTTCAATCATTATTTCAATCTTTCATTCTTTCCATTTTTCTTGCAATCTTTCTTTCAATTGTTTAATCTTTCAATGTTTCTTTCATTCTTTCTTTCAGTCTTTCAATCTTTTTCTCAATCTTTCTTTCATTCTTTCTTTCAATATTTCAATCTTTCAATCTTTCTTTCATTCTTTCTTTAAATCTTTCATTCTTTCTTTCATTCTTTTTTTCAATCTATCTTACTTTCAATCTATCTTTCTTTCAATATTTCTTCCAATCGTTCAATCTTTCTTTCATTATTTCTTTCAATCTTTCTTTTGTTATTTCTTTCAATCTTTCTTTCAATATTTCATTCAATCTTTCTTTCAATCTTTCTTTCAAACTTTCAATCTTTATTTCAATCTTTCAATCTTTCAATCTTTCTTTCAATCGTTCTTTAGATCTTTCAATCTTTCAATTTTTCTTTCATTCTTTCTTTCAATCTTTATTACTTTCAATCTTTCTTTCAATCTTTCAATCTTTCATTCTCTCTTTCTTTCAATATTTCTTTCAATCTTTCAATCTTTCTTTCATTCTTTCATTCTTTCTTTCAATCGTTCTTTCATTCTTTCTTTCAATTTTTCATTCTTTCTTTCAATCTTTCAATCTTTCAATCTTTCTTTCAATCTTTCTTTTTTCAATCTTTCTTTCATTCTTTCTTTCAATCTTTCTTTCAATCTTTCAATCTTTCTTTCAATATTTCTTTCAATCTTTCTTACTTTCAATCTTTCTTTCTTTAAATCGTTCTTTCAATCTTTCTTTCAAACTTTCAATCATTATTTCAATCTTTTAATCTTTCAATCTTTCTTTCAATCTTTCAATCTTTCTTTCAATATTTCTTTCAATCTTTCTTTCTTTAAATCTTTCTTTCAATCTTTCTTTCAAACATTCAATCTTTCTTTCAATCTTTCAATCTTTCAATCTTTCTTTCAATCTTTCAATCTTTCTTTCATTCTATCTTTCAATATTTCAATCTTTCAATCTTTCTTTCATTCTTTCTTTCAATCTTTCAATCTTTTTATCATTCTTTCTTTCAATCTTTCTTACTTTCAATTTTTCTATCTTTCAATATTTCTTCCAATCTTTCAATCTTTCTTTTGTTATTTCTTTCAATCTTTTTTTCTTTCAATCTTTCTTTCATCTATCTTTCAATCTTTCTTTCATTCTTTCTTTCAATCTTTCTTTTTTCAATCTTTCTTGCAATCTTTCTTTCAATTGTTTAATCTATCAATCTTTCTTTCATTCTTTCTTTCAGTCTTTCAATCCTTTTTTCAATCTTTCTTTAAATCTTTCAATCTTTCTTTCATTCTTTCTTTCAATATTTCAATCTTTCAATCTTTCTTTCATTCTTTCTTTCAATCTTTCAATCTTGCTTTCATTCTTTCTTACTTTCAATTTTTCTATCTTTCTATATTTCTTCCAATCGTTCTATCTTTCTTTCATTATTTCTTTCAATCTTTCTTTCTTTCAATCTTTCTTTCCAACTTTCTTTCAATCTTTCTTTCATTCTTTCTTTCAATATTTCTTTTTTCAATCTTTCTTGCAATCTTTCTTTCAATTGTTTAATCTTTCATTCTTTCTTTCATTCATTCATTCTTTCTTTCAATCGTTCTTTCATTCTTTCTTTCAATCTTTCAATCTTTCTTTAAATATTTATTTCGATCTTTAATACTTTCAATCTTTTTTCAAACATTCAATCTTTCATTCAATATTTCAATCTTTCAATCTTTCAATCTTTCTTTCATTCATTCTTTCAATCTTTCTTACTTTCAATTTTTCTATCTTTCATTATTTCTTTCAATCTTTCTTTTGTTATTTCTTTCAATCTTTATTTCTTTCAATCTTGCTTTCCATCTTTCTTGCAATCTTTCTTTCAATTGTTTAATCTTTCAATGTTTCTTTCATTCTTTCTTTCAGTCTTTCAATCTTTTTTTCAATCTTTCTTTCATTCTTTCTTTCAATCTTTCTGTCCGTCATTCTTTCTTTCAATCTTTCTTTCAATCTTTCTTTCATTCTTTCTTTCAATCTTTGTTTCATTCTTTCTTTCAATCTTTCTTTCAATCTTTCTTTCTTTCTTTAAATCTTTCTTTCAATCTTTCTTTCAAACTTTCAATCTTTATTTCAATCTTTCAATCTTTCTATCAATCTTTCTTTCATTATTTCAATCTTTCTTACTTTCAATTTTTCTATCTTTCATTTTTTCTTTCAATCTTTCTTTTGTTATTTCTTTCAATCTTTATTTCTTTCAATCTTACTTTCCATCTTTCTTGCAATCTTTCTTTCAATTGTTTAATCTTTCAATGTTTCTTTCATTCTTTCTTTCAGTCTTTCAATCTTTTTTTCAATCTTTCTTTCATTCTTTCTTTCAATCTTTCTGTCCGCTATTCTTTCTTTCAGTCTTTCTTTCAATCATTCAATCTTTCAATCTTTCTTTCTTTCAATCTTTCTTTCAATCTTTCTTTCATTCTTTATTTCAATCTTTGTTTCATTCTTTCTTTCAATCTTTCTATCAATCTTTCTTTCAATATTTCTTTTTCTTTAAATCTTTCTTTCAATCTTTCTTTCAAACTTTCAATCTTTATTTCAATCTTTCAATCTTTCTTTCAATCTTTCTTTCAATCTTTCTTTCAATCTTTCAATCTTTCTTTCATTCTTTCTTTCAATATTTCAATCTTTCAATATTTCTTTCATTCTTTCTTGCAATCTTTCAATCTTTCTTTCATTCTTTCTTTCAATCTTTCTTACTTTCAATCTTTCTTTCAATCTGCCTTTCATTCTTTCTTTCAGTCTTTCAATCTTTCTTTAAATCTTTCTTTCAATCTTTCTTTCAAACTTTCAATCTTTCTTTCATTCTTTCTTTCAATCTTTCTTTCATTCTTTCTTTCAATCTTTCTGTCCGTCAATCTTTCTTTCAATCTTTCTTTCTTTCTTTAAATCTTTCTTTCAATCTTTCTTTCAAACTTTATACTTTATTTCAATCTTTCAATCTTTCTTTCAATCTTTCTTTCAATCTTTCAATCTTTCTTTCATTCTTTCTTTCAATATTTCAATCTTTCAATATTTCTTTCATTCTTTCTTGCAATCTTTCAATCTTTCTTTCATTCTTTCTTTCAATCTTTCTTACTTTCAATCTTTCTTTCAATCTGCCTTTCATTCTTTCTTTCAGTCTTTCAATCTTTCTTTAAATCTTTCTTTCAATCTTTCTTTCAAACTTTCAATCTTTCTTTCATTCTTTCTTTCAATCTTTCTTTCATTCTTTCTTTCAATCTTTCTTTCATTCTTTCTTTCAATCTTTCTGTCTGTCAATCTTTCTTTCAGTCTTTCTTTCAGTCATTCAATCTTTCAATCTTTCCTTCAATATTTATTTCTTTCAATCTTTCTTTCATTCTTTCCTTCAGTCGTTCAATCATTCTTTCAATCTTTCTTTTTTTCAATCTTTCTTTCAATCTTTCTTTCATCCTTTCTTTCAATCTTTCATTCAATATTTCTTTCAATCTTTCTTACTTTCAATCTTTCTTTGTTTAAATCTTTCTTTCAAACTTTCTTTCAAACTTTTAATCATTATTTCAATCTTTCATTCTTTCCATCTTTCTTGCAATCTTTCTTTCAATCGTTTAATCTTTCAATGTTTCTTTCATTCTTTCTTTCAGTCTTTCAATCTTTTTTCAATCTTTCTTTCATTCTTTCTTTCAATCTTTCTGTCCGTCATTCTTTCTTTCAGTCTTTCTTTCAATCAGTCAATCTTTCAATCTTTCTTTCTTTCAATCTTTCTTTCAATCTTTCTTTCAATCTTTCTTTCTTTCTTTAAATCCTTCTTTCAATCTTTCTTTCAAACTTTCAATCTTTATTTCAATCTTTCAATCTTTCTTTCAATCTTTCAATCTTTCTTTCATTCTTTCTTTCAATATTTCAATCTTTCAATATTTCCTTCATTCTTTCTTGCAATCTTTCAATCTTTCTTTCATTCTTTCTTTCAATTTTTCTTACTTTCAATCTTTCTTTCAATCTGCCTTTCATTCTTTCTTTCAGTCTTTCAATCTTTCTTTCATTCTTTCTTTCAATCTTTCTTTTGTTATTTCTTTCAATCTTTCTTTCTTTCCATCTTTCTTTCAATCTTTCTTTTATTCTTTCTTTCAATCTTTCTTTTTTCAATCTTTCTTGCAATCTTTCTTTCAATTGTTTAATCTTTCAATCTTTCTTTCATTCTTTCTTTCAATCTTTCTTTCATTCTTTCTTTCAATCTTTCTGTCGGTCAATCTTTCTTTCAGTCTTTCTTTCAATCATTCAATCTTTCAATCTTTCCTTCAATATTTCTTTCTTTCAATCTTTCTTTCAATCTTTCTTTCATTCTTTTCTTCAGTCGTTCAATCTTTCTTTCAATCTTTCTTTTTTTCAATCTTTCTTTCAATCTTTCTTTCATCCTTTCTTTCAATCTTTCGTTCAATATTTCTTTCAATCTTTCTTACTTTCAATCTTTCTTTGTTTAAATCTTTCTTTCAATCTTTCTTTCAATCTTTCTGTCCGTCATTCTTTCTTTCAGTCTTTCTTTCAATTATTCAATCTTTCAATCTTTCTTTCTTTCAATCTTTCTTTCAATCTTTCTTTCAATCTTTCTTTCTTTCTTTAAATCTTTCTTTCAATCTTTCTTTCAAACTTTCAATCTTTATTTCAATCTTTCAATCTTTCTTTCAATCTTTCAATCTTTCTTTCATTCTTTCTTTCAATATTTCAATCTTTCAATATTTCTTTCATTCTTTCTTGCAATCTTTCAATCTTTCTTTCATTCTTTCTTTCAATTTTTCTTACTTTCAATCTTTCTTTCAATCTGCCTTTCATTCTTTCTTTCAGTCTTTCAATCTTTCTTTCATTCTTTCTTTCAATCTTTCTTTTGTTATTTCTTTCAATCTTTCTTTCTTTCCATCTTTCTTTCAATCTTTCTTTTATTCTTTCTTTCAATCTTTCTTTTTTCAATCTTTCTTGCAATCTTTCTTTCAATTGTTTAATCTTTCAATCTTTCTTTCATTCTTTCTTTCAATCTTTCTTTCATTCTTTCTTTCAATCTTTCTGTCGGTCAATCTTTCTTTCAGTCTTTCTTTCAATCATTCAATCTTTCAATCTTTCCTTCAATATTTCTTTCTTTCAATCTTTCTTTCAATCTTTCTTTCATTCTTTTCTTCAGTCGTTCAATCTTTCTTTCAATCTTTCTTTTTTTCAATCTTTCTTTCAATCTTTCTTTCATCCTTTCTTTCAATCTTTCGTTCAATATTTCTTTCAATCTTTCTTACTTTCAATCTTTCTTTGTTTAAATCTTTCTTTCAATCTTTCTTTCATCCTTTCTTTCAATCTTTCGTTCGATATTTCTTTCAATCTTTCTTACTTTCAATCTCAGTCGAGCTAACTCTGAGTCGAGCTCTAGTGCTGAGGTTGCTGTGTAGTGTATCACTGCTCGTATTGTAGTATTGCAACTTGGACTACTGGATTGACTCTGTACATTTCACTGCTATTTGCTGATCTGCCAACAAGCTTGTGTTCCAGACACACCCCCTATTCAGGTAAGTCCTCTCTTATGTGGGCGTGCTCTTAGCCAGGTGCAACCCTAATCACACGAGCAGCTGTATTCTATCACCTATTTATGGTCCTGCCCTTCAAGCGTTGGCCCATTTGTAGTCGCTCTCGTGTGAAGACGCTCTGTGTAAAGACGCACGTCTACCTCTGCACGTCAACCGAAGCAAGGACACCGAACAAGGCAAACCTGCCTTCTTTCTCTCACTCCATACAAAGTGTGCTACTACCGCATCCCTACAACTTCAAGGTCACCCAGAAAGCGTCGTTATACCATACGCCGATGCAATCCGGGTAACCTCAGGTCCCTGCAGCAAACATCTTCTGCAAAGACCTCCTTCTCTGTTGGCTTGTGGAATTGTCGATCTGCAGTTAACAAGGCAGACTTCATTTCTGGTCATGCCAACCAACTCTCCTTAGAGCTCCTTGCTCTCACTGAGACATGGATTAAACCGGAAGATAGCGCAACCCCGGCTGCACTCTCCACTAACTACTCATTCTCCCACACATCCAGACCATCTGGCCGTGGTGGTGGGACTGGCCTGCTAATTTCCAACACATGGAAATTTAATCCACTGCTGCCTTTAAACAACTTTGCCTCCTTTGAATATCACGCCGTCTTGGTGACTGCTCCGATGAAAGCCTATGTGGTCGTCATCTACCGTCCACCAGGACAACTAGGTGACTTCCTACATGAGCTTGACACCCTGCTGTCATCAATCCCTGAGCACGAGTGTCCCATGCTCGTCCTCGGAGACATGAACATTCACTTGGACAGTGCGAGCTCGGCTGACTTCCTGTCTTTGGTTCGCTCGTTCGACCTAAGACAGATCCCGGCTCCACCGACTCACAAGGCTGGCAAAGAGCTTGATCTCATTCTTGCTCGGAGCTGTACCACCGACAACCTATGGGTCACTCCTCTTCATTTCTCTGACCACTTCTTCATCCACTTCAATGTCCAGCTACCAAAACAACCCCCCACCTCCCCACCCATGGTTACTATCCGCAGCAATCTCCGCAACTTGTCTCCCACCCACTTCTCCTCTGTGCTCTCCTCTTCTCTTCCACCCCATGGCACTTTCTCCTCTCTGCAGGTTAATGATGCCACTGACTCCCTCTGCTCCACCTTGAGCTCATGTCTGGATATCCTGTGTCCACTATCCACCAGACCTGCTAGTTCAACCCAGTCGCACCCTTGGCTGACTGACACCCTCCGGACAACGCGCACTGACCTCAGAGCAGCCGAGAGGAAATGGCACAAATTCAAAACAACTGAGGATCTTGCTAGCTACCAGACACTGCTGTCCTCCTTCTCTTCCGGCATCACTGCTGCCAAGAAGGCCTTCTTCAACGATAGGATCAACGGTGCCACAGACACACGTACGTTGTTCACCACCTTCAAGTCTCTGCTTTACCCTCCACCACCTCCCCCAGCTACTAACCTCACTGCTGACTGCCTTGCCTCCTTTTTTACTAACAATGTGGCAGCCATCAGCAGCCAATTCACTAAACAACTTACTCACAACCTGTCTTCTCCAGCCCTAGGCTCATCGTTCCCTGGTTTCGCCCCCCTCGCTGAAAGTGAGGTATCTAAACTACTTGACTATCTGGCGAAAACGGAACTGCTGGTCTTCCCGGCCAAACAAGGTATTTATCACAACATTGATATTAAAATCGACTCTCTATCTCTTGTTCCTACCAAGGCTGCAAGGAATCTTGGTGTCATTATTGATGACCAACTGACATTCTCGGACCATGTTGCCGCCGTCTCCCGGTCCTGCCGCTTCGCACCAGCCAAAGAGGGCACATGTCACTCCGCTGCTCATCGAGCTCCACTGGTTACCTGTAGCCGCCCGCATCAAGTTCAAGTCTCTTATGCTGGCCTACAGAGTGATTGTTGGGAATGCTCCAGCCTACTTAAATGCTCTTGTAAGAGCACATGTTGCCCCCCGGATGCTGCCCTCGTCTAATGAGTGTCGCCTGGCTCTGCCGGCCATACAGCCACGGCAATCCAGGCTATTCTCATTTGTAGTTCCACGTTGGTGGAACGAGCTGCCAAAAATGACCAGAGCGGGACCTCCCTCTCTGTCTTTAAGAAGCACCTGAAGACCCAGCTCTTCAGTGAGTACCTCCTGTCCTAATCTACAATTACTGAGCACCACCTTGCAGTATTTATTGTTACACAAATGTTGTTGTTACACTAATCTCTGTCGCAATGTAGCTGAATGTTATTCTCCCTTGTAAGTCGCTTTGGATAAAAGCGTCTGCTAAATGACTAAATGTAAATGTAAATGTAATCTTTCTTTGTTTAAATCTTTCTTTCAATCATTCTTTCAAACTTTCAATCATTATTTCAATCTTTCATTCTTTCCATCTTTCTTGCAATCTTTCTTTCAATTGTTTAATCTTTCAATGTTTCTTTCATTCTTTCTTTCAGTCTTTCAATCTTTTTTTCAATCTTTCTTTCATTCTTTCTTTCAATCTTTCTGTCTGTCATTCTTTCTTTCAGTCTTTCTTTCAATCATTCAATCTTTCAATCTTTCTTTCTTTCAATCTTTCTTTCAATCTTTCTTTCATTCTTTATTTCAATCTTTGTTTCATTCTTTCTTTCAATCTTTCTTTCAATCTTTCTTTCAATCTTTCTTTCTTTCTTTCAATCTTTCTTTCAATCTTTCTTTCAAACTTTCAATCTTTATTTCAATCTTTCAATCTTTCTTTCAATCTTTCTTTCAATCTTTCTTTCATTCTTTCTTTCAAAATTTCAATCTTTCAATATTTCTTTCATTCTTTCTTGCAATCTTTCAATCTTTCTTTCATTCTTTCTTTCAATCTTTCTTACTTTCAATCTTTCTTTCAATCTGCCTTTCATTCTTTCTTTCAGTCTTTCAATCTTTCTTTAAATCTTTCTTTAAATCTCTCTTTCAGTCATTCTTTCAAACGTTCAATCTTTATTTCAATCTTTCAATCTTTCAATCTTTCTTTCAATCTTTCAATCTTTCTTTCATTCTTTCTTTCAATATTTCAATCTTTCAATCTTTCTTTCATTCTTTCTTTAAATCTTTCAATCTTTCTTTCATTCTTACTTTCAATCTATCTTACTTTCAATCTTTCTTTCTTTCAATATTTCTTCCAATCGTTCAATCTTTCTTTCATTCTTTCTTTCAATCTTTCTTTTGTTATTTCTTTCAATCTTTCTTTCTTTCCATCTTTCTTTCAATCTTTCTTTTATTCTTTCTTTCAATCTTTCTTTTTTCAATCTTTCTTGCAATCTTTCTTTCAATTGTTTAATCTTTCAATATTTCTTTTATTCTTTCTTTCAATCATTCTTTCATTCATTCTTTCAATCTTTCTGTCTGTCAATCTTTCTTTCAGTCTTTCTTTCAATCATTCAATCTTTCAATCTTTCCTTCAATATTTCATTCTTTCAATCTTTCTTTCAATCTTTCTTTCATTCTATCCTTCAGTCGTTCAATCTTTCTTTCAATCTTTCTTTTTTTCAATCTTTCTTTCAATCTTTCTTTCATCCTTTCTTTCAATCTTTCGTTCAATATTTCTTTCAATCTTTCTTACTTTCAATCTTTCTTTGTTTAAATCTTTCTTTCAATCTTTCTTTCAAACTTTCAATCATTATTTCAATCTTTCATTCTTTCAATCTTTCTTTCAATCTTTCTTTCAATCTTTCAATCTTTCTTTCATTCTTTCTTTTAATATTTCAATCTTTCAATCTTTCTTTCAATCTTTCAATCTTTCTTTCAGTCTTTCTTTCAATCTTTCTTTCAAACTTTCAATCTTTATTTCAATCTTTCAATCTTTCAATCTTTCTTTCAATCTTTCTTTCATTTTTTCTTTCAATATTTCAATCTTTCTTTCATTCTTTCTTTCAATATTTCAATCTTTCAATCTTTCTTTCATTCTTTCTTGCAATCTTTCAATCTTTCTTTCATTCTTTCTTTCAATCCTTCTTACTTTCAATCTTTCTTTCATTCTGCCTTTCATTCTTTCTTTCAGTCTTTCAATCTTTCTTTAAATCTTTCTTTCAATCTTTCTTTCAAACTTTCAATCTTTATTTCAATCTTTCAATCTTTCAATCTTTCTTTCAATCTTTCAATCTTTCTTTCATTCTTTCTTTCAATCTTTCAATCTTTCTTTCATTCTTTCTTTCAATCTATCTTACTTTCAATCTTTCTTTCTTTCAATATTGTTTCCAATCGTTCAATCTTTCTTTCATTCTTTCTTTCAATCTTTCTTTTGTTATTTCTTTCAATCTTTCTTTCTTTCCATCTTTCTTTCAATCTTTCTTTTATTCTTTCTTTCAATCTTTCTTTTTTCAATCTTTCTTGCAATCTTTCTTTCAATTGTTTAATCTTTCAATCTTTCTTTCATTCTTTCTTTCAATCTTTCTTTCATTCTTTCTTTCAATCTTTCTGTCCGTCAATCTTTCTTTCAGTCTTTCTTTCAATCATTCAATCTTTCAATCTTTCCTTCAATATTTCTTTCTTTCAATCTTTCTTTCAATCTTTATTTCATTCTTTCCATCAGTCTTTCAATCTTTCTTTCAATCTTTCTTTCAATCTTTCTTTTTTTCAATCTTTCTTTCAATATTTCTTTAAATCTTTCTTACTTTCAATCTTTCTTTCATTAAATCTTTCTTTCAATCTTTCTTTCAAACTTTCAATCTTTATTTCAATCTTTCAATCTTTCAATCTTTCAATCTTTCTTTCAATCTTTCTTTCTTCTTTCAATCTTTCTTTCATTCTTTCTTTCAATATTTCAATCTTTCAATCTTTCTTTCATTCTTTCTTTCAATCTTTCTTTTGTTATTTCTTTCAATCTTTCTTTCTTTCAATATTTCTTTCATTCTTTCTTTCAATCTTTCTTTTTTCAATCTTTCTTGCAATCTTTCTTTCAATTTTTGAATCTTTCAATCTTTCTTTCATTCTCTCTTTCAGTCTTTCAGTCTGTCAATCTTTCTTTCAGTCTTTCTTTCAACCATTCAATCTTTCAATCTTTCTTTCTTTCAATCTTTCAATCTTTCTTTCATTCTTTCATTCTTTCTTTCAATCTTTCTTTTTTAAATCTTTCTTGCAATCTTTCTTTCAATTGTTGAATCTTTCAATCTTTCTTTCATTCTTTCTTCCAGTCTTTCAATCTTTTTTTAAATCTTTCTTTCAATCTTTCAATTTTTCAATCTTTCTTTCATTCTTTCTTTTAATCTTTCAATCTTTCTTTCAATCTTTCAATCTTTCTTTCATTCTTTCTTTCAATCTTTCTGTCTTTCAATTTTTCATTCAATCTTTCTTTCATTCCTTCTTCAATCTTTCTTTCAAATTTTCTTTCAATCTTTCTTTTTTCAATCTTTCTTTCAATCTTTCTTTCATTCTTTCTTTCAGTCTTTCAAAATTTGTTTCAAACTTTCAATCTTTCTTTCAATCTTTCAGTCGTTCAATCTTTCTTTCAATCTTTCTTTCCATCTTTCTTTCAATCTTTCTTTCATTATTTCTTTCAGTCTTTCAATCTTTCTTTCAAACTTTCAATCTTTCTTTCAATCTTTCAGTCGTTCAATCTTTCTTTCAATCTTTCTTTCAATCTTTCAATCTTCAGTCTTTCAATCTTTCTTTCAAACTTTCAATCTTTCTTTCAATCTTTCAGTCGTTCAATCTTTCTTTCAATCTTTCTTTCAATCTTTCAATCATTCAATCTTTCAATCATTCAATCTTTCAATCTTTCTTTCTTTCAATCTTTCTTTCAATCTTTCTTTCATTCTTTCCTTCAGTCTTTCAATCTTTCTTTCAATCTTTCTTTCAATCTTTCTTTCATTCTTTCTTTCAATCTTTCTTTCAATCTTTCAATCTTTCTTTCAATATATCTTTCAATCTTTCTTTTGTTATTCTTTCAATCTTTCTTTCTTTCAATCTTTCTATCCATCTATCTATCAATCTTTTTTTCATTCTTTCTTTCAATCTTTCTTTTTTCAATCTTTCTTGCAAACTTTCTTTCAATTGTTTAATCTTTCAATCTTTCTTTCATTCTTTCTTTCAGTCTTTCAATCTCTTTTTCATTCTTTCTTTCAATATTTCAATCTTTCAATCTTTCTGTCATTCTTTCTGTCAATCTTTCAATCTTTCTTTCATCCTTTCTTTCAATCTTTCTTACTTTCAATTTTTCTATCTTTCAATATTTCTTCCAATCGTTCAATCTTTCTTTTATTATTTCTTTCAATCTTTCTTTCTTTCAATCTTTCTTTCCATCTTTCTTTCAATCTTTCTTTCATTCTTTCTTTCAATCTTTCTTTTTTCAATATTTCTTTCAATCTGTCAATTTTTCTTTCATTCTTTCATTCTTTCTTTCAATTGTTCTTTCATTCTTTCTTTCAATCTTTCTTTAAATATTTCAATCTTTCAATCTTTCTTTCAATCTTTCAATCTTTCTTTCATTCTTTCTTTCAATCTTTCAATCTTTCTTTCATTCGTTCTTTCAATCTTTCAATCTTTCAATTTTTCTATCTTTCAATATTTCTTCCAATCGTTCAATCTTTCTTTCATTATTTCTTTCAATCTTTCTTTTGTTATTTCTTTCAATCTTTCTTCATTTCAATCTTTCTTTCCATCTTTCTTTCAATCTTTCTTTCATTCTTTCTTTCAATCTTTCAATCTTTCTTTCAAACTTTCAATCTTTCTTTCCATCTTTCTTTCAATCTTTCTTTCATTATTTCTTTCAGTCTTTCAATCTTTCTTTCAAACTTTCAATCTTTCTTTCAATCTTTCAGTCGTTCAAGCTTTCTTTCAATCTTTCTTTCAATCTTTCAATCATTCAATCTTTCAATCATTCAATCTTTCAATCTTTTTTTCTTTCAATCTTTCTTTCAATCTTTCTATCATTCTTTCCATCAGTCTTTCAATCTTTCTTTCAATCTTTCTTTCAATCTTTCTTTCATTCTTTCTTTCAATCTTTCTTTCTTTCTTTAAATCTTTCTTTCAATCTTTCTTTCAAACTTTATACTTTATTTCAATCTTTCAATCTTTCTTTCAATCTTTCTTTCAATCTTTCAATCTTTCTTTCATTCTTTCTTTCAATAATTCAATCTTTCAATATTTCTTTCATTCTTTCTTGCAATCTTTCAATCTTTCTTTCATTCTTTCTTTCAATCTTTCTTACTTTCAATCTTTCTTTCAATCTGCCTTTCATTCTTTCTTTCAGTCTTTCAATCTTTCTTTAAATCTTTCTTTCAATCTTTCTTTCAAACTTTCAATCTTTCTTTCATTCTTTCTTTCAATCTTTCTTTCATTCTTTCTTTCAATCTTTCTTTCAATCGTTCAATCTTTCTTTCAATATGTCTTTCAATCTTTCTTACTTTCAATCTTTCTTTTTTAAATCTTTCTTTCAATCTTTCTTTCAAACTTTCATTCTTTATTTCAATCTTTCAATCATTCAATCTTTCTTTCATTCTTTATTTCAATCTTTCAATCTTTCAATCTTTCTTTCATTCTTTCTTTCAATCTTTCTTTCAATCTTTCAATCTTTCTTTCAATATTTCTTTTAATCTTTCTTTCTTTAAATCTTTCTTTCAATCTTTCTTTCAAACTTTCAATCTTTATTTCAATCTTTCAATCTTCAATCTTTCTTTCAATCTTTCTTTCAATCTTTCAATCTTTCTTTCATTCTTTCTTTCAATATTTCAATCTTTCTTTCATTCTTTCTTTCAATCTTTCAATCTTTCTTTAATTCTTTCTTTCAATCTTTCTTACTTTCAATTTTTCTATCTTTCAATATTTCTTCCAATCTTTCAATCTTTCTTTTGTTATTCTTTCAATCTTTCTTTCTTTCAATCTTTCTATCCATCTATCTTTCAATCTTTCTTTCATTCTTTCTTTCAATCTTTCTTTTTTCAAACTTTCTTCCAAACTTTCTTTCAATTGTTTAATCTTTCAATCTTTCTTTCATTCTTTCTTTCAGTCTTTCAATCTTTTTTTCATTCTTTCTTTCAATATTTCAATCTTTCAATCTTTCTTTCATTCCTTCTTTCAATCTTTCTTTCATTCTTTCTTGCAATCTTTCTTTCAATTGTTTAATCTTTCAATCTTTCTTTCATTCTTTCCTTCAGTGTTTTAATCTTTTTTTCAATCTTTCTTTCATTCTTTCTTTCAATCGTTCTTTCTTTCGTTTAGTCTTTCTTTCAATCTTTCAATTTTTCATTCTTTCTTTTAATCTTTCAATCTTTCTTTCATTGTTTCTTTCAATCTTTCTTTCATTCTTTCTTTCATTCTTTCTTTCAATCTTTCTTTCAATCTTTCTTTCAATCATTCTTTCTTTCTTTTAGTCTTTCTTTCAATCTTTCAATTTTTCAATCTTTCTTTCATTCTTTCTTTTAATCTTTCAATCTTTCTTTCATTCTTTCTTTCAATCTTTCTGTCCATCTTTCTTTCATTCTTTCCTTCAGTCTTTCATTCTTTCTTTCAATCTTTCTTTTTTCAATCATTCTTGCAATCATTCTTTCAATTGTTTAATCTTTCAATCTTTCTTTCATTCTTTCTTTCAGTCTTTCAATCTTTTTTTCAATCTTTCTTTCATTATTTCTTTCAATCTTTCTGTCCGTCATTCTTTCTTTCAGTCTTTCTTTCAATCATTCAATCTTTCAATCTTTCCTTCTATCTTTCTTTCAATCTTTCTTTCATTCTTTATTTCAATCTTTGTTTCATTCTTTCTTTCAATCTTTCATTCAATCTTTCTTTCAATCTTTCTTTCAATCTTTCTTTCAATCTTTCTTTCAATCTTTCTTTCATTCTTTATTTTAATCTTTCAATCTTTCTTTAATTGTTTCTTTCAATCTTTCTGTCTTTCAATATTTCTTTCAATCTTTCAATCTTTCTTTTTTTTTCAATCTTTCTTTCAATCTTTCTTTTATTCTATCTTTAAATCTTTGTTTTTTCAATCTTTCTTGCAATCTTTCTTTCAGTCTTTCAATCTGTCTTTCAAACTTTCAATCTTTCTTTCAATCTTTCAATCTTTCAATCTTTCTTTCAATCTTTCTTTCAAACTTTCAATCTTTCTTTCAGTCTTTCAGTCGTTCAATCTTTCTTTCAATCTTTCTTTCAATCTTTCAATCATTCAATCTTTCAATCATTCAATCTTTCAATCTTTTTTTCTTTCAATCTTTCTTTCAATCTTTCTATCATTCTTTCCATCAGTCTTTCAATCTTTCTTTCAATCTTTCTTTCAATCTTTCTTTCATTCTTTCTTTCAATCTTTCTTTCTTTCTTTAAATCTTTCTTTCAATCTTTCTTTCAAACTTTATACTTTATTTCAATCTTTCAATCTTTCTTTCAATCTTTCTTTCAATCTTTCAATCTTTCTTTCATTCTTTCTTTCAATATTTCAATCTTTCAATATTTCTTTCATTCTTTCTTGCAATCTTTCAATCTTTCTTTCATTCTTTCTTTCAATCTTTCTTACTTTCAATCTTTCTTTAAATCTTTCTTTCAATCTTTCTTTCAAACTTTCAATCTTTCTTTCATTCTTTCTTTCAATCTTTCTTTCATTCTTTCTTTCAATCTTTCTTTCAATCTTTCAATCTTTCTTTCAATATGTCTTTCAATCTTTCTTACTTTCAATCTTTCTTTTTTAAATCTTTCTTTCAATCTTTCTTTCAAACTTTCATTCTTTATTTCAATCTTTCAATCATTCAATCTTTCTTTCATTCTTTATTTCAATCTTTCAATCTTTCAATCTTTCTTTCATTCTTTCTTTCAATCTTTCTTTCAATCTTTCAATCTTTCTTTCAATATTTCTTTCAATCTTTCTTTCTTTAAATCTTTCTTTCAATCTTTCTTTCAAACTTTCAATCTTTATTTCAATCTTTCAATCTTCAATCTTTCTTTCAATCTTTCTTTCAATCTTTCAATCTTTCTTTCATTCTTTCTTTCAATATTTCAATCTTTCTTTAATTCTTTCTTTCAATCTTTCTTACTTTCAATTTTTCTATCTTTCAATATTTCTTCCAATCTTTCAATCTTTCTTTTGTTATTCTTTCAATCTTTCTTTCTTTCAATCTTTCTATCCATCTATCTTTCAATCTTTCTTTCATTCTTTCTTTCAATCTTTCTTTTTTCAAACTTTCTTCCAAACTTTCTTTCAATTGTTTAATCTTTCAATCTTTCTTTCATTCTTTCTTTCAGTCTTTCAATCTTTTTTTCATTCTTTCTTTCAATATTTCAATCTTTCAATCTTTCTTTCATTCTTTCTTTCAATCTTTCAATCTTTCTTTCATTCTTTCTTGCAATCTTTCTTTCAATTGTTTAATCTTTCAATCTTTCTTTCATTCTTTCCTTCAGTGTTTTAATCTTTTTTTCAATCTTTCTTTCATTTTTTCTTTCAATCGTTCTTTCCTTCGTTTAGTCTTTCTTTCAATCTTTCAATTTTTCATTCTTTCTTTTAATCTTTCAATCTTTCTTTCATTGTTTCTTTCAATCTTTCTTTCATTCTTTCTTTCATTCTTTCTTTCAATCTTTCTTTCAATCTTTCTTTCAATCATTCTTTCTTTCTTTTAGTCTTTCTTTCAATCTTTCAATTTTTCAATCTTTCTTTCATTCTTTCTTTTAATCTTTCAATCTTTCTTTCATTGTTTCTTTCAATCTTTCTGTCCATCTTTCTTTCATTCTTTCCTTCAGTCTTTCATTCTTTCTTTCAATCTTTCTTTTTTCAATCATTCTTGCAATCATTCTTTCAATTGTTTAATCTTTCAATCTTTCTTTCATTCTTTCTTTCAGTCTTTCAATCTTTTTTTCAATCTTTCTTTCATTATTTCTTTCAATCTTTCTGTCCGTCATTCTTTCTTTCAGTCTTTCTTTCAATCATTCAATCTTTCAATCTTTCCTTCTATCTTTCTTTCAATCTTTCTTTCATTCTTTATTTCAATCTTTGTTTCATTCTTTCTTTCAATCTTTCATTCAATCTTTCTTTCAATCTTTCTTTCAATCTTTCTTTCAATCTTTCTTTCAATCTTTCTTTCATTCTTTATTTTAATCTTTCAATCTTTCTTTAATTGTTTCTTTCAATCTTTCTGTCTTTCAATATTTCTTTCAATCTTTCAATCTTTCTTTTTTTTTCAATCTTTCTTTCAATCTTTCTTTTATTCTATCTTTAAATCTTTGTTTTTTCAATCTTTCTTGCAATCTTTCTTTCAGTCTTTCAATCTGTCTTTCAAACTTTCAATCTTTCTTTCAATCTTTCAATCTTTCAATCTTTCTTTCAATTTTTCTTTCAATCTTTCAGTCTTTCTTTCATTCTTTCTTTCAATCTTTCAATCTTTCAATCTTTCTTTCATTCTTTCTTTCAATCTTTCAATCTTTCTTTCAATATTTCTTTCAATCTTTCTTTCTGTCAATCTTTCTTTCCATCTTTCTTTCCATCTTTCTTTCATTCTTTCCTTCAGTCTTTCAATCTTTCTTTCAATCTTTCTTTCAATTTTTCTTTCAATCTTTCTTTCATTCTTTCCTTCAATCTTTCAATCTTTCTTTCAATATTTCTTTCAATCTTTTTTACTTTCAATCTTTCTTTCTTTAAATCTTTCTCTCAATCTTTCTTTCAAACTTTCATTATTTATTTCAATATTTCAATCGTTCAATCTTTCTTTCATTCTTTCTTTCAATCTTTCTTTCAAACTTTCAATCTTTCTTTCAATATTTCTTTCAATCTTTCTTTCTTTAAATCTTTCTTTCAATCTTTCTTTCAAACTTTCAATCTTTATTTCAATCTTTCAATCTTTCAATCTTTCTTTCATTCTTTCTTTTAATCTTTCAATCTTTCTTTCATTGTTTCTTTCAATCTTTCTGTCTTTCAATATTTCATTCAATCTTTCTTTCATTCCTTCTTTCAATCTTTCTTTCAAATTTTCTTTCAATCTTTCTTTTTTCAATATTTCTTTCAATCTTTCTTTCATTCTTTCTTTCAGTCTTTCAAAATTTGTTTCAAACTTTCAATCTTTCTTTCAATCTTTCAGTCGTTCAATCTTTCTTTCAATCTTTCTTTGAATCTTTCAATCTTCAATCTTTCAATCTATCTTTCAGTCTTTCTTTCAATCATTCAATCTTTCAATCTTTCTTTCAATCTTTCTTTCTTTCAATCTTTCTTTCAATCTTTCTTTCATTCTTTCCTTCAGTCTTTCAATCTTTCTTTCAATCTTTCTTTCAATCTTTCTTTCAATCTTTCTTTCAATCTTTCTTTCATTCTTTCTTTCAATCTTTCTTTCAATCTTTCAATCTTTCTTTCAATATTTCTTTCAATCTTTCTTACTTTCAATCTTTCTTTCTTAAAATCTTTCTTTCAATCTTTCTTTCAAACTTTCATTCTTTATTTCAATCTTTCAATCTTTCAATCTTTCTTTCATTCTTTCTTTCAATCTTTCTTTCAATCTTTCAATCTTTCTTTCAATATTTCTTTCAATCTTTCTTTCTTTAAATCTTTCTTTCAATCTTTCTTTCAAACTTTAAATCTTTATTTCAATCTTTCAATCTTTCAAACTTTCTTTCAATCTTTCTTTCAATCTTTCAATCTTTCTTTCATTCTTTCTTTCAATATTTCAATCTTTCAACCTTTCTTTCATTCTTTCTTTCAATCTTGGAATCTTTCTTTAATTTTTTCTTTCAATCTTTCTTACTTTCAATTTTTCTATCTTTCAATATTTCTTCCAATCTTTCAATCTTTCTTTTGTTATTCTTTAAATCTTTCTTTCTTTCAATCTTTCTATCCATCTATCTATCAATCTTTTTTTGATTCTTTCTTTCAATCTTTCTTTTTTCAATCTTTCTTGCAAACTTTCTTTCAATTGTTTAATCTTTCAATCTTTCTTTCATTCTTTCTTTCAGTCGTTCAATCTTTTTTTCATTCTTTCTCTCAATATTTCAATCTTTCAATCTTTCTGTCATTCTTTCTTCCAATCGTTCAATCTTTCTTTTATTATTTCTTTCAATCTTTCTTTCTTTCAATCTTTCTTTCCATCTTTCTTTCAATCTTTCTTTCATTCTTTCTTTCAATCTTTCTTTTTTCAATATTTCTTTCAATCTGTCAATTTTTCTTTCATTCTTTCATTCTTTCTTTCAATTGTTCTTTCATTCTTTCTTTCAATCTTTCTTTAAATATTTCAATCTTTCAATCTTTCTTTCAATCTTTCTTTCAATCTTTCAGTCTTTCTTTCATTCTTTCTTTCAATATTTCAATCTTTCAATCTTTCTTTCATTCTTTCTTTCAATCTTTCAATCTTTCTTTCATTCTTTCTTTCAATCTTTCAATCTTTCAATTTTTCTATCTTTCAATATTTCTTCCAATCGTTCAATCTTTCTTTCATTATTTCTTTCAATCTTTCTTTTGTTATATCTTTCAATCTTTCTTTCTTTCAATCTTTCTTTCCATCTTTCTTTCAATATTTCTTTCATTCTTTCTTTCAATCTTTCTTTCATTATTTCTTTCAGTCTTTCAATCTTTCTTTCAGTCGTTCAATCTTTCTTTCAATCTTTCAATCTTCAATCTTTCAATCTATCTTTCAGTCTTTCAATCTTTCTTTCAAACTTTCAATATTTCTTTCAATCTTTCAGTCGTTCAATCTTTCTTTCAATCTTTCTTTCAATCTTTCAATCATTCAATCTTTCAATCAATCAATCTTTCAATCTTTCTTTCTTTCAATCTTTCTTTCATTCTTTCCTTCAGTCTTACAATCTTTCTTTCAATCTTTCTTTCATTCTTTCTTTCAATCTTTCTTTCAATCTTTCAATCTTTCTTTCAATATGTCTTTCAATCTTTCTTACTTTCAATCTTTCCTTTTTTAAATGTTTCTTTCAATCTTTCTTTCAAACTTTCATTCTTTATTTCAATCTTTCAATCTTTCAATCTTTCTTTCATTCTTAATTTCAATCTTTCAATCTTTCAATCTTTCTTTCATTCTTTCTTTCAATCTTTCTTTCAATCTTTCAATCTTTCTTTCAATATTTCTTTCAATCTTTCTTTCTTTAAATATTTCTTTAATCTTTCTTTCAAACTTTCAATCTTTATTTCAATCTTTCTTTCAATATTTCAATCTTTCTTTCATTCTTTCTTTCAATCTTTCAATCTTTCTTTAATTCTTTCTTTCAATCTTTCTTACTTTCAATTTTTCTATCGTTCAATATTTCTTCCAATCTTTCAATCTTTCTTTTGTTATTCTTTCAATCTTTCTTTCTTTCAATCTTTCTATCCATATATCTTTCAATCTTTCTTTCATTCTTTCTTTCAATCTTTCTTTTTTCAAACTTTCTTGCAAACTTTCTTTCAGTTGTTTAATCTTTCAATCTTTCTTTCATTCTTTCTTTCAGTCTTTCAATCTTTTTTTCATTCTTTCTTTCAATATTTCAATCTTTCAATCTTTCTTTCATTCTTTCTTTCAATCTTTCAATCTTTCTTTCATTCTTTCTTTCAATCTTTCTTACTTTCAATTTTTCTATCTTTCAAAATTTCTTCCAATCGTTCAATCTTTCTTTCATTATTTCTTTCAATCTTTCTTTCTTTCAATCTTTCTTTCCATCTTTCTTTCAATCTTTCTTTCATTCTTTCTTTCAATCTTTCAATCTTTCTTTCAATAGTTCTTTCAATCTTTCTTTCTTTCAATCTTTCTTTCCATCTTTCTTTCCATCTTTCTTTCAAACTTTCAATCTTTATTTCAATCTTTCAATCTTCAATCTTTCTTTCAATCTTTCTTTCAATCTTTCAATCTTTCTTTCATTCTTTCTTTCAATATTTCAATCTTTCCTTCATTCTTTCTTTCAATCTTTCAATCTTTCTTTAATTCTTTCTTTCAATCTTTCTTACTTTCAATTTTTCTATCTTTCAATATTTCTTCCAATCTTTCAATCTTTCTTTTGTTATTCTTTCAATCTTTCTTTCTTTCAATCTTTCTATCCATCTATCTTTCAATCTTTCTTTCATTCTTTCTTTCAATCTTTCTTTTTTCAAACTTTCTTCCAAACTTTCTTTCAATTGTTTATTCTTTCAATCTTTCTTTCATTCTTTCTTTCAGTCTTTCAATCTTTTTTTCATTCTTTCTTTCAATATTTCAATCTTTCAATCTTTCTTTCATTCTTTCTTTCAATCTTTCAATCTTTCTTTCATTCTTTCTTGCAATCTTTCTTTCAATTGTTTAATCTTTCAATCTTTCTTTCATTCTTTCCTTCAGTGTTTTAATCTTTTTTTCAATCTTTCTTTCATTCTTTCTTTCAATCGTTCTTTCTTTCGTTTAGTCTTTCTTTCAATCTTTCAATTTTTCATTCTTTCTTTTAATCTTTCAATCTTTCTTTCATTGTTTCTTTCAATCTTTCTTTCATTCTTTCTTTCATTCTTTCTTTCAATCTTTCTTTCAATCTTTCTTTCAATCATTCTTTCTTTCTTTTAGTCTTTCTTTCAATCTTTCAATTTTTCAATCTTTCTTTCATTCTTTCTTTTAATCTTTCAATCTTTCTTTCATTGTTTCTTTCAATCTTTCTGTCCATCTTTCTTTCATTCTTTCCTTCAGTCTTTCATTCTTTCTTTCAATCTTTCTTTTTTCAATCATTCTTGCAATCATTCTTTCAATTGTTTAATCTTTCAATCTTTCTTTCATTCTTTCTTTCAGTCTTTCAATCTTTTTTTCAATCTTTCTTTCATTATTTCTTTCAATCTTTCTGTCCGTCATCTTTCTTTCAGTCTTTCTTTCAATCATTCAATCTTTCAATCTTTCCTTCTATCTTTCTTTCAATCTTTCTTTCATTCTTTATTTCAATCTTTGTTTCATTCTTTCTTTCAATCTTTCATTCAATCTTTCTTTCAATCTTTCTTTCAATCTTTCTTTCAATCTTTCTTTCAATCTTTCTTTCATTCTTTATTTTAATCTTTCAATCTTTCTTTAATTGTTTCTTTCAATCTTTCTGTCTTTCAATATTTCTTTCAATCTTTCAATCTTTCTTTTTTTTTCAATCTTTCTTTCAATCTTTCTTTTATTCTATCTTTAAATCTTTGTTTTTTCAATCTTTCTTGCAATCTTTCTTTCAGTCTTTCAATCCGTCTTTCAAACTTTCAATCTTTCTTTCAATCTTTCAATCTTTCAATCTTTCTTTCAATTTTTCTTTCAATCTTTCAGTCTTTCTTTCATTCTTTCTTTCAATCTTTCAATCTTTCAATCTTTCTTTCATTCTTTCTTTCAATCTTTCAATCTTTCTTTCAATATTTCTTTCAATCTTTCTTTCTGTCAATCTTTCTTTCCATCTTTCTTTCCATCTTTCTTTCATTCTTTCCTTCAGTCTTTCAATCTTTCTTTCAATCTTTCTTTCAATTTTTCTTTCAATCTTTCTTTCATTCTTTCCTTCAATCTTTCAATCTTTCTTTCAATCTTTCTTTCAATCTTTCATTCATTCTTTCTTTCAATCTTTCAATCTTTCTTTCAATATTTCTTTCAATCTTTTTTACTTTCAATCTTTCTTTCTTTAAATCTTTCTCTCAATCTTTCTTTCAAACTTTCATTATTTATTTCAATATTTCAATCGTTCAATCTTTCTTTCATTCTTTCTTTCAATCTTTCTTTCAAACTTTCAATCTTTCTTTCAATATTTCTTTCAATCTTTCTTTCTTTAAATCTTTCTTTCAATCTTTCTTTCAAACTTTCAATCTTTATTTCAATCTTTCAATCTTTCAATCTTTCTTTCATTCTTTCTTTCAATATTTCAATTTTTCAATCTTTCTTTCATTCTTTCTTTTAATCTTTCAATCTTTCTTTCATTGTTTCTTTCAATCTTTCTTTCAATCTTTCAATCTTTCTTTCAATATTTCTTTCTATCTTTCTTTCAATCTTTCTTTCAAACTTTCAATCTTTATTTCAATCTTTCAATCTTTCAAACTTTCTTTCAATCTTTCTTTCAATCTTTCAATCTTTCTTTCATTCTTTCTTTCAATATTTCAATCTTTCAACCTTTCTTTCATTCTTTCTTTCAATCTTGGAATCTTTCTTTCATTTTTTCTTTCAATCTTTCTTACTTTCAATTTTTCTTTCTTTCAATCTTTCTTTCAATCTTTCTTTCAATCTTTCTTTCATTCTTTCTTTCAATCTTTCTTTCAATCTTTCAATCTTTCTTTCAATATTTCTTTCAATCTTTCTTACTTTCAATCTTTCTTTCTTAAAATCTTTCTTTCAATCTTTCTTTCAAACTTTCATTCTTTATTTCAATCTTTCAATCTTTCAATCTTTCTTTCATTCTTTCTTTCAATCTTTCTTTCAATCTTTCAATCTTTCTTTCAATATTTCTTTCAATCTTTCTTTCTTTAAATCTTTCTTTCAATCTTTCTTTCAAACTTTCAATCTTTATTTCAATCTTTCAATCTTTCAAACTTTCTTTCAATCTTTCTTTCAATCTTTCAATCTTTCTTTCATTCTTTCTTTCAATATTTCAATCTTTCAACCTTTCTTTCATTCTTTCTTTCAATCTTGGAATCTTTCTTTAATTTTTTCTTTCAATCTTTCTTACTTTCAATTTTTCTATCTTTCAATATTTCTTCCAATCTTTCAATCTTTCTTTTGTTATTCTTTAAATCTTTCTTTCTTTCAATCTTTCTATCCATCTATCTATCAATCTTTTTTTGATTCTTTCTTTCAATCTTTCTTTTTTCAATCTTTCTTGCAAACTTTCTTTCAATTGTTTAATCTTTCAATCTTTCTTTCATTCTTTCTTTCAGTCGTTCAATCTTTTTTTCATTCTTTCTCTCAATATTTCAATCTTTCAATCTTTTTGTCATTCTTTCTTCCAATCGTTCAATCTTTCTTTTATTATTTCTTTCAATCTTTCTTTCTTTCAATCTTTCTTTCCATCTTTCTTTCAATCTTTCTTTCATTCTTTCTTTCAATCTTTCTTTTTTCAATATTTCTTTCAATCTGTCAATTTTTCTTTCATTCTTTCATTCTTTCTTTCAATTGTTCTTTCATTCTTTCTTTCAATCTTTCTTTAAATATTTCAATCTTTCAATCTTTCTTTCAATCTTTCTTTCAATCTTTCAGTCTTTCTTTCATTCTTTCTTTCAATATTTCAATCTTTCAATCTTTCTTTCATTCTTTCTTTCAATCTTTCAATCTTTCTTTCATTCTTTCTTTCAATCTTTCAATCTTTCAATTTTTCTATCTTTCAATATTTCTTCCAATCGTTCAATCTTTCTTTCATTATTTCTTTCAATCTTTCTTTTGTTATATCTTTCAATCTTTCTTTCTTTCAATCTTTCTTTCCATCTTTCTTTCAATATTTCTTTCATTCTTTCTTTCAATCTTTCTTTCATTATTTCTTTCAGTCTTTCAATCTTTCTTTCAGTCGTTCAATCTTTCTTTCAATCTTTCAATCTTCAATCTTTCAATCTATCTTTCAGTCTTTCAATCTTTCTTTCAAACTTTCAATATTTCTTTCAATCTTTCAGTCGTTCAATCTTTCTTTCAATCTTTCTTTCAATCTTTCAATCATTCAATCTTTCAATCAATCAATCTTTCAATCTTTCTTTCTTTCAATCTTTCTTTCATTCTTTCCTTCAGTCTTACAATCTTTCTTTCAATCTTTCTTTCATTCTTTCTTTCAATCTTTCTTTCAATCTTTCAATCTTTCTTTCAATATGTCTTTCAATCTTTCTTACTTTCAATCTTTCCTTTTTTAAATCTTTCTTTCAATCTTTCTTTCAAACTTTCATTCTTTATTTCAATCTTTCAATCTTTCAATCTTTCTTTCATTCTTAATTTCAATCTTTCAATCTTTCTTTCATTCTTTCTTTCAATCTTTCTTTCAATCTTTCAATCTTTCTTTCAATATTTCTTTCAATCTTTCTTTCTTTAAATATTTCTTTAATCTTTCTTTCAAACTTTCAATCTTTATTTCAATCTTTCTTTCAATATTTCAATCTTTCTTTCATTCTTTCTTTCAATCTTTCAATCTTTCTTTAATTCTTTCTTTCAATCTTTCTTACTTTCAATTTTTCTATCTTTCAATATTTCTTCCAATCTTTCAATCTTTCTTTTGTTATTCTTTCAATCTTTCTTTCTTTCAATCTTTCTATCCATATATCTTTCAATCTTTCTTTGATTCTTTCTTTCAATCTTTCTTTTTTCAAACTTTCTTGCAAACTTTCTTTCAGTTGTTTAATCTTTCAATCTTTCTTTCATTCTTTCTTTCAGTCTTTCAATCTTTTTTTCATTCTTTCTTTCAATATTTCAATCTTTCAATCTTTCTTTCATTCTTTCTTTCAATCTTTCAATCTTTCTTTCATTCTTTCTTTCAATCTTTCTTACTTTCAATTTTTCTATCTTTCAAAATTTCTTCCAATCGTTCAATCTTTCTTTCATTATTTCTTTCAATCTTTCTTTCTTTCAATCTTTCTTTCCATCTTTCTTTCAATCTTTCTTTCATTCTTTCTTTCAATCTTTCAATCTTTCTTTCAATAGTTCTTTCAATCTTTCTTTCTTTCAATCTTTCTTTCCATCTTTCTTTCCATCTTTCTTTCAAACTTTCAATCTTTATTTCAATCTTTCAATCTTCAATCTTTCTTTCAATCTTTCTTTCAATCTTTCAATCTTTCTTTCATTCTTTCTTTCAATATTTCAATCTTTCCTTCATTCTTTCTTTCAATCTTTCAATCTTTCTTTAATTCTTTCTTTCAATCTTTCTTACTTTCAATTTTTCTATCTTTCAATATTTCTTCCAATCTTTCAATCTTTCTTTTGTTATTCTTTCAATCTTTCTTTCTTTCAATCTTTCTATCCATCTATCTTTCAATCTTTCTTTCATTCTTTCTTTCAATCTTTCTTTTTTCAAACTTTCTTCCAAACTTTCTTTCAATTGTTTAATCTTTCAATCTTTCTTTCATTCTTTCTTTCAGTCTTTCAATCTTTTTTTCATTCTTTCTTTCAATATTTCAATCTTTCAATCTTTCTTTCATTCTTTCTTTCAATCTTTCAATCTTTCTTTCATTCTTTCTTGCAATCTTTCTTTCAATTGTTTAATCTTTCAATCTTTCTTTCATTCTTTCCTTCAGTGTTTTAATCTTTTTTTCAATCTTTCTTTCATTCTTTCTTTCAATCGTTCTTTCTTTCGTTTAGTCTTTCTTTCAATCTTTCAATTTTTCATTCTTTCTTTTAATCTTTCAATCTTTCTTTCATTGTTTCTTTCAATCTTTCTTTCATTCTTTCTTTCATTCTTTCTTTCAATCTTTCTTTCAATCTTTCTTTCAATCATTCTTTCTTTCTTTTAGTCTTTCTTTCAATCTTTCAATTTTTCAATCTTTCTTTCATTCTTTCTTTTAATCTTTCAATCTTTCTTTCATTGTTTCTTTCAATCTTTCTGTCCATCTTTCTTTCATTCTTTCCTTCAGTCTTTCATTCTTTCTTTCAATCTTTCTTTTTTCAATCATTCTTGCAATCATTCTTTCAATTGTTTAATCTTTCAATCTTTCTTTCATTCTTTCTTTCAGTCTTTCAATCTTTTTTTCAATCTTTCTTTCATTATTTCTTTCAATCTTTCTGTCCGTCATTCTTTCTTTCAGTCTTTCTTTCAATCATTCAATCTTTCAATCTTTCCTTCTATCTTTCTTTCAATCTTTCTTTCATTCTTTATTTCAATCTTTGTTTCATTCTTTCTTTCAATCTTTCATTCAATCTTTCTTTCAATCTTTCTTTCAATCTTTCTTTCAATCTTTCTTTCAATCTTTCTTTCATTCTTTATTTTAATCTTTCAATCTTTCTTTAATTGTTTCTTTCAATCTTTCTGTCTTTCAATATTTCTTTCAATCTTTCAATCTTTCTTTTTTTTTCAATCTTTCTTTCAATCTTTCTTTTATTCTATCTTTAAATCTTTGTTTTTTCAATCTTTCTTGCAATCTTTCTTTCAGTCTTTCAATCTGTCTTTAAAACTTTCAATCTTTCTTTCAATCTTTCAATCTTTCAATCTTTCTTTCAATTTTTCTTTCAATCTTTCAGTCTTTCTTTCATTCTTTCTTTCAATCTTTCAATCTTTCAATCTTTCTTTCATTCTTTCTTTCAATCTTTCAATCTTTCTTTCAATATTTCTTTCAATCTTTCTTTCTGTCAATCTTTCTCTCCATCTTTCTTTCCATCTTTCTTTCATTCTTTCCTTCAGTCTTTCAATCTTTCTTTCAATCTTTCTTTCAATTTTTCTTTCAATCTTTCTTTCATTCTTTCCTTCAATCTTTCAATCTTTCTTTCAATCTTTCTTTCAATCTTTCATTCATTCTTTCTTTCAATCTTTCAATCTTTCTTTCAATATTTCTTTCAATCTTTTTTACTTTCAATCTTTCTTTCTTTAAATCTTTCTCTCAATCTTTCTTTCAAACTTTCATTATTTATTTCAATATTTCAATCGTTCAATCTTTCTTTCATTCTTTCTTTCAATCTTTCTTTCAAACTTTCAATCTTTCTTTCAATATTTCTTTCAATCTTTCTTTCTTTAAATCTTTCTTTCAATCTTTCTTTCAAACTTTCAATCTTTATTTCAATCTTTCAATCTTTCAATCTTTCTTTCATTCTTTCTTTCAATATTTCAATTTTTCAATCTTTCTTTCATTCTTTCTTTTAATCTTTCAATCTTTCTTTCATTGTTTCTTTCAATCTTTCTTTCAATCTTTCATTCATTCTTTCTTTCAATCTTTCAATCTTTCTTTCAATCTTTCTTTCAATCTTTTTTACTTTCAATCTTTCTTTCTTTAAATCTTTCTCTCAATCTTTCTTTCAAACTTTCATTATTTATTTCAATATTTCAATCGTTCAATCTTTCTTTCATTCTTTCTTTCAATCTTTCTTTCAAACTTTCAATCTTTCTTTCAATATTTCTTTCAATCTTTCTTTCTTTAAATCTTTCTTTCAATCTTTCTTTCAAACTTTCAATCTTTATTTCAATCTTTCAATCTTTCAATCTTTCTTTCATTCTTTCTTTCAATATTTCAATTTTTCAATCTTTCTTTCATTCTTTCTTTTAATCTTTCAATCTTTCTTTCATTGTTTCTTTCAATCTTTCTGTCTTTCAATATTTCATTCAATCTTTCTTTCATTCCTTCTTTCAATCTTTCTTTCAAATTTTCTTTCAATCTTTCTTTTTTCAATATTTCTTTCAATCTTTCTTTCATTCTTTCTTTCAGTCTTTCAAAATTTGTTTCAAACTTTCAATCTTTCTTTCAATCTTTCAGTCGTTCAATCTTTCTTTCAATCTTTCTTTGAATCTTTCAATCTTCAATCTTTCAATCTATCTTTCAGTCTTTCTTTCAATCATTCAATCTTTCAATCTTTCTTTCAATCTTTCTTTCTTTCATTCTTTCTTTCAATCTTTCTTTCAATCTTTCAATCTTTCTTTCAATATTTCTTTCAATCTTTCTTACTTTCAATCTTTCTTTCTTAAAATCTTTCTTTCAATCTTTCTTTCAAACTTTCATTCTTTATTTCAATCTTTCAATCTTTCAATCTTTCTTTCATTCTTTCTTTCAATCTTTCTTTCAATCTTTCAATCTTTCTTTCAATATTTCTTTCAATCTTTCTTTCTTTAAATCTTTCTTTCAATCTTTCTTTCAAACTTTCAATCTTTATTTCAATCTTTCAATCTTTCAAACCTTCTTTCAATCTTTCTTTCAATCTTTCAATCTTTCTTTCATTCTTTCTTTCAATATTTCAATCTTTCAACCTTTCTTTCATTCTTTCTTTCAATCTTGGAATCTTTCTTTAATTTTTTCTTTCAATCTTTCTTACTTTCAATTTTTCTATCTTTCAATATTTCTTCCAATCTTTCAATCTTTCTTTTGTTATTCTTTAAATCTTTCTTTCTTTCAATCTTTCTATCCATCTATCTATCAATCTTTTTTTGATTCTTTCTTTCAATCTTTCTTTTTTCAATCTTTCTTGCAAACTTTCTTTCAATTGTTTAATCTTTCAATCTTTCTTTCATTCTTTCTTTCAGTCTTTCAATCTTTTTTTCATTCTTTCTCTCAATATTTCAATCTTTCAATCTTTCTGTCATTCTTTCTTCCAATCGTTCAATCTTTCTTTTATTATTTCTTTCAATCTTTCTTTCTTTCAATCTTTCTTTCCATCTTTCTTTCAATCTTTCTTTCATTCTTTCTTTCAATCTTTCTTTTTTCAATATTTCTTTCAATCTGTCAATTTTTCTTTCATTCTTTCATTCTATCTTTCAATTGTTCTTTCATTCTTTCTTTCAATCTTTCTTTAAATATTTCAATCTTTCAATCTTTCTTTCAATCTTTCTTTCAATCTTTCAGTCTTTCTATCATTCTTTCTTTCAATATTTCAATCTTTCAATCTTTCTTTCATTCTTTCTTTCAATCTTTCAATCTTTCTTTCATTCTTTCTTTCAATCTTTCAATCTTTCAATTTTTCTATCTTTCAGTCTTTCTTTCAATCATTCAATCTTTCAATCTTTCCTTCTATCTTTCTTTCAATCTTTCTTTCATTCTTTATTTCAATCTTTGTTTCATTCTTTCTTTCAATCTTTCATTCAATCTTTCTTTCAATCTTTCTTTCAATCTTTCTTTCAATCTTTCTTTCAATCTTTCTTTCATTCTTTATTTTAATCTTTCAATCTTTCTTTAATTGTTTCTTTCAATCTTTCTGTCTTTCAATATTTCTTTCAATCTTTCAATCTTTCTTTTTTTTTCAATCTTTCTTTCAATCTTTCTTTTATTCTATCTTTAAATCTTTGTTTTTTCAATCTTTCTTGCAATCTTTCTTTCAGTCTTTCAATCTGTCTTTAAAACTTTCAATCTTTCTTTCAATCTTTCAATCTTTCAATCTTTCTTTCAATTTTTCTTTCAATCTTTCAGTCTTTCTTTCATTCTTTCTTTCAATCTTTCAATCTTTCAATCTTTCTTTCATTCTTTCTTTCAATCTTTCAATCTTTCTTTCAATATTTCTTTCAATCTTTCTTTCTGTCAATCTTTCTTTCCATCTTTCTTTCCATCTTTCTTTCATTCTTTCCTTCAGTCTTTCAATCTTTCTTTCAATCTTTCTTTCAATTTTTCTTTCAATCTTTCTTTCATTCTTTCCTTCAATCTTTCAATCTTTCTTTCAATCTTTCTTTCAATCTTTCATTCATTCTTTCTTTCAATCTTTCAATCTTTCTTTCAATATTTCTTTCAATCTTTTTTACTTTCAATCTTTCTTTCTTTAAATCTTTCTCTCAATCTTTCTTTCAAACTTTCATTATTTATTTCAATATTTCAATCGTTCAATCTTTCTTTCATTCTTTCTTTCAATCTTTCTTTCAAACTTTCAATCTTTCTTTCAATATTTCTTTCAATCTTTCTTTCTTTAAATCTTTCTTTCAATCTTTCTTTCAAACTTTCAATCTTTATTTCAATCTTTCAATCTTTCAATCTTTCTTTCATTCTTTCTTTCAATATTTCAATTTTTCAATCTTTCTTTCATTCTTTCTTTTAATCTTTCAATCTTTCTTTCATTGTTTCTTTCAATCTTTCTGTCTTTCAATATTTCATTCAATCTTTCTTTCATTCCTTCTTTCAATCTTTCTTTCAAATTTTCTTTCAATCTTTCTTTTTTCAATATTTCTTTCAATCTTTCTTTCATTCTTTCTTTCAGTCTTTCAAAATTTGTTTCAAACTTTCAATCTTTCTTTCAATCTTTCAGTCGTTCAATCTTTCTTTCAATCTTTCTTTGAATCTTTCAATCTTCAATCTTTCAATCTATCTTTCAGTCTTTCTTTCAATCATTCAATCTTTCAATCTTTCTTTCAATCTTTCTTTCTTTCATTCTTTCTTTCAATCTTTCTTTCAATCTTTCAATCTTTCTTTCAATATTTCTTTCAATCTTTCTTACTTTCAATCTTTCTTTCTTAAAATCTTTCTTTCAATCTTTCTTTCAAACTTTCATTCTTTATTTCAATCTTTCAATCTTTCAATCTTTCTTTCATTCTTTCTTTCAATCTTTCTTTCAATCTTTCAATCTTTCTTTCAATATTTCTTTCAATCTTTCTTTCTTTAAATCTTTCTTTCAATCTTTCTTTCAAACTTTCAATCTTGATTTCAATCTTTCAATCTTTCAAACCTTCTTTCAATCTTTCTTTCAATCTTTCAATCTTTCTTTCATTCTTTCTTTCAATATTTCAATCTTTCAACCTTTCTTTCATTCTTTCTTTCAATCTTGGAATCTTTCTTTAATTTTTTCTTTCAATCTTTCTTACTTTCAATTTTTCTATCTTTCAATATTTCTTCCAATCTTTCAATCTTTCTTTTGTTATTCTTTAAATCTTTCTTTCTTTCAATCTTTCTATCCATCTATCTATCAATCTTTTTTTGATTCTTTCTTTCAATCTTTCTTTTTTCAATCTTTCTTGCAAACTTTCTTTCAATTGTTTAATCTTTCAATCTTTCTTTCATTCTTTCTTTCAGTCTTTCAATCTTTTTTTCATTCTTTCTCTCAATATTTCAATCTTTCAATCTTTCTGTCATTCTTTCTTCCAATCGTTCAATCTTTCTTTTATTATTTCTTTCAATCTTTCTTTCTTTCAATCTTTCTTTCCATCTTTCTTTCAATCTTTCTTTCATTCTTTCTTTCAATCTTTCTTTTTTCAATATTTCTTTCAATCTGTCAATTTTTCTTTCATTCTTTCATTCTTTCCTTTAATTGTTCTTTCATTCTTTCTTTCAATCTTTCTTTAAATATTTCAATCTTTCAATCTTTCTTTCAATCTTTCAGTCTTTCTTTCATTCTTTCTTTCAATATTTCAATCTTTCAATCTTTCTTTCATTCTTTCTTTCAATCTTTCAATCTTTCTTTCATTTTTTCTTTCAATCTTTCAATCTTTCAATTTTTCTATCTTTCAATATTTCTTCCAATCGTTCAATCTTTCTTTCATTATTTCTTTCAATCTTTCTTTTGTTATATCTTTCAATCTTTCTTTCTTTCTTTCAATCTTTCTTTCCATCTTTCTTTCAATATTTCTTTCATTCTTTCTTTCAATCTTTCTTTCATTATTTCTTTCAGTCTTTCAATCTTTCTTTCAGTCGTTCAATCTTTCTTTCAATCTTTCAATCTTCAATCTTTCAATCTATCTTTCAGTCTTTCAATCTTTCTTTCAAACTTTCAATATTTCTTTCAATCTTTCAGTCGTTCAATCTTTCTTTCAATCTTTCTTTCAATCTTTCAATCATTCACTCTTTCAATCATTCAATCTTTCAATCTTTCTTTCTTTCAATCTTTCTTTCATTCTTTCCTTCAGTCTTACAATCTTTCTTTCAATCTTTCTTTCATTCTTTCTTTCAATCTTTCTTTCAATCTTTCAATCTTTCTTTCAATATGTCTTTCAATCTTTCTTACTTTCAATCTTTCCTTTTTTAAATCTTTCTTTCAATCTTTCTTTCAAACTTTCATTCTTTATTTCAATCTTTCAATCTTTCAATCTTTCTTTCATTCTTAATTTCAATCTTTCAATCTTTCAATCTTTCTTCCATTCTTTCTTTCAATCTTTCTTTCAATCTTTCAATCTTTCTTTCAATATTTCTTTCAATCTTTCTTTCTTTAAATATTTCTTTAATCTTTCTTTCAAACTTTCAATCTTTATTTCAATCTTTCTTTCAATATTTCAATCTTTCTTTCATTCTTTCTTTCAATCTTTCAATCTTTCTTTAATTCTTTCTTTCAATCTTTCTTACTTTCAATTTTTCTATCTTTCAATATTTCTTCCAATCTTTCAATCTTTCTTTTGTTATTCTTTCAATCTTTCTTTCTTTCAATCTTTCTATCCATATATCTTTCAATCTTTCTTTCATTCTTTCTTTCAATCTTTCTTTTTTCAAACTTTCTTGCAAACTTTCTTTCAATTGTTTAATCTTTCAATCTTTCTTTCATTCTTTCTTTCAGTCTTTCAATCTTTTTTTCATTCTTTCTTTCAATATTTCAATCTTTCAATCTTTCTTTCATTCTTTCTTTCAATCTTTCAATCTTTCTTTCATTCTTTCTTTCAATCTTTCTTACTTTCAATTTTTCTAACTTTCAAAATTTCTTCCAATCGTTCAATCTTTCTTTCATTATTTCTTTCAATCTTTCTTTCTTTCAATCTTTCTTTCCATCTTTCTTTCAATCTTTCTTTCATTCTTTCTTTCAATCTTTCAATCTTTCTTTCAATAGTTCTTTCAATCTTTCTTTCTTTCAATCTTTCTTTCCATCTTTCTTTCCATCTTTCTTTCATTCTTTCCTTCAGTCTTTCATTCTTTCCTTCAGTCTTTCAATCTTTCTTTCAATCTTTCTTTCAATCTTTCTTTTTTTCAATCTTTTTTTAAATCTTTCTTTCATTCTTTCTTTCAATCTTTTAATCTTTCTTTCAATCTATCTTTCTTTTTTCAATCTTTCTTTCATTCTTTCTATAGATCTTTCTTTCTTTCAATCTTTCTTTCAGTCTTTCAATCTTTCTTTAAATCTATCTTTCAATCTTTCTTTAAATCTTTCAATCTTTCAATTTTTCTTTCATTCTTTCTTTCAATCTTTCAATCTTTCAATCTTTCTGTCATTCTTTCTTCCAATCGTTCAATCTTTCTTTTATTATTTCTTTCAATCTTTCTTTCTTTCATTCTTTCTTTCCATCTTTCTTTCAATCTTTCTTTCATTCTTTCTTTCAATCTTTCTTTTTTCAATATTTCTTTCAATCTGTCAATTTTTCTTTCATTCTTTCATTCTTTCTTTCAATCTTTCTTTAAATATTTCAATCTTTCAATCTTTCTTTCAATCTTTCTTTCAATCTTTCAGTCTTTCTTTCATTCTTTCTTTCAATATTTCAATCTTTCAATCTTTCTTTCATTCTTTCTTTCAATCTTTCAATCTTTCTTTCATTCTTTCTTTCAATCTTTCAATCTTTAAATTTTTCTATCTTTCAATATTTCTTCCAATCGTTTAATCTTTCTTTCATTATTTCTTTCAATCTTTCTTTTGTTATATCTTTCAATCTTTCTTTCTTTCAATCTTTCTTTCCATCTTTCTTTCAATATTTCTTTCATTCTTTCTTTCAATCTTTCTTTCATTATTTCTTTCAGTCTTTCAATCTTTCTTTCAGTCGTTCAATCTTTCTTTCAATCTTTCTTTCAATCTTTCAATCTTCAATCTTTCAATCTATCTTTCAGTCTTTCAATCTTTCTTTCAAACTTTCAATATTTCTTTCAATCTTTCAGTCGTTCAATCTTTCTTTCAATCTTTCTTTCAATCTTTCAATCATTCAATCTTTCAATCATTCAATCTTTCAATCTTTCTTTCTTTCAATCTTTCTTTCATTCTTTCCTTCAGTCTTACAATCTTTCTCTCAATCTTTCTTTCATTCTTTCTTTCAATCTTTCTTTCAATCTTTCAATCTTTCTTTCAATATGTCTTTCAATCTTTCTTACTTTCAATCTTTCCTTTTTTAAATCTTTCTTTCAATCTTTCTTTCAAACTTTCATTTTTTATTTCAATCTTTCAATCTTTCAATCTTTCTTTCATTCTGTATGTCAAACTTTCAATCTTTCATTCTTTCTTTCATTCTTTCTTTCAATCTTTCTTTCAATCTTTCAATCTTTCTTTCAATATTTCAATCTTTCTTTCATTCTTTCTTTCAATCTTTCAATCTTTCTTTAATTCTTTCTTTCAATCTTTCTTACTTTCAATTTTTCTATCTTTCAATATTTCTTCCAATCTTTCAATCTTTCTTTTGTTATTCTTTCAATCTTTCTTTCTTTCAATCTTTCTATCCATCTATCTTTCAATCTTTCTTTCATTCTTTCTTTCAATCTTTCTTTTTTCAAACTTTCTTGCAAACTTTCTTTCAATTGTTTAATCTTTCAATCTTTCTTTCATTCTTTCTTTCAGTCTTTCAATCTTTTTTTCATTCTTTCTTTCAATATTTCAATCTTTCAATCTTTCTTTCATTCTTTCTTTCAATATTTCAATCTTTCTTTCATTCTTTCCTTCAGTCTTACAATCTTTCTTTCAATCTTTCTTTCATTCTTTCTTTCAATCTTTCTTTCAATCTTTCAATCTTTCTTTCAATATGTCTTTCAATCTTTCTTACTTTCAATCTTTCCTTTTTTAAATCTTTCTTTCAATCTTTCTTTCAAACTTTCATTCTTTATTTCAATCTTTCAATCTTTCAATCTTTCTTTCATTCTTTATTTCAATCTTTCAATCTTTCTTTAATTCTTTCTTTCAATCTTTCTTTCAATCTTTCAATCTTTCTTTCAATATTTCTTTCAATCTTTCTTTCTTTAAATCTTTCTTTCAATCTTTCTTTCAAACTTTCAATCTTTATTTCAATCTTTCTTTCAATATTTCAATCTTTCTTTCATTCTTTCTTTCAATCTTTCAATCTTTCTTTAATTCTTTCTTTCAATCTTTCTTACTTTCAATTTTTCTATCTTTCAATATTTCTTCCAATCTTTCAATCTTTCTTTTGTTATTCTTTCAATCTTTCTTTCTTTCAATCTTTCTATCCATCTATCTTTCAATCTTTCTTTCATTCTTTCTTTCAATCTTTCTTTTTTCAAACTTTCTTGCAAACTTTCTTTCAATTGTTTAATCTTTCAATCTTTCTTTCATTCTTTCTTTCAGTCTTTCAATCTTTTTTTCATTCTTTCTTTCAATATTTCAATCTTTCAATCTTTCTTTCATTCTTTCTTTCAATCTTTCAATCTTTCTTTCATTCTTTCTTTCAATCTTTCTTACTTTCAATTTTTCTATCTTTCAAAATTTCTTCCAATCGTTCAATCTTTCTTTCATTATTTCTTTCAATCTTTCTTTTATCTCTTTCAATCTTTCTTTCTTTCAATCTTTCTTTCCATCTTTCTTTCATTCTTTCTTTCAATCTTTCTTTTTTCAATCTTTCTTGCAATCTTTCTTTCAATTGTTTAATCTTTCAATCTTTCTTTCATTCATTCTTTCATTCTTTCTTTCAATCTTTCTTTCAATCGTTCTTTCTTTCTTTTAGTCTTTCTTTCATTCTTTCTTTTAATCTTTCAATCTTTCTTTCATTGTTTCTTTCAATCTTTCTTTCATTCTGTCTTTCATTCTTTCTTTCAATCTTTCTTTCAATCGTTCTTTCTTTCTTTTAGTCTTTCTTTCAATCTTTCAATTTTTCAATCTTTCTTTCATTCTTTCTTTTAATCTTTCAATCTTTCTTTCATTCTTTCCTTCAGTCTTTCATTCTTTCTTTCAATCTTTCTTTTTTCAATCTTTCTTGCAATCGTTCTTTCAATTGTTTAATCTTTCAATATTTCTTCCAATCTTTCAATCTTTCTTTTGTTATTCTTTCAATCTTTCTTTCTTTCAATCTTTCTATCCATCTATCTTTCAATCTTTCTTTCATTCTTTCTTTCAATCTTTCTTTTTTCAAACTTTCTTGCAAACTTTCTTTCAATTGTTTAATCTTTCAATCTTTCTTTCATTCTTTCTTTCAGTCTTTCAATCTTTTTTTCATTCTTTCTTTCAATATTTCAATCTTTCAATCTTTCTTTCATTCTTTCTTTCAATCTTTCAATCTTTCTTTCATTCTTTCTTTCAATCTTTCTTACTTTCAATTTTTCTATCTTTAAAAATTTCTTCCAATCGTTCAATCTTTCTTTCATTATTTCTTTCAATCTTTCTTTTATCTCTTTCAATCTTTCTTTCTTTCAATCTTTCTTTCCATCTTTCTTTCATTCTTTCTTTCAATCTTTCTTTTTTCAATCTTTCTTGCAATCTTTCTTTCAATTGTTTAATCTTTCAATCTTTCTTTCATTCATTCTTTCATTCTTTCTTTCAATCTTTCTTTCAATCGTTCTTTCTTTCTTTTAGTCTTTCTTTCATTCTTTCTTTTAATCTTTCAATCTTTCTTTCATTGTTTCTTTCAATCTTTCTTTCATTCTGTCTTTCATTCTTTCTTTCAATCTTTCTTTCAATCGTTCTTTCTTTCTTTTAGTCTTTCTTTCAATCTTTCAATTTTTCAATCTTTCTTTCATTCTTTCTTTTAATCTTTCAATCTTTCTTTCATTCTTTCCTTCAGTCTTTCATTCTTTCTTTCAATCTTTCTTTTTTCAATCTTTCTTGCAATCGTTCTTTCAATTGTTTAATCTTTCAATCTTTCTTTCATTCTTTCTTTCAGTCTTTCAATCTTTTTTTCAATCTTTCTTTCATTCTTTCTTTCAATCTTTCTGTCCGTCATTCTTTCTTTCAGTCTTTCTTTCATTCTTTATTTCAATCTTTGTTTCATTCTTTCTTTCAATCTTTCATTCAATCTTTCTTTCAATCTTTCTTTCAATCTTTCTTTCAATCGTTCTTTCATTCTTTATTTTAATCTTTCAATCTTTCTTTAATTGTTTCTTTCAATCTTTCTGTCTTTCAATATTTCTTTCAATCTTTCAATCTTTCCTTTTTTTTCAATCTTTCTTTCAATCTTTCTTTTATTCTATCTTTAAATCTTTCTGTTTTTTCAATTTTTCTTGCAATCTTTCTTTCAGTCTTTCAATCTGTCTTTCAAACTTTCAATCTTTCTTTCAATCTTTCAATCTTTCAATCTTTCTTTCAATTTTTCTTTCAATCTTTCAGTCTTTCTTTCATTCTTTCTTTCAATCTTTCAATCTTTCAATCTTTCAATCTTTCTTTCATTCTTTCTTTCAATCTTTCAGTCTTTCTTTCAATATTTCTTTCAATCTTTCTTTCTGTCAATCTTTCTTTCCATCTTTCTTTCATTCTTTCCTTCAGTCTTTCAATCTTTCTTTCAATCTTTCTTTCAATTTTTCTTTCAATCTTTCTTTCATTCTTACCTTCAATCTTTCAATCTTTCTTTCAATCTTTCTTTCAATCTTTCATTCATTCCTTCTTTCAATCTTTCAATCTTTCTTTCAATATTTCTTTCAATCTTTTTTACTTTCAATCTTTCTTTCTTTAAATCTTTCTTTCAATCTTTCTTTCAAACTTTCATTCTTTATTTCAATATTTCAATCGTTCAATCTTTCTTTCATTCTTTCAATCTTTCTTTTTTCAATCTTTCTTGCAATCGTTCTTTCAATTGTTTAATCTTTCAATCTTTCTTTCATTCTTTCTTTCAGTCTTTCAATCTTTTTTTCAATCTTTCTTTCATTCTTTCTTTCAATCTTTCTGTCCGTCATTCTTTCTTTCAGTCTTTCTTTCATTCTTTATTTCAATCTTTGTTTCATTCTTTCTTTCAATCTTTCATTCAATCTTTCTTTCAATCTTTCTTTCAATCTTTCTTTCAATCGTTCTTTCATTCTTTATTTTAATCTTTCAATCTTTCTTTAATTGTTTCTTTCAATCTTTCTGTCTTTCAATATTTCTTTCAATCTTTCAATCTTTCTTTTTTTTTCAATCTTTCTTTCAATCTTTCTTTTATTCTATCTTTAAATCTTTCTGTTTTTTCAATCTTTCTTGCAATCTTTCTTTCAGTCTTTCAATCTGTCTTTCAAACTTTCAATCTTTCTTTCAATCTTTCAATCTTTCAATCTTTCTTTCAATTTTTCTTTCAATCTTTCAGTCTTTCTTTCATTCTTTCTTTCAATCTTTCAATCTTTCAATCTTTCAATCTTTCTTTCATTCTTTCTTTCAATCTTTCAGTCTTTCTTTCAATATTTCTTTCAATCTTTCTTTCTGTCAATCTTTCTTTCCATCTTTCTTTCATTCTTTCCTTCAGTCTTTCAATCTTTCTTTCAATCTTTCTTTCAATTTTTCTTTCAATCTTTCTTTCATTCTTACCTTCAATCTTTCAATCTTTCTTTCAATCTTTCTTTCAATCTTTCATTCATTCCTTCTTTCAATCTTTCAATCTTTCTTTCAATATTTCTTTCAATCTTTTTTACTTTCAATCTTTCTTTCTTTAAATCTTTCTTTCAATCTTTCTTTCAAACTTTCATTCTTTATTTCAATATTTCAATCGTTCAATCTTTCTTTCATTCTTTCTTTCAATCTTTCTTTCAATCTTTCAATCTTTCTTTCAATCTTTCTTTCTTTAAATCTTTCTTTCAATCTTTCTTTCAAACTTTCAATCTTTATTTCAATCTTTCAATCTTTCAATCTTTCTTTCATTCTTTCTTTCAATAATTCAATCTTTCAATCTTTCTTTCATTCTTTCTTTCAATCTTTCAATCTTTCTTTAATTCTTTCTTTCAATCTTTCTTTCTTTCAATTTTTCTATCTTTCAATATTTCTTCAAATCTTTCAATCTTTCTTTTGTTATTCTTTCAATCTTTCTTTCTTTCAATCTTTCTTTCCATCTATCTTTCAATCTTTCTTTCATTCTTTCTTTCAATCTTTCGTACTTTCAATTTTTCTATCTTTCAATATTTCTTCCAATCGTTCAATCTTTCTTCAATCTTTCTTTCAATCTTTCTTTCATTCTTTATTTTAATCTTTCAATCTTTCTTTCATTCTTTCTTTCAATCTTTCTGTCTTTCAATATTTCTTTCAATCTTTCAATCTTTCTTTTTTTTTCAATCTTTCTTTCAATCTTTCTTTTATTCTATCTTTAAATCTTTGTTTTTTCAATCTTTCTTGCAATCTTTCTTTCAGTCTTTCAATCTGTCTTTCAAACTTTCAATCTTTCTTTCAATCTTTCAATCTTTCAATCTTTCTTTCAATTTTTCTTTCAATCTTTCAGTCTTTCTTTCATTCTTTCTTTCAATCTTTCAATCTTTCAATCTTTCTTTCATTCTTTCTTTCAATCTGTCTTTCATTCTTTCTTTCAATCTTTCTTTCTTTCAATCTTTCTTTCAATCGTTCAATCTTTCTTTCATTCTTTCTTTCAATTTATATGACTTTCAATCTTTCTTTCTTTCAATCTTTCTTTCAATCTTTCTTTCATTCTTTCATTCTTTCTTTCAATCTTTCTTTCAGTCTTTCAATCTTTGTTTAAATTTTTCTTTCAATATTTCTTTAAATCTTTCTTTTTTTCAATCTTTCTTTCATTCTTTTTTTCAATCTTTCTTACTTTCAATATTTCTTTCAATCTTTCTTTCATTCTTTCATTCCTTCTTTCATTATTTCTTTCAATCTTTCTTTCATTATTTCTTTCAATCTTTTTTTCAATCTTTCAATCTTTCTTTTATTCTTTTTTTCAATCTTTCAATCTTTCTTACTTTCAATCTTTCTTTCTTTCAATATTTCTTTCAATCTTTCAATCTTTCTTTCATTCTTTCATTCCTTCCTTTAATCTTTCTTTCATTATTTATTTCAATCTTTCTTTCAATCTTTCAATCTTTCTTTTATTGTTTTTTTCAATCTTTCTTTCAATCTTTCAATCTTTCAATCTTTCTATCAATCTTTCTTTTCAATCTCTCTTTCAATCTTTCTTACTTTCAATCTTTCTTTCAGTCTTTCTTTCAATTTTTATTACTTTCAATCTTTCTTTCTTTCAATACTTCTTTCAATCTTTAAATCTTTTTTTCATTCTTTCATTCTTTCTTTCAATCTTTCTTTCAATCTTTCTTTCATTTTTTCTTTCAATCTTTCTTTCATTCTTTCCTTCAATCTTTCAATCTTTCTTTCAATCTTTCTTTCAATCTTTCATTCATTCTTTCTTTCAATCTTTCAATCTTTCTTTCAATATTTCTTTCAATCTTTTTTACTTTCAATCTTTCTTTCTTTAAATCTTTCTCTCAATCTTTCTTTCAAACTTTCATTATTTATTTCAATATTTCAATCGTTCAATCTTTCTTTCATTCTTTCTTTCAATCTTTCTTTCAATCTTTCAATCTTTCTTTCAATATTTCTTTCAATCTTTCTTTCTTTAAATCTTTCTTTCAATCTTTCTTTCTTTAAATCTTTCTTTCAATCTTTCTTTCAAACTTTCAATCTTTATTTCAATCTTTCAATCTTTCAATCTTTCTTTCATTCTTTCTTTCAATATTTCAATTTTTCAATCTTTCTTTCATTCTTTCTTTTAATCTTTCAATCTTTCTTTCATTGTTTCTTTCAATCTTTCTGTCTTTCAATATTTCATTCAATCTTTCTTTCATTCCTTCTTTCAATCTTTCTTTCAAATTTTCTTTCAATCTTTCTTTTTTCAATATTTCTTTCAATCTTTCTTTCATTCTTTCTTTCAGTCTTTCAAAATTTGTTTCAAACTTTCAATCTTTCTTTCAATCTTTCAGTCGTTCAATCTTTCTTTCAATCTTTCTTTGAATCTTTCAATCTTCAATCTTTCAATCTATCTTTCAGTCTTTCTTTCAATCATTCAATCTTTCAATCCTTCTTTCAATCTTTCTTTCTTTCAATCTTTCTTTCAATCTTTCTTTCATTCTTTCCTTCAGTCTTTCAATCTTTCTTTCAATCTTTCTTTCAATCTTTCTTTCAATCTTTCATTCATTCCTTCTTTCAATCTTTCAATCTTTCTTTCAATATTTCTTTCAATCTTTTTTACTTTCAATCTTTCTTTCTTTAAATCTTTCTTTCAATCTTTCTTTCAAACTTTCATTCTTTATTTCAATATTTCAATCGTTCAATCTTTCTTTCATTCTTTCTTTCAATCTTTCTTTCAATCCTTCAATCTTTCTTTCAATGTTTCTTTCAATCTTTCATTCTTTAAATCTTTCTTTCAATCTTTCTTTCAAACTTTCAATCTTTATTTCAATCGTTCAATCTTTCTTTCATTCTTTCTTTCAATATTTCAATTTTCAATCTTTCTTTCATTCTTTCTTTCAATCTTTCAATCTTTCTTTAATTCTTTCTTTCAATCTTTCTTTCTTTCAATTTTTCTATCTTTCAATATTTCTTCCAATCTTTCAATCTTTCTTTTGTTATTCTTTCAATCTTTCTTTCTTTCAATCTTTCTTTCCATCTATCTTTCAATCTTTCTTTCATTCTTTCTTTCAATCTTTCTTTTTTCAATCTTTCTTGCAAACTTTCTTTCAATTGTTTAATCTTTCAATCTTTCTTTCATTCTTTCTTTCAGTCTTTCAATCTTTTTTTCAATCTTTCTTTCAATTTTTCAATCTTTCTTTCTATCTTTCTTTCAATCTTTCTTTCATTCTTTATTTCAATCTTTGTTTCATTCTTTCTTTCAATCTTTCTTTCTTTCAATCTTTCATTCAATCTTTCTTTCAATCTTTCTTTCAATCTTTCTTTCATTCTTTCTTTTAATCTTTCAATCTTTCTTTCATTGTTTCTTTCAATCTTTCTGTCTTTCAATATTTCTTTCAATCTTTCAATCTTTCTTTCTTTTTTCAATCTTTCTTTCAATCTTTCTTTTATTCTATCTTTAAATCTTTCTTTTTTTCAATCTTTCTTGCAATCTTTCTTTCAGTCTTTCAATCTGTCTTTCAAACTTTCAATCGTTCTTTCAATCTTTCAATCTTTCAATCTTTCTTTCAATTTTTCTTTCAATCTTTCAGTCTTTCTTTCATTCTTTCTTTCAATCTTTCAATCTTTCAATCTTTCAATCTTTCTTTCATTCTTTCTTTCAATCTTTCAATCTTTCTTTCAATATTTCTTTCAATCTTTCTTTCTGTCAATCTTTCTTTCCATCTTTCTTTCATTCTTTCCTTCAGTCTTTCAATCTTTCTTTCAATCTTTCTTTCAATTTTTCTTTCAATCTTTCTTTCATTCTTTCCTTCAGTCTTTCAATCTTTCTTTTTTTCAATCTTTCTTTCAATCTTTCTTTCAAACTTTCATTCTTTATTTCAATCTTTCAATCTTTCAATCTTTCTTTCATTCTTTATTTCAATCTTTCAATCTTTCAATCTTTCTTTCATTCTTTCTTTCAATCTTTCTTTCAATATTTCTTTCAATCTTCCTTTCTTTAAATCTTTCTTTCAATCTTTCTTTCAAACTTTCAATCTTTATTTCAATCTTTCTTTCAATATTTCAATCTTTCTTTCATTCTTTCTTTCAATCTTTCAATCTTTCTTTAATTCTTTCTTTCAATCTTTCTTACTTTCAATTTTTCTATCTTTCAATATTTCTTCCAATCTTTCAATCTTTCTTTTGTTATTCTTTCAATCTTTCTTTCTTTCAATCTTTCTATCCATCTATCTTTCAATCTTTCTTTCATTCTTTCTTTCAATCTTTCATTCAATCTTTCTTTAAATCTTTCTTTCAATCTTTCTTTCATTCTTTCTTTTAATCTTTCAATCTTTCTTTCATTGTTTCTTTCAATCTTTCTGTCTTTCAATATTTCTTTCAATCTTTCAATCTTTCTTTCTTTTTTCAATCTTTCTTTCAATCTTTCTTTTATTCTATCTTTAAATCTTTCTTTTTTTCAATCTTTCTTGCAATCTTTCTTTCAGTCTTTCAATCTGTCTTTCAAACTTTCAATCGTTCTTTCAATCTTTCAATCTTTCAATCTTTCTTTCAATTTTTCTTTCAATCTTTCAGTCTTTCTTTCATTCTTTCTTTCAATCTTTCAATCTTTCAATCTTTCAATCTTTCTTTCATTCTTTCTTTCAATCTTTCAATCTTTCTTTCAATATTTCTTTCAATCTTTCTTTCTGTCAATCTTTCTTTCCATCTTTCTTTCATTCTTTCCTTCAGTCTTTCAATCTTTCTTTCAATCTTTCTTTCAATTTTTCTTTCAATCTTTCTTTCATTCTTTCCTTCAGTCTTTCAATCTTTCTTTTTTTCAATCTTTCTTTCAATCTTTCTTTCAAACTTTCATTCTTTATTTCAATCTTTCAATCTTTCAATCTTTCTTTCATTCTTTATTTCAATCTTTCAATCTTTCAATCTTTCTTTCATTCTTTCTTTCAATCTTTCTTTCAATATTTCTTTCAATCTTCCTTTCTTTAAATCTTTCTTTCAATCTTTCTTTCAAACTTTCAATCTTTATTTCAATCTTTCTTTCAATATTTCAATCTTTCTTTCATTCTTTCTTTCAATCTTTCAATCTTTCTTTAATTCTTTCTTTCAATCTTTCTTACTTTCAATTTTTCTATCTTTCAATATTTCTTCCAATCTTTCAATCTTTCTTTTGTTATTCTTTCAATCTTTCTTTCTTTCAATCTTTCTATCCATCTATCTTTCAATCTTTCTTTCATTCTTTCTTTCAATCTTTCTTTTTTCAAACTTTCTTGCAAACTTTCTTTCAATTGTTTAATCTTTCAATCTTTCTTTCATTCTTTCTTTCAGTCTTTCAATCTTTTTTTCATTCTTTCTTTCAATATTTCAATCTTTCAATCTTTCTTTCATTCTTTCTTTCAATCTTTCTTACTTTCAATTTTTCTATCTTTCAAAATTTCTTTCAATTGTTCAATCTTTCTTTCATTATTTCTTTCAATCTTTCTTTCTTTAATTCTTTCTTTCAATCTTTTTTACTTTCAGTTTTTCTATCTTTCAATATTTCTTCCAATCTTTCAATCTTTCTTTTGTTATTCTTTCAATCTTTCTTTCTTTCAATCTTTCTATCCATCTATCTTTCAATCTTTCTTTCATTCTTTCTTTCAATCTTTCTTTTTTCAAACTTTCTTGCAAACTTTCTTTCAATTGTTTAATCTTTCAATCTTTCTTTCATTCTTTCTTTCAGTCTTTCAATCTTTTTTTCATTCTTTCTTTCAATATTTCAATCTTTCAATCTTTCTTTCATTCTTTCTTTCAATCTTTCAATCTTTCTTTCATTCTTTCTTTCAATCTTTCTTACTTTCAATTTTTCTATCTTTCAAAATTTCTTCCAATCGTTCAATCTTTCTTTCATTATTTCTTTCAATCTTTCTTTTATCTCTTTCAATCTTTCTTTCTTTCAATCTTTCTTTCCATCTTTCTTTCATTCTTTCTTTCAATCTTTCTTTTTTCAATCTTTCTTGCAATCTTTCTTTCAATTGTTTAATCTTTCAATCTTTCTTTCATTCATTCTTTCATTCTTTCTTTCAATCTTTCTTTCAATCGTTCTTTCTTTCTTTTAGTCTTTCTTTCATTCTTTCTTTTAATCTTTCAATCTTTCTTTCATTGTTTCTTTCAATCTTTCTTTCATTGTTTCTTTCAATCTTTCTTTCAATCGTTCTTTCTTTCTTTTAGTCTATCTTTCAATCTTTCAATTTTTCAATCTTTCTTTCATCCTTTCTTTTAATCTTTCAATCTTTCTTTCATTCTTTCCTTCAGTCTTTCATTCTTTCTTTCAATCTTTCTTTTTTCAATCTTTCTTGCAATCGTTCTTTCAATTGTTTAATCTTTCAATCTTTCTTTCATTCTTTCTTTCAGTCTTTCAATCTTTTTTTCAATCTTTCTTTCATTCTTTCTTTCAATCTTTCTGTCCGTCATTCTTTCTTTCAGTCTTTCTTTCATTCTTTATTTCAATCTTTGTTTCATTCTTTCTTTCAATCTTTCATTCAATCTTTCTTTCAATCTTTCTTTCAATCTTTCTTTCAATCGTTCTTTCATTCTTTATTTTAATCTTTCAATCTTTCTTTAATTGTTTCTTTCAATCTTTCTGTCTTTCAATATTTCTTTCAATCTTTCAATCTTTCTTTTTTTTTCAATCTTTCTTTTATTCTATCTTTAAATCTTTCTGTTTTTTCAATCTTTCTTGCAATCTTTCTTTCAGTCTTTCAATCTGTCTTTCAAACTTTCAATCTTTCTTTCAATCTTTCAATCTTTCAATCTTTCTTTCAATTTTTCTTTCAATCTTTCAGTCTTTCTTTCATTCTTTCTTTCAATCTTTCAATCTTTCAATCTTTCAATCTTTCTTTCATTCTTTCTTTCAATCTTTCAGTCTTTCTTTCAATATTTCTTTCAATCTTTCTTTCTGTCAATCTTTCTTTCCATCTTTCTTTCATTCTTTCCTTCAGTCTTTCAATCTTTCTTTCAATCTTTCTTTCAATTTTTCTTTCAATCTTTCTTTCATTCTTACCTTCAATCTTTCAATCTTTCTTTCAATCTTTCTTTCAATCTTTCATTCATTCCTTCTTTCAATCTTTCAATCTTTCTTTCAATATTTCTTTCAATCTTTTTTACTTTCAATCTTTCTTTCTTTAAATCTTTCTTTCAATCTTTCTTTCAAACTTTCATTCTTTATTTCAATATTTCAATCGTTCAATCTTTCTTTCATTCTTTCTTTCAATCTTTCTTTCAATCTTTCAATCTTTCTTTCAATCTTTCTTTCAATCTTTCTTTCTTTCAATCTTTCTTTCAATCTTTCTTTCAAACTTTCAATCTTTATTTCAATCTTTCAATCTTTCAATCTTTCTTTCATTCTTTCTTTCAATAATTCAATCTTTCAATCTTTCTTTCATTCTTTCCTTCAGTCTTTCAATCTTTCTTTCAATCTTTCTTTCAATTTTTCTTTCAATCTTTCTTTCATTCTTACCTTCAATCTTTCAATCTTTCTTTCAATCTTTCTTTCAATCTTTCATTCATTCCTTCTTTCAATCTTTCAATCTTTCTTTCAATATTTCTTTCAATCTTTTTTACTTTCAATCTTTCTTTCTTTAAATCTTTCTTTCAATCTTTCTTTCAAACTTTCATTCTTTATTTCAATATTTCAATCGTTCAATCTTTCTTTCATTCTTTCTTTCAATCTTTCTTTCAATCTTTCAATCTTTCTTTCAATCTTTCTTTCAATCTTTCTTTCTTTCAATCTTTCTTTCAATCTTTCTTTCAAACTTTCAATCTTTATTTCAATCTTTCAATCTTTCAATCTTTCTTTCATTCTTTCTTTCAATCTTTCAATCTTTCTTTAATTCTTTCTTTCAATCTTTCTTTCTTTCAATTTTTCTATCTTTCAATATTTCTTCAAATCTTTCAATCTTTCTTTTGTTATTCTTTCAATCTTTCTTTCTTTCAATCTTTCTTTCCATCTATCTTTCATTCTTTCTTTCAATCTTTCGTACTTTCAATTTTTCTATCTTTCAATATTTCTTCCAATCGTTCAATCTTTCTTTCAATCTTTCTTTCAATCTTTCTTTCATTCTTTATTTTAATCTTTCAATCTTTCTTTCATTCTTTCTTTCAATCTTTCTGTCTTTCAATATTTCTTTCAATCTTTCAATCTTTCTTTTTTTTTCAATCTTTCTTTCAATCTTTCTTTTATTCTATCTTTAAATCTTTGTTTTTTCAATCTTTCTTGCAATCTTTCTTTCAGTCTTTCAATCTGTCTTTCAAACTTTCAATCTTTCTTTCAATCTTTCAATCTTTCAATCTTTCTTTTTTTTTCAATCTTTCTTTTATTCTATCTTTAAATCTTTCTGTTTTTTCAATCTTTCTTGCAATCTTTCTTTCAGTCTTTCAATCTGTCTTTCAAACTTTCAATCTTTCTTTCAATCTTTCAATCTTTCAATCTTTCTTTCAATTTTTCTTTCAATCTTTCAGTCTTTCTTTCATTCTTTCTTTCAATCTTTCAATCTTTCAATCTTTCAATCTTTCTTTCATTCTTTCTTTCAATCTTTCAGTCTTTCTTTCAATATTTCTTTCAATCTTTCTTTCTGTCAATCTTTCTTTCCATCTTTCTTTCATTCTTTCCTTCAGTCTTTCAATCTTTCTTTCAATCTTTCTTTCAATTTTTCTTTCAATCTTTCTTTCATTCTTACGTTCAATCTTTCAATCTTTCTTTCAATCTTTCTTTCAATCTTTCATTCATTCCTTCTTTCAATCTTTCAATCTTTCTTTCAATATTTCTTTCAATCTTTTTTACTTTCAATCTTTCTTTCTTTAAATCTTTCTTTCAATCTTTCTTTCAAACTTTCATTCTTTATTTCAATATTTCAATCGTTCAATCTTTCTTTCATTCTTTCTTTCAATCTTTCTTTCAATCTTTCAATCTTTCTTTCAATCTTTCTTTCAATCTTTCTTTCTTTCAATCTTTCTTTCAATCTTTCTTTCAAACTTTCAATCTTTATTTCAATCTTTCAATCTTTCAATCTTTCTTTCATTCTTTCTTTCAATAATTCAATCTTTCAATCTTTCTTTCATTCTTTCCTTCAGTCTTTCAATCTTTCTTTCAATCTTTCTTTCAATTTTTCTTTCAATCTTTCTTTCATTCTTACCTTCAATCTTTCAATCTTTCTTTCAATCTTTCTTTCAATCTTTCATTCATTCCTTCTTTCAATCTTTCAATCTTTCTTTCAATATTTCTTTCAATCTTTTTTACTTTCAATCTTTCTTTCTTTAAATCTTTCTTTCAATCTTTCTTTCAAACTTTCATTCTTTATTTCAATATTTCAATCGTTCAATCTTTCTTTCATTCTTTCTTTCAATCTTTCTTTCAATCTTTCAATCTTTCTTTCAATCTTTCTTTCAATCTTTCTTTCTTTCAATCTTTCTTTCAATCTTTCTTTCAAACTTTCAATCTTTATTTCAATCTTTCAATCTTTCAATCTTTCTTTCATTCTTTCTTTCAATCTTTCAATCTTTCTTTAATTCTTTCTTTCAATCTTTCTTTCTTTCAATTTTTCTATCTTTCAATATTTCTTCAAATCTTTCAATCTTTCTTTTGTTATTCTTTCAATCTTTCTTTCTTTCAATCTTTCTTTCCATCTATCTTTCATTCTTTCTTTCAATCTTTCGTACTTTCAATTTTTCTATCTTTCAATATTTCTTCCAATCGTTCAATCTTTCTTTCAATCTTTCTTTCAATCTTTCTTTCATTCTTTATTTTAATCTTTCAATCTTTCTTTCATTCTTTCTTTCAATCTTTCTGTCTTTCAATATTTCTTTCAATCTTTCAATCTTTCTTTTTTTTTCAATCTTTCTTTCAATCTTTCTTTTATTCTATCTTTAAATCTTTGTTTTTTCAATCTTTCTTGCAATCTTTCTTTCAGTCTTTCAATCTGTCTTTCAAACTTTCAATCTTTCTTTCAATCTTTCAATCTTTCAATCTTTCTTTCAATTTTTCTTTCAATCTTTCAGTCTTTCTTTCATTCTTTCTTTCAATCTTTCAATCTTTCAATCTTTCTTTCATTCTTTCTTTCAATCTTTCAATCTTTCTTTCAATATTTCTTTCAATCTTTCTTTCTGTCAATCTTCTTTCCATCTTTCTTTCCATCTTTCTTTCATTCTTTCGTTCAGTCTTTCAATCTTTCTTTCAATCTTTCTTTCATTTTTTCTTTCAATCTTTCTTTCATTCTTTCCTTCAATCTTTCAATCTTTCTTTCAATCTTTCTTTCAATCTTTCATTCATTCTTTCTTTCAATCTTTCAATCTTTCTTTCAATATTTCTTTCAATCTTTTTTACTTTCAATCTTTCTTTCTTTAAATCTTTCTCTCAATCTTTCTTTCAAACTTTCATTATTTATTTCAATATTTCAATCGTTCAATCTTTCTTTCATTCTTTCTTTCAATCTTTCTTTCAAACTTTCAATCTTTCTTTCAATATTTCTTTCAATCTTTCTTTCTTTAAATCTTTCTTTCAATCTTTCTTTCAAACTTTCAATCTTTATTTCAATCTTTCAATCTTTCAATCTTTCTTTCATTCTTTCTTTCAATATTTCAATTTTTCAATCTTTTTTTCATTCTTTCTTTTAATCTTTCAATCTTTCTTTCATTGTTTCTTTCAATCTTTCTGTCTTTCAATATTTCATTCAATCTTTCTTTCATTCCTTCTTTCAATCTTTCTTTCAAATTTTCTTTCAATCTTTCTTTTTTCAATATTTCTTTCAATCTTTCTTTCATTCTTTCTTTCAGTCTTTCAAAATTTGTTTCAAACTTTCAATCTTTCTTTCAATCTTTCAGTCGTTCAATCTTTCTTTCAATCTTTCTTTGAATCTTTCAATCTTCAATCTTTCAATCTATCTTTCAGTCTTTCTTTCAATCATTCAATCTTTCAATCTTTCTTTCAATCTTTCTTTCTTTCAATCTTTCTTTCAATCTTTCTTTCATTCTTTCCTTCAGTCTTTCAATCTTTCTTTTAATCTTTCTTTCAATCTTTCTTTCAATCTTTCTTTCAATCTTTCTTTCAATCTTTCAATCTTTCTTTCAATATTTCTTTCAATCTTTCTTACTTTCAATCTTTCTTTCTTAAAATCTTTCTTTCAATCTTTCTTTCAAACTTTCATTCTTTATTTCAATCTTTCAATCTTTCAATCTTTCTTTCATTCTTTCTTTCAATCTTTCTTTCAATCTTTCAATCTTTCTTTCAATATTTCTTTCAATCTTTCTTTCTTTAAATCTTTCTTTCAATCTTTCTTTCAAACTTTCAATCTTTATTTCGATCTTTCAATATTTCAAACTTTCTTTCAATCTTTCTTTCAATCTTTCAATCTTTCTTTCATTCTTTCTTTCAATATTTCAATCTTTCAACCTTTCTTTCATTCTTTCTTTCAATCTTTGAATCTTTCTTTAATTTTTTCTTTCAATCTTTCTTACTTTCAATTTTTCTATCTTTCAACATTTCTTCCAATCTTTCAATCTTTCTTTTGTTATTCTTTAAATCTTTCTTTCTTTCAATCTTTCTATCCATCTATCTATCAATCTTTTTTTGATTCTTTCTTTCAATCTTTCTTTTTTCAATCTTTCTTGCAAACTTTCTTTCAATTGTTTAATCTTTCAATCTTTCTTTCATTCTTTCTTTCAGTCTTTCAATCTTTTTTTCATTCTTTCTTTCAATATTTCAATCTTTCAATCTTTCTGTCATTCTATCTTCCAATCGTTCAATCTTTCTTTTATTATTTCTTTCAATCTTTCTTTCTTTCAATCTTTCTTTCCATCTTTCTTTCAATCTTTCTTTTTTCAATATTTCTTTCAATCTGTCAATTTTTCTTTCATTCTTTCATTCTTTCTTTCAATTGTTCTTTCATTCTTTCTTTCAATCTTTCTTTAAATATTTCAATCTTTCAATCTTTCTTTCAATCTTTCTTTCAATCTTTCAGTCTTTCTTTCATTCTTTCTTTCAATATTTCAATCTTTCAATCTTTCTTTCATTCTTTCTTTCAATCTTTCAATCTATCTTTCATTCTTTCTTTCAATCTTTCAATCTTTAAATTTTTCTATCTTTCAATATTTCTTCCAATCGTTCAATCTTTCTTTCATTATTTCTTTCAATCTTTCTTTTGTTATATCTTTCAATCTTTCTTTCTTTCAATCTTTCTTTCCATCTTTCTTTCAATATTTCTTTCATTCTTTCTTTCAATCTTTCTTTCATTATTTCTTTCAGTCTTTCAATCTTTCTTTCAGTCGTTCAATCTTTCTTTCAATCTTTCAATCTTCAATCTTTCAATCTATCTTTCAGTCTTTCAATCTTTCTTTCAAACTTTCAATATTTCTTTCAATCTTTCAGTCGTTCAATCTTTCTTTCAATCTTTCTTTCAATCTTTCAATCATTCAATCTTTCAATCATTCAATCTTTCAATCTTTCTTTCTTTCAATCTTTCTTTCATTCTTTCCTTCAGTCTTTCAATCTTTTTTTCAATCTTTCTTTCATTCTTTCTTTCAATCTTTCTTTCAATCTTTCAATCTTTCTTTCAATATGTCTTTCAATCTTTCTTACTTTCAATCTTTCCTTTTTTAAATCTTTCTTTCAATCTTTCTTTCAAACTTTCATTCTTTATTTCAATCTTTCAATCTTTCAATCTTTCTTTCATTCTTAATTTCAATCTTTCAATCTTTCAATCTTTCTTTCATTCTTTCTTTCAATCTTTCAATCTTTCTTTCAATATTTCTTTCAATCTTTCTTTCTTTAAATATTTCTTTCAATCTTTCTTTCAAACTTTCAATCTTTATTTCAATCTTTCTTTCAATATTTCAATCTTTCTTTCATTCTTTCTTTCAATCTTTCAATCTTTCTTTAATTCTTTCTTTCAATCTTTCTTACTTTCAATTTTTCTATCTTTCAATATTTCTTCCAATCTTTCAATCTTTCTTTTGTTATTCTTTCAATCTTTCTTTCTTTCAATCTTTCTATCCATATATCTTTCAATCTTTCTTTCATTCTTTCTTTCAATCTTTCTTTTTTCAAACTTTCTTGCAAACTTTCTTTCAATTGTTTAATCTTTCAATCTTTCTTTCATTCTTTCTTTCATTCTTTCTTTCAATATTTCAATCTTTCAATCTTTCTTTCATTCTTTCTTTCAATCTTTCTTACTTTCAATTTTTCTATCTTTCAAAATTTCTTCCAATCGTTCAATCTTTCTTTCATTATTTCTTTCACTCTTTCTTTCTTTCAATCTTTCTTTCGATCTTTCTTTCAATCTTTCTTTCATTCTTTCTTTCAATCTTTCAATCTTTCTTTCAATAGTTCTTTCAATCTTTCTTTCTTTCAATCTTTCTTTCCATCTTTCTTTCCATCTTTCTTTCATTCTTTCCTTCAGTCTTTCAATCTTTCTTTCAATCTTTCTTTCAATCTTTCTTTTTTTCAATCTTTTTTTAAATCTTTCTTTCATTCTTTCTTTCAATCTTTCAATCTTTCTTTCAATCTATCTTTCTTTTTTCAATCTTTCTTTCATTCTTTCTATAGATCTTTCTTTCTTTCAATCTTTCTTTCAGTCTTTCAATCTTTCTTTAAATCTATCTTTCAATCTTTCTTTCAATCTTTCAATCTTTCAATTTTTCTTTCATTCTTTCTTTCAATCTTTCAATCTTTCAATCTTCCGTCATTCTTTCTTCCAATCGTTCAATCTTTCTTTTATTATTTCTTTCAATCTTTCTTTCTTTCAATCTTTCTTTCCATCTTTCTTTCAATCTTTCTTTCATTCTTTCTTTCAATCTTTCTTTTTTCAATATTTCTTTCAATCTGTCAATTTTTCTTTCATTCTTTCATTCTTTCTTTCAATTGTTCTTTCATTCTTTCTTTCAATCTTTCTTTAAATATTTCAATCTTTCAATCTTTCTTTCAATCTTTCTTTCAATCTTTCAGTCTTTCTTTCATTCTTTCTTTCAATATTTCAATCTTTCAATCTTTCTTTCATTCTTTCTTTCAATCTTTCAATCTTTCTTTCATTCTTTCTTTCAATCTTTCAATCTTTCAATTTTTCTATCTTTCAATATTTCTTCCAATCGTTCAATCTTTCTTTCATTATTTCTTTCAATCTTTCTTTTGTTATATCTTTCAATCTTTCTTTCTGTCAATCTTTCTTTCCATCTTTCTTTCAATATTTCTTTCATTCTTTCTTTCAATCTTTCTTTCATTATTTCTTTCAGTCTTTCAATCTTTCTTTCAGTCGTTCAATCTTTCTTTCAATCTTTCTTTCAATCTTTCAATCTTCAATCTTTCAATCTATCTTTCAGTCTTTCAATCTTTCTTTCAAACTTTCAATATTTCTTTCAATCTTTCAGTCGTTCAATCTTTCTTTCAATCTTTCTTTCAATCTTTCAATCATTCAATCTTTCAATCATTCAATCTTTCAATCTTTCTTTCTTTCAATCTTTCTGTCATTCTTATCTTCAGTCTTACAATCTTTCTCTCAATCTTTCTTTCATTCTTTCTTTCATTCTTTCTTTCAATCTTTCTTTCAATCTTTCAATCTTTCTTTCAATATGTCTTTCAATCTTTCTTACTTTCAATCTTTCCTTTTTTAAATCTTTCTTTCAATCTTTCTTTCAAACTTTGATTCTTTATTTCAATCTTTCAATCCTTCAATCTTTCTTTCATTCTGTATTTCAATCTTTCAATCTTTCAATCTTTCTTTCATTCTTTCTTTCAATCTTTCTTTCAATCTTTCAATCTTTCTTTCAATATTTCTTTCAATCTTTCTTTCTTTAAATATTTCTTTCAATCTTTCTTTCAAACTTTCAATCTTTATTTCAATCTTTCTTTCAATATTTCAATCTTTCTTTCATTCTTTCTTTCAATCTTTCAATCTTTCTTTAATTCTTTCTTTCAATCTTTCTTACTTTCAATTTTTCTATCTTTCAATATTTCTTCCAATCTTTCAATCTTTCTTTTGTTATTCTTTCAATCTTTCTTTCTTTCAATCTTTCTATCCATCTATCTTTCAATCTTTCTTTCATTCTTTCTTTCAATCTTTCTTTTTTCAAACTTTCTTGCAAACTTTCTTTCAATTGTTTAATCTTTCAATCTTTCTTTCATTCTTTCTTTCAGTCTTTCAATCTTTTTTTCATTCTTTCTTTCAATATTTCAATCTTTCAATCTTTCTTTCATTCTTTCTTTCAATATTTCAATCTTTCTTTCATTCTTTCCTTCAGTCTTACAATCTTTCTTTCAATCTTTCTTTCATTCTTTCTTTCAATCTTTCTTTCAATCTTTCTTTCATTCTTTCTTTCAATATTTCTTTCAATCTGTCAATTTTTCTTTCATTCTTTCATTCTTTCTTTCAATTGTTCTTTCATTCTTTCTTTCAATCTTTCTTTAAATATTTCAATCTTTCAATCTTTCTTTCAATCTTTCTTTCAATCTTTCAGTCTTTCTTTCATTCTTTCTTTCAATATTTCAATCTTTCAATCTTTCTTTCATTCTTTCTTTCAATCTTTCAATCTTTCTTTCATTCTTTCTTTCAATCTTTCAATCTTTCAATTTTTCTATCTTTCAATATTTCTTCCAATCGTTCAATCTTTCTTTCATTATTTCTTTCAATCTTTCTTTTGTTATATCTTTCAATCTTTCTTTCTTTCAATCTTTCTTTCCATCTTTCTTTCAATATTTCTTTCATTCTTTCTTTCAATCTTTCTTTCATTATTTCTTTCAGTCTTTCAATCTTTCTTTCAGTCGTTCAATCTTTCTTTCAATCTTTCTTTCAATCTTTCAATCTTCAATCTTTCAATCTATCTTTCAGTCTTTCAATCTTTCTTTCAAACTTTCAATATTTCTTTCAATCTTTCAGTCGTTCAATCTTTCTTTCAATCTTTCTTTCAATCTTTCAATCATTCAATCTTTCAATCATTCAATCTTTCAATCTTTCTTTCTTTCAATCTTTCTTTCATTCTTTCCTTCAGTCTTGCAATCTTTCTCTTAATCTTTCTTTCATTCTTTCTTTCATTCTTTCTTTCAATCTTTCTTTCAATCTTTCAATCTTTCTTTCAATATGTCTTTCAATCTTTCTTACTTTCAATCTTTCCTTTTTTAAATCTTTCTTTCAATCTTTCTTTCAAACTTTGATTCTTTATTTCAATCTTTCAATCCTTCAATCTTTCTTTCATTCTGTATTTCAATCTTTCAATCTTTCAATCTTTCTTTCATTCTTTCTTTCAATCTTTCTTTCAATCTTTCAATCTTTCTTTCAATATTTCTTTCAATCTTTCTTTCTTTAAATATTTCTTTCAATCTTTCTTTCAAACTTTCAATCTTTATTTCAATCTTTCTTTCAATATTTCAATCTTTCTTTCATTCTTTCTTTCAATCTTTCAATCTTTCTTTAATTCTTTCTTTCAATCTTTCTTACTTTCAATTTTTCTATCTTTCAATATTTCTTCCAATCTTTCAATCTTTCTTTTGTTATTCTTTCAATCTTTCTTTCTTTCAATCTTTCTATCCATCTATCTTTCAATCTTTCTTTCATTCTTTCTTTCAATCTTTCTTTTTTCAAACTTTCTTGCAAACTTTCTTTCAATTGTTTAATCTTTCAATCTTTCTTTCATTCTTTCTTTCAGTCTTTCAATCTTTTTTTCATTCTTTCTTTCAATATTTCAATCTTTCAATCTTTCTTTCATTCTTTCTTTCAATATTTCAATCTTTCTTTCATTCTTTCCTTCAGTCTTACAATCTTTCTTTCAATCTTTCTTTCATTCTTTCTTTCAATCTTTCTTTCAATCTTTCAATCTTTCTTTCAATATGTCTTTCAATCTTTCTTACTTTCAATCTTTCCTTTTTTAAATCTTTCTTTCAATCTTTCTTTCAAACTTTCATTCTTTATTTCAATCTTTCAATCTTTCAATCTTTCTTTCATTCTTTATTTCAATCTTTCAATCTTTCAATCTTTCTTTCATTCTTTCTTTCAATCTTTCTTTCAATCTTTCAATCTTTCTTTCAATATTTCTTTCAATCTTTCTTTCTTTAAATATTTCTTTCAATCTTTCTTTGCAACTTTCAATCTTTATTTCAATCTTTCTTTCAATATTTCAATCTTTCTTTCATTCTTTCTTTCAATCTTTCAATCTTTCTTTAATTCTTTCTTTCAATCTTTCTTACTTTCAATTTTTCTATCTTTCAATATTTCTTCCAATCTTTCAATCTTTCTTTTGTTATTCTTTCAATCTTTCTTTCTTTCAATCTTTCTATCCATCTATCTTTCAATCTTTCTTTCATTCTTTCTTTCAATCTTTCTTTTTTCAAACTTTCTTGCAAACTTTCTTTCAATTGTTTAATCTTTCAATCTTTCTTTCATTCTTTCTTTCAGTCTTTCAATCTTTTTTTCATTCTTTCTTTCAATATTTCAATCTTTCAATCTTTCTTTCATTCTTTCTTTCAATCTTTCAATCTTTCTTTCATTCTTTCTTTCAATCTTTCTTACTTTCAATTTTTCTATCTTTCAAAATTTCTTCCAATCGTTCAATCTTTCTTTCATTATTTCTTTCAATCTTTCTTTCTTTCAATCTTTCTTTCCATCTTTCTTTCAATCTTTCTTTCATTCTTTCTTTCAATCTTTCAATCTTTCTTTCAATAGTTCTTTCAATCTTTCTTTCTTTCCATCTTTCTTTCCATCTTTCTTTCATTCTTTCCTTCAGTCTTTCAATCTTTCAATTTTTCAATCTTTCTTTCATTCTTTCTTATAATCTTTCAATCTTTCTTTCATTGTTTCTTTCAATCTTTATTTCATTCTTTCTTTCATTCTTTCTTTCAATCTTTCTTTCAATCGTTTTTCTTTCTTTTAGTCTTTCTTTCAATCTTTCAATTTTTCAATCTTTCTTTCATTCTTTCTTTTAATCTTTCAATCTTTCTTTCATTCTTTCCTTCAGTCTTTCATTCTTTCTTTCAATCTTTCTTTTTTCAATCTTTCTTGCAATCGTTCTTTCAATTGTTTAATCTTTCAATCTTTCTTTCATTCTTTCTTTCAGTCTTTTAATCTTTTTTTCAATCTTTCTTTCATTCTTTCTTTCAATCTTTCTGTCCGTCATTCTTTCTTTCAGTCTTTCTTTCATTCTTTATTTCAATCTTTGTTTCATTCTTTCTTTCAATCTTTCATTCAATCTTTCTTTCAATCTTTCTTTCAATCTTTCTTTCAATCTTTCTTTCAATCGTTCTTTCATTCTTTATTTTAATCTTTCAATCTTTCTTTAATTGTTTCTTTCAATCTTTCTGTCTTTCAATATTTCTTTCAATCTTTCAATCTTTCTTTTTTTTCAATCTTTCTTTCAATCTTTCTTTTATTCTATCTTTAAATCTTTCTGTTTTTTCAATCTTTCTTGCAATCTTTCTTTCAGTCTTTCAATCTGTCTTTCAAACTTTCAATCTTTCTTTCAATCTTTCAATCTTTCAATCTTTCTTTCAATTTTTCTTTCAATCTTTCAGTCTTTCTTTCATTCTTTCTTTCAATCTTTCAGTCTTTCAATCTTTCAATCTTTCTTTCATTCTTTCTTTCAATCTTTCAATCTTTCTTTTAATATTTCTTTCAATCTTTCTTTCTGTCAATCTTTCTTTCCATCTTTCTTTCCATCTTTCTTTCATTCTTTCCTTCAGTCTTTCAATCTTTCTTTCAATCTTTCTTTCAATTTTTCTTTCAATCTTTCTTTCATTCTTTCCTTCAATCTTTCAATCTTTCTTTCAATCTGTCTTTCAATCTTTCATTCATTCCTTCTTTCAATCTTTCAATCTTTCTTTCAATATTTCTTTCAATCTTTCTTTCTTTAAATCTTTCTTTCAATCTTTCTTTCAAACTTTCATTCTTTATTTCAATATTTCAATATTTCAATCTTTCTTTCATTCTTTCTTTCAATCTTTCAATCTTTCTTTAATTCTTTCTTTCAATCTTTCTAACTTTCAATTTTTCTATCTTTCAATATTTCTTCCAATCTTTCAATCTTTCTTTTGTTATTCTTTCAATCTTTCTTTCTTTCAATCTTTCTATCCATCTATCTTTCAATCTTTCTTTCATTCTTTCTTTCAATCTTTCTTTTTTCAAACTTTCTTGCAAACTTTCTTTCAATTGTTTAATCTTTCAATCTTTCTTTCATTCTTTCTTTCAGTCTTTCAATCTTTTTTTCATTCTTTCTTTCAATATTTCAATCTTTCAATCTTTCTTTCATTCTTTCTTTCAATCTTTCAATCTTTCTTTCATTCTTTCTTTCAATCTTTCTTACTTTCAATTTTTCTATCTTTCAAAATTTCTTCCAATCGTTCAATCTTTCTTTCATTATTTCTTTCAATCTTTCTTTCTTTCAATCTTTCTTTCCATCTTTCTTTCAATCTTTCTTTCATTCTTTCATTCAATCTTTCAATCTTTCTTTCAATAGTTCTTTCAATCTTTCTTTCTTTCCATCTTTCTTTCCATCTTTCTTTCATTCTTTCCTTCAGTCTTTCAATCTTTCTTTCAATCTTTCTTTCAATCGTTCTTTCTTTCTTTTAGTCTTTCTTTCAATCTTTCAATTTTTCAATCTTTCTTTCATTCTTTCTTTTAATCTTTCAATCTTTCTTTCATTGTTTCTTTCAATCTTTCTTTCATTCTTTCTTTCATTCTTTCTTTCAATCTTTCTTTCAATCGTTTTTCTTTCTTTTAGTCTTTCTTTCAATCTTTCAATTTTTCAATCTTTCTTTCATTCTTTCTTTTAATCTTTCAATCTTTCTTTCATTCTTTCCTTCAGTCTTTCATTCTTTCTTTCAATCTTTCTTTTTTCAATCTTTCTTGCAATCGTTCTTTCAATTGTTTAATCTTTCAATCTTTCTTTCATTCTTTCTTTCAGTCTTTCAATCTTTTTTTCAATCTTTCTTTCATTCTTTCTTTCAATCTTTCTGTCCGTCATTCTTTCTTTCAGTCTTTCTTTCATTCTTTATTTCAATCTTTGTTTCATTCTTTCTTTCAATCTTTCATTCAATCTTTCTTTCAATCTTTCTTTCAATCTTTCTTTCAATCTTTCTTTCAATCGTTCTTTCATTCTTTATTTTAATCTTTCAATCTTTCTTTAATTGTTCCTTTCAATCTTTCTGTCTTTCAATATTTCTTTCAATCTTTCAATCTTTCTTTTTTTTCAATCTTTCTTTCAATCTTTCTTTTATTCTATCTTTAAATCTTTCTGTTTTTTCAATCTTTCTTGCAATCTTTCTTTCAGTCTTTCAATCTGTCTTTCAAACTTTCAATCTTTCTTTCAATCTTTCAATCTTTCAATCTTTCTTTCAATTTTTCTTTCAATCTTTCAGTCTTTCTTTCATTCTTTCTTTCAATCTTTCAATCTTTCAATCTTTCAATCTTTCTTTCATTCTTTCTTTCAATCTTTCAATCTTTCTTTCCATCTTTCTTTCCATCTTTCTTTCATTCTTTCCTTCAGTCTTTCAATCTTTCTTTCAATCTTTCTTTCAATTTTTCTTTCAATCTTTCTTTCATTCCTTCTTTCAATCTTTCAATCTTTCTTTCAATATTTCTTTCAATCTTTTTTACTTTCAATCTTTCTTTCTTTAAATCTTTCTTTCAATCTTTCTTTCAAACTTTCATTCTTTATTTCAATATTTCAATCGTTCAATCTTTCTTTCATTCTTTCTTTCAATCTTTCTTTCAATCTTTCAATCTTTCTTTCAATGTTTCTTTCAATCTTTCATTCTTTAAATCTTTCTTTCAATCTTTCTTTCAAACTTTCAATCTTTATTTCAATCGTTCAATCTTTCTTTCATTCTTTCTTTCAATATTTCAATCTTTCAATCTTTCTTTCATTCTTTCTTTCAATCTTTCAATCTTTCTTTAATTCTTTCTTTCAATCTTTCTTTCTTTCAATTTTTCTATCTTTCAATATTTCTTCCAATCTTTCAATCTTTCTTTTGTTATTCTTTCAATCTTTCTTTCTTTCAATCTTTCTTTCCATCTATCTTTCAATCTTTCTTTCATTCTTTCTTTCAATCTTTCTTTTTTCAATCTTTCTTGCAAACTTTGTTTCAATTGTTTAATCTTTCAATCTTTCTTTCATTCTTTCTTTCAGTCTTTCAATCTTTTTTTCAATCTTTCTTTCAGTTTTTCAATCTTTCTTTCTATCTTTCTTTCAATCTTTCTTTCATTCTTTATTTCAATCTTTGTTTCATTCTTTCTTTCAATCTTTCTTTCTTTCAATCTTTCTTTCAATCTTTCTTTCAATCTTTCTTTCAATCTTTCTTTCAATCTTTCTTTCATTCTTTCTTTTAATCTTTCAATCTTTCTTTCATTGTTTCTTTCAATCTTTCTGTCTTTCAATATTTCTTTCAATCTTTCAATCTTTCTTTCTTTTTTCAATCTTTCTTTCAATCTTTCTTTTATTCTATCTTTAAATCTTTCTTTTTTTCAATCTTTCTTGCAATCTTTCTTTCAGTCTTTCAATCTGTCTTTCAAACTTTCAATCGTTCTTTCAATCTTTCAATCTTTCAATCTTTCTTTCAATTTTTCTTTCAATCTTTCAGTCTTTCTTTCATTCTTTCTTTCAATCTTTCAATCTTTCAATCTTTCTTTCATTCTTTCTTTCAATCTTTCAATCTTTCTTTCAATATTTCTTTCAATCTTTCTTTCTGTCAATCTTTCTTTCCATCTTTCTTTCATTCTTTCCTTCAGTCTTTCAATCTTTCTTTCAATCTTTCTTTCAATTTTTCTTTCAATCTTTCTTTCATTCTTTCCTTCAGTCTTTCAATCTTTCTTTTTTTCAATCTTTCTTTCAATCTTTCTTTCAAACTTTCATTCTTTATTTCAATCTTTCAATCTTTCAATCTTTCTTTCATTCTTTCTTTCAATCTTTCTTTCAATCTTTCAATCTTTCTTTCAATATTTCTATCATTCTTTCCATCAGTCTTTCAATCTTTCTTTCAATCTTTCTTTCATTCTTTCTTTCAATCTTTCTTTCAATCTTTCAATCTTTCTTTCAATATGTCTTTCAATCTTTCTTACTTTCAATCTTTCTTTTTTAAATCTTTCTTTCAATCTTTCTTTCAATCTTTCTTTCAAACTTTCATTCTTTATTTCAATATTTCAATATTTCAATCTTTCTTTCATTCTTTCTTTCAATCTTTCAATCTTTCTTTAATTCTTTCTTTCAATCTTTCTAACTTTCAATTTTTCTATCTTTCAATATTTCTTCCAATCTTTCAATCTTTCTTTTGTTATTCTTTCAATCTTTCTTTCTTTCAATCTTTCTATCCATCTATCTTTCAATCTTTCTTTCATTCTTTCTTTCAATCTTTCTTTTTTCAAACTTTCTTGCAAACTTTCTTTCAATTGTTTAATCTTTCAATCTTTCTTTCATTCTTTCTTTCAGTCTTTCAATCTTTTTTTCATTCTTTCTTTCAATATTTCAATCTTTCAATCTTTCTTTCATTCTTTCTTTCAATCTTTCAATCTTTCTTTCATTCTTTCTTTCAATCTTTCTTACTTTCAATTTTTCTATCTTTCAAAATTTCTTCCAATCGTTCAATCTTTCTTTCATTATTTCTTTCAATCTTTCTTTCTTTCAATCTTTCTTTCCATCTTTCTTTCAATCTTTCTTTCATTCTTTCATTCAATCTTTCAATCTTTCTTTCAATAGTTCTTTCAATCTTTCTTTCTTTCCATCTTTCTTTCCATCTTTCTTTCATTCTTTCCTTCAGTCTTTCAATCTTTCTTTCAATCTTTCTTTCAATCGTTCTTTCTTTCTTTTAGTCTTTCTTTCAATCTTTCAATTTTTCAATCTTTCTTTCATTCTTTCTTTTAATCTTTCAATCTTTCTTTCATTGTTTCTTTCAATCTTTCTTTCATTCTTTCTTTCATTCTTTCTTTCAATCTTTCTTTCAATCGTTTTTCTTTCTTTTAGTCTTTCTTTCAATCTTTCAATTTTTCAATCTTTCTTTCATTCTTTCTTTTAATCTTTCAATCTTTCTTTCATTCTTTCCTTCAGTCTTTCATTCTTTCTTTCAATCTTTCTTTTTTCAATCTTTCTTGCAATCGTTCTTTCAATTGTTTAATCTTTCAATCTTTCTTTCATTCTTTCTTTCAGTCTTTCAATCTTTTTTTCAAACTTTCTTTCATTCTTTCTTTCAATCTTTCTGTCCGTCATTCTTTCTTTCAGTCTTTCTTTCATTCTTTATTTCAATCTTTGTTTCATTCTTTCTTTCAATCTTTCATTCAATCTTTCTTTCAATCTTTCTTTCAATCTTTCTTTCAATCTTTCTTTCAATCGTTCTTTCATTCTTTATTTTAATCTTTCAATCTTTCTTTAATTGTTCCTTTCAATCTTTCTGTCTTTCAATATTTCTTTCAATCTTTCAATCTTTCTTTTTTTTCAATCTTTCTTTCAATCTTTCTTTTATTCTATCTTTAAATCTTTCTGTTTTTTCAATCTTTCTTGCAATCTTTCTTTCAGTCTTTCAATCTGTCTTTCAAACTTTCAATCTTTCTTTCAATCTTTCAATCTTTCAATCTTTCTTTCAATTTTTCTTTCAATCTTTCAGTCTTTCTTTCATTCTTTCTTTCAATCTTTCAATCTTTCAATCTTTCAATCTTTCTTTCATTCTTTCTTTCAATCTTTCAATCTTTCTTTCAATATTTCTTTCAATCTTTCTTTCTGTCAATCTTTCTTTCCATCTTTCTTTCCATCTTTCTTTCATTCTTTCCTTCAGTCTTTCAATCTTTCTTTCAATCTTTCTTTCAATTTTTCTTTCAATCTTTCTTTCATTCCTTCTTTCAATCTTTCAATCTTTCTTTCAATATTTCTTTCAATCTTTTTTACTTTCAATCTTTCTTTCTTTAAATCTTTCTTTCAATCTTTCTTTCAAACTTTCATTCTTTATTTCAATATTTCAATCGTTCAATCTTTCTTTCATTCTTTCTTTCAATCTTTCTTTCAATCTTTCAATCTTTCTTTCAATGTTTCTTTCAATCTTTCATTCTTTAAATCTTTCTTTCAATCTTTCTTTCAAACTTTCAATCTTTATTTCAATCGTTCAATCTTTCTTTCATTCTTTCTTTCAATATTTCAATCTTTCAATCTTTCTTTCATTCTTTCTTTCAATCTTTCAATCTTTCTTTAATTCTTTCTTTCAATCTTTCTTTCTTTCAATTTTTCTATCTTTCAATATTTCTTCCAATCTTTCAATCTTTCTTTTGTTATTCTTTCAATCTTTCTTTCTTTCAATCTTTCTTTCCATCTATCTTTCAATCTTTCTTTCATTCTTTCTTTCAATCTTTCTTTTTTCAATCTTTCTTGCAAACTTTCTTTCAATTGTTTAATCTTTCAATCTTTCTTTCATTCTTTCTTTCAGTCTTTCAATCTTTTTTTCAATCTTTCTTTCAGTTTTTCAATCTTTCTTTCTATCTTTCTTTCAATCTTTCTTTCATTCTTTATTTCAATCTTTGTTTCATTCTTTCTTTCAATCTTTCTTTCTTTCAATCTTTCTTTCAATCTTTCTTTCAATCTTTCTTTCAATCTTTCTTTCAATCTTTCTTTCATTCTTTCTTTTAATCTTTCAATCTTTCTTTCATTGTTTCTTTCAATCTTTCTGTCTTTCAATATTTCTTTCAATCTTTCAATCTTTCTTTCTTTTTTCAATCTTTCTTTCAATCTTTCTTTTATTCTATCTTTAAATCTTTCTTTTTTTCAATCTTTCTTGCAATCTTTCTTTCAGTCTTTCAATCTGTCTTTCAAACTTTCAATCGTTCTTTCAATCTTTCAATCTTTCAATCTTTCTTTCAATTTTTCTTTCAATCCTTCAGTCTTTCTTTCATTCTTTCTTTCAATCTTTCAATCTTTCAATCTTTCTTTCATTCTTTCTTTCAATCTTTCAATCTTTCTTTCAATATTTTTTTCCATCTTTCTTTCATTCTTTCCTTCAGTCTTTCAATCTTTCTTTCATTCTTTCCTTCAGTCTTTCAATCTTTCTTTCAATCTTTCTTTCAATTTTTCTTTCAATCTTTCTTTCATTCTTTCCTTCAGTCTTTCAATCTTTCTTTTTTTCAATCTTTCTTTCAATCTTTCTTTCAAACTTTCATTCTTTATTTCAATCTTTCAATCTTTCAATCTTTCTTTCATTCTTTCTTTCAATCTTTCTTTCAATCTTTCAATCTTTCTTTCAATATTTCTTTCAATCTTTCTTTCTTTAAATCTTTCTTTCAATCTTTCTTTCAAACTTTCAATCTTTCTTTCATTCTTTCTTTCAATCTTTCAATCTTTCTTTAATTCTTTCTTTCAATCTTTCTTACTTTCAATTTTTCTATCTTTCAATATTTCTTCCAATCTTTCAATCTTTCTTTTGTTATTCTTTCAATCTTTCTTTCTTTCAATCTTTCTATCCATCTATCTTTCAATCTTTCTTTCATTCTTTCTTTCAATCTTTCTTTTTTCAAACTTTCTTGCAAACTTTCTTTCAATTGTTTAATCTTTCAATCTTTCTTTCATTCTTTCTTTCAGTCTTTCGATCTTTTTTTCATTATTTCTTTCAATATTTCAATCTTTCAATCTTTCTTTAATTCTTTCTTTCAATCTTTCTTACTTTCAATTTTTCTATCTTTCAAAATTTCTTCCAATCGTTCAATCTTTCTTTCATTATTTCTTTCAATCTTTCTTTCTTTAATTCTTTCTTTCAATCTTTTTTACTTTCAATTTTTCTATCTTTCAATATTTCTTCCAATCTTTCAATCTTTCTTTTGTTATTCTTTCAATCTTTCTTTCTTTCAATCTTTCTATCCATCTATCTTTCAATCTTTCTTTCATTCTTTCTTTCAATCTTTCTTTTTTCAAACTTTCTTGCAAACTTTCTTTCAATTGTTTAATCTTTCAATCTTTCTTTCATTCTTTTTTCAGTCTTTCAATCTTTTTTTCATTCTTTCTTTCAATATTTCAATCTTTCAATCTTTCTTTCATTCTTTCTTTCAATCTTTCAATCTTTCTTTCATTCTTTCTTTCAATCTTTCTTACTTTCAATTTTTCTATCTTTCAAAATTTCTTCCAATCGTTCAATCTTTCTTTCATTATTTCTTTCAATCTTTCTTTTATCTCTTTCAATCTTTCTTTCTTTCAATCTTTCTTTCCATCTTTCTTTCATTCTTTCTTTCAATCTTTCTTTTTTCAATCTTTCTTGCAATCTTTCTTGCAATCTTTCTTTCAATTGTTTAATCTTTCAATCTTTCTTTCATTCATTCTTTCATTCTTTCTTTCAATCTTTCTTTCAATCGTTCTTTCTTTCTTTTAGTCTTTCTTTCATTCTTTCTTTTAATCTTTCAATCTTTCTTTCATTGTTTCTTTCAATCTTTCTTTCATTCTTTCTTTCGTTCTTTCTTTCAATCTTTCTTTCAATCGTTCTTTCTTTCTTTTAGTCTTTCTTTCAATCTTTCAATTTTTCAATCTTTCTTTCATTCTTTCTTTTAATCTTTCAATCTTTCTTTCATTCTTTCCTTCAGTCTTTCAATCTTTCTTTTTTTCAATCTTTCTTGCAATCGTTCTTTCAATTGTTTAATCTTTCAATCTTTCTTTCATTCTTTCTTTCAGTCTTTCAATCTTTTTTTCAATCTTTCTTTCATTCTTTCTTTCAATCTTTCTGTCCGTCATTCTTTCTTTCAGTCTTTCTTTCATTCTTTATTTCAATCTTTGTTTCATTCTTTCTTTCAATCTTTCATTCAATCTTTCTTTCAATCTTTCTTTCAATCTTTCTTTCAATCGTTCTTTCATTCTTTATTTTAATCTTTCAATCTTTCTTTAATTGTTTCTTTCAATCTTTCTGTCTTTCAATATTTCTTTCAATCTTTCAATCTTTCTTTTTTTTTCAATCTTTCTTTCAATCTTTCTTTTATTCTATCTTTAAATCTTTCTGTTTTTTCAATCTTTCTTGCAATCTTTCTTTCAGTCTTTCAATCTGTCTTTCAAACTTTCAATCTTTCTTTCAATCTTTCAATCTTTCAATCTTTCTTTCAATTTTTCTTTCAATCTTTCAGTCTTTCTTTCATTCTTTCTTTCAATCTTTCAATCTTTCAATCTTTCAATCTTTCTTTCATTCTTTCTTTCAATCTTTCAGTCTTTCTTTCAATATTTCTTTCAATCTTTCTTTCTGTCAATCTTTCTTTCCATCTTTCTTTCATTCTTTCCTTCAGTCTTTCAATCTTTCTTTCAATCTTTCTTTCAATTTTTCTTTCAATCTTTCTTTCATTCTTACCTTCAATCTTTCAATCTTTCTTTCAATCTTTCTTTCAATCTTTCATTCATTCCTTCTTTCAATCTTTCAATCTTTCTTTCAATATTTCTTTCAATCTTTTTTACTTTCAATCTTTCTTTCTTTAAATCTTTCTTTCAATCTTTCTTTCAAACTTTCATTCTTTATTTCAATATTTCAATCGTTCAATCTTTCTTTCAATCTTTCTTTCAATCTTTCTTTCTTTAAATCTTTCTTTCAAACTTTCAATCTTTATTTCAATCTTTCAATCTTTCAATCTTTCTTTCATTCTTTCTTTCAATAATTCAATCTTTCAATCTTTCTTTCATTCTTTCTTTCAATCTTTCAATCTTTCTTTAATTCTTTCTTTCAATCTTTCTTTCTTTCAATTTTTCTATCTTTCAATATTTCTTCAAATCTTTCAATCTTTCTTTTGTTATTCTTTCAATCTTTCTTTCTTTCAATCTTTCTTTCCATCTATCTTTCAATCTTTCTTTCATTCTTTCTTTCAATCTTTCGTACTTTCAATTTTTCTATCTTTCAATATTTCTTCCAATCGTTCAATCTTTCTTCAATCTTTCTTTCAATCTTTCTTTCATTCTTTATTTTAATCTTTCAATCTTTCTTTCATTCTTTCTTTCAATCTTTCTGTCTTTCAATATTTCTTTCAATCTTTCAATCTTTCTTTTTTTTTCAATCTTTCTTTCAATCTTTCTTTTATTCTATCTTTAAATCTTTGTTTTTTCAATCTTTCTTGCAATCTTTCTTTCAGTCTTTCAATCTGTCTTTCAAACTTTCAATCTTTCTTTCAATCTTTCAATCTTTCAATCTTTCTTTCAATTTTTCTTTCAATCTTTCAGTCTTTCTTTCATTCTTTCTTTCAATCTTTCAATCTTTCAATCTTTCTTTCATTCTTTCTTTCAATCTTTCAATCTTTCTTTCAATATTTCTTTCAATCTTTCTTTCTGTCAATCTTCTTTCCATCTTTCTTTCCATCTTTCTTTCATTCTTTCGTTCAGTCTTTCAATCTTTCTTTCAATCTTTCTTTCATTTTTTCTTTCAATCTTTCTTTCATTCTTTCCTTAATTCTTTCAATCTTTCTTTCAATCTTTCATTCATTCTTTCTTTCAATCTTTCAATCTTTCTTTCAATATTTCTTTCAATCTTTTTTACTTTCAATCTTTCTTTCTTTAAATCTTTCTCTCAATCTTTCTTTCAAACTTTCATTCTTTATTTCAATATTTCAATCGTTCAATCTTTCTTTCAATCTTTCTTTCAATCTTTCTTTCTTTAAATCTTTCTTTCAAACTTTCAATCTTTATTTCAATCTTTCAATCTTTCAATCTTTCTTTCATTCTTTCTTTCAATAATTCAATCTTTCAATCTTTCTTTCATTCTTTCTTTCAATCTTTCAATCTTTCTTTAATTCTTTCTTTCAATCTTTCTTTCTTTCAATTTTTCTATCTTTCAATATTTCTTCAAATCTTTCAATCTTTCTTTTGTTATTCTTTCAATCTTTCTTTCTTTCAATCTTTCTTTCCATCTATCTTTCAATCTTTCTTTCATTCTTTCTTTCAATCTTTCGTACTTTCAATTTTTCTATCTTTCAATATTTCTTCCAATCGTTCAATCTTTCTTCAATCTTTCTTTCAATCTTTCTTTCATTCTTTATTTTAATCTTTCAATCTTTCTTTCATTCTTTCTTTCAATCTTTCTGTCTTTCAATATTTCTTTCAATCTTTCAATCTTTCTTTTTTTTTCAATCTTTCTTTCAATCTTTCTTTTATTCTATCTTTAAATCTTTGTTTTTTCAATCTTTCTTGCAATCTTTCTTTCAGTCTTTCAATCTGTCTTTCAAACTTTCAATCTTTCTTTCAATCTTTCAATCTTTCAATCTTTCTTTCAATTTTTCTTTCAATCTTTCAGTCTTTCTTTCATTCTTTCTTTCAATCTTTCAATCTTTCAATCTTTCTTTCATTCTTTCTTTCAATCTTTCAATCTTTCTTTCAATATTTCTTTCAATCTTTCTTTCTGTCAATCTTCTTTCCATCTTTCTTTCCATCTTTCTTTCATTCTTTCGTTCAGTCTTTCAATCTTTCTTTCAATCTTTCTTTCATTTTTTCTTTCAATCTTTCTTTCATTCTTTCCTTCAATCTTTCAATCTTTCTTTCAATCTTTCATTCATTCTTTCTTTCAATCTTTCAATCTTTCTTTCAATATTTCTTTCAATCTTTTTTACTTTCAATCTTTCTTTCTTTAAATCTTTCTCTCAATCTTTCTTTCAAACTTTCATTATTTATTTCAATATTTCAATCGTTCAATCTTTCTTTCATTCTTTCTTTCAATCTTTCTTTCAATCTTTCAATCTTTCTTTCAATCTTTCTTTCAATCTTTCTTTCTTTAAATCTTTCTTTCAATCTTTCTTTCAAACTTTCAATCTTTATTTCAATCTTTCAATCTTTCAATCTTTCTTTCATTCTTTCTTTCAATATTTCAATTTTTCAATCTTTCTTTCATTCTTTCTTTTAATCTTTCAATCTTTCTTTCATTGTTTCTTTCAATCTTTCTGTCTTTCAATATTTCATTCAATCTTTCTTTCATTCCTTCTTTCAATCTTTCTTTCAAATTTTCTTTCAATCTTTATTTTTTCAATATTTCTTTCAATCTTTCTTTCATTCTTTCTTTCATTCTTTCTTTCAGTCTTTCAAAATTTGTTTCAAACTTTCAATCTTTCTTTCAATCTTTCAGTCGTTCAATCTTTCTTTCAATCTTTCTTTGAATCTTTCAATCTTCAATCTTTCAATCTATCTTTCAGTCTTTCTTTCAATCATTCAATCTTTCAATCTTTCTTTCAATATTTCTTTCAATCTTTCTTACTTTCAATCTTTCTTTCTTAAAATCTTTCTTTCAATCTTTCTTTCAAACTTTCATTCTTTATTTCAATCTTTAAATCTTTCAATCTTTCTTTCATTCTTTCTTTCAATCTTTCTTTCAATCTTTCAATCTTTCTTTCAATATTTCTTTCAATCTTTCTTTCTTTAAATCTTTCTTTCAAACTTTCAATCTTTATTTCAATCTTTCAATCTTTCAATCTTTCTTTCATTCTTTCTTTCAATATTTCAATTTTTCAATCTTTCTTTCATTCTTTCTTTTAATCTTATAATCTTTCTTTCATTGTTTCTTTCAATCTTTCTGTCTTTCAATATTTCATTCAATCTTTCTTTCATTCCTTCTTTCAATCTTTCTTTCAAATTTTCTTTCAATCTTTCTTTTTTCAATATTTCTTTCAATCTTTCTTTCATTCTTTCTTTCAGTCTTTCAAAATTTGTTTCAAACTTTCAATCTTTCTTTCAATCTTTCAGTCGTTCAATCTTTCTTTCAATCTTTCTTTGAATCTTTCAATCTTCAATCTTTCAATCTATCTTTCAGTCTTTCTTTCAATCATTCAATCTTTCAATCCTTCTTTCAATCTTTCTTTCTTTCAATCTTTCTTTCATTCTTTCCTTCAGTCTTTCAATCTTTCTTTCAATCTTTCTTTCAATCTTTCTTTCAATCTTTCTTTCATTCTTTCTTTCAATCTTTCTTTCAATCTTTCAATCTTTCTTTCAATATTTCTTTCAATCTTTCTTACTTTCAATCTTTCTTTCTTAAAATCTTTCTTTCAATCTTTCTTTCAAACTTTCATTCTTTATTTCAATCTTTCTTTCATTCTTTCTTTCAATCTTTCTTTCAATCTTTCAATCTTTCTTTCAATATTTCTTTCAATCTTTCTTTCTTTAAATCTTTCTTTCAATCTTTATTTCAATCTTTCAATCTTTCTTTCAATCTTTCAATCTTTCTTTCATTCTTTCTTTCAATATTTCAATCTTTCAACCTTTCTTTCATTCTTTCTTTTAATCTTTGAATCTTTCTTTAATTTTTTCTTTCAATCTTTCTTACTTTCAATTTTTCTATCTTTCAATATTTCTTCCAATCTTTCAAACTTTCTTTTGTTATTCTTTCAATCTTTCTTTCTTTCAATCTTTCTATCCATCTATCTATCAATCTTTTTTTCATTCTTTCTTTCAATCTTTCTTTTTTCAATCTTTCTTGCAAACTTTCTTTCAATTATTTAATCTTTCAATCTTTCTTTCATTCTTTCTTTCAGTCTTTCAATCTTTTTTTCATTCTTTCTTTCAATATTTCAATCTTTCAATCTTTCTGTCATTCTTTCTGTCAAACTTTCAATCTTTCTTTCATTCTTTCTTTCAATCTTTCTTACTTTCAATTTTTCTATCTTTCAATATCTCTTCCAATCGTTCAATCTTTCTTTCATTATTTCTTTCAATCTTTCTTTCAATCTTTCTTTCATTCTTTCCTTCAGTCTTTCAATCTTTTTTTCAATCTTTCTTTCATTCTTTCTTTCAATCTTTCTGTCCGTCATTCTTTCTTTCAGTCTTTCTTTCATTCTTTATTTCAATCTTTGTTTCATTCTTTCTTTCAATCTTTCATTCAATCTTTCTTTCAATCTTTCTTTCAATCTTTCTTTCAATCGTTCTTTCATTCTTTATTTTAATCTTTCAATCTTTCTTTAATTGTTTCTTTCAATCTTTCTGTCTTTCAATATTTCTTTCAATCTTTCAATCTTTCTTTTTTTTCAATCTTTCTTTCAATCTTTCTTTTATTCTATCTTTAAATCTTTCTGTTTTTTCAATCTTTCTTGCAATCTTTCTTTCAGTCTTTCAATCTGTCTTTCAAACTTTCAATCTTTCTTTCAATCTTTCAATCTTTCTTTCAATTTTTCTTTCAATCTTTCAGTCTTTCTTTCATTCTTTCTTTCAATCTTTCAATCTTTCAATCTTTCAATCTTTCTTTCATTCTTTCTTTCAATCTTTCAATCTTTCTTTCAATATTTCTTTCAATCTTTCTTTCTGTCAATCTTTCTTTCCATCTTTCTTTCATTCTTTCCTTCAGTCTTTCAATCTTTCTTTCAATCTTTCTTTCAATTTTTCTTTCAATCTTTCTTTCATTCTTTCCTTCAATCTTTCAATCTTTCTTTCAATCTGTCTTTCAATCTTTCATTCATTCCTTCTTTCAATCTTTCAATCTTTCTTTCAATATTTCTTTCAATCTTTCTTTCTTTAAATCTTTCTTTCAATCTTTCTTTCAAACTTTCATTCCTTATTTCAATATTTCAATATTTCAATCTTTCTTTCATTCTTTCTTTCAATCTTTCAATCTTTCTTTAATTCTTTCTTTCAATCTTTCTTACTTTCAATTTTTCTATCTTTCAATATTTCTTCCAATCTTTCAATCTTTCTTTTGTTATTCTTTCAATCTTTCTTTCTTTCAATCTTTCTATCCATCTATCTTTCAATCTTTCTTTCATTCTTTCTTTCAATCTTTCTTTTTTCAAACTTTCTTGCAAACATTCTTTCAATTGTTTAATCTTTCAATCTTTCTTTCATTCTTTCTTTCAGTCTTTCAATCTTTTTTTCATTCTTTCTTTCAATATTTCAATCTTTCAATCTTTCTTTCATTCTTTCTTTCAATCTTTCTTACTTTCAATTTTTCTATCTTTCAAAATTTCTTCCAATCGTTCAATCTTTCTTTCATTATTTCTTCCAATCTTTCTTTCTTTCAATCTTTCTTTCCATCTTTCTTTCAATCTTTCTTTCATTCTTTCTTTCAATCTTTCAATCTTTCTTTCAATAGTTCTTTCAATCTTTCTTTCTTTCCATCTTTCTTTCCATCTTTCTTTCATTCTTTCCTTCAGTCTTTCAATCTTTCTTTCAATCTTTCTTTCAATCTTTCTTTCAATCGTTCTTTCTTTCTTTTAGTCTTTCTTTCAATCTTTCAATTTTTCAATCTTTCTTTCATTCTTTCTTTTAATCTTTCAATCTTTCTTTCATTGTTTCTTTCAATCTTTCTTTCATTCTTTCTTTCATTCTTTCTTTCAATCTTTCTTTCAATCGTTTTTCTTTCTTTTAGTCTTTCTTTCAATCTTTCAATTTTTCAATCTTTCTTTCATTCTTTCTTTTAATCATTCAATCTTTCTTTCATTCTTTCTTTCAATATTTCAATTTTTCAATCTTTCTTTCATTCTTTCTTTTAATCTTTCAATCTTTCTTTCATTGTTTCTTTCAATCTTTCTGTCTTTCAATATTTCATTCAATCTTTCTTTCATTCCTTCTTTCAATCTTTCTTTCAAATTTTCTTTCAATCTTTCTTTTTTCAATATTTCTTTCAATCTTTCTTTCATTCTTTCTTTCAGTCTTTCAAAATTTGTTTCAAACTTTCAATCTTTCTTTCAATCTTTCAGTCGTTCAATCTTTCTTTCAATCTTTCTTTGAATCTTTCAATCTTCAATCTTTCAATCTATCTTTCAGTCTTTCTTTCAATCATTCAATCTTTCAATCTTTCTTTCAATCTTTCTTTCTTTCAATCTTTCTTTCAATCTTTCTTTCATTCTTTCCTTCAGTCTTTCAATCTTTCTTTCAATCTTTCTTTCAATCTTTCTTTCAATCTTTCTTTCATTCTTTCTTTCAATCTTTCTTTCAATCTTTCAATCTTTCTTTCAATATTTCTTTCAATCTTTCTTACTTTCAATCTTTCTTTCTTAAAATCTTTCTTTCAATCTTTCTTTCAAACTTTCATTCTTTATTTCAATCTTTCAATCTTTCAATCTTTCTTTCATTCTTTCTTTCAATATTTCTTTCAATCTTTCTTTCTTTAAATCTTTCTTTCAATCTTTCTTTCAAACTTTCAATCTTTATTTCGATCTTTCAATCTTTCAAACTTTCTTTCAATCTTTCTTTCAATCTTTCAATCTTTCTTTCATTCTTTCTTTCAATATTTCAATCTTTCAACCTTTCTTTCATTCTTTCTTTCAATCTTTGAATCTTTCTTTAATTTTTTCTTTCAATCTTTCTTACTTTCAATTTTTCTATCTTTCAATATTTCTTCCAATCTTTCAATCTTTCTTTTGTTATTCTTTCAATCTTTCTTTCTTTCAATCTTTCTATCCATCTATCTATCAATCTTTTTTTGATTCTTTCTTTCAATCTTTCTTTTTTCAATCTTTCTTGCAAACTTTCTTTCAATTGTTTAATCTTTCAATCTTTCTTTCATTCTTTCTTTCAGTCTTTCAATCTTTTATTCATTCTTTCTTTCAATATTTCAATCTTTCAATCTTTCTGTCATTCTTTCTTCCAATCGTTCAATCTTTCTTTTATTATTTCTTTCAATCTTTCTTTCTTTCAATCTTTCTTTCCATCTTTCTTTCAATCTTTCTTTCATTCTTTCTTTCAATCTTTCTTTTTTCAATATTTCTTTCAATCTGTCAATTTTTCTTTCATTCTTTCATTCTATCTTTCAATTGTTCTTTCATTCTTTCTTTCAATCTTTCTTTAAATATTTCAATCTTTCAATCTTTCTTTCAATCTTTCTTTCAATCTTTCTTTCAATCTTTCAGTCTTTCTTTCATTCTTTCTTTCAATATTTCAATCTTTCAATCTTTCTTTCATTGTTTCTTTCAATCTTTCTGTCTTTCAATATTTCATTCAATCTTTCTTTCATTCCTTCTTTCAATCTTTCTTTCAAATTTTCTTTCAATCTTTATTTTTTCAAAATTTCTTTCAATCTTTCTTTTATTATTTCTTTCAATCTTTCTTTCTTTCAATCTTTCTTTCCATCTTTCTTTCAATCTTTCTTTCATTCTTTCTTTCAATCTTTCTTTTTTCAATATTTCTTTCAATCTGTCAATTTTTCTTTCATTCTTTCATTCTTTCTTTCAATTGTTCTTTCATTCTTTCTTTCAATCTTTCTTAAAATATTTCAATCTTTCAATCTTTCTTTCAATCTTTCTTTCAATCTTTCAGTCTTTCTTTCATTCTTTCTTTCAATATTTCAATCTTTCAATCTTTCTTTCATTCTTTCTTTCAATCTTTCAATCTTTCTTTCATTCTTTCTTTCAATCTTTCAATCTTTCTTTTTTTTCAATCTTTCTTTTATTCTATCTTTAAATCTTTGTTTTTTCAATCTTTCTTGCAATCTTTCTTTCAGTCTTTCAATCTGTCTTTCAAACTTTCAATCTTTCTTTCAATTTTTCAATCTTTCAATTTTTCTTTCAATCTTTCAGTCTTTCTTTCATTCTTTCTTTCAATCTTTCAATCTTTCAATCTTTCTTTCATTCTTTCTTTCAATCTTTCAATCTTTCTTTCAATATTTCTTTCAATCTTTCTTTCTGTCAATCTTCTTTCCATCTTTCTTTCATTCTTTCGTTCAGTCTTTCAATCTTTCTTTCAATTTTTCTTTCAATCTTTCTTTCATTCTTTCCTTCAATCTTTCAATCTTTCTTTCAATCTTTCTTTCAATCTTTCATTCATTCTTTCTTTCAATCTTTCAATCTTTCTTTCAATATTTCTTTCAATCTTTTTTACTTTCAATCTTTCTTTCTTTAAATCTTTCTCTCAATCTTTCTTTCAAACTTTCATTATTTATTTCAATATTTCAATCGTTCAATCTTTCTTTCATTCTTTCTTTCAATCTTTCTTTCAATCTTTCAATCTTTCTTTCAATATTTCTTTCAATCTTTCTTTCTTTAAATCTTTCTTTCAATCTTTATTTCAATCTTTCAATCTTTCAATCTTTCTTTCATTCTTTCTTTCAATATTTCAATTTTTCAATCTTTCTTTCATTCTTTCTTTTAATCTTTCAATCTTTCTTTCATTGTTTCTTTCAATCTTTCTGTCTTTCAATATTTCATTCAATCTTTCTTTCATTCCTTCTTTCAATCTTTCTTTCAAATTTTCTTTCAATCTTTATTTTTTCAATATTTCTTTCAATCTTTCTTTCATTCTTTCTTTCAGTCTTTCAAAATTTGTTTCAAACTTTCAATCTTTCTTTCAATCCTTCAGTCGTTCAATCTTTCTTTCAATCTTTCTTTGAATCTTTCAATCTTCAATCTTTCAATCTATCTTTCAGTCTTTCTTTCAATCATTCAATCTTTCAATCTTTCTTTCAATATTTCTTTCAATCTTTCTTACTTTCAATCTTTCTTTCTTAAAATCTTTCTTTCAATCTTTCTTTCAAACGTTCATTCTTTATTTCAATCTTTCAATCTTTCAATCTTTCTTTCATTCTTTCTTTTAATCTTTCTTTCAATCTTTCAATCTTTCTTTCAATATTTCTTTCAATCTTTCTTTCTTTAAATCTTTCTTTCAATCTTTCTTTCAAACTTTCAATCTTTATTTCAATCTTTCAATCTTTGAATCTTTCTTTCATTCTTTCTTTCAATATTTCAATCTTTCTTTCAATTTTTCTTTCAATCTTTCAGTCTTTCTTTCATTCTTTCTTTCAATCTTTCAATCTTTCAATCTTTCAATCTTTCTTTCATTCTTTCTTTCAATCTTTCAATCTTTCTTTCAATATTTCTTTCAATCTTTCTTTCTGTCAATCTTTCTTTCCATCTTTCTTTCATTCTTTCCTTCAGTCTTTCAATCTTTCTTTCAATCTTTCTTTCAATTTTTCTTTCAATCTTTCTTTCATTCTTTCCTTCAATCTTTCAATCTATCTTTCAATCTGTCTTTCAATCTTTCATTCATTCCTTCTTTCAATCTTTCAATCTTTCTTTCAATATTTCTTTCAATCTTTCTTTCTTTAAATCTTTCTTTCAATCTTTCTTTCAAACTTTCATTCCTTATTTCAATATTTCAATATTTCAATCTTTCTTTCATTCTTTCTTTCAATCTTTCAATCTTTCTTTAATTCTTTCTTTCAATCTTTCTTACTTTCAATTTTTCTATCTTTCAATATTTCTTCCAATCTTTCAATCTTTCTTTTGTTATTCTTTCAATCTTTCTTTCTTTCAATCTTTCTATCCATCTATCTTTCAATCTTTCTTTCATTCTTTCTTTCAATCTTTCTTTTTTCAAACTTTCTTGCAAACATTCTTTCAATTGTTTAATCTTTCAATCTTTCTTTCATTCTTTCTTTCAGTCTTTCAATCTTTTTTTCATTCTTTCTTTCAATATTTCAATCTTTCAATCTTTCTTTCATTCTTTCTTTCAATCTTTCTTACTTTCAATTTTTCTATCTTTCAAAATTTCTTCCAATCGTTCAATCTTTCTTTCATTATTTCTTCCAATCTTTCTTTCTTTCAATCTTTCTTTCCATCTTTCTTTCAATCTTTCTTTCATTCTTTCTTTCAATCTTTCAATCTTTCTTTCAATAGTTCTTTCAATCTTTCTTTCTTTCCATCTTTCTTTCCATCTTTCTTTCATTCTTTCCTTCAGTCTTTCAATCTTTCTTTCAATCTTTCTTTCAATCTTTCTTTCAATCGTTCTTTCTTTCTTTTAGTCTTTCTTTCAATCTTTCAATTTTTCAATCTTTCTTTCATTCTTTCTTTTAATCTTTCAATCTTTCTTTCATTGTTTCTTTCAATCTTTCTTTCATTCTTTCTTTCATTCTTTCTTTCAATCTTTCTTTCAATCGTTTTTCTTTCTTTTAGTCTTTCTTTCAATCTTTCAATTTTTCAATCTTTCTTTCATTCTTTCTTTTAATCTTTCAATCTTTCTTTCATTCTTTCTTTCAATATTTCAATTTTTCAATCTTTCTTTCATTCTTTCTTTTAATCTTTCAATCTTTCTTTCATTGTTTCTTTCAATCTTTCTGTCTTTCAATATTTCATTCAATCTTTCTTTCATTCCTTCTTTCAATCTTTCTTTCAAATTTTCTTTCAATCTTTCTTTTTTCAATATTTCTTTCAATCTTTCTTTCATTCTTTCTTTCAGTCTTTCAAAATTTGTTTCAAACTTTCAATCTTTCTTTCAATCTTTCAGTCGTTCAATCTTTCTTTCAATCTTTCTTTGAATCTTTCAATCTTCAATCTTTCAATCTATCTTTCAGTCTTTCTTTCAATCATTCAATCTTTCAATCTTTCTTTCAATCTTTCTTTCTTTCAATCTTTCTTTCAATCTTTCTTTCATTCTTTCCTTCAGTCTTTCAATCTTTCTTTCAATCTTTCTTTCAATCTTTCTTTCAATCTTTCTTTCATTCTTTCTTTCAATCTTTCTTTCAATCTTTCAATCTTTCTTTCAATATTTCTTTCAATCTTTCTTACTTTCAATCTTTCTTTCTTAAAATCTTTCTTTCAATCTTTCTTTCAAACTTTCATTCTTTATTTCAATCTTTCAATCTTTCAATCTTTCTTTCATTCTTTCTTTCAATATTTCTTTCAATCTTTCTTTCTTTAAATCTTTCTTTCAATCTTTCTTTCAAACTTTCAATCTTTATTTCGATCTTTCAATCTTTCAAACTTTCTTTCAATCTTTCTTTCAATCTTTCAATCTTTCTTTCATTCTTTCTTTCAATATTTCAATCTTTCAACCTTTCTTTCATTCTTTCTTTCAATCTTTGAATCTTTCTTTAATTTTTTCTTTCAATCTTTCTTACTTTCAATTTTTCTATCTTTCAATATTTCTTCCAATCTTTCAATCTTTCTTTTGTTATTCTTTCAATCTTTCTTTCTTTCAATCTTTCTATCCATCTATCTATCAATCTTTTTTTGATTCTTTCTTTCAATCTTTCTTTTTTCAATCTTTCTTGCAAACTTTCTTTCAATTGTTTAATCTTTCAATCTTTCTTTCATTCTTTCTTTCAGTCTTTCAATCTTTTATTCATTCTTTCTTTCAATATTTCAATCTTTCAATCTTTCTGTCATTCTTTCTTCCAATCGTTCAATCTTTCTTTTATTATTTCTTTCAATCTTTCTTTCTTTCAATCTTTCTTTCCATCTTTCTTTCAATCTTTCTTTCATTCTTTCTTTCAATCTTTCTTTTTTCAATATTTCTTTCAATCTGTCAATTTTTCTTTCATTCTTTCATTCTTTCTTTCAATTGTTCTTTCATTCTTTCTTTCAATCTTTCTTTAAATATTTCAATCTTTCAATCTTTCTTTCAATCTTTCTTTCAATCTTTCTTTCAATCTTTCAGTCTTTCTTTCATTCTTTCTTTCAATATTTCAATCTTTCAATCTTTCTTTCATTGTTTCTTTCAATCTTTCTGTCTTTCAATATTTCATTCAATCTTTCTTTCATTCCTTCTTTCAATCTTTCTTTCAAATTTTCTTTCAATCTTTATTTTTTCAAAATTTCTTTCAATCTTTCTTTTATTATTTCTTTCAATCTTTCTTTCTTTCAATCTTTCTTTCCATCTTTCTTTCAATCTTTCTTTCATTCTTTCTTTCAATCTTTCTTTTTTCAATATTTCTTTCAATCTGTCAATTTTTCTTTCATTCTTTCATTCTTTCTTTCAATTGTTCTTTCATTCTTTCTTTCAATCTTTCTTAAAATATTTCAATCTTTCAATCTTTCTTTCAATCTTTCTTTCAATCTTTCAGTCTTTCTTTCATTCTTTCTTTCAATATTTCAATCTTTCAATCTTTCTTTCATTCTTTCTTTCAATCTTTCAATCTTTCTTTCATTCTTTCTTTCAATCTTTCAATCTTTCTTTTTTTTCAATCTTTCTTTTATTCTATCTTTAAATCTTTGTTTTTTCAATCTTTCTTGCAATCTTTCTTTCAGTCTTTCAATCTGTCTTTCAAACTTTCAATCTTTCTTTCAATTTTTCAATCTTTCAATTTTTCTTTCAATCTTTCAGTCTTTCTTTCATTCTTTCTTTCAATCTTTCAATCTTTCAATCTTTCTTTCATTCTTTCTTTCAATCTTTCAATCTTTCTTTCAATATTTCTTTCAATCTTTCTTTCTGTCAATCTTCTTTCCATCTTTCTTTCATTCTTTCGTTCAGTCTTTCAATCTTTCTTTCAATTTTTCTTTCAATCTTTCTTTCATTCTTTCCTTCAATCTTTCAATCTTTCTTTCAATCTTTCTTTCAATCTTTCATTCATTCTTTCTTTCAATCTTTCAATCTTTCTTTCAATATTTCTTTCAATCTTTTTTACTTTCAATCTTTCTTTCTTTAAATCTTTCTCTCAATCTTTCTTTCAAACTTTCATTATTTATTTCAATATTTCAATCGTTCAATCTTTCTTTCATTCTTTCTTTCAATCTTTCTTTCAATCTTTCAATCTTTCTTTCAATATTTCTTTCAATCTTTCTTTCTTTAAATCTTTCTTTCAATCTTTATTTCAATCTTTCAATCTTTCAATCTTTCTTTCATTCTTTCTTTCAATATTTCAATTTTTCAATCTTTCTTTCATTCTTTCTTTTAATCTTTCAATCTTTCTTTCATTGTTTCTTTCAATCTTTCTGTCTTTCAATATTTCATTCAATCTTTCTTTCATTCCTTCTTTCAATCTTTCTTTCAAATTTTCTTTCAATCTTTATTTTTTCAATATTTCTTTCAATCTTTCTTTCATTCTTTCTTTCAGTCTTTCAAAATTTGTTTCAAACTTTCAATCTTTCTTTCAATCCTTCAGTCGTTCAATCTTTCTTTCAATCTTTCTTTGAATCTTTCAATCTTCAATCTTTCAATCTATCTTTCAGTCTTTCTTTCAATCATTCAATCTTTCAATCTTTCTTTCAATATTTCTTTCAATCTTTCTTACTTTCAATCTTTCTTTCTTAAAATCTTTCTTTCAATCTTTCTTTCAAACGTTCATTCTTTATTTCAATCTTTCAATCTTTCAATCTTTCTTTCATTCTTTCTTTTAATCTTTCTTTCAATCTTTCAATCTTTCTTTCAATATTTCTTTCAATCTTTCTTTCTTTAAATCTTTCTTTCAATCTTTCTTTCAAACTTTCAATCTTTATTTCAATCTTTCAATCTTTGAATCTTTCTTTCATTCTTTCTTTCAATATTTCAATCTTTCAACCTTTCTTTCATTCTTTCTTTTAATCTTTGAATCTTTCTTTAATTTTTTCTTTCAATCTTTCTTACTTTCAATTTTTCTATCTTTCAATATTTCTTCCAATCTTTCAATCTTTCTTTTGTTATTCTTTCAATCTTTCTTTCTTTCAATCTTTCTATCCATCTATCTATCAATCTTTTTTTCATTCTTTCTTTCAATCTTTCTTTTTTCAATCTTTCTTGCAAACTTTCTTTCAATTATTTAATCTTTCAATCTTTCTGTCATTCTTTCTGTCAATCTTTCAATCTTTCTTTCATTCTTTCTTTCAATCTTTCTTACTTTCAATTTTTCTATCTTTCAATATCTCTTCCAATCGTTCAATCTTTCTTTTATTATTTCTTTCAATCTTTCTTTCTTTCAATCTTTCTTTCTTTCAATCTTTCTTTCAATCTTTCTTTCATTCTTTCCTTCAGTCTTTCAATCTTTCTTTCAATCTTTCTTTCATTCTTTCTTTCAATCTTTCTTTCAATCTTTCAATATGTCTTTCAATCTTTCTTACTTTCAATCTTTCTTTCTTTAAATCTTTCTTTCAATCTTTCTTTCAAACTTTCATTCTTTATTTCAATCTTTCAATCTTTCAATCTTTCTTTCATTCTTTATTTCAATCTTTCAATCTTTCAATCTTTCTTTCATTCTTTCTTTCAATCTTTCTTTCAATCTTTCAATCTTTCTTTCAATATTTCTTTCAATCTTTCTTTCTTTAAATCTGTCTTTCAATCTTTCTTTCAAACTTTCAATCTTTATTTCTATCTTTCTTTCAATATTTCAATCTTTCTTTCATTCTTTCTTTCAATCTTTCAATCTTTCTTTAATTCTTTCTTTCAATCTTTTTTACTTTCAATTTTTCTATCTTTCAATATTTCTTCCAATCTTTCAATCTTTCTTTTGTTATTCTTTCAATCTTTCTTTCTTTCAATCTTTCTATCCATCTATCTTTCAATCTTTCTTTCATTCTTTCTTTCAATCTTTCTTTTTTCAAACTTTCTTGCAAACTTTCTTTCAATTGTTTAATCTTTCAATCTTTCTTTCATTCTTTCTTTCAGTCTTTCAATCTTTTTTTCATTCTTTCTTTCAATATTTCAATCTTTCAATCTTTCTTTCATTCTTTCTTTCAATCTTTCAATCTTTCTTTCATTCTTTCTTTCAATCTTTCTTACTTTCAATTTTTCTATCTTTCAAAATTTCTTCCAATCGTTCAATCTTTCTTTCATTATTTCTTTCAATCTTTCTTTCTTTCAATCTTACTTTCCATCTTTCTTTCAATCTTTCTTTCATTCTTTCTTTCAATCTTTCAATCTTTCAATCTTTCTTTCATTCTTTCTTTCAATCTTTCAATCTTTCTTTCAATATTTCTTTCAATCTTTCTTTCCATCTTTCTTTCATTCTTTCCTTCAGTCTTTCAATCTTTCTTTCAATCTTTCTTTCAATCTTTCTTTTTTTTAATCTTTTTTTAAATCTTTCTTTCATTCTTTCTTTCAATCTTTCAATCTTTCTTTCAATCTATCTTTCTTTTTTCAATCTTTATTTCATTCTTTCTATAAATCTTTCTTTCTTTCAATCTTTCTTTCAGTCTTTCAATCTTTCTTTAAATCTATCTTTCATTCTTTCTTTCAATCTTTCAATCTTTCTTTCATTCTTTCTTTCAATCTTTCTTATTTTCAATTTTTCTATCTTTCAATATTTCTTCCAATCGTTCAATCTTTCTTTCATTATTTCTTTCAATCTTTCTTTCTTTCAATCTTTCTTTCCATCTTTCTTTCAATCTTTCTTTCATTCTTTCTTTCAATGTTTCTTTCTTCAATATTTCTTTCAATGAGTCAATTTTTCTTTCATTCTTTCTTTCAATCGTTCTTTCATTCTTTCTTTCAATCTTTCAATCTTTCTTTAAATATTTCAATCATTCAATCTTTCTTTCAATCTTTCTTTCAATCGTTCAATCTTTCTTTCATTCTTTCTTTAAATATTTCATACTTTCAATCTTTCTTTCATTCTTTCTTTCAATCTTTCAATCTTTCTTTCATTCTTTCTTTCAATCTTTCTTACTTTCAATTTTTCTCTTTCAATATTTCTTCCAATCGTTCAATCTTTCTTTCATTATTTCTTTCAATCTTTCTTTTATCTCTTTCAATCTTTCTTTCTTTCAATCTTTCTTTCCATCTTTCTTTCAATCTTTCTTTCATTCTTTCTTTCAAGCTTTCTTTTTTCAATCTTTCTTGCAATCTTTCTTTCAATTGTTTAATCTTTCTTTCATTCATTCTTTCATTCTTTCTTTCAATCTTTCTTTCAATCGTTCTTTCTTTCTTTAGTCTTTCTTTCATTGTTTCTTTCAATCTTTCTTTCATTCTTTCTTTCATTCTTTCTTTCAATCTTTCTTACTTTCAATTATTCTATCTTTCAAAATTTCTTCCAATCGTTCAATCTTTCTTTCATTATTTCTTTCAATCTTTCTTTCTTTCAATCTTTCTTTCCATCTTTCTTTCAATCTTTCTTTCATTCTTTCTTTCAATCTTTCAATCTTTCAATCTTTCTTTCATTCTTTCTTTCAATCTTTCAATCTTTCTTTCAATATTTCTTTCAATCTTTCTTTCCATCTTTCTTTCCATCTTTCTTTCATTCTTTCCTTCAGACTTTCAATCTTTCTTTCAATCTTTCTTTCAATCTTTCTTTTTTTAATCTTTTTTTAAATCTTTCTTTCATTCTTTCTTTCAATCTTCAATCTTTCTTTCAATCTATCTTTCTTTTTTCAATCTTTATTTCATTCTTTCTATAAATCTTTCTTTCTTTCAATCTTTCTTTCAGTCTTTCAATCTTTCTTTAAATCTATCTTTCATTCTTTCTTTCAATCTTTCAATCTTTCTTTCATTCTTTCTTTCAATCTTTCTTACTTTCAATTTTTCTATCTTTCAATATTTCTTCCAATCGTTCAATCTTTCTTTCATTATTTCTTTCAATCTTTCTTTCTTTCAATCTTTCTTTCCATCTTTCTTTCAATCTTTCTTTCATTCTTTCTTTCAATGTTTCTTTTTTCAATATTTCTTTCAATCAGTCAATTTTTCTTTCATTCTTTCTTTCAATCGTTCTTTCATTCTTTCTTTCAATCTTTCAATCTTTCTTTAAATATTTAAATCATTCAATCTTTCTTTCAATCTTTCTTTCAATCGTTCAATGTTTCTTTCATTCTTTCTTTAAATATTTCATACTTTCAATCTTTCTTTCATTCTTTCTTTCAATCTTTCAATCTTTCCTTCATTCTTTCTTTCAATCTTTCTTACTTTCAATTTTTCTCTTTCAATATTTCTTCCAATCGTTCAATCTTTCTTTCATTATTTCTTTCAATCTTTCTTTTATCTCTTTCAATCTTTCTTTCTTTCAATCTTTCTTTCCATCTTTCTTTCAATCTTTCTTTCATTCTTTCTTTCAATCTTTCTTTTTTCAATCTTTCTTGCAATCTTTCTTTCAATTGTTTAATCTTTCAATCTTTCTTTCATTCATTCTTTCATTCTTTCTTTCAATCGTTCTTTCTTTCTTTTAGTCTTTCTTTCATTCTTTCTTTTAATCTTTCAATCTTTCTTTCATTGTTTCTTTCAATCTTTCTTTCATTCTTTCTTTCATTCTTTCAATCTTTCTTTCAATCGTTCTTTCTTTCTTTTAGTCTTTCTTTCAATCTTTCAATTTTTCAATCTTTCTTTCATTCTTTCTTTTAATCTTTCAATCTTTCTTTCATTCTTTCCGTCAGACTTTCATTCTTTCTTTCAATCTTTCTTTTTTCAATCTTTCTTGCAATCGTTCTTCAATTGTTTAATCTTTCAATCTTTCTTTCATTCTTTCTTTCAGTCTTTCAATCTTTTTTTCAATCTTTCTTTCATTCTTTCTTTCAATCTTTCTGTCCGTCATTCTTTCTTTCAGTCGTTCTTTCATTCTTTATTTCAATCTTTGTTTCATTCTTTCTTTCAATCTTTCATTCAATCTTTCTTTCATTCTTTCTTTCAATCGTTCTTTCTTTCTTTTAGTCTTTCTTTCATTCTTTCTTTTAATCTTTCAATCTTTCTTTCATTGTTTCTTTCAATCTTTCTTTCATTCTTTCTTTCATTCTTTCAATCTTTCTTTCAATCGTTCTTTCTTTCTTTTAGTCTTTCTTTCAATCTTTCAATTTTTCAATCTTTCTTTCATTCTTTCTTTTAATCTTTCAATCTTTCTTTCATTCTTTCCTTCAGTCTTTCATTCTTTCTTTCAATCTTTCTTTTTTCAATCTTTCTTGCAATCTTTCTTTCAGTCTTTCAATCTGTCTTTCAAACTTTCAATCTTTCTTTCAATTTTTCAATCTTTCAATTTTTCTTTCAATCTTTCAGTCTTTCTTTCATTCTTTCTTTCAATCTTTCAATCTTTCAATCTTTCTTTCATTCTTTCTTTCAATCTTTCAATCTTTCTTTCAATATTTCTTTCAATCTTTCTTTCTGTCAATCTTCTTTCCATCTTTCTTTCATTCTTTCGTTCAGTCTTTCAATCTTTCTTTCAATTTTTCTTTCAATCTTTCTTTCATTCTTTCCTTCAATCTTTCAATCTTTCTTTCAATCTTTCTTTCAATCTTTCATTCATTCTTTCTTTCAATCTTTCAATCTTTCTTTCAATATTTCTTTCAATCTTTTTTACTTTCAATCTTTCTTTCTTTAAATCTTTCTCTCAATCTTTCTTTCAAACTTTCATTATTTATTTCAATATTTCAATCGTTCAATCTTTCTTTCATTCTTTCTTTCAATCTTTCTTTCAATCTTTCAATCTTTCTTTCAATATTTCTTTCAATCTTTCTTTCTTTAAATCTTTCTTTCAATCTTTATTTCAATCTTTCAATCTTTCAATCTTTCTTTCATTCTTTCTTTCAATATTTCAATTTTTCAATCTTTCTTTCATTCTTTCTTTTAATCTTTCAATCTTTCTTTCATTGTTTCTTTCAATCTTTCTGTCTTTCAATATTTCATTCAATCTTTCTTTCATTCCTTCTTTCAATCTTTCTTTCAAATTTTCTTTCAATCTTTATTTTTTCAATATTTCTTTCAATCTTTCTTTCAATCTTTCTTTGAATCTTTCAATCTTCAATCTTTCAATCTATCTTTCAGTCTTTCTTTCAATCATTCAATCTTTCAATCTTTCTTTCAATATTTCTTTCAATCTTTCTTACTTTCAATCTTTCTTTCTTAAAATCTTTCTTTCAATCTTTCTTTCAAACTTTCATTCTTTATTTCAATCTTTCAATCTTTCAATCTTTCTTTCAATCTTTCTTTCAATCTTTCAATCTTTCTTTCAATATTTCTTTCAATCTTTCTTTCTTTAAATCTTTCTTTCAATTTTTCTTTCAAACTTTCAATCTTTATTTCAATCTTTCAATCTTTCAATCTTTCTTTCATTCTTTCTTTCAATATTTCAATCTTTCAACCTTTCTTTCATTCTTTCTTTTAATCTTTGAATCTTTCTTTAATTTTTTCTTTCAATCTTTCTTACTTTCAATTTTTCTATCTTTCAATATTTTTTCCAATCTTTCAATCTTTCTTTTGTTATTCTTTCAATCTTTCTTTCTTTCAATCTTTCTATCCATCTATCTATCAATCTTTTTTTCATTCTTTCTTTCAATCTTTCTTTTTTCAATCTTTCTTGCAAACTTTCTTTCAATTATTTAATCTTTCAATCTTTCTTTCATTCTTTCTTTCAGTCTTTCAATCTTTTTTTCATTCTTTCTTTCAATATTTCAATCTTTCAATCTTTCTGTCATTCTTTCTGTCAATCTTTCAATCTTTCTTTCATTCTTTCTTTCAATCTTTCTTACTTTCAATTTTTCTATCTTTCAATATCTCTTCCAATCGTTCAATCTTTCTTTTATTATTTCTTTCAATCTTTCTTTCTTTCAATCTTTCTTTCTTTCAATCTTTCTTTCAATCTTTCTTTCATTCTTTCCTTCAGTCTTTCAATCTTTCTTTCAATCTTTCTTTCAATCTTTCAATATGTCTTTCAATCTTTCTTACTTTCAATCTTTCTTTCTTTAAATCTTTCTTTCAATCTTTCTTTCAAACTTTCATTCTTTATTTCAATCTTTCAATCTTTCAATCTTTCTTTCATTCTTTATTTCAATCTTTCAATCTTTCAATCTTTCTTTCATTCTTTCTTTCAATCTTTCTTTCAATCTTTCAATCTTTCTTTCAATATTTCTTTCAATCTTTCTTTCTTTAAATCTTTCTTTCAATCTTTCTTTCAAACTTTCAATCTTTATTTCAATCTTTCTTTCAATATTTCAATCTTTCTTTCATTCTTTCTTTCAATCTTTCAATCTTTCTTTAATTCTTTCTTTCAATCTTTTTTACTTTCAATTTTTCTATCTTTCAATATTTCTTCCAATCTTTCAATCTTTCTTTTGTTATTCTTTCAATCTTTCTTTCTTTCAATCTTTCTATCCATCTATCTTTCAATCTTTCTTTCATTCTTTCTTTCAATCTTTCTTTTTTCAAACTTTCTTGCAAACTTTCTTTCAATTGTTTAATCTTTCAATCTTTCTTTCATTCTTTCTTTCAGTCTTTCAATCTTTTTTTCATTCTTTCTTTCAATATTTCAATCTTTCAATCTTTCTTTCATTCTTTCTTTCAATCTTTCAATCTTTCTTTCATTCTTTCTTTCAATCTTTCTTACTTTCAATTTTTCTATCTTTCAAAATTTCTTCCAATCGTTCAATCTTTCTTTCATTATTTCTTTCAATCTTTCTTTCTTTCAATCTTACTTTCCATCTTTCTTTCAATCTTTCTTTCATTCTTTCTTTCAATCTTTCAATCTTTCAATCTTTCAATCTTTCTTTCATTCTTTCTTTCAATCTTTCAATCTTTCTTTCAATATTTCTTTCAATCTATCTTTCCATCTTTCTTTCATTCTTTCCTTCAGTCTTTCAATCTTTCTTTCAATCTTTCTTTCAATCTTTCTTTTTTTTAATCTTTTTTTAAATCTTTCTTTCATTCTTTCTTTCAATCTTTCAATCTTTCTTTCAATCTATCTTTCTTTTTTCAATCTTTATTTCATTCTTTCTATAAATCTTTCTTTCTTTCAATCTTTCTTTCAGTCTTTCAATCTTTCTTTAAATCTATCTTTCATTCTTTCTTTCAATCTTTCAATCTTTCTTTCATTCTTTCTTTCAATCTTTCTTATTTTCAATTTTTCTATCTTTCAATATTTCTTCCAATTGTTCAATCTTTCTTTCATTATTTCTTTCAATCTTTCTTTCTTTCAATCTTTCTTTCCATCTTTCTTTCAATCTTTCTTTCATTCTTTCTTTCAATGTTTCTTTTTTCAATATTTCTTTCAATCAGTCAATTTTTCTTTCATTCTTTCTTTCAATCGTTCTTTCGTTCTTTCTTTCAATCTTTCAATCTTTCTTTAAATATTTCAATCATTCAATCTTTCTTTCAATCTTTCTTTCAATCGTTCAATCTTTCTTTCATTCTTTCTTTAAATATTTCATACTTTCAATCTTTCTTTCATTCTTTCTTTCAATCTTTCAATCTTTCTTTCATTCTTTCTTTCATTCTTTCTTTCAATCTTTCTTACTTTCAATTTTTCTCTTTCAATATTTCTTCCAATCGTTCAATCTTTCTTTCATTATTTCTTTCAATCTTTCTTTTATCTCTTTCAATCTTTCTTTCTTTCAATCTTTCTTTCCATCTTTCTTTCAATCTTTCTTTCATTCTTTCTTTCAAGCTTTCTTTTTTCAATCTTTCTTGCAATCTTTCTTTCAATTGTTTAATCTTTCTTTCATTCATTCTTTCATTCTTTCTTTCAATCTTTCTTTCAATCGTTCTTTCTTTCTTTAGTCTTTCTTTCATTGTTTCTTTCAATCTTTCTTTCATTCTTTCTTTCATTCTTTCTTTCAATCTTTCTTACTTTCAATTTTTCTATCTTTCAAAATTTCTTCCAATCGTTCAATCTTTCTTTCATTATTTCTTTCAATCTTTCTTTCTTTCAATCTTTCTTTCCATCTTTCTTTCAATCTTTCTTTCATTCTTTCTTTCAATCTTTCAATCTTTCAATCTTTCTTTCATTCTTTCTTTCAATCTTTCAATCTTTCTTTCAATATTTCTTTCAATCTTTCTTTCCATCTTTCTTTCCATCTTTCTTTCATTCTTTCCTTCAGTCTTTCAATCTTTCTTTCAATCTTTCTTTCAATCTTTCTTTTTTTAATCTTTTTTTAAATCTTTCTTTCATTCTTTCTTTCAATCTTCAATCTTTCTTTCAATCTATCTTTCTTTTTTCAATCTTTATTTCATTCTTTCTATAAATCTTTCTTTCTTTCAATCTTTCTTTCAGTCTTTCAATCTTTCTTTAAATCTATCTTTCATTCTTTCTTTCAATCTTTCAATCTTTCTTTCATTCTTTCTTTCAATCTTTCTTACTTTCAATTTTTCTATCTTTCAATATTTCTTCCAATCGTTCAATCTTTCTTTCATTATTTCTTTCAATCTTTCTTTCTTTCAATCTTTCTTTCCATCTTTCTTTCAATCTTTCTTTCATTCTTTCTTTCAATGTTTCTTTTTTCAATATTTCTTTCAATCAGTCAATTTTTCTTTCATTCTTTCTTTCAATCGTTCTTTCATTCTTTCTTTCAATCTTTCAATCTTTCTTTAAATATTTAAATCATTCAATCTTTCTTTCAATCTTTCTTTCAATCGTTCAATGTTTCTTTCATTCTTTCTTTAAATATTTCATACTTTCAATCTTTCTTTCATTCTTTCTTTCAATCTTTCAATCTTTCCTGCATTCTTTCTTTCAATCTTTCTTACTTTCAATTTTTCTCTTTCAATATTTCTTCCAATCGTTCAATCTTTCTTTCATTATTTCTTTCAATCTTTCTTTTATCTCTTTCAATCTTTCTTTCTTTCAATCTTTCTTTCCATCTTTCTTTCAATCTTTCTTTCATTCTTTCTTTCAATCTTTCTTTTTTCAATCTTTCTTGCAATCTTTCTTTCAATTGTTTAATCTTTCAATCTTTCTTTCATTCATTCTTTCATTCTTTCTTTCAATCGTTCTTTCTTTCTTTTAGTCTTTCTTTCATTCTTTCTTTTAATCTTTCAATCTTTCTTTCATTGTTTCTTTCAATCTTTCTTTCATTCTTTCTTTCATTCTTTCAATCTTTCTTTCAATCGTTCTTTCTTTCTTTTAGTCTTTCTTTCAATCTTTCAATTTTTCAATCTTTCTTTCATTCTTTCTTTTAATCTTTCAATCTTTCTTTCATTCTTTCCTTCAGTCTTTCATTCTTTCTTTCAATCTTTCTTTTTTCAATCTTTCTTGCAATCGTTCTTCAATTGTTTAATCTTTCAATCTTTCTTTCATTCTTTCTTTCAGTCTTTCAATCTTTTTTTCAATCTTTCTTTCATTCTTTCTTTCAATCTTTCTGTCCGTCATTCTTTCTTTCAGTCGTTCTTTCATTCTTTATTTCAATCTTTGTTTCATTCTTTCTTTCAATCTTTCATTCAATCTTTCTTTCATTCTTTCTTTCAATCGTTCTTTCTTTCTTTTAGTCTTTCTTTCATTCTTTCTTTTAATCTTTCAATCTTTCTTTCATTGTTTCTTTCAATCTTTCTTTCATTCTTTCTTTCATTCTTTCAATCTTTCTTTCAATCGTTCTTTCTTTCTTTTAGTCTTTCTTTCAATCTTTCAATTTTTCAATCTTTCTTTCATTCTTTCTTTTAATCTTTCAATCTTTCTTTCATTCTTTCCTTCAGTCTTTCATTCTTTCTTTCAATCTTTCTTTTTTCAATCTTTCTTGCAATCGTTCTTCAATTGTTTAATCTTTCATTCTTTCTTTCAGTCTTTCAATCTTTTTTTCAATCTTTCTTTCATTCTTTCTTTCAATCTTTCTGTCCGTCATTCTTTCTTTCAGTCGTTCTTTCATTCTTTATTTCAATCTTTGTTTCATTCTTTCTTTCAATCTTTCATTCAATCTTTCTTTCAATCTTTCTTTCAATCTTTCTTTCAATCGTTCTTTCATTCTTTATTTTAATCTTTCAATCTTTCTTTAATTGTTTCTTTCAATCTTTCTGTCTTTCAATATTTCTTTCAATCTTTCAATCTTTCTTTTTTTTTCAATCTTTCTTTCAATCTTTCTTTTATTCTATCTTTAAATCTTTCTGTTTTTTCAATCTTTCTTGCAATCTTTCTTTCAGTCTTTCAATCTGTCTTTCAAACTTTCAATCTTTCTTTCAATCTTTCAATCTTTCAATCTTTCTTTCAATTTTTCTTTCAATCTTTCAGTCTTTCTTTCATTCTTTCTTTCAATCTTTCAATCTTTCAATCTTTCAATCTTTCTTTCATTCTTTCTTTCAATCTTTCAGTCTTTCTTTCAATATTTCTTTCAATCTTTCTTTCTGTCAATCTTTCTTTCCATCTTTCTTTCATTCTTTCCTTCAGTCTTTCAATCTTTCTTTCAATCTTTCTTTTTTTTAATCTTTTTTTAAATCTTTCTTTCATTCTTTCTTTCAATCTTCAATCTTTCTTTCAATCTATCTTTCTTTTTTCAATCTTTATTTCATTCTTTCTATAAATCTTTCTTTCTTTCAATCTTTCTTTCAGTCTTTCAATCTTTCTTTAAATCTATCTTTCATTCTTTCTTTCAATCTTTCAATCTTTCTTTCATTCTTTCTTTCAATCTTTCTTACTTTCAATTTTTCTATCTTTCAATATTTCTTCCAATCGTTCAATCTTTCTTTCATTATTTCTTTCAATCTTTCTTTCTTTCAATCTTTCTTTCCATCTTTCTTTCAATCTTTCTTTCATTCTTTCTTTCAATGTTTCTTTTTTCAATATTTCTTTCAATCAGTCAATTTTTCTTTCATTCTTTCTTTCAATCGTTCTTTCATTCTTTCTTTCAATCTTTCAATCTTTCTTTAAATATTTCAATCATTCAATCTTTCTTTCAATCTTTCTTTCAATCGTTCAATGTTTCTTTCATTCTTTCTTTAAATATTTCATACTTTCAATCTTTCTTTCATTCTTTCTTTCAATCTTTCAATCTTTCCTTCATTCTTTCTTTCAATCTTTCTTACTTTCAATTTTTCTCTTTCAATATTTCTTCCAATCGTTCAATCTTTCTTTCATTATTTCTTTCAATCTTTCTTTTATCTCTTTCAATCTTTCTTTCTTTCAATCTTTCTTTCCATCTTTCTTTCAATCTTTCTTTCATTCTTTCTTTCAATCTTTCTTTTTTCAATCTTTCTTGCAATCTTTCTTTCAATTGTTTAATCTTTCAATCTTTCTTTCATTCATTCTTTCATTCTTTCTTTCAATCGTTCTTTCTTTCTTTTAGTCTTTCTTTCATTCTTTCTTTTAATCTTTCAATCTTTCTTTCATTGTTTCTTTCAATCTTTCTTTCATTCTTTCTTTCATTCTTTCAATCTTTCTTTCAATCGTTCTTTCTTTCTTTTAGTCTTTCTTTCAATCTTTCAATTTTTCAATCTTTCTTTCATTCTTTCTTTTAATCTTTCAATCTTTCTTTCATTCTTTCCTTCAGTCTTTCATTCTTTCTTTCAATCTTTCTTTTTTCAATCTTTCTTGCAATCGTTCTTCAATTGTTTAATCTTTCAATCTTTCTTTCATTGTTTCTTTCAATCTTTCTTTCATTCTTTCTTTCATTCTTTCAATCTTTCTTTCAATCGTTCTTTCTTTCTTTTAGTCTTTCTTTCAATCTTTCAATTTTTCAATCTTTCTTTCATTCTTTCTTTTAATCTTTCAATCTTTCTTTCATTCTTTCTTTCAGTCTTTCAATCTTTTTTTCAATCTTTCTTTCATTCTTTCTTTCAATCTTTCTGTCCGTCATTCTTTCTTTCAGTCGTTCTTTCATTCTTTATTTCAATCTTTGTTTCATTCTTTCTTTCAATCTTTCATTCAATCTTTCTTTCAATCTTTCTTTCAATCTTTCTTTCAAGCGTTCTTTCATTCTTTATTTTAATCTTTCAATCTTTCTTTAATTGTTTCTTTCAATCTTTCTGTCTTTCAATATTTCTTTCAATCTTTCAATCTTTCTTTTTTTTTCAATCTTTCTTTCAATCTTTCTTTTATTCTATCTTTAAATCTTTCTGTTTTTTCAATCTTTCTTGCAATCTTTCTTTCAGTCTTTCAATCTGTCTTTCAAACTTTCAATCTTTCTTTCAATCTTTCAACCTTTCAATCTTTCTTTCAATTTTTCTTTCAATCTTTCAGTCTTTCTTTCATTCTTTCTTTCAATCTTTCAATCTTTCAATCTTTCAATCTTTCTTTCATTCTTTCTTTCAATCTTTCAATCTTTCTGTCAATATTTCTTTCAATCTTTCTTTCTGTCAATCTTTCTTTCCATCTTTCTTTCATTCTTTCCTTCAGTCTTTCAATCTTTCTTTCAATCTTTCTTTCAATTTTTCTTTCAATCTTTCTTTCATTCTTTCCTTCAATCTTTCAATCTTTCTTTCAATCTTTCATTCATTCCTTCTTTCAATCTTTCAATCTTTCTTTCTTTAAATCTTTCTTTCAATCTTTCTTTCAAACTTTCATTCTTTATTTCAATATTTCAATCGTTCAATCTTTCTTTCATTCTTTCTTTCAATCTTTCTTTCAATCTTTCAATCTTTCTTTCAATGTTTCTTTCAATCTTTCTTTCTTTAAATGTTTCTTTCAATCTTTCTTTCAAACTTTCAATCTTTATTTCAATCTTTCAATCTTTCAATCTTTCTTTCATTCTTTCTTTCAATATTTCAATCTTTCAATCTTTCTTTCATTCTTTCTTTCAATCTTTCAATCTTTCTTTCAATCTTTCTTTCTTTCAATTTTTCTATCTTTCAATATTTCTTCCAATCTTTCAATCTTTCTTTTGTTATTCTTTCAATCTTTCTTTCTTTCAATCTTTCTTTCCATCTATCTTTCAATCTTTCTTTCATTCTTTCTTTCAATCTTTCTTTTTTCAATCTTTCTTTCAATCTTTCTTTCATTCTTTCTTTCAGTCTTTCTTTCAATCTTTCAATCTTTCTTTCAATGTTTCTTTCAATCTTTCTTTCTTTAAATGTTTCTTTCAATCTTTCTTTCAAACTTTCAATCTTTATTTCAATCTTTCAATCTTTCTTTCATTCTTTCTTTCAATCTTTCAATTTTTCTTTCAATCTTTCTTTCTTTCAATTTTTCTATCTTTCAATATTTCTTCCAATCTTTCAATCTTTCTTTTGTTATTCTTTCAATCTTTCTTTCTTTCAATCTTTCTTTCCATCTATCTTTCAATCTTTCTTTCATTCTTTCTTTCAATCTTTCTTTTTTCAATCTTTCTTGCAAACTTTCTTTCAATTGTTTAATCTTTCAATCTTTCTTTCATTCTTTCTTTCAGTCTTTCAATCTTTTTTTCAATATTTCTTTCAATCTTTCAATCTTTCTTTTTTCAATCTTTCTTGCAAACTTTCTTTCAATTGTTTAATCTTTCAATCTTTCTTTCAGTCTTTCTTTCAGTCTTTCAATCTTTTTTTCAATCTTTCTTTCAATCTTTCAATCTTTCTTTCTATCTTTCTTTCAATCTTTCTTTCATTCTTTATTTCAATCTTTTTTTCATTCTTTCTTTCAATCTTTCTTTCTTTCAATCTTTCTTTCAATCTTTCTTTCAATCTTTCTTTCATTCTTTCTTTTAATCTTTCAATCTTTCTTTCATTGTTTCTTTCAATCTTTCTGTCTTTCAATATTTCTTTCAATCTTTCAATCTTTCTTTCTTTTTTCAATCTTTCTTTCAATCTTTCTTTTATTCTATCTTTAAATCTTTCTTTTTTTTGTAACATGTTTTTGTCGAGTTATGATCATTTTCATCATTGTGTGCACATGTGGGAAAAAACGCATTTTCAGCCGATTTCAACGTCAAAAAGGGGAATTGGTTAAACGCTTCAGTCATTACTCTGTGTGACAGTGTCAGACAGTTTAAATACAATGGTGAACTAGTATATGCTGCTAAAGTGTTGTTTGTCAAACAGTTTTAGGCCCATCTAACATGTATTTGTCGAGTTATGATCATTTTCATCATTATGTGCTAATGTGGGAAAAAACGCATTTTCAGCCGATTTAAACGTCGAAAAGGGGAATTGGTTAAACGCTTCAGTCATTACTCTGTGTGACAGTGTCAGACAGTTTAAATACAATGGTGAACTAGTATATGCTGCTAAAGCGTTGTTTGTCAAACAGTTTTAGGCCCATCTAACATGTATTTGTCGAGTTATGGTCATTTTCATCATTATGTGCACATGTGGGAAAAAACGCATTTTCAGCCGATTTAAACGTCGAAAAGGGGAATTGCTTAAACGCTTCAGTCATTACTCTGTGTGACAGTGTCAGACAGTTTAAATACAATGGTGAACTAGTATATGATGCTAAAGTGTTGTTTGTCAAACAGTTTTAGGCCCATCTAACATGTATTTGTCGAGTTATGATCATTTTCATCATTATGTGCACATGTGGGAAAAAACGCATTTTCAGCCGATTTAAACGTCGAAAAGGGGAATTGGTTAAACGCTTCAGTCATTACTCTGTGTGACAGTTTCAGACAGTTTAAATACAATGGTGATATACTAATATGCTGCTAAAGTGTTGTTTGTCAACCAGTTTTAGCCCATCTAACATGTATTTGTCGAGTTAGGATCATTTTCATCATAGTGTGCACATGTGGGAAAAAAACGCATTTTCAGCCGATTTAAACGTCGAAAAGGGGAATTGCTTAAACGCTTCAGTCATTACTCTGTGTGACAGTGTCAGACAGTTTAAATACAATGGTGAACTAGTATATGCTGCTAAAGCGTTGTTTGTCAAACAGTTTTAGGCCCATACAACATGTATTTGTCGAGGTATGATCATTTTCAGAACATTGGACGGTTTGCTGTCTAGCTGAATTAGAGAAACACCGAACCATTGTCTCTTCAGAGGTGAATGATTCAGAATGCTGCAGTACAGCATAGAAATGTAATTAATATGATGAACTATTATGTGCTTCTTAAGTGTTTCTCACAGATTTCTAGGCCCATCTAACATGTATTTGTGGAGTTATGATCATTTTCATCATTGTGTGCACATGTGGGAAAAAACGCATTTTCAGCCGATTTAAACGTCGAAAAGGGGAATTGCTTAAACGCTTCAGTCATTACTCTGTGTGACAGTTTCAGACAGTTTAAATACAATGGTGAACTAGTATATGCTGCTAAAGTGTTGTTTGTCAACCAGTTTTAGGCCCATCTAACATGTATTTGTCGAGTTAGGATCATTTTCATCATAGTGTGCACATGTGGGAAAAAACGCATTTTCAGCCGATTTAAACGTCGAAAAGGCGAATTGGTTAAACGCTTCAGTCATTACTCTGTGTGACAGTGTCAGACAGTTTAAATACAATGGTGAACTAGTATATGCTGCTAAAGTGTTGTTTGTCAACCAGTTTTAGGCCCATCTAACATGTATTTGTCGAGTTATGATCATTTTCATCATTATGTGTACATGTGGGAAAAAACGCATTTTCAGCCGATTTAAACGTCGAAAAGGGGAATTGGTTAAACGCTTCAGTCATTACTCTGTGTGACAGTGTCAGACAGTTTAAATACAATGGTGAACTAGTATATGCTGCTAAAGTGTTGTTTGTCAAACAGTTTTAGGCCCACGTAAAATGTATTTGTCGAGTTATGATCATTTTCATCATTGTGTGCACATGTGGGAAAAAAGGCATTTTCAGCCGATTTAAACGTCGAAAAGGGGAATTGGTTAAACGCTTCAGTCATTACTCTGTGTGACAGTGTCAGACAGTTTAAATACAATGGTGAACTAGTATATGCTGCTAAAGTGTTGTTTGTCAAACAGTTTTAGGCCCATCTAACATGTATTTGTCGAGTTATGGTCATTTTCATCATTTGGTGCACATGTGGGAAAAAACGCATTTTCAGCCGATTTAAACGTCGAAAAGGGGAATTGGTTAAACGCTTCAGTCATTACTCTGTGTGACAGTGTCAGACAGTTTAAATACAATGGTGAACTAGTATATGCTGCTAAAGCGTTGTTTGTCAAACAGTTTTAGGCCCATACAACATGTATTTGTTGAGGTATGAGCATTTTCAGAACTTGTGACGGTTTGCTGTCTAGCTGAATTAGAGAAACACCGAACCATTGTCTCTTCAGAGGTGAATGATTCAGAATGCTGCAGTACAGCATAGAAATTTAATTAATATGATGAACTATTATGTGCTTCTTAAGTGTTTCTCACAGATTTCTAGGCCCATCTAACATGTATTTGTGGAGTTATGATCATTTTCATCATTGTGTGCACATGTGGGAAAAAACGCATTTTCAGCCGATTTAAACGTCGAAAAGGGGAATTGGTTAAACGCTTCAGTCATTACTCTGTGTGACAGTGTCAGACAGTTTAAATACAATGGTGAACTAGTATATGCTGCTAAAGTGTTGTTTGTCAAACAGTTTTAGGCCCATCTAACATGTATTTGTCGAGTTATGGTCATTTTCATCATTATGTGCACATGTGGGAAAAAAAGCATTTTCAGCCGATTTAAACGTCGAAAAGGGGAATTGCTTAAACGCTTCAGTCATTACTCTGTGTGACAGTGTCAGACAGTTTAAATACAATGGTGAACTAGTATATGATGCTAAAGTGTTGTTTGTCAAACAGTTTTAGGCCCATCTAACATGTATTTGTCGAGGTATGAGCATTTTCAGAACATTGGACGGTTTGCTGTCTAGCTGAATTAGAGAAACACCGAACCATTGTCTCTTCAGAGGTGAATGATTCAGAATGCTGCAGTACAGCATAGAAATTTAATTAATATGATGAACTATTATGTGCTTCTTAAGTGTTTCTCACAGATTTCTAGGCCCATCTAACATGTATTTGTGGAGTTATGATCATTTTCATCATTGTGTGCACATGTGGGAAAAAACGCATTTTCAGCCGATTTAAACGTCGAAAAGGGGAATTGGTTAAACGCTTCAGTCATTACTCTGTGTGACAGTGTCAGACAGTTTAAATACAATGGTGAACTAGTATATGCTGCTAAAGTGTTGTTTGTCAAACAGTTTTAGGCCCATCTAACATGTATTTGTCGAGGTATGAGCATTTTCAGAACATTGGACGGTTTGCTGTCTAGCTGAATTAGAGAAACACCGAACCATTGTCTCTTCAGAGGTGAATGATTCAGAATGCTGCAGTACAGCATTGAAATTTAATTAATGTGATGAACTATTATGTGCTTCCTAAGTTTTTCTCTCAGATTTCTATGCCCATCTAACATGTATTTCTGGAGTTATGATCATTTTCCGAACTTGTGACGGTTTGCTGTCTAGCTGAATTAGAGAAACACCGAACCATTGTCTCTTCAGAGGTGAATGATTCAGAATGCTGCAGTACAGCATAGAAATTTAATTAATATGATGAACTATTATGTGCTTCTTAAGTGTTTCTCACAGATTTCTAGGCCCATCTAACATGTATTTGTGGAGTTATGATCATTTTCATCATTGTGTGCACATGTGGGAAAAAACGCATTTTCAGCCGATTTAAACGTCGAAAAGGGGAATTGGTTAAACGCTTCAGTCATTACTCTGTGTGACAGTGTCAGACAGTTTAAATACAATGGTGAACTAGTATATGCTGCTAAAGTGTTGTTTGTCAAACAGTTTTAGGCCCATCTAACATGTATTTGTCGAGTTATGGTCATTTTCATCATTATGTGCACATGTGGGAAAAAAAGCATTTTCAGCCGATTTAAACGTCGAAAAGGGGAATTGCTTAAACGCTTCAGTCATTACTCTGTGTGACAGTGTCAGACAGTTTAAATACAATGGTGAACTAGTATATGATGCTAAAGTGTTGTTTGTCAAACAGTTTTAGGCCCATCTAACATGTATTTGTCGAGGTATGAGCATTTTCAGAACATTGGACGGTTTGCTGTCTAGCTGAATTAGAGAAACACCGAACCATTGTCTCTTCAGAGGTGAATGATTCAGAATGCTGCAGTACAGCATAGAAATTTAATTAATATGATGAACTATTATGTGCTTCTTAAGTGTTTCTCACAGATTTCTAGGCCCATCTAACATGTATTTGTGGAGTTATGATCATTTTCATCATTGTGTGCACATGTGGGAAAAAACGCATTTTCAGCCGATTTAAACGTCGAAAAGGGGAATTGGTTAAACGCTTCAGTCATTACTCTGTGTGACAGTGTCAGACAGTTTAAATACAATGGTGAACTAGTATATGCTGCTAAAGTGTTGTTTGTCAAACAGTTTTAGGCCCATCTAACATGTATTTGTCGAGGTATGAGCATTTTCAGAACATTGGACGGTTTGCTGTCTAGCTGAATTAGAGAAACACCGAACCATTGTCTCTTCAGAGGTGAATGATTCAGAATGCTGCAGTACAGCATTGAAATTTAATTAATGTGATGAACTATTATGTGCTTCCTAAGTTTTTCTCTCAGATTTCTATGCCCATCTAACATGTATTTCTGGAGTTATGATCATTTTCCGAACTTGTGACGGTTTGCTGTCTAGCTGAATTAGAGAAACACCGAACCATTGTCTCTTCAGAGGTGAATGATTCAGAATGCTGCAGTACAGCATAGAAATTTAATTAATATGATGAACTATTATGTGCTTCTTAAGTGTTTCTCACAGATTTCTAGGCCCATCTAACATGTATTTGTGGAGTTATGATCATTTTCATCATTGTGTGCACATGTGGGAAAAAACGCATTTTCAGCCGATTTAAACGTCGAAAAGGGGAATTGGTTAAACGCTTCAGTCATTACTCTGTGTGACAGTGTCAGACAGTTTAAATACAATGGTGAACTAGTATATGCTGCTAAAGTGTTGTTTGTCAAACAGTTTTAGGCCCATCCAACATGTATTTGTCGAGTTATGGTCATTTTCATCATTATGTGCACATGTGGGAAAAACGCATTTTCAGCCGATTTAAACGTCGAAAAGGGGAATTGCTTAAACGCTTCAGTCATTACTCTGTGTGACAGTGTCAGACAGTTTAAATACAATGGTGAACTAGTATATGATGCTAAAGTGTTGTTTGTCAAACAGTTTTAGGCCCATACAACATGTATTTGTCGAGGTATGAGCATTTTCAGAACATTGGACGGTTTGCTGTCTAGCTGAATTAGAGAAACACCGAACCATTGTCTCTTCAGAGGTGAATGATTCAGAATGCTGCAGTACAGCATAGAAATTTAATTAATATGATGAACTATTATGTGCTTCTTAAGTGTTTCTCACAGATTTCTAGGCCCATCTAACATGTATTTGTGGAGTTATGATCATTTTCATCATTGTGTGCACATGTGGGAAAAAACGCATTTTCAGCCGATTTAAACGTCGAAAAGGGGAATTGGTTAAACGCTTCAGTCATTACTCTGTGTGACAGTGTCAGACAGTTTAAATACAATGGTGAACTAGTATATGCTGCTAAAGTGTTGTTTGTCAAACAGTTTTAGGCCCATCTAACATGTATTTGTCGAGGTATGAGCATTTTCAGAACATTGGACGGTTTGCTGTCTAGCTGAATTAGAGAAACACCGAACCATTGTCTCTTCAGAGGTGAATGATTCAGAATGCTGCAGTACAGCATTGAAATTTAATTAATGTGATGAACTATTATGTGCTTCCTAAGTTTTTCTCTCAGATTTCTATGCCCATCTAACATGTATTTCTGGAGTTATGATCATTTTCCGAACTTGTGACGGTTTGCTGTCTAGCTGAATTAGAGAAACACCGAACCATTGTCTCTTCAGAGGTGAATGATTCAGAATGCTGCAGTACAGCATAGAAATTTAATTAATATGATGAACTATTATGTGCTTCTTAAGTGTTTCTCACAGATTTCTAGGCCCATCTAACATGTATTTGTGGAGTTATGATCATTTTCATCATTGTGTGCACATGTGGGAAAAAACGCATTTTCAGCCGATTTAAACGTCGAAAAGGGGAATTGGTTAAACGCTTCAGTCATTACTCTGTGTGACAGTGTCAGACAGTTTAAATACAATGGTGAACTAGTATATGCTGCTAAAGTGTTGTTTGTCAAACAGTTTTAGGCCCATCCAACATGTATTTGTCGAGTTATGGTCATTTTCATCATTATGTGCACATGTGGGAAAAACGCATTTTCAGCCGATTTAAACGTCGAAAAGGGGAATTGCTTAAACGCTTCAGTCATTACTCTGTGTGACAGTGTCAGACAGTTTAAATACAATGGTGAACTAGTATATGATGCTAAAGTGTTGTTTGTCAAACAGTTTTAGGCCCATACAACATGTATTTGTCGAGGTATGAGCATTTTCAGAACATTGGACGGTTTGCTGTCTAGCTGAATTAGAGAAACACCGAACCATTGTCTCTTCAGAGGTGAATGATTCAGAATGCTGCAGTACAGCCTAGAAATTTAATTAATATGATGAACTATTATGTGCTTCCTAAGTTTTTCTCTCAGATTTCTATGCCCATCTAACATGTAATTGTGGAGTTAGGATCATTTTCATCATAGTGTGCACATGTGGGAAAAAACGCATTTTCAGCCGATTTAAACGTCGAAAAGGGGAATTGGTTAAACGCTTCAGTCATTACTCTGTGTGACAGTGTCAGACAGTTTAAATACAATGGTGAACTAGTATATGCTGCTAAAGTGTTGTTTGTCAACCAGTTTTAGGCCCATCTTACATGTATTTGTGGAGTTATGATCATTTTCATCATAGTGTGCACATGTGGGAAAAAACGCATTTTCAGCCGATTTAAACGTCGAAAAGGGGAATTGGTTAAACGCTTTAGTCATTACTCTGTGTGACAGTGTCAGACAGTTTAAATACAATGGTGAACTAGTATATGCTGCTAAAGTGTTGTTTGTCAAACAGTTTTAGGCCCATGTAAAATGTATTTGTGGAGTTAGGATCATTTTCATCATTGTGTGCACATGTGGGAAAAAACGCATTTTCAGACGATTTAAACGTCGAAAAGGGGAATTGGTTAAACGCTTCAGTCATTACTCTGTGTGACAGTGTCAGACAGTTTAAATACAATGGTGAACTACTATATGCTGCTAAAGCGTTGTTTGTCTAACAGTTTTAGGCCCATACAACATGTATTTGTCGAGGTATGAGCATTTTCAGAACATTGGACGGTTTGCTGTCTAGCTGAATTAGAGAAACACCGAACCATTGTCTCTTCAGAGGTGAATGATTCAGAATGCTGCAGGACAGCATAGAAATTTAATTAATATGATGAACTATTATGTGCTTCTTAAGTGTTTCTCACAGATTTCTATGCCCATCTAACATGTATTTGTGGAGTTAGGATCATTTTCATCATAGTGTGCACATGTGGGAAAAAACGCATTTTCAGCCGATTTAAACGTCGAAAAGGGGAATTGGTTAAACGCTTCAGTCATTACTCTGTGTGACAGTGTCAGACAGTTTAAATACAATGGTGAACTAGTATATGCTGCTAAAGTGTTGTTTGTCAAACAGTTTTAGGCCCATCTAACATGTATTTGTCGAGTTATGATCATTTTCATCATTATGTGCACATGTGGGAAAAAACGCATTTTCAGCCGATTTAAACGTCGAAAAGGGGAATTGGTTAAACGCTTCAGTCATTACTCTGTGTGACAGTGTCAGACAGTTTAAATACAATGGTGAACTAGTATATGCTGCTAAAGCGTTGTTGTCAAACAGTTTTAGGCCCATACAACATGTATTTGTCGAGGTATGAGCATTTTCAGAACATTGGACGGTTTGCTGTCTAGCTGAATTAGAGAAACACCGAACCATTGTCTCTTCAGAGGTGAATGATTCAGAATGCTGCAGTACAGCATTGAAATTTAATTAATATGATGAACTATTATGTGCTTCCTAAGTTTTTCTCTCAGATTTCTATGCCCATCTAACATGTATTTCTGGAGTTATGATCATTTTCAGAACTTGTGACTGTTTGCTGTCTAGCTGAATTAGAGAAACACCGAACCATTGTCTCTTCAGAGGTGAATGATTCAGAATGCTGCAGTACAGCATAGAAATTTAATTAATATGATGAACTATTATGTGCTTCTTAAGTGTTTCTCACAGATTTCTAGGCCCATCCAACATGTATTTGTGGAGTTATGATCATTTTCATCATTGTGTGCACATGTGGGAAAAAACGCATTTTCAGCCGATTTAAACGTCGAAAAGGGGAATTGGTTAAACGCTTTAGTCATTAATCTGTGTGACAGTGTCAGACAGTTTAAATACAATGGTGAACTAGTATATGCTGCTAAAGTGTTGTTTGTCAAACAGTTTTAGGCCCATCTAACATGTATTTGTCGAGTTATGATTATTTTCATCATTGTGTGCACATGTGGGAAAAAAACGCATTTTCAGCCGATTTAAACGTCGAAAAGGGGAATTGGTTAAACGCTTCAGTCATTACTCTGTGTGACAGTGTCAGACAGTTTAAATACAATGGTGAACTAGTATATGCTGCTAAAGTGTTGTTTGTCAAACAGTTTTAGGCCCATGTTAAACTGTCTGACACTGTCACACAGAGTAATGACTGAAGCGTTTAACCAATTCCCCTTTTCGACGTTTAAATCGGCTGAAAATGCGTTTTTACCCACATGTGCACACAATGATGAAAATGATCATAACTCGACAAATACATGTTAGATGGGCCTAAAACTGTTTGACAAACAACACTTTAGCAGCATATACTAGTTCACCATTGTATTTAAACTGTCTGACACTGTCACACAGAGTAACGACTGAAGCGTTTAAGCAATTCCCCTTTTCGACTTTAAATCGGCTGAAAATGCGTTTTTCCCACATGTGCACATAATGATGAAAATGACCATAACTCGACAAATACATGTTGGATGGGCCTAGAAATCTGTGAGAAACACTTAAGAAGCACATAATAGTTCATCATATTAATTAAATTTCTATGCTGTACTGCAGCATTCTGAATCATTCACCTCTGAAGAGACAATGGTTCGGTGTTTCTCTAATTCAGCTAGACAGCAAACCGTCCAATGTTCTGAAAATGATCATACCTCGACAAATACATGTTGTATGGGCCTAAAACTGTTTGACAAACAACGCTTTAGCAGCATATACTAGTTCACCATTGTATTTAAACTGTCTGACACTGTCACATAGAGTTATGACTGAAGCGTTTAACCAATTCCCCTTTTCGACGTTTAAATCGGCTGAAAATGCGTTTTTTCCCACATGTGCACACAATGATGAAAATGATCATAACTCGACAAATACATTTTACATGGGCCTAAAACTGTTTGACAAACAACACTTTAGCAGCATATACTAGTTCACCATTGTATTTAAACTGTCTGACACTGTCACACAGAGTAATGACTGAAGCGTTTAACCAATTCCCCTTTTCGACGTTTAAATCGGCTGAAAATGCGTTTTTTCTCACATGTGCACACTATGATGAAAATGATCCTAACTCCACAAATACATGTTAGATGGGCCTAGAAATCTGTGAGAAACACTTAAGAAGCACATAATAGTTCATCATATTATTAAAATTTCTATGCTGTACTGCAGCATTCTGAATCATTCACCTCTGAAGAGACAATGGTTCGGTGTTTCTCTAATTCAGCTAGACAGCAAACCGTCCAATGTTCTGAAAATGCTCATACCTCGACAAATACATGTTGTATGGGCCTAAAACTGTTTGACAAACAACGCTTTAGCAGCATATACTAGTTCACCATTGTATTTAAACTGTCTGACACTGTCACACAGAGTAACGACTGAAGCGTTTAACCAATTCCCATTTTCGACGTTTAAATCGGCTGAAAATGCGTTTTTTCCCACATGTGCACACAATGATGAAAATAATCATAACTCGACAAATACATGTTAGATGGGCCTAGAAATCTGTGAGAAACACTTAAGAAGCACATAATAGTTCATCATATTATTAAAATTTCTATGCTGTACTGCAGCATTCTGAATCATTCACCTCTGAAGAGACAATGGTTCGGTGTTTCTCTAATTCAGCTAGACAGCAAACAGTCACAAGTTCTGAAAATGATCATAACTCCAGAAATACATGTTAGATGGGCATAGAAATCTGAGAGAAAAACTTAGGAAGCACATAATAGTTCATCATATTAATTAAATTTCAATGCTGTACTGCAGCATTCTGAATCATTCACCTCTGAAGAGACAATGGTTCGGTGTTTCTCTAATTCAGCTAGACAGCAAACCGTTCAATGTTCTGAAAATGCTCATACCTCGACAAATACATGTTGTTTGGGCCTAAAACTGTTTGACAAACAACGCTTTAGCAGCATTTACTAGTTCACCATTGTATTTAAACTGTCTGACACTGTCACACAGAGTAATGACTGAAGCGTTTAACCAATTCCCCTTTTCGACGTTTAAATCGGCTGAAAATGCGTTTTTTCCCACATGTGCACATAATGATGAAAATGATCATAACTCGACAAATACATGTTAGATGGGCCTAAAACTGTTTGACAAACAACACTTTAGCAGCATATACTAGTTCACCATTGTATTTAAACTGTCTGACTCTGTCATCAAAGTAATGACTAAAGCTTTTGACCAATTCGCCTTTTCGACGTTTAAATCGGCTGAAAATGCATTTTTTCCCACGTGTGCACACTATGATGAAAATGATCATAACTCCAGAAATACATGTTAGATGGGCATAGAAATCTGAGAGAAAAACTTAGGAAGCACATAATAGTTCATCATATTAATTAAATTTCAATGCTGTACTGCAGCATTCTGAATCATTCACCTCTGAAGAGATAATGGTTCGGTGTTTCTCTAATTCAGCTAGACAGCAAACCGTCCAATGTTCTGAAAATGCTCATACCTCGACAAATACATGTTGTTTGGGCCTAAAACTGTTTGACAAACAACGCTTTAGCAGCATTTACTAGTTCACCATTGTATTAGAACTGTCTGTCACTGTCACACAGAGTAATGACTGAAGCGTTTAACCAATTCGCCTTTTCGACGTTTAAATCGGCTGAAATGCGTTTTTTCCCACATGTGCACACTATGATGAAAATGATCATAACTCAACAAATACATTTTAAATGGGCCTAAAACTGTTTGACATACAACACTTTAGCAGCACATACTAGTTATTCATTGTATTTAAACTGTCTGACTCTGTCACTCAAAGTAATGACTAAAGCTTTTGACCAATTCTCCTTTTCGACGTTTAAATCGGCTGAAAATGCGTTTTTTCTCACGTGTAGACTTTGATGAAAATTATCAGAACTCGAAAAATACATTTTATATGGGCCTAAAACTGGTTGACAAACAAGACTTTAGCAGCACATACTAGTTTATCATTGTATTTAAACTGACTGACACTGTCACATAGAGTAATGACTGAAGTGTTTAACCGTTCCGCCAAATCGACGTTTAAATCGACTGAAAATGCGTTTTTTCCCACGTGTAGACTTTGATGAAAATTATCTGAACTCGAAAAATACATTTTATATGGGCCTAAAACTGGTTGACAAACAAGACTTTAGCAGCACATACTAGTTCATCATTGTATTTAAACTGTCTGACACTGTCAAATAGAGTAATGACTGAAGCGTTTAACCGTTCCGCCAAATCGACGTTTAAATCGACTGAAAATGCGTTTTTTCCCACGTGTAGACATTGATGAAAATTATCAGAACTCGAAAAATACATTTTATATGGGCCTGAAACTGGTTGACAAACAAGACTTTAGCAGCACATACTAGTTTATCATTGTATTTAAACTGTCTTTGAGAAAGACTTAAGAAGCACATAATAGTTCCTCATATTAATTAAAGTTATATGGTGTACTGCAGCATTCTGAATCATGCACCTACAAAGAGACAATTGTTCGGTGTTTCTCTAATTCAGCTAGACAGCAAATCGTCCAAAGTTCTGAAAATGATCATAACTCCACAAATACATGTTAGATGGGCCTAGAACTCTATGAGAAACACTTAAGAAGCACATAATAGTTCATCATATTAATTAAATTTCTATGCTGTACTGCAGTATTCTGAATCATGCACCTACAAAGAGACAATGGTTCGGTGTTTCTCTAATTCAGCTAGACAGCAAATCGTCCAAATTTCTGAAGATGATCAGAACTCGAAAAATACATTTTATATGGGCCTAAAACTGGTTGACAAACAACACTTTAGCAGCACATACTAGTTCATCATTGTATTTAAACTGTCTGACACTGTCACATGGAGTAATGACTGAAGCGTTTAACCGATTCGCCTTTTCGACGTTTAAATCGACTGAAAATGCGTTTTTTCCCACATGTGTAGACTTTGATGAAAATTATCAGAACTCGAAAAATACATTTTATATGGGCCTAAAACTGGTTGACAAACAAGACTTTAGCAGCACATACTAGTTTATCATTGTATTTAAACTGTCTTTGAGAAAGACTTAAGAAGCACATAATAGTTCCTCATATTCATTAAAGTTATATGGTGTACTGCAGCATTCTAAATCATGCGCCTACAAAGAGACAATGGTTCGGTGTTTCTCTAATTCAGCTAGACAGCAAACGGTCCAAAGTTCGGAAAATGATCATAACTCGAAAAATACATTTTATATGGGCCTAAAACTGGTTGACAAACAACACATTAGCAGCACATACTAGTTTATCATTGTATTTACACTTTCTGACACTGTCACACAGAGTAAGGACTGAAGCGTTTAACCAATTCGCCTTTTCGACGTTTAAATCGGCTGAAAATGCGTTTTTTCCCACATGTGCACAATATGATGAAAATGATCATAACTCGACAAATACATTTTACATGGGCCTAAAACAGTTTGACAAACAACACTTTAGCAGCATATACTAGTTCACCATTGTATTTAAACTGTCTGACACTGTCACACAGAGTAATGACTGAAGTGTTTAACCAATTCGCCTTTTCGACGTTTAAAATCGGCTGAAAATGCGTTTTTTCCCACATGTGTAGACTTTGATGAAAATTATCTGAACTCGAAAAATACATTTTATATGGGCCTAAAACTGGTTGACAAACAAGACGTTAGCAGCACATACTAGTTCATCATTGTATTTAAACTGACTGACACTGTCACATAGAGTAATGACTGAAGCGTTTAACCGTTCCGCCAAATCGACGTTTAAATCGACTGAAAATGCGTTTTTTCCCACGTGTAGACATTGATGAAAATAATCAGAACTCGAAAAATACATTTTATATGGGCCTAAAACTGGTTGACAAACAAGACTTTAGCAGCACATACTAGTTTATCATTGTATTTAAACTGTCTTTGAGAAAGACTTAAGAAGCACATAATTGTTCCTCATATTAATTAAAGTTATATGGTGTACTGCAGCATTCTGAATCATTCACCTACAAAGAGACAATGGTTCGGTGTTTCTCTAATTCAGCTCGACAGCAAATCGTCCAAAGTTCTGAATATGATCATAACTCCACAAATACATGTTAGATGGGCCTAGAACTCTGTGAGAAACACTTAAGAAGCACATAATAGTTCATCATATTAATTAAATTTCTATGCTGTACTGCAGTATACTGAATCATGCACCTACAAAGAAACAATTGTTCGGTGTTTCTCTAATTCAGCTAGACAGCAAATCGTCCAAAGTTCTGAATATGATCATAACTCCACAAATACATGTTAGATGGGCCTAGAACTCTGTGAGAAACACTTAAGAAGCACATAATAGTTCATCATATTAATTAAATTTCTATGCTGTACTGCAGCATTCTGAATCATTCACCTACAAAGAGACAATGGTTCGGTGTTTCTCTAATTCAGCTCGACAGCAAATCGTCCAAAGTTCTGAAAATGATCATAACTCGAAAAATACATTTTATAAGGGCCTAAAACTGGCTGACAAACAACACTTTAGCAGCACATACTAGTTTATCATTGTATTTAAACTGTCTGACACTGTCACATAGAGTAATGACTGAAGCGTTTAACCGTTCCACCAAATCGACGTTAAAATCAGCTGAAAATGCGTTTTTTCCCACATGTGTAGACTTTGATGAAAATTATCAGAACTCGAAAAATACATTTTATATGGGCCTAAAACTGGTTGACAAACAAGACATAAGCAGCACATACTAGTTCATCATTGTATTTAAACTGTCTTTGAGAAAGACTTAAGAAGCAAAATAATTGTTCCTCATATTAATTAAAGTTATATGGTGTACTGCAGCATTCTGAATCATTCACCTACAAAGAGACAATGGTTCGGTGTTTCTCTAATTCAGCTAGACAGCAAATCGTCCAAAGTTCTGAAAATGATCATAACTCGAAAAATACATTTTATATGGGCCTAAAACTGGTTGACAAACAACACTTTAGCAGCACATACTAGTTTTTCATTGTATTTAAACTGTCTGACACTGTCACATAGAGTAATGACTGAAGCGTTTAACCGTTCCGCCAAATCGACGTTAAAATCGGCTGAAAATGCGTTTTTTCCCACGTGTAGACTTTGATGAAAATTATCAGAACTCGAAAAATACATTTTATATGGGCCTAAAACTGGTTGACAAACAAGACTTTAGTAGCACATACTAGTTTATCATTGTATTTAAACTGTCTGACACTGTCACAGAGTAATGGCTGAAGCGTTTAACCGATCCGCCTTTTCGACGTTTAAATCGGCTGAAAATGCGTTTTTTCCCACATGTGTAGACTTTGATGAAAATTATCATAACTCGAAAAATACATTTTATATGGGCCTAAAACTGGTTGACAAACAACACTTTAGCAGCACATACTAGTTTATCATTGTATTTAAACTGTCTTTGCGAAAGACTTAAGAAGCACATAATTGTTCCTCATATTAATTAAAGTTATATGGTGTACTGCAGCATTCTAAATCTTGCACCTACAAAGAGGCAATGGTTCGGTGTTTCTCAAATTCAGCTAGACAGCAAATCGTCCAAATTTCTGAAAATGATCATAACTCGAAAAATACATTTTATATGGGCCTAAAACTGGTTGACAAACAACACTTTAGCAGCACATACTAGTTCATCATTGTATTTAAACTGTCTGACACTGTCACATGGAGTAACGACTTAAGCGTTTAACCGATTCGCCTTTTCGACGTTTAAATCGACTGAAAATGCGTTTTTTCCCACATGTGTAGACTTTGATGAAAATTATCAGAACTCGAAAAATACATTTTATATGGGCCTAAAACTGGTTGACAAACAAGACGTTAGCAGCACATACTAGTTTATCATTGTATTTAAACTGTCTTTGAGAAAGACTTAAGAAGCACATAATAGTTCCTCATATTCATTAAAGTTATATGGTGTACTGCAGCATTCTAAATCATGCGCCTACAAAGAGACAATGGTTCGGTGTTTCTCTAATTCAGCTAGACAGCAAACGATCCAAAGTTCTGAAAATGATCATAACTCGAAAAATACATTTTATATGGGCCTAAAACTGGTTGACAAACAACACTTTAGCAGCACATACTAGTTTATCATTGTATTTAAACTGTCTGACACTGTCACATAGAGTAATGACTGAAGCGTTTAACCGTTCCGCCAAATCGACGTTTAAATCGGCTGAAAATGCGTTTTTTCCCACATGTGTAGACTGATGAAAATGATCATAACTCGAGAAATACATTTTATATGGGCCTAAAACTGGTTGACAAACAACACTTTAGCAGCACATACTAGTTCATCATAGTATTTAAACTGTCTGACACTGTCGCACAGAGTAATGACTGTAGCGTTTAACCGATCCGCCTTTTCGGCGTTTAAATCGGCTGAAAATGCGTTTTTTCCCACATGTGCAGACGTTGATAAAAATTATCATTACTCGAAAAATAAATGTTAGAAGGACCTACAACTGTTTGACAAACAACACTTTAGCAGCACATACTAGTTCATCATAGTATTTAAACTGCCTGACACTGTCACACAGAGTAATGACTGTAGCGTTTAACTGATCCGCCTTTTCGACGTTTAAATGGGCTGAAAATGCGTTTTTTAACTCGACAAATACATGTTTGACCTTTTGTCTGATCCTGCCACACAGAGTAATTCGTGGAGATTTTATTTTTTATTTATTTATTTTCAACCCATCCTGTCAGCATGCTGGGTATACAACAAAGAGTATTTGCATGCCATTGCATCTAGGACAGAGTTAGTCCGCAAGTGTAGCTCAAGTTCTCCACCTGCAATGCAACACTTTATTAATTCTTAAATCATCAAGAACTGCTGCAATAATTCTGTCCAGTGGATGACCTGTAGGATGACAAGAGCACAGTTTTTGGTCAAAGAGAACCACCACCAACCCCCCTCTTTGGAAAACTATTTATCATGTTTGGGTCTATAAACAACTGATCACTACCCCAAGAGGGAGAGAATCATGGCCGGTGAGACAATTAAACATAGAACCTGAAAACATTTACACAAAAAAATTAACATTGGACGACAACATGTAATGAAAAACAGTTGATTAGGTCCAGGAAAACTGGAATGACAAATGGTCACCTGGCCTCTTCCTGTCATAGTTATGGCAGTAAATGAGGGAGAAAAGGAGAGTAATGCAACCAGAAGGCTGCTGGGGTGCATTCAAAGAAGGTGTGGTGGTGTGTGCATGTGTGTGTGTGTGTGATAGGACCGCCTGTCTGTCCATCCCGGAAAACCCCAGTGCTAAATGTGTACTGTTGCCTATTGCAGTCAAAATTGCGGGGTTGGGGATGCAAGTCCTTCAGGCAAGTCGACCCTGAATCACTCACACCCCTCCTGCCCCGCAGACCCTGGTCTGGTGGAGTGTTGCTTGGAGTAGGATTCGTGTGCGAGTGTATGCATTCTAAGCCAATATGAGTCGGATTAACATTTCGTAACGGACGAGAAGCACGCTGGGGCAGGAGCGTGACAGGCAGGATGGCAGCTGCCCGCTGCATCCCCACCTATATAGCTTGCACCCCACCCATCCCGCAAGCCCTAGGCCTATTGTGTGGTGTATTTGTGAATATAAGTTTTGGCACTGGGAGAGATAGGCGAATCGCGACCAGATCGATGCAGGGGCGCGGCGCCCAAACACACAACCACGCCCCACACCAACACAGTGTGGGGCGCACATACAAGCTTTTAACCTAACCGCCTTTTCAGCATTTTAAATCGTCTGACAATACGTTATCTTCTATCTTCTCTCTTCTATCCTCCTTTCCCTCATGAAAATGAGGGAGTGGATGAAGGTAGAGTGTACAGCTCGATCCGGCGTAGTAAGTTGAGTAAGTAAAGGACGTTTATGAAAATGAAAGATGAAGTTGGTTAAAACCCATCCCCCCATCCCCAATTGGTTAAAACCAATTAGGATTTTTATTGGAAGAAAACAAAGAAAATAAAAGGAGTTTATTCCAAAAAATGGGTGGAGCTATGCCCCATAAATTCAGATGTGCCGAGGAGCTAACTTCATTCTGAACCTACAGAAGACCCTGACACAAAGTAGGAACACAAGACACCTCTAAATACTTACCTATTAAACGTAACCTTTTATTTTTTTTTTATAATTTACCATACCAACCTTGACATGGCATAATTGCATGAAGCATTAGTAAATTGGTCATTCAAAATTAATGTTTAGCAAAACTCTTAACATAAATCATTCTAAATTAATGCTTAGCAAAACTCTTTGCCTACCCACAATCGAGCATAACCCAAATTGAACTCCAATTGGCTATGGGACACACTCCGAGGCTTGATCAACCACGGGAGGGCCTTCCTCAGGCGAGGGTGTCTAGTGATAATGGTCAAACACCTCATGGTCCTGGGGTCCACTACTGATGATGTGTCCCAAAAATTCAGACCCAATCCTGATACAGAAATACAGTTTCAAAACTGATTTAAAAGCCAGATTAAAAAAATCAGTTCCAATACAAACACAGAAATACAGTTAAAAACCAACTTAAAAGCCATACTAAAAAATTCAGATGCAACCAAAACACGGTTGTTCTGCCTCCCGGTGCGCCCCCCGCGCAGTCAGTATTGCAACATCATAGCATTTGGATGATAGTATAATAATATAATAGTAAAATCAGAACAGGCATAAACAGATCAAGGCACACTCAGCCAATCTGATCATGTCCCAGACCCGGATTAACATCTCTTCCATCAGCCTCTTCACTGCCCTTGAGAAAGCACAATTTGTGAGATAATTCATGTTATTGTTGTATGTATACAATGTGGGAGCTATGACAACGTATTAACACGTTATCTACATCTGCATAGAGATTGATCGTTTATCTGCATATTTCTCTACTGTTCCACAGTTTTACACCGCTTTCATTAACGATACCAAAAGTGCGCTCCTGTCTCTGGGTACTTATTGCAAAAGTGTTTAGCTCGCTGTATAGCCAAGTACAGCTACATGTGGTGAGGGCTTAAGAGTAAAAAGATTGGCCTCACCTCAAGGCATTGCTGAGAGCAATGATGTCAGAACACCCAGGGCCCACGGAACCCTCAGACCCCTCGGAAGGCTGAGGCTCCACAGAACTCGTGGGCCCAAACAGACAGCCAGGCTTGGAGGAACGGGCAAAAGGCCTGGACCGCAGTGGCAGTACAACTTCGAGTGCGCAAAGCGGGCTTGGCAACGCATCCAGCAGGTCCTTCAAGTTGGCCAACAAGGCCATTAAGTCGGGCCAATAAGACCCTTAAATTAGCCAGCAGGTCTATCAAGTCCAGAAGGTGAAACGTCAGTGCAATCACAGTGGCATGCGCTAGAGCCGCAGTTGCACGTATGTAGGCTGTGAGAGAAAAATGCACATGATCAACTATTTGAATGAGGTTTTACATGTTTTATACAGGACAATAGCCTTTTGTATGTTACTTAGTTATAAAACTCATTGTCTATGGGTTTTTATGAGTCACTCAGAGTTAATATAAAGAGACAGAAAAATTGTCTGTGTGTGTCTGTGTGTAAAAACTGTCTAAAACATTTCAGTTGTAGTATTGGAAAAACCAGACCACATTCCATCCTTCACTTAACCTTGTGTGGAGATAAGGATAAGGACAAGAGGGACTTAAAAGAGCGTTGTGTGTTTGTTTTATGGTACAGTAGGATTGTGTCTGTGACCGAAGTTTGACTGTTAAATCACTGTTTGGGGGAACACCCAGGGATATGACTGAGGATCAGAGTTGTAAATGACACCTGACACACAACCTCTCTTTGGTATAAAGCCCTCTTCGTCAGTAATAGGGGTAGACTGATCAGAACACTGCTTTGAAGCATGACGGTATCTTTCTCTTTATTTTGCAGAATAAATATCTTTAATACTCTCAGTTTTGTTTTCCTGTAGCGGGCAGATTAACCTCACCGACCACCTAGGATAATTTATCCAACAATCTAGCGACGATGATGAGACTCTCTTCATGTCCAGGTTGTGTGCCCAGCGGCAGTCAGAGACCGGCCGTAAGATATCCAACAAGGAGTCGTCTGGACAGGTCCAGCAAAGGCAACACAAGATTCCCGAAAAGTGAAGGTGACGACTCACTGAGATATTGTTCCGATCAGGGAAGATCTGAGTAAGCTTAAAGATTGAATCAATCTAGAGCAGGGGTCGGGAACCTATGGCTCGCGAGCCAATTACGGCTCTTTTGATGACGGTATATGGCTCGCATACAATTTTGAGCTAAAATTTTTCATCACAATTAACAAGTAATAAATTATTATTCTGTGTCATTTTAAAGTAAAACAGGTAAGAGAAATTACAACTTGAAAATAAAATTCAAAATATAAATGTGGCGGACAAAGTAGTCAAGCACCGGCTGCGGACAACATAAAGACTCCGGGGCGCCATTTACTCGGCGCCCTGCCCCTACCGGGTCTCTGCTCAGGCGCAACTTGTGGAAGTCTCTGCCCACAGGTAAGGGCTTAGGGAAGGAGATGGCTGTGGTGCGCCGACATGGCGAAAGTTTTACTGTTCATTTCAACTTGCGGCACGCAGGCCACAATTATATGTATCACTGAGGATCATTATAATAATTGTGGATAATAATGATCCTCTTGGGAGCAGGAGGAAGGGCGTTCCACTGCTGGACTGCTTACGAGCCCATGCGCCGATCCCCTCTGTAAGACAGACAAACATTAAGAAAACTCCCTGCCTCGAGTCGGACCAATCAGCTGAACAAAAGTGGACAGAAGTCGAAAAAACTTCAATATGTATGTGACAAATAATCTCTTGAACTTGAACTTGAACTTGAAACTGAAGACCAGCTGATTCTTAAAACTTGGAACGAGCGTCCCGTCACACAGCACACAATGCAGCGTGTGAGTAATGCCGTATTGACCATGTTTGGCTTTACAAATGCATGTGAGCAGTCTTTCTCGCATCTGAGAAACATTAAGACCATCCTACGCTTAAGTTTAACTGATGGAAGCCTCAACGCCTGCATTAAGCTTAACCTCACAACGTATGATCCAGACTAGAAGGCCATCAGCAAAACGAAGGAGCACCAGAAGTTGCATTAATGGTAAAAAGTATTTCATTTATTATTGGTTAGCTACAGTATAAGAACAATATTATGAAGAAGAATAAAGAGAAATGTATTATATAGAGGGCTTTTTTAAGTACTCAGAGATGTGTTGTACATTAAAAATGTATGCCTTACTTATGAAGTAGCCAATTTTGCATTGATCAAGAGAATCGTGGTTTTTGTCTGTTTATTTGCTTTATGTTATCCAATAATAAAATCGACATTATTAAATACATGATTATTATAGATTATTCTTGACCCATCCTAGCAAAAGCGTTGAATGAATGAATCCTTGGGTGATTGAAATGGTGTTTGAGGCGTGTGACCGCCTGGCCGATGGATCACTCTGGAGCACGTATGGATGGGATGAGATGAGTTCGGAGACATTTTATCAGTGTCTCGGGGTATGTTTAGCTACATGGCTGATGAAAATCGCGATTAAAAACAAGCAAATGTATAAATGTGAGATACAGTAAGCATAGTATGTGTGTTGTACACAACATGTCAAACTAGTTTCCCACATGAGTCCTTGGTTTAAAAGTAGCGTTATAATCTAAATATCTGGTAGGATTTCGGGAAAGGATACTGTAAGGCTTTAAATTTATTTGAAAAAAATATAACAAGGCGAGAGAGCTGTAAAGTTAGTTGACAGGCTGAAATGATTATGGAAGTTGATGTGAAAGACAATGAAAGTGGGAAAGTTAGCAAATGATGCATTTGGGATTCTTTGTTAAGGATGGAAGTTGGAGCAAAGAGAGTTGTAAAAGTCATTTTAGTAAAATATTGGTTCAGCAGAGGAAGCTAGCTAACTTATGAGTTAACCCGGACTAACTTCCGGGTGCGCCGTAGTATGGACACACCGGCTCTGCATTCAACTCTTAGTTTTGTGTTTATTACTATTTGTATTGTTCTTATTTTTGCATGCAGTGCACTGTCGCTATTACAATATGAACGACAAGCACTCCTGGACGTCTGTTCGACACCTCATACGGACTTTTTCGCAACTTACCGGAGTACGTACTAAGATCTCTTTGTCCTGCCGCCACTGTGTTTACCAATACGCCGACGGAAGAGAAAGACAAGAGGAAAACCTGCCGGAATTCTATGCAGATCTCGGAGGAGATACTAAAAAAGTGAATAGGTTTGATCTTGAGTGTGTAAAGTTTTGTGATTTTTCGAGTTTCTTAAGGCCCCAAAAGTCAGGTTAACACTTCAATTCAACACAGTGCCATGCCCACATTGTGTGACGAAAACCCAATGTTTTAATAAATTTAATCCCCAAAGTGTCTTGTAGACACTCGCGAACTTTGAAGTCGATCTGATGAATCCCCTAGGAGTTTGCGCACATTAAATCCAATATGGCCACCTTCCTGTTGGTTGGGTGTCGGTCATGGCGGCAATATAATTTTTTTTGAGTCTAGTGATGTTACATTAATATACCCAATTTCATGTTAAAAAGTGAATAGGTTTGATGTTTTGAAATTTTCAACAGGGCGTGTCCGGTCATTTTGCCATGCCCAAGCACGGAACCCATAGAATATCAATTGCCACACTGGGACTGACGAGTGCACAAAGTTTCGTGAATTTCCAAGTATCTTTTGGAACATGAAATTTAACGTGTTGCCACGCCCACACCGTGTGCCAAAAAATATATATATTTTGATAATGTTAAGCTGTGAAGGTGTCTTGTAGACACTCGTCAAGTTTGAAGCCGATCCGATAAATCGCCAAGGAGGAGTTTCGCTAAAGTACAAAACATAAATATGACTAAAAAGTCAGGAAAATTAAAAATGGCCGACTTCCTGTTGGGTTTTGTGAGAAAAAAAAAAATTATATATATATACATATACTATAACTATTACGTACTACATATAACTATACTACTATAACTATAACATTACAGATTGAACTAATCCTCGATAGCAAAACTATATGTGTGTATACTACAGTATACATTATATAAATTTATTCATGTACATTACTATCATTCATATAGTGGGTAATTATGAAATACAGTTTTATTGATCAGTCAGAGCCAAAATTAAAACATGTCTAAAGACACTGGGTGTAACTACGCAACCAGTTAGAAACCGGCACTGAAACGGTTAATCTGGCGCACACACAGCGGGGAGTCTGAAACTAGATACTCGGGAGATGGGAAATAACAAAGGCGGGACCGCCTCGCAAAGGGGGGTCTGTCATTTGTAACAAAGTGACGAGGAAACAAAGTTTCTGCAGACTCCTGGGTGAAATGTATGCTAGATGAGACACGCAGCTTAGGACTAACCACGTCGACGTAAAACGTTTTTTATTTTTTGGTAGATTCTCAAACCGTCCTATAAACTCTCCGTAGCTCAAAGTTCCAGTTTCATCCCACCATTCCGGATTTGGAAATTTTGAACACGACAAATTGGTGACCCCGACGTGATCCCATTACAAGACTGCAGAGGAGTTCCGAAAGCCTGAACGGTTGCGATACTTCCATGGGTACCCGCTAAAAGGTGAGCAGAGCCATTTCATGAAGTCTGCATAGATTAGATAGGAATATTTTAGGTGGAAGTGTTGTACTGTTTAAGGCTGGACGAACAACTTTGTGGTTTTGGGGATGTATTGTTGAATGATGCATGAATAATAATTGTTAAATATTGTGGAGAGGAGATATTGGATTGTTTGATGAGAACGGTAGTAAGGTAAGTTAAGGGAACGGGTTAGGAAACCCCCCTTCGAAGCGGCTGTGTGTTTAAATTGCGTAGTAATTCCACGTAACGTTTGGGCCCGTGTGTAGAGAATACATCCAGTATGCCTAAACTGAGCGACGTTTTGGTGATGAACAATGTTTAACTCGTGAAGTAATTCCGAATCCCGTTTAGGCCCGGTTGTTGAAAAGACCTCCGAAATGCCTAAACTAAGTGATGTCTGGCGATGAAAAATGTTAAACTCAGCCTTCAGAAGGGTAGTCGATAGTCGGTAATTTCATTTAAGGGTGAAAGGCCCAGAATCATTTTTAAAGTAAAAAGGAAGCCAAGCATTTAGGGGTTAAAGGCCCGGTTCTTAGAGAAACCAAATATTAAAGGGTTAAAGGCCCAATTCACGTGACTTAGCGTAAAATTGTATTGCCGGCTGTGTGAGTGAGAGTGTGCGCAACGAGGTACCTTGTGTGTGTGGAAAGAGAGGTACCATGCGTGTGTGTGAATGTGAGAGAGACCGCGGGCGTGTGTGTGTTTGAGACAGTCTTTGTGTTTAAGAGAGTGTGTGTTTGATAGAGTCTGTGCATGTGTGATAGAGGTTTTGTGTGTGTATGTGTATGAACAACCTCCTCAAATTGCCCTAGATAAAAGGGCAATATATTCAAAAAAAATACAAATAAAAAAAAAAAGTTGACCTGTAATAACCTAAAAGACCACTAGTGGCGTAGCTGCACCAGAAACACATTGAGATCCGAACATTTGAGGTTTCCCCCTCCCACTTCTTCCCATGTCTTTTGTTCTCCTGCCATTCAAAAACATAATGGAAAAGACCCCATCCCCCAGACCCGGCACCAGTGAGATTCGTATTGAAGCTGTAGCTGAGCTCAAGAACAGAACAGAGCCAAAGTTCCATGCTTGAGAAACTTGGAAATTCCATAAATATGAACAAAAATGGATCAAAGCAGGGTGGTGGTCGAAAGACACTACCCCGACAGCAGAAAACCGCACCAAGGTGATAGAGGAAGAAAAAAGACTGCTGGCTGAAGCAGGAGTGGATGCAAAAAACAACCCTGGATTAATGGGGGCTTGAAAGCGCAAGTTAAACAAGCAGCGTGCACAATGGGCGCTGGTTCAGCACATAATGACGGCATGGATTCGAGCGGAAATGATTGTCGAACGTCGCAATAAAATCAGAAATGCCGCAACCAAGGCAGTGGTAGAAGCCCAGAAGGAACCCTACCCCCCACAAGAAGACAAGTTACCACCCCTCCCCGAACCCATCCCCCAAGGTCACACCCCACTCCAACCACACACCACCCCATCCCTCTACCCCTCCCTGCTGGCCGATGAAGAAACACATCGGCACCCCCCCTCTCCGTACAACCCTAAGACCGAGCACACACCTGAAGCAACAGCGCCCCCTGTGCTGAGCAACCAGAAAATAGCCACCCCACCCCCGCCAGAAATACAAGCACCCGTATTAGTAATGGAAGGCCCGATCCAAATCCATTTCCGAGTACAGCCCTCCCCAAAGCCATCTGACAGTGAGAACAAGGACAATGATCAGACATCGCCCCCTAACGATCAAACAGACACAAAGAGTTTCTCTCCTCTAATACAGAGGACGACGAATGCACTTGCCAGTCCTACAAACCACAAAAAGACATCAAGAAAGGAAAAAGAAATGTACCACAAGGGTTAGCCACGCAACTGTCACACTGACTGGACAATGTGGCCCACTACCAGAGGATGCCAACACAACCCATGTTCATCTCATAGCACCTCCTGCAGACGCTACAGCCAAACAACAACCCAAAGAAAAACAAAAGACCCGAAGCCAGCCCACACCTTCACCTACCCCTGTAGTCCCCAAATACACCTTTAAGAAAACAAAACAAAGACACCCCACCCCCCTCCGCTCCTGGGAAGAAGAACCCATGTCAGACCACGAGACTAAGACAAAAAAGTGGTCATTCAAAAACAGTGGCAGCTCCCGGGGAGAGTACACAAACGACAACAGAAGAAAAGGAACCCTTATAGCATCATCCAAAAGCCAGGCCAGAAGATCGTCAGCAATAGGGATAGTTACCCGCTCGAAAATTAGACAACGAGAGGAGGAACAAAAGCAGTCCGCCAAAAGAGAAACATTTGTTCCCTGGTACCACCGCGACATGCAGGCCCTCAAAGGCAACCTATCAGCGTTGGACAAAGGAGCTGCAGCATGGATCCGAATCTTCGAAAACCACACAGCGGCTGACACACTAGCCCTAAGAGATGTGCGAGCCATTCTCCGCGCCACAGCAGGAAACATCACCCTGACCTCCCTGGAAAGAGAAGTTAGAACCCTCACCATGGCACACGAGCACCCATTCGACCACATGCGGAATGACATATGGACAGCCATGAGAGAAACCTGGCCGACCAGACGCAACACAGTGGCCCTGGCAGGCCTGAGATTTAAAAATGGGGAAGAACCACACGCCTATCTCACATGAGCAAAGGAGCTCTGGAGTGATAGCACTGTAGAACGTCATTACCCCTGCCTAGTGGGTCTCCCCATGTACATGCAGATGCCAAATGCCAAAATGGCCTCCCAGGAGATGTCAGGCTGTAGCTCGCAGACACAGTTTGACTGTCAGACATGACCGAGAGACAGTGGGAGAGCCATCTCATCCATCACCTGGAAAGACACATCAAAAAGCAAGAAGACGAATTCCTGGAGAAAGATTCCATACAAACCAGACTACTAAAAATGCAGGTAAAAAAACTGGAAGATGAAGTCAATACGGACAAAAAGAAGAAAGCAACTGTGCAAGCAGTAGTCACCACCCCTGAAGCACAGGCCCCGCCCCAAACCGCGCCACTACAATGGACAGGACCACAGCCCCTAACTGTAACCCCCGCCTACCCACCAGCCCAGCACCTACCCCAATGGCAGCAGGCCTGGACTCCCTATGAATATCACCAGCGGCAGTATCCAGGGGCCCCCGCACCCTCATACCCCCAAGGCCCCCCCCAATGGCAGCAACTGAGAGGGAGAGGACAATTCCAATCCTCTAGAGGATGGGGAGGACCCGAGAAAACTACAGGATGTTTCATCTGTGGCCAAAGTGACCACTGGGCAAGGGAATGCCCCCAGAACCAACAACCCCAGCAATTATATAGAGGATCCTACCGCCCCCCTCAGAGAGGAAGAGGAGCTTCCTCGAGAGGAAAGGGAGGACCCCGCATGGACACCCCGCCATGGCATGGAGCATAGAGGCGCCCAGGGGACATGGAAGTGGTGGTACAGACAAAAATAAATGCCGAACCAGTAGTGCCATGTACAATCCAAGGAATCACTGTCAATCCAAGGAATTACTGTCACTGTCACTGTCACGTGTCTTGCTTGAAGAACCTGGCCGGCAACATACTACGTACTACATACAACTATCCACTCGGAAATTACGGACTGTTGGATTCTCTGGGACGACACAAGTCCAACCCTTCACCGCACCCCTCCCTACCAAGATAGGTCCTCACAAAGTCAGACACCAATACCTCTACTCACCAAGCTGCCCCACCAACCTAATGGGAAGGGACCTTCTCCGAAGAACAGGGGCATCTGTGATATGTAACCTCCACGGTCTGGAAGTTAGTTTCTCTGAGCCAAAAGAAGAGCTAATACCCCTCGAACGTATACTCGTCTTAGGTGGAACTCCTGATACCACCCCCGACCCCACACTCACCGGCTGGTGGCATTTTGTAAACCTACCAACTCTGGAAAAAGTCGATGCTGGACCCGTACACTGCACTCTCTGTTTCACACGCCACCGTGATGACATCTATGACGAAGGCTGGGAAGCGAAAAAAGGAGGGACGACAAGAACGACTCCAGACAACAGACTTCTATCTGGGCCACGAAGGAGTTGCAGCAGCGGTCCGCCTGACACCAGACCAACAATCCTGGTATCTACTTCAAGACACCGCAGTTCCACATGTGACCCTAGCCGTAGAAGCCAACCATGCAGCCAAACAATTCGGCCCCATGGTCAAAAGAGCCCTCGCCAACCCACCTGGGTCCCCACAACGAACCCCCTGTTGCAACACACGCCAGACAAATCGGTTTGGAGAATAGGACACAACAGCTACGAACAAGGCATATATGAAAGAAATGTCCTGGAAAGAACTTATCAAGGAAGCATCGAAGAACACCCCCTGGCAGCAGAAATGTTCGCCGAACTACCGCCAACCCTCTGGACCACCGGCCCCTATCACGTTGGCTGCACACCACACCACAATATACACATCAAAGTGAAAGCCCACGCTGTGCCCATTTGGCAAGGTCAGTACAAGGTCAAGCCCGAGGCAGCTGCTCGAATAGCCTCCACCATTGAAGGCCTCTTACAAGCAGGAGTTCTACGACCAGCGGATTCACCGTGGAACACACAAATTCTACCAGTACCCAAGGCTGGAGGACACTCATGGCGCCTGGTCCACGATCTGCGACGTATCAACCAGGTGGTCCAACCCATTACTGAAAAAGTGCCCAACCCCCATGTCGCCCTGCATGCAGGCTCCCTGAGTCATCAATTTTTCGCCGTCATCGACCTGGCCAACGCATTTTTTTGCCTCCCGTTGGCCAAAGAAAGTCAAGATATGTTTGCATTCACATTCAAAAAATGCTCTTAGACCTACACAAGAATGCTACGAGGATTCACATGCACGCCAACCATATTCAACGCCTGCCTGAAGGCAGATCTCAAGGAACTCCTACTCATCCAGTATGTCGACGACATCCTCATGGACATCACCACAGTAGAAAATTGCCTCACGGCCACCAAATCCCTGCTACGGCGCATCGCAAAATGTGGCTACAAAATCAGGAAGGAAAAAGCACAGGTCTGCCGCACAGAAGTGGTATTCCTGGGAAAAAGGATCACGGGAGATAAGAGATACATCAACCCGGAAAGACAACAGGCAATGCTCCAGTACCCTAAACCCACCAGCGTGCAGCAAATGCTAGCATTCCTGGGACTCACTGGCTATAGCAGACACCACATAGCTGATTATGTGGACCACACTGTTCCCCCACGCGAACCCATTGCGGAAGCTGGCCATCGGAACGTCAAGGCACCACTCAACTGGACCACAAGTGCGGAGGAAGCGTTCATAAGATTGAAACAACTCATGGGGAAGGCCGAACACCTATGCACCCCAGACATCTCTTCCTCGTTCCATTTGGACGTTACTGAAAAGCACGGAATTGTCAAGCTGTGCTCTGGCAGCCTCGACACGGTGAGCGCGCGATCCTGGCTCACCACAGTTGCAAACTCGACACAGTGGAACATGGACTCTCCGGATGTGGACGACACACGGCTGCCATCGCACACGCCCTACGAGAACCGACCACATTACTTTCTACCACCCCACCATCGTGCATACCACTCATGGAGTCAAATCCTACCTCGATCAAACGGATTTCACCTTTACCACACCAAAACACAAGATGCGCTTGCATGTCACCCTGGAAAGAGACAATGTCTTGTACACAGCCGATGGAATCAACTTGGCCGGCGGACTACAGTATGCAGATGGCACCCATGACTGCGTACAGCTCATGAAACTGGAAGCAAAGGGCCGCACAGACTTGGATGGAACATCTGACCCCGATGCAGAAATTGTCCTGTTTATAGATGGTTGTTGTTTCAAAGAAGAAGAGGGAAATAGAGCATCATACGCAGCCATTCAACAAATTAATGGACACCACGTCACCCTAAGAAGTGGGATGATAGAACAACCAGCATCAGCACAAAAAGCAGAACTCGACGCCTCGGTGAAAGCATTAAAAATCTCAAAAAACAAAAATGCAAACATATTCACCGACTCAGCATACGCACACGCTGCAGCTCACGTGGATGTAGCCATATGGATGAAAAGAGGACTCCAAACGTCAGCAGGAGCCCCGGTAAAACACAAAGACCTCATACTCGCCCTCCTGGAAGCTCTCCCCCGAAAAATCCAGATCATCAAATGCAAAGGACACTCCAAAGGAAATTCAAACGCAGCCGACACAGCAGCAAAAGAAGCAGGAGGGAACCTAAAAGAAAGCGCAGCAATGATGATTGTATTTACTGAAGACAACGCCCTCAATTTGTCAGAGGAACATCTGAAAGAAGTGCAGAAAGAAGCGAAATGGAACGAACACTCGCAGTGGCAGAAGAAAGGAGCCACATGCACCAGCGGCCTATGGAGAAGCCACGATGGGCGCCCAGTAGCACCAGCCGCACTCCTGGTCTACCTCATCAAGGATGCACATGGACAGACTCATGAAGGACCCAAAAGAACCACCAACAGGCTCAAACAGGACTGGTGGCATCCCTACCTGGAGGAAATGGTGGCCAACCATATTGCAGAATGCGTCGTCTGTCACGAGCTAAATAAGAAGACAGTCTACCAAAGACCTTTGGGAACATTCTCAGTGCCCCCCTACCCCTTCAGAGAAATATGCATAGATTACACCGGCATGGGCAGGGACAACAGAGTACAAGGGTACAGATACCTACTCGTGATGGTAGATCGATTCTCCAAATGGGTAGAAGCAGTCCCTTGCAAAAGAGAGGATGCAGTATCTGTGATTAAATGGTTATGGAAAAAACGCATTCCTCGGTGGGGTTACCCCACAGTTATCTGCTCGGACAATGGATCTTATTTTACCAGCGATAAAAAACTCAGACAGGTAGAACAGGCATTAGGTATCTCCCATAGATCTGGTTCAGTCTATCACCACCAGTCAAAAGGCCTAGTTGAAAGTGCAAACCAGACGTTGAAAGAAAAAATGGCCAAGGTGCTGATAGAGACAAAACAGCAACTCAGTATGTCTCTACAGAACATCACAAAAACGACTAAACTAACGTGGGTAGATGCCCTACCCCTAGCATTAATGTCCATGCGAGACCTCTCCCCATAGTCAAACACATCTTAGCCCACACGAGATATTAACAGGCCGCCCCATGCCAGGTCCTCACAACCTACCAGCTAAATCACCCGCTTTTGATGATTTCCAGGAAGGTTTACCTGAATATGTCAAAGCACTAACCGCAGTATCTCGAGTTTTGTATTCACAGGTCAAGAACACTGCCCCAGACTGCCCCACACCCTGGTGGTCAGCCCCGGAGACTGGGTCCACATCAAGGTCCACAAACAGAAGTGGCCTGAGCCAAGGTGGACTGGACCTTGGGAGGTAGTGTTGGCCACCTCACATGCAGTAAAGCTCAAAAATAAAACTGGTGCTCCCTGTCACCACCTCTCCCACTGCGCCCCTGTCACCCCACCCGCAAGAACTCTCACAGAAACAAGGATCCAGCTGAAAGACGTAAGCATTCTGTAATTAACCATGTAAAAAAAAAATAATATTTTTTTTGTTTACCCTAGGAGAAGTCCTGGACCCTACACAGTATACATATTCTTACCAAGTGGGACCCCAATTATCGTATGACCAGTATATGACAAAGGTCAAAGAGTGGGGCCGAATGAAATAAACAGTTCTTGTCATTTATGCCTATGAAGGACAAATCCTGGCATTCAATGTTGATTTCTGTTCCATAATAAAGTGTGATTCCACAGGGTAGGAGCAGTACCAGTGGAATGAGAAATATGCGTGGTCCACCAACCCTAGACTAACAAGTGACTGGTGGCTGGACGAGGTTTAAGGTACCCATATTGATTGTGGGGCATGGAGTAATGTGCTTATAAACACAGGAACCAGTAGGAGGAATTGCTACTCCACTCACGGAGCGTAGAACTAAAAGAAAATGCAGGAATGGATGATCACATCACTGGTTGGTTGGACTCTATGTTTTCCAAATGAAAAGGCCTCATTTTATCATGCATAATCAACGTTGCTATCATTGCTGCTCTGTTAATTGTATGTGGATGTTGTTGTATACCATGCATTTGTACTCTAGTGAAAAATGCATCATGACTGCGTTGGGAAAACCAGAAATACAAGCGTACATGGCATTGAGACAGAAGGAATGTGGCGACACCTATGTTGCTATAGGTATGGGCCTCCTTTCCCCAACACCAGGACCCCGACATCCTCATCCACGATAACTGCATCTAGTTGATCATTTTGACACGCCCATGTATAGGACCCATAGAATATTAAATGCCACACTGGGACTGAAGAGTGTGCAAAGTTTTGCAATAATTTTGTAGTTTCTCAAGGCCCCAAAAGTCACGTAAACTGTTTTTTTGAACATAAAATTCAACGCGTTGCCACACCCGCATCCTGACGAAAAAAAAATGTTTTAATAACTTTTAATCCCCAATGAGTCTCAATCCAAAAAATCCCCCAGGAGAAGTTCACGAAAGTACAAAGCATAAAAAGTGGATAAAATATTACAAAAACACAGCTTTTTTTGGAACACGAAATCCAACGCTTTGCCACGGCCACATCGTGTGACAATTATTTTTTTTTTTTATATCTTTTAATCGTGAAGGTGTCTTGTAGACACTCGCCAAGTTTGAAGCCAGATAAATGGCCTCGGAGGAGTTTACGAAAGTACAAAGCGAGAAAATGAACGGAAAGTGACTAAAATTACACATTTAATCCAAGAAGTTACAAAAGTGTCCCGAATTTTGTGAATTTCATGGTAAAAAGTGAATAGGTTTGATGTTTTGAAATTTTCAACAGGGTGTGTCGGGCCATTTTGCCACGCCCATGCAGGCAACTCATACAATATCAATTGCCACACTGGGACTAACAAGTGCGCAAAGTTTCGTGAATTAGTATCTTTGGAACATGAAATTTTACGTGTTGCCACGCCACCCTAGAAAATAAAATAATAATTTTCTGACCTATTCACCTTTTTCCACGTAAACTCCCAAAATTCGGTACACATTTGTAACCTCTCTAGACTTGGAAAAAATATATATTTCCGCCATGACGGAAACCCAACAGGAAGTCGGCCATTTTGAATTTTCCTGACTTTTTAGTCATATTTATGCTTTGTACTTTCGCGAAACTCCTTCTTGGCGATTTATCGGATCGACTTCAAACTTGACGAGTGTCTACAAGACACCTTCACAGCTAAAACTTATTAAAATACATATATATTTTGGCACACGGTGTGGGCGTGGCAACACGTACAATTTCATGTTCCAAAAGATACTTGGAAATTCACAAATCTTTGCACACTCGTCAGTCCCAGTGTGTCATTTGATATTCTAGTGGTGCCATGCATGGGCGTGTCAAAATGGCCGCCTATTATCTCCTACATATTAGACATTGTGCTAATATTATTCTGTTGTTACACGAGTGTGCATACATTCATTTTTGTACTGAGCCTGTAGTCTGCTATTCAACTATTTAACGCCCATTTAACAATCTTGGACCTATACCAAACAATGTTGTCAAAATGTGTCTCTCACCCAAGTGTTTAAGTCTATGTGCCCAGGTCAAAGCAGCCCTACCCGTCCCACTTGAAGGACCTCTACACGGCCGCTGACCAGGTGAATGGGTGGTGATCGCGACTTACAGAGGAAAAGCTGGAACTCTGCCAGATTCCTAGGACCTTTCCAGCAGGGTTAGGGACCCGCACCACTGCAGCAGCAGTTAAGGTGGTAGAACGACCAATATGGATACACGTATCTCATCGCAAGAAAGTTCCTACTCCCCTCTAGGTACTCGTTGAGGAGACTACGTGAGTGTACGCTGAACGCTGCTCACCCTGCAACTGCGATGGAACCACTTCAACCATACCTACATAGGCTACTTGGGTTACTGCCATTCCCCTTACCACAGCCGAAGAAATGTGTGTTTTGGAAGCAGTTATCGAAGGGGCTTTCTACACCAACATTGGCGCCCCACAGACGGCTCCACCGCTGGACTTCTGCTCCACATTTGATTACACCTGGCCACTTCCCACCTTGTTATATGGTCATCATTTTCCTTGGCCCCTCCATCAAAAGGACACAGATAAAACAATATCTCTGTATAAATGTATTGTACTCAATTTATACATCATTTTCTGATCCCTTTGCCTCAATTATATTATACTTAAGCATTATTGCATTTTCCTTTTGTATCATTCCACTGGGAACAACAGAAGGGAGTGTGAGAGAAAAATGATGATCAATGTTAATGAATGATATAATTCTACCACCAAGTGATGTCTGAATGCTGAGGCATATGTTTGTTTGGTGACGCCCGACTCTTTCACAGGAGATCTTACATTCCTGTATATCACTGTCACGAAAGTTTTAGTCGTTATCTCAGTTTTTCTAGATCGTAAAAGGACCATTTTTGTAAACACTCAACGTATGCTTTCCCGGCACTGAGAGTGTTCTACGTTTTTCTTTGTTAAAAAATGTTCTCAGCTATCACCTGTTCCGCTGATAGAAGTGACATCAATTGTTCCCATGACAGAACTGCTAGCGTCAAGCTCTGCTGCAACATCAGAAAACACTGTAGCACTCTCCATATCAGGATAATAAGGAGCAGCATCACTCTGACCTTTGACAAATGTTTGAGAGCGCTGCTATTCCTTCACAAGAACTGGCACATCACTGGCAGGTGTGGCTTTGAAGACACCTCCACAACGGTTGGTGCTGCCTTCCCCTAAAAAAAAGCAAGAGAATGAAATGCATGGACAAAATAAAACTAAAATGAAGTACTACTATCAAAAATGTCATTGAAAAAAGAAGAAAAACAACGAACAAAGCAAACCTGCTCCGTTCCCAGTGTCCTCTTGGAGGCAGTAGCTTTCTGCCAATGTCCCACCGTGGCTTTCCCATGTAAGCAAAGCAAAATTTTCTTGATATAAAATTGATATACAATTGTTGATATAAAAACAATATAAAATTCTCCACACTGGACAGCGCTAGAAAGATGCGATGGAACAAGTTGATAACGGGATGGATCATTCCGGCGACGCTACTGGTGTTGTGTCCACCTGTGAAATCATAGAGAAAAATGTCGATTTAAGACAATGTCTTGACAAAAGGCCAACTAAAAGCACTAACTACTAAACTAAACTAAACTAAACTACTAACTAAAAAGAGAATAAAAAAACCAACAAACTGCAGAAAATCTCCTGGATACAAAACAATAGAGGACGGTTGAGGGGAGCCGACAGCAGAATCAACTGTAGCCCGGAGCGCTCACTGGTAAGTTGTTCAGTTAATTAAAGTGTGTTAGACGTGTGTGTGTGTGTGTGTGTGTGTTAATGTCCATATGTTTCATAACAAACATATTAAAATTGTTTAATGAAAATCGGTACACTTTGAGTGAATATCAGAGACTATCACAGTTTCCAGAGGGTCTTACCCCAACAATAACAGTGTGCAACCGATTATCTTTCTGCCCCTTCCAACCAGTCTCCACTCAAAAGGGTTAGGTGAAGGATGAGGCACGATGAGCTCTCCCTTCACAACCACTTTTGGAGAGAATGTTGGAAGTGACCTGCCGGGAGAAACCTTTGACTTTCGTGCTGTTGGCGGCGCTGTTGTCTCCAGTTGGCGATAAGCAGCATTTCACAGCAATGTCACAGGGCCATGGTTTCACAACATAGCAAAGTTATTCATAAAATAGCCATCACGTGACATGACAACAAATTGTACAATTGTACTTACACCATCTCTGCTTCACAGCTCTGGGTGGTTCAATGGGAAGTGGTTGGCTGCAGAAAAGTACTTGATGCCTTAAAACAACGATTAGGACGAATAGAAATATGCATACATAGATGTCAACTTTGTTCATTAGAAATATTTATTGAATTGGTTTGTCTAAAAATATATACTCCGTTATACATTTAACTGTACTAAAATTAAAATATGCTTCCCATGCATGCCGCCACAGGATGGTATTCCTCACGGAGCAAATAGTCAGACGCGGAAGGAAGTCCAGGACAAACACCTATACAAACACACACAAAAAAAAAAAGGTGTTTATTACAGTACATTTGTTTTCAAAATGTAAAATATGTTCTGCAGAGCTCACAAAGCAAAAGTATTAATAGTACCAATACTACCAAAAATGTACTAAACATGAAGCGTAACTTTGGCCAGCGACTGCAGACACTGACCAGGAGGCTGCGAAAGTCTACTGCTGCCTCGTCGATGGTCCTGCTGGCCGTCAAGTCGCTGCTAGGGGCTACAACACAAACTGCGTCAGGTCTCCGAGACAAAAAAGCATTCAGTACCTCGGTCCCCTGGCATCTTCACAAATCCATCCACAATGCTCCGTAGATGGGAGTCACCAACAAGAAGTACAAACTAGAAACATAGAAAGTCTTTTTTTTTCATGAAAATCACAACTTTTGTCTTCAAGTATTGTTCATAAATAATCAAACAAAAATACCTTCTTATCTGGAGACTCTGCTGTAATGACCAGCTTGTGGCTTCGTCCAGTCACGGTGGAAATTGGCTACAGGCACACTTTCTGGTGATCACCTGTTTCTTAACAGACAAAAACCCAAAATAAATACTACTGACTTTCCACGAGGCTTCTAAAAGTGTTGAGGCACAATAGATAAATAAGAACAGCACAAGACACTAATTCGACAATAACATTTTGAAATGGCTCCATAACTTAGAAACTGATCATTTTCTAGAACAAGTGTACTGCAATTTAAAGCATCCAAAAACCTTACTGCTGGCTGTAAAGGTGAAACTATTTTTTCTATTGATTGGTCTATAGACCATCATATCGGTTAGTCAATTAACTCTACAAGTACCAGCAGAATGTAGAGAAATAGCTGTAGCTTGAATGTTATTCTCCCTTGTAAGTCGCTTTGGATAAAAGCATCTGCTAAATGACTAAATGTAAATGTAAATGTAAATAACAAGAATATAAACAATTAACAAAATGCGGACAAATAATAGACAGGAATACGAAGGTACGCCCCCCATTGCATGCTGGGGTTTTCACGTGGCATACCCCATGCTAACGCGTCCTTGTGTCTCGTAAAATGTTTAGTGTTGAGTACATAAATCACGGATCATTTTTTGATGATACAAAAACTACTTTAAAAAATGATAACCCTCAAAAAGATTTTAGACCTGAATTTTTGAGCCTCATGGGAACCCCACCTGACTTTTTGATTACACAGGGGACCCACCATGTTATGGTCTATTGACATGCAAACTTTGACACTGAACACTTTTTTTAATCAATAGGTCAGATTCTGATTGAAAAATATAAACCTTCCAAAAGTATAATTATTAATTTGAAAGGATATACAACCAATTTAAGAAATCAGGCCTCAGGCCAACACCACTTAAACATATCAAAAATTGGAAAGTAAAGATTATTTTTCTACCTAAGCACGCTGTAAGTAAATGTAGTAAATTTGAGCATATTATGCAGATCATTTTCGACTTAAATACCGGTTCATCAATTGATTTCCAGATAAGTATGACAAATACCACATATACTTTAAAAGAGAGCACAGAATCAATTGTTATTGAATTTGATGGTTTTGACAGTATAATATTTTCTTCCAAACGTAATCGAACGGGGAATAAACCTACACCCACTGTACAAAAGGTAGATAAAAAATTACAATTATTTATTATAAAATAAAAAGGAGCAGATGGCACAAGAAAACAAACAAGGGCTCACACAGGGCTCAGTAAGTCTCCTGATATGCTTTGTAACAAAGAAAAAGTGCTATGTATTCACGCGGGGGAAGAGTAGTATGGTGGTAAACCCTGACCTTTGGCCTTTGCCTGCACCTAACTATCCATTTTCAATTAATCTGCTGATAAAAACCTACCCTACGGTGGTCGGCAGGAAAACTCACTGCAAATAGACAAAACACAAGCCAATTCAGAAAACATCATCATCAATTTGACAACACAGGCAAGAGATGCAAAACAATGGAAACATTTGCACAGAAACAAACTTAAAAGCAATTCACCACGGACACTTCATTTGGGGAATATATCAGATATGATACACAAACATTTCTTGATGTTTTTATTTTAAGTTTGTTCCTTCGTGAACTTTTCCATTGTGTTGTTGCCTGTGTTGTCAAATTGATGATGACATTTTCTAAATTTGCTTGCGTTTTGTCTATTTACATGTATTTTCTTTAGTTGCAGAGTTTTCCCGTTGGCCACCGTAGAGTCAGTTGTTATCAGCAGATGAATTGACTTGCGGCCTTTGACTGCACCTAACTACTAATTATCAATGTTTTCGCCTGATAAAATCAATAACTAGTTGAACTCCAGTGTATACCTGGGTACTCAGGATGCCAACGAACAACACAAGCATCATCAAAAATGAAGTTGCATCAAATGAACCAACATTTTTGAGCAACGTGAACCAACATGTTTGAGCAAATGCTTTAACAACTCTATTAATAAATTCTTCTCGCACTTTCGCATTGGATGGCAGTGATACGATTTTTTACATAGTACTTCAATGCAGTCCAGCTTCGCTGGTTTAGAGCTTCAGGTGAAGCTCTAATACATGCATCACACTCAGTCCTTCCCGGCACTTTACCACTTTCAATGAAAGCCTTCAGGTTCTTTTCCACCGCATGGACCTCCTCAGGTAACCACCTCCTTCTCTCAGAGATTTCTAAGATAGAAATAGAAATGTAAAAGGACAAATACAATTAGGAGTGTAGACCAGGTCTTTCAATCGCTGTATCTTTTGGTTACTCTATTCTCAATTCAGAATCAGAAATGGAAAAAATGGGGTATGAGTGGTTTTCAAATTTTGCTTTTTTGGAGATACAAAAATCAAAATTAAAAAATTATTTTTCCATTTCATGACCAAAGGATGAGTGAAATTTAAAATCAGGTTTGACTTTCATTTTTTTTTATTTCAATAGGAAAAAATAAAATCACAACAACATCATACAACAACATACACACCGATCAGCCACAACATTAGAACCAGTTACAACTATTTAGGACTCCAAAATTCAGTGGTACATTTCTCATGCTGCTAAATCACCTCCATACAGCAATGTGTATGAACCAGCAAAATGGGATGCTGTGATTGTTCCAGATGTCCCACATGATCGCGACTTTATAAATGTTATCTTTTACTGTTTATCCTTAAAGTCAGGCACTGCCCGAGGATAACAGATATCATTGCAGAAAATATTCTATTTCAGCAGGCAACCACTTGTACAGCCGGCCCACCCAAATGACAGAGAGCACATATTGCTTTCATAAGTTAAAAAACAAAAAAACAAAATGCACAGCACAAACACAGTAAATATGAAAAAAAAATCAATAAGCCACGAACAACGTGCACACACGATGTAGGTCGCCCGCTGACTGACGCCGACGCGCCAACTACAAATTTCCACGGTCGTATCTTGGAGCAGTCAGTCGTAAGACGATGCTAATTTTCGCGACTATCGTATCTTGGATTAGTAAGTAGATGCAGTCATAAGTCGAGGTACCATTGTACCTTCAAATAAAGTCTAAACTGGCAAAAAACAGTCCGGACTCTCTCAGCACGCTTTGGTGGAGAACCGATCAAGTGAAACTTAGCTAGCGGGTCCGTCTGTCTGTTTGAAAACCGTCTCTCTCTCACAGTACCGTCTCCCTGCCCCAACACACAGTAAACTAAATCTAAATGCTAGTTAACACTCCACTCCAACACACATTTAACTAAAGCTAGATACTGTGCATGTTAAAAACGGCTTTATAAAATAAAACAAAGTCATTAACTTTTGCATGCATAATCTCTCCGTGTTATATCGTGTTATAACACAAAACCTGCTAGCATTTAACAGCAAAAACGTGTAACAATTGAAAAGTTAACTTTCTAAAACATTTTTTTTTCGTGCACTTACTCTATATCCATTTTATTGCCCCCGTTCTTCTTCTGCTGTTTCAATATTGGGCACAGTCACGGCATGAGGAGATAGGGTAAATATAGTGTGCTTCTCTCAGACGTTCTCCTCCCGCAATGCGGAAGCTTCTCCAAAAAATTACTCCATCCAAATAAATTATTTTAATATATTTTAATAATGCATTCCCAAAATTATTATTACATCATGCTAATGTGATCGTACAAAATATACCATTAAGATATTAAAAAAAACGTCTATAATGACGCATTTTGATAACCAAATTATTATTTATTATTATGAATACGTGGATTATTCTTTGTAAAGAAGAACGATTGGGCATTAATTTAATGAGATTAAGTTTATCGCTGTTCGGCATAATTATTAAAATTACTACTATTCATTGTAGGATAAGATAGTAATCTTTATTAATGAGGGCATCAGACTCCCTGGACTCCTGCCGAAACGCTGACGGAGGGAGAGCGAGGGGTAACGCAGGTAGCCGAGCTCGCTAATGATCCTTCCCCGTAAACACCCCGTGGAGGTGATTTAGCTACGTCGCCTTCAGCCGTGCGCCACATTTCCCGGCCCCGCTCCTTGTAAAGCTCTGAGTCTGCCTACCCCCACCACCCGACTCCACTACCGCCGCCAAGCTTGCACGTCAATGCCGGGCTTCGTCATCGTCGACAGGTGAACCCAACTTGGCCCCTGTAACCCGTGAGATTGTTCCGCCACACACACACTTTGTTTATCCCCCCTATTATAAAAAAAAAACAACACAACGGGCCGTGTCGGCCAGGGGATGTGTGCAGCGGTGGACTCTGGCCACACACAGAAGCAGGATGGCAAGCTCCCTGCTAAAGGGGGGGGGGGGGGGGGTCAGAAGGACCCTGGATGGCAGGGGAGCTCGGAGGGTGGGGGCAAACGAGCGTCCGCCCGCCGAACGTTGACAGCCTTTAGCAGCAGAACAACTGCACGGCAGCTCTGCTGGGACACGAGGAGCTGCTGGAGAGCTACTGGAGAGCTGAAGGCTGCGGCATGAGAGGAATTCATAACACAAGGCGGCTTCAGCTGTGTTGATATGACTTGCATCATTGTGTGTGTGTGTGTGTGTGTGTGTGTGTGTGTGCCGGGACGGTTTGTTATGTGAATGTGTGTGGTGGGAGAGGATATACACAGTGCTGTGAGTGCATATGGGTAGTACGTAGTCCTGTTTAAACCACAGTGTATAGGTTAACATGACTGTGTGTGTATACATACTGGATGTACTGTCACGACCAGAACAGGGAGGAACCCAAACGCACGACACAGGGACACGGGAGGCAGGCAAATAATAAAGTGATGTTTATTAACCGGGACGGTGGAGCTGGCCGGGGGGACCTGGTCGGGGGGGGATGGAGCAGGGCAGGACAGGGACGATGATGACCAGGAGATGGGGTCCAGGATCCGGGTGGAGAGACGGGGAACCAGGCTGGGTGGAGAGTCCTGGTCGACCAGCGGAGACAGACAGGTGAAGGGAAGGCGAGACAACAAGACATAAACTAGGAACTTGGAACTTGGAACTGGGAACTAGGAACTAGGAAGGGAGCCAATCGCTGACGCGGCTGACGCGGCTGACGCGGCTGACGCGGCTGACGCGGCGATGCAACTCGGGGAAAGCTAGTTGCTAACCTCCCGTTAATTAGGGCCTGGAAGACCGCTGGGGCATTTGACAGCCCAAAGGGCATAACAAGGTACTCAAAGTGTCCGAGCGGGGTGTTAAAGGCAGTCTTCCACTCGTCCCCTTTGCAGATGCGGACCAGGTGGTAAGCGTTGCGGAGGTCCAGCTTGGAAAAGTGGGTGGCCCCCTGGATGGGGACGAAGACTGAATCCATCAGGGGCAAGGGGTACTTGTCTTTGATCGTGATATCGTTCAGTCCCCTGAAATCGACGCAAGGACGGAGGGTCTTGTCCTTCTCCGCAACAAAGAAGAACCCTGCGCCTAGCGGAGAAAACGAGGGACGAGTAATCCTGGCAGCGAGAGAGTCGCGGATGTGAGTCTCCATGGCCTCCTGTTCAGGCCGGGAGACGTTATACAGGCGACTGCAGGGGAGGGGGGCGCCTGGCAGGAGGTTGATTGCGCAGTCATAGGGGCGATGAGGTGGTAAGGATAGCGCCTCCTGCTTGCTGAAGACCGGGGCTAGGTCCAGATATTGCGATGGGACCGAGGGCAGGTCAGGGCTCCTGGGGACCCCCGGCGGCGCGCCCAGCGGCGCACCCCGCAGCGGGGTTGGGGCCGAGCCGAGGCAGTGGGCATGACAGTGTGTGCTCCAGGAGCTCACGCTGCCCGAGCGCCAGTCCATCTGAGGGTTATCGGTCTGGAGCCAGGGGTTCCCCAGCACCACGGGATTCAGTGGGGAATCAATAAGGAAGAACCTTAAAGACTCATGGTGGTTGCCGGAGAGTAGCAGCTTGAGGGGAGCTGTCTGGTGGGTAATCCGGGTCAGATGCGACCCATTCAGCTCCTTGACCTCGAGCGGTGCGGGGAGAGGAACGGGTGTCAGCCCTAGCTGGCGTGCTAGTCCCTAGTCGAGGAAACTCGCATCTGCCCCGGAATCTATGAGAGCAGAGGAAGAGAGTGTTATATTTCCCCAAGAGAGGGTAGCTGGGAGCAGCGGACGGGAGAGAGGGTCGGTGCTGGAGCGGCCGGAGCGTAGCCCTACCGAGGAGTCGCCCTCTCGTGGCCGGACCGGGCAGGTGGCTCAGAGGTGTCCCAGCCGACCGCAATACAGAGAGGCACCGGTCTGTAGGCGGCGTGCTCGCTCCTCTGGGTAGATCCGGGAGCGACCAAGCTGCATTGGCTCGGCATCGGAGAGAGTCGGGGGACTTGTGCGGCGCCCAAGAGTAGCGGGCGCTGGAGACTGGGGCGTGGCCGCCCAGGCGGGAGGCACGGACTGGAGGCTCGCCCCCTCCCTCTCGCGCTGGCGCTCCCGTAGCCGGTTGTCCAGGCGGATTGAGGTCTCCACTAGTTGGTCCAGGTCCGTGGGCTCGTCCCGCCGTGCCAGCTCGTCCCGCAACTCGTCGTTCAGGGCACGCTGGAACACGTCCTGCAGGGCTCCGTCATTCCAGCCGCTTTCCGCGGCTAGAGTCCCGAACTCGACGACGAGGGAGGCGACGCTACGGGAACCCTGGCGGAGGGAGAGGAGTCTTCTGGCGGCCTCCTTGCCGCAAACTGGGTGGTCGAAGACTCTCCTCATTTCGCGGGTAAACAGATCGTAGGAGAGACTCACGGGACCCCCCTGACTCCAAACCGCGGAACCCCAGCTGAGAGCCGCCCCTCTCAGGCAGGAGATGAGGAACGCGATGTGGGCACTATCGGAGGCGTACGACGACAGCCGCTGTTGGAAAACCACCGCGCACTGCACAAGGAAGGCGCGGCAGGTGCCGAAATCGCCGTCGTAAGGCGCTGGAGCCGGAACGTGGGGCTCAGGGGGAACGAGAGAGGCGCTGGGAGCCCTGGTGGGGGAAGGAGGGCAGGTCGGAGGAGCAGGGGAGGCCACGGGGGCCGGAGGGCCCTGCAGGCTGCTGACGGCCGCAGAGATGGTCCGGAGGTGTTCCGCGATGTCCCGGAGGACCCGGTCATGTTGCCCAAGCAACACTCCTCTGTCCCGGAGTGCGCGGCGGAGCCCTTCTGTGTCGGCTGGGTCCATGTTTTCCTGGCCAGACCGTACTGTCACGACCCGAACAGGGAGGAACCCAAACGCACGACACAGGGACACGGGAGGCAGGCAAGGGATGTTTATTAACTGGGACGGTGGAGCTGGCCGGGGGGACCTGGTCGGGAGGGGATGGAGCAGGGCAGGGCAGGGACGATGATGACCAGGAGATGGGGTCCAGGATCCGGGTGGAGAGACGGGGAACCAGGCTGGGTGGAGAGTCCTGGTCGACAAGCGGAGACAGACAGGTGAAGGGAAGGCGAGACAACAAGACATAAACTAGGAACTTGGAACTGGGAACTGGGAACTAGGAACTAGGAACTAGGAACTAGGAACTAGGAAGGGAGCCAATCGCGATGCAACTCGGGGAAAGCTAGTTGACGGTCTGGCAAGGAATGGCTAGGAAGCTGGGGCTAAATACAGTGCGGGTAATTGATCCCAGGTGTGTACAATTGGGTCTGAGTAGGGAGCTGCAGATGGGGCAAGGGCGGCCTCTAGTGGCGCTGGGAGGCCGTGGGCCTAACATGTACGGGTACATTTATTCCTGTGCTAGTGTGTGTGTGTGTGTGTGTGTGTGTGTGTGTGCATGTACGCATGTGTGTGTGGGTGTTGGGAGGATTGGTCATGTGAATGTGTGTGGGGTGGGAGGGGAGAGATGCAAGTGTGTATGGCATTTAATCCATAGGACAAATGATTTTTTAAAAGTGACTAGTACTCATTTTTTTTAAATCTTTCTTTCAATCTTTGTTTCTTTCAATCTTATTTTCAATCTTTCTTTCAATCTTATCATAGAACAATAAACACAATGGGGTTGTGCTGATGTTAATGGATCAACCTTTCTTTCGTTCTCCTTTATTTCAATCGTTCTTTCAATCTTTCTTTCAATCTTTCAATCTTTCTTTCAATTTTTCTTTCTTTCTTTCAATCTTTCTTTCAATCTTTCTTTCATTCTTTCTTTCAGTCTTTCAATATTTCTTTCAATCTCTCTTTCAATCTATCTTTCAATCTTTCTTTCATTCTTTCTTTCAGTCGTTCAATCTTTCTTTCAATCTTTCTTTCAATCTTTCTTTTTTCAATCTTTCTTTCAATCTTTCAATCTTTCTTTCATTCTTTCTTTCAATCTTTCTTACCGTCAATCTTTCTTTCTTTCAATATTTCTTTCAATCTTTCTTTCAATCTTTCTTTCATTCTTTCTTTCATTCTTTCATTCTTTCTTTCAATCTTTCTTTCTTTCAATCTTTCTTTCAATCTTTCAATCATTCAATCTTTCTTTCATTCTTTCTTTCAATCTTTCTTACTTTTAATCTTTCTCTCTTTCAATATTTCTTTCAATATTTCAATCTTTCTTTAAATCTTTCTTTCAAACTTTCAATCTTTCTTTCAATCTTTCAATCTTTCAATCGATCTTTCAATCTTTCATTCAATCTTTCAATCTCTCTTTCATTCAATCTTTCAATCTTTCAATCTTTCTTTCAATGTTTCTTTCAATCTTTCATTCTTTCTTTCAATCTTTCAATCGTTCTTTCAATCTTTCTTTTATTCTTTCTTTCAATCTTTCAATCTTTCTTTCAATCTTTCATTCTTTCTTTCAATCTTTCAATCGTTCTTTCTTTCAATATTTCTTTCAATCTTTCAATCTTTCTTTCATTCTTTCATTCCTTCTTTCAATCTTTCTTTCATTATTTATTTCAATCTTTCTTTCATTCTTTCAATCTTTCTTTTATTCTTTTTTTTAATATTTCTTTCAATCTTTCAATCTTTCAATCTTTCTATCAATCTTTCTTTCAATCTTTCTTTCAATCTTTCAATCTTTCTTTCAATCTTTCTTTCAATCTTTCAATCTTTCTTTCAATCTTTCTTTCAATCTTTCTTACTTTCAATCTTTCTTTCATTCTTTCTTTAAATTTTTATTACTTTCAATCTTTCTTTCTTTCAATATTTCTTTCAATCTTTAAATCTTTTTTTCATTCTTTCATTCTTTCTTTCAATCTTTCTTTCATTCTTTCTTTCAATCTGTCTTTCATTCTTTCTTTCAATCTTTCTTTCTTTCAATCTTTCTTTCATTCTTTCTTTCAATTTATATGACTTTCAATCTTTCTTTCTTTCAATCTTTCTTACAATCTTTCTTTCATTCTTTCATTCTTTCATTCTTTCTTTCAATCTTTCTTTCAGTCTTTCAATCTTTGTTTAAATTTTTCTTTCAATATTTCTTTAAATCTTTCTTTTTTTCAATCTTTCTTTCAATCTTTCTTTCATTCTTTTTTTCAATCTTTCTTACTTTCAATATTTCTTTCAATCTTTCTTTTATTCTTTCTTTCAATCTTTCATTTTTTCAATCTTTCTTTCAATCTTTCAATCTTTCTTTCAATCTTTCATTCTTTCTTTCAATTTTTCAATCGTTCTTTCTTTCAATATTTCTTTCAATCTTTCAATCTTTCTTTCATTCTTTCATTCCTTCTTTCAATCTTTCTTTCATTATTTATTTCAATCTTTCTTTCATTCTTTCAATCTTTCTTTTATTCTTTTTTTTTATCTTTCTTTCAATCTTTCAATCTTTCAATCTTTCTATCAATCTTTCTTTCAATCTTTCTTACTTTCAATCTTTCTTTCATTCTTTCTTTAAATTTTTATTACTTTCAATCTTTCATTCTTTCAATCTTTCTTTTATTCTTTTTTTTATCTTTCTTTCAATCTTTCAATCTTTCAATCTTTCTATCAATCTTTCTTTCAATCTTTCTTACTTTCAATCTTTCTTTCATTCTTTCTTTAAATTTTTATTACTTTCAATCTTTCTTTCTTTCAATATTTCTTTCAATCTTTAAATCTTTTTTTCATTCTTTCATTCTTTCTTTCAATCTTTCTTTCATTCTTTCTTTCAATCTTTCTTTCATTCTTTCTTTCAATCTTTCTTTCAGTCTTTCAATCTTTGTTTACATTTTTCTTTCAATATTTCTTTAAATCTTTCTTTTTTTCAATCTTTCTTTCAATCTTTCTTTCATTCTTTTTTTCAATCTTTCTTACTTTCAATATTTCTTTCAATCTTTCTTTCATTCTTTCATTCCTTCTTTCATTATTTCTTTCAATCTTTCTTTCATTATTTCTTTCAATCTTTTTTTCAATCTTTCAATCTTTCTTTTATTCTTTTTTTCAATCTTTCAATCTTTCTTACTTTCAATCTTTCTTTCTTTCAATATTTCTTTCAATCTTTCAATCTTTCTTTTCATTCTTTCATTCCTTCCTTTAATCTTTCTTTCATTATTTATTTCAATCTTTCTTTCAATCTTTCTTTTATTCTTTTTTTCAATCTTTCTTTCAATCTTTCAATCTTTCAATCTTTCTATCAATCTTTCTTTCAATCTTTCTTTCAATCTTTCTTACTTTCAATCTTTCTTTCAGTCTTTCTTTCAATTTTTATTACTTTCAATCTTTCTTTCTTTCAATATTTCTTTCAATCTTTAAATGTTTTTTTCATTCTTTCATTCTTTCTTTCAATCTTTCTTTCATTCTTTCTTTCAATCTTTCTTTCATTCTTTCTTTCAATTTATATGACTTTCAATCTTTCTTTCTTTCAATCTTTCTTTCATTCTTTCATTCTTTCTTTCAATCTTTCTTTCAGTCTTTCATTCTTTGTTTAAATTTTTCTTTCAATATTTCTTCAAATCTTTCTTTTTTTCAATCTTTCTTTCAATCTTTCTTTCATTCTTTTTTTCAATCTTTCTTACTTTCAATATTTCTTTCAATCCTTCTTTCATTCTTTCATTCCTTCTTTCATTATTTCTTTCAATCTTTCTTTCATTATTTCTTTCAATCTTTTTTTCAATCTTTCAATCTTTCTTACTTTCAATCTTTCTTTCTTTCATTATTTCTTTCAATCTTTCTTTCATTCTTTCATTCCTTCCTTTAATCTTTCTTTCATTATTTATTTCAATCTTTCTTTCAATCTTTCAATCTTTCTTCTATTCTTTTTTTCAATCTTTCTTTCAATCTTTCAATCTTTCAATCTTTCTTTAAATTTTTCTTTCAATATATCTTTCAATCTTTCTTTTTTTCCATCTTTCTTTCAATCTTTCTTTCATTCTTTTTTTCAATCTCTCTTACTTTCAGTATTTCTTTCAATCTTTCTTTCATTCCTTCTTCCATTATTTCTTTCAATCTTTCTTTCATTATTTCTTTCAATCATTTAATCTTTCAATCTTTCTTTCATTCTTTCTTTCAATTTATATGACTTTCAATCTTTCTTTCATTTTTTCATTCTTTCATTCTTTCTTTCAATCTTTCTTTCAGTCTTTCAATCTTTGTTTAAATTTTTCTTTCAATATTTCTTTAAATCTTTCTTTTTTTCAATCTTTCTTTCAATCTTTTATTCATTCTTTTTTTCAATCTTTCTTACTTTCAATATTTCTTTCAATCTTTCTTTCATTCTTTCATTCCTTCTTTCATTATTTCTTTCAATCTTTCTTTCATTATAACGTTCAATCTTTTTTTCAATCTTTCAATCTTTCTTTTATTCTTTTTTTTAATCTTTCAATCTTTCTTACTTTCAATCTTTCTTCCTTTCAATATTTCTTTCAATCTTTCTTTCATTCTTTTATTCCTTCCTTTAATCTTTCTTTCTTTCTTTCTTTCAATCTTTCAATCGTTCTTTCAATCTTTCTTTTATTCTTTCTTTCAATCTTTCATTTTTTCAATCTTTCTTTCAATCTTTCAATCTTTCTTTCAATCTTTCATTCTTTCTTTCAATCTTTCAATCGTTCTTTCTTTCAATATTTCTTTCAATCTTTCAATCTTTCTTTCATTCTTTCATTCCTTCTTTCAATCTTTCTTTCATTATTTATTTCAATCTTTCTTTCATTCTTTCAATCTTTCTTTTATTCTTTTTTTCAATCTTTCTTTCAATCTTTCAATCTTTCAATCTTTCTATCAATCTTTCTTTCAATCTTTCTTTCAATCTTTCTTACTTTCAATCTTTCTTTCATTCTTTCTTTAAATTTTTATTACTTTCAATCTTTCCTTCTTTCAATCTTTCTTTCAATCTTTCTTTCAGTCTTTCAATCTTTGTTTAAATTTTTCTTTCAATATTTCTTTAAATCTTTCTTTTTTTCAATCTTTCTTTCAATCTTTCTTTCAATCTTTCTTTCATTTTTTCATTCTTTCATTCTTTCTTTCAATCTTTCTTTCAGTCTTTCAATCTTTGTTTAAATTTTTCTTTCAATATTTCTTTAAATCTTTCTTTTTTTCAATCTTTCTTTCAATCTTTTATTCATTCTTTTTTTCAATCTTTCTTTCTTTCAATATTTCTTTCAATCTTTAAATCTTTTTTTCATTCTTTCATTCTTTCTTTCAATCTTTCTTTCATTCTTTCTTTCAATCCGTCTTTCATTCTTTCTTTCAATCTTTCTTTCTTTCAATCGTTCAATCTTTCTTTCATTCTTTCTTTCAATCTTTCTTTCATTCTTTCATTCTTTCTTTCAATCTTTCTTTCAGTCTTTCAATCTTTGTTTAAATTTTTCCTTCAATCTTTCTTTCATTATTTCGTTCAATCTTTTTTTCAATCTTTCAATCTTTCTTTTATTCTTTTTTTTAATCTTTCAATCTTTCTTACTTTCAATCTTTCTTTCTTTCAATATTTCTTTCAATCTTTCAATCTTTCTTTCATTCTTTCATTCCTTCCTTTAATCTTTCTTTCATTATTTATTTCAATCTTTCTTTCAATCTTTCAATCTTTCTTTTATTCTTTTTTGCAATCTTTCTTTCAATCTTTCAATCTTTCAATCTTTCTATCAATCTTTCTTTCAATCTTTCTTTCAATCTTTCTTACTTTCAATCTTTCTTTCAGTCTTTCTTTCAATTTTTATTACTTTCAATCTTTCTTTCTTTCAATATTTCTTTCAATCTTTAAATCTTTTTTTCATTCTTTCATTCTTTCTTTCAATCTTTCTTTCATTCTTTCTTTCAATCTGTCTTTCATCCTTTCTTTCAATCTTTCTTTATTTCAATCTTTCTTTCAATCGTTCAATCTTTCTTTCATTCTTTCTTTCTATTTAAATGACTTTCAATCTTTCTTTCTTTCAATCTTTCTTTCAATCTTTCTTTCAATCTTTCTTTCATTCTTTAAATCTTTTTTTCATTCTTTCATTCTTTCTTTCAATCTTTCTTTCATTCTTTCTTTCAATCTTTCTTTCATTCTTTCTGTCAATTTATATGACTTTCAATCTTTCTTTCTTTCAATCTTTCTTTCAATCTTTCTTTCATTCTTTCATTCAATCTTTCTTTCAGTCTTTCAATCTTTGTTTAAATTTTTCTTTCAATATTTCTTCAAATCTTTCTTTTTTTCAATCTTTCTTTCAATCTTTCTTTCATTCTTTTTTTCAATCTTTCTTTCATTCTTTTTTTCAATCTTTCTTACTTTCAATATTTCTTTCAATCTTTCTTTCATTCTTTCATTCCTTCCTTTAATCTTTCTTTCATTATTTATTTCAATCTTTCTTTCAATCTTTCAATCTTACTTTTATTCTTTTTTTCAATCTTTCTTTCAATCTTTCAATCTTTCAATCTTTCTATCAATCTTTCTTTCAATCTTTCTTTCAATCTTTCTTACTTTCAATCTTTCTTTCAGTCTTTCTTTCAATTTTTATTACTTTCAATCTTTCTTTCAATCTTTCAATCTTTCTTTTATTCTTTTTTGCAATCTTTCTTTCAATCTTTCAATCTTTCAATCTTTCTATCAATCTTTCTTTCAATCTTTCTTTCAATCTTTCTTACTTTCAATCTTTCTTTCAGTCTTTCTTTCAATTTTTATTACTTTCAATCTTTCTTTCTTTCAATATTTCTTTCAATCTTTAAATCTTTTTTTCATTCTTTCATTCTTTCTTTCAATCTTTCTTTCATTCTTTCTTTCAATCTGTCTTTCATCCTTTCTTTCAATCTTTCTTTATTTCAATCTTTCTTTCGATCGTTCAATCTTTCTTTCATTCTTTCTTTCTATTTAAATGACTTTCAATCTTTCTTTCTTTCAATCTTTCTTTCAATCTTTCTTTCATTCTTTAAATCTTTTTTTCATTCTTTCATTCTTTCTTTCAATCTTTCTTTCATTCTTTCTTTCAATCTTTCTTTCATTCTTTCTTTCAATTTATATGACTTTCAATCTTTCTTTCTTTCAATCTTTCTTTCAATCTTTCTTTCATTCTTTCATTCAATCTTTCTTTCAGTCTTTCAATCTTTGTTTAAATTTTTCTTTCAATATTTCTTCAAATCTTTCTTTTTTTCAATCTTTCTTTCAATCTTTCTTTCATTCTTTTTTTCAATCTTTCGTTCATTCTTTTTTTCAATCTTTCTTACTTTCAATATTTCTTTCAATCTTTCTTTCATTCTTTCATTCCTTCCTTTAATCTTTCTTTCATTATTTATTTCAATCTTTCTTTCAATCTTTCAATCTTACTTTCATTCTTTTTTTCAATCTTTCTTTCAATCTTTCAATCTTTCAATCTTTCTATCAATCTTTCTTTCAATCTTTCTTTCAATCTTTCTTACTTTCAATCTTTCTTTCAGTCTTTCTTTCAATTTTTATTACTTTCAATCTTTCTTTCTTTCAATATTTCTTTCAATCTTTAAATCTTTTTTTCATTCTTTCATTCTTTCTTTCAATCTTTCTTTCATTCTTTCTTTCAATCTTTCTTTCATTCTTTCTTTCAATTTATATGACTTTCAATCTTTCTTTCTTTCAATCTTTCTTTCAATCTTTCTTTCATTCTTTCATTCTTTCATTCTTTCTTTCAATCTTTCAATCGTTCTTTCAATCTTTCTTTTATTCATTCTTTCAATCTTTCATTTTTTCAATCTTTCTTTCAATCTTTCAATCTTTCTTTCAATCTTTCATTCTTTCTTTCAATCTTTCAATCGTTCTTTCTTTCAATATTTCTTTCAATCTTTCAATCTTTCTTTCATTCTTTCATTCCTTCTTTCAATCTTTCTTTCAATCCTTTCTTTCATTCTTTTTTTCAATCTTTCTTACTTTCAATATTTCTTTCAATCTTCTTTCATTCTTTCATTCCATCTTTCATTATTTCTTTCAATCTTTCTTTCATTATTTCTTTCAATCTTTTTTTCAATCTTTCAATCTTTCTTACTTTCAATCTTCTTTCTTTCAATATTTCTTTCAATCTTTCAATCTTTCTTTCATTCTTTCATTCCTTCCTTTAATCTTTCTTTCATTATTATTTCAAATCTTTCTTTCAATCTTCAATCTTTCTTTTATTCTTTTTTTCAATCTTTCTTTCAATCTTTCAATCTTTCAATCTTTCTTTAAATTTTCTTTCAATATTTCTTTCAATCTTTCTTTTTTTCCATCTTTCTTTCAATCTTTCTTTCATTCTTTTTTTCAATCTTTCTTACTTTCAGTATTTCTTTCAATCTTTCTTTCATTCTTTCATTCCGTCTTCCATTATTTCTTTCAATCTTTCTTTCATTATTTCTTTCAATCTTTCTTTCAATCATTTAATCTTTCAATCTTTCTTTCAATCTTTCTTTCAATTTATATGACTTTCAATCTTTCTTTCTTTCAATCTTTCTTTCAATCTTTCTTTCATTCTTTCATTCTTTCATTCCTTCTTTAATTATTTCTTTCAATCTTTCTTTCATTATTTCGTTCAATCTTTTTTTCTATCTTTCAATCTTTCTTTTATTCTTTTTTTTAATCTTTCAATCTTTCTTACTTTCAATCTTTCTTCCTTTCAATATTTCTTTCAATCTTTCAATCTTTCTTTCATTCTTTCATTCCTTCCTTTAATCTTTCTTTCATTCTTTCTTTCAATCTTTCAATCGTTCTTTCAATCTTTCTTTTATTCTTTCTTTCAATCTTTCATTTTTTCAATCTTTCTTTCAATCTTTCATTCTTTCTTTCAATCTTTCAATCGTTCTTTCTTTCAATATTTCTTTCAATCTTTCAATCTTTCTTTCATTCTTTCATTCCTTCTTTCAATCTTTCTTTCATTATTTATTTCAATCTTTCTTTCAATCTTTCAATCTTTCTTTTATTCTTTTTTTCAATCTTTCTTTCAATCTTTCAATCTTTCAATCTTTCAATCTTTCTTTCAATCTTTCTTTCAATCTTTCTTACTTTCAATCTTTCTTTCATTCTTTCTTTAAATTTTTATTACTTTCAATCTTTCTTTCTTTCAATATTTCTTTCAATCTTTAAATCTTTTTTTCATTCTTTCATTCTTTCTTTCAATCTTTCTTTCATTCTTTCTTTCAATCTGTCTTTCATTCTTTCTTTCAATCTTTCTTTCTTTCAATCTTTCTTTCAATCGTTCAATCTTTCTTTCATTCTTTCTTTCAATTTATATGACTTTCAATCTTTCTTTCTTTCAATCTTTCTTTCAATCTTTCTTTCATTCTTTCATTCTTTCATTCTTTCTTTCAATCTTTCTTTCAGTCTTTCAATCTTTGTTTAAATTTTTCTTTCAATATTTCTTTAAATCTTTCTTTTTTTCAATCTTCTTTCAATCTTTCTTTCATTCTTTTTTTCAATCTTTCTTACTTTCAATATTTCTTTCAATCTTTCTTTCATTCTTTCATTCCATCTTTCATTATTTCTTTAAATCTTTCTTTCATTATTTCTTTCAATCTTTTTTTCAATCTTTCAATCTTTCTTTTATTCTTTTTTTCAATCTTTCAATCTTTCTTACTTTCAATCTTTCTTTCTTTCAATATTTCTTTCAATCTTTCAATCTTTCTTTCATTCTTTCATTCCTTCCTTTAATCTTTCTTTCATTATTTATTTCAATCTTTCTTTCAATCTTTCAATCTTTCTTTTATTGTTTTTTTCAATCTTTCTTTCAATCTTTCAATCTTTCAATCTTTCTATCAATCTTTCTTTTCAATCTTTCTTTCAATCTTTCTTACTTTCAATCTTTCTTTCAGTCTTTCTTTCAATTTGTATTACTTTCAATCTTTCTTTCTTTCAATACTTCTTTCAATCTTTAAATCTTTTTTTCATTCTTTCATTCTTTCTTTCAATCTTTCTTTCATTCTTTCTTTCAATCTGTCTTTCATTCTTTCTTTCAATCTTTCTTTCTTTCAATCTTTCTTTCATTCTTTCATTCTTTCATTCTTTCTTTCAATCTTTCTTTCAGTCTTTCAATCTTTGTTTAAATTTTTCTTTCAATATTTCTTTAAATCTTTCTTTTTTTCAATCTTTCTTTCAATCTTTCTTTCATTCTTTTTTTCAATCTTTCTTACTTTCAATATTTCTTTCAATCTTTCTTTCATTCTTTCATTCTTTCTTTCATTATTTCGTTCAATCTTTTTTTCAATCTTTCAATCTTTCTTTTATTCTTTTTTTTAATCTTTCAATCTTTCTTACTTTCAATCTTTCTTTCTTTCAATATTTCTTTCAATCTTTCTTTCATTCTTTCATTCCTTCCTTTAATCTTTCTTTCATTATTTATTTCAATCTTTCTTTCAATCTTCCAATCTTTCTTTTATTCTTTTTTTCAATCTTTCTTTCAATCTTTCAATCTTTCAATCTTTCTATCAATCTTTCTTTCAATCTTTCTTTCAATCTTTCTTACTTTCAATCTTTCTTTCAGTCTTTCTTTCAATTTTTATTACTTTCAATCTTTCTTTCTTTCAATATTTCTTTCAATCTTTAAATCTTTTTTTCATTCTTTCATTCTTTCTTCCAATCTTTCTTTCATTCTTTCTTTCAATCTGTCTTTCATCCTTTCTTTCAATCTTTCTTTATTTCAATCTTTCTTTCAATCGTTCAATCTTTCGTTCATTCTTTCTTTCTATTTAAATGACTTTCAATCTTTCTTTCTTTCAATCTTTCTTTCAATCTTTCTTTCATTCTTTCTTTCAATCTTTCTTTCATTCTTTCTTTCAATTTATATGACTTTCAATCTTTCTTTCTTTCAATCTTTCTTTCAATCTTTCTTTCATTCTTTCATTCTTTCATTCTTTCATTCTTTCTTTCAATCTTTCTTTCAGTCTTTCAATCTTTGTTTAAATTTTTCTTTCAATATTTCTTCAAATCTTTCTTTTTTCAATCTTTCTTTCAATCTTTCTTTTATTCTTTTTTTCAATCTTTCTTACTTTCAATATTTCTTTCAATCTTTCTTTCATTCTTTCATTCCTTCTTTCATTATTTCTTTCAATCTTTCTTTCATTATTTCTTTCAATCTTTTTTTCAATCTTTCAATCTTTCTTACTTTCAATCTTTCTTTCTTTCAATATTTCTTTCAATCTTTCAATCTTTCTTTCATTCTTTCATTCCTTCCTTTAATCTTTCTTTCATTATTTATTTCAATCTTTCTTTCAATCTTTCAATCTTTCTTTTATACTTTTTTTCAATCTTTCTTTCAATCTTTCAATCTTTCAATCTTTCTTTAAATTTTTCTTTCAATATTTCTTTCAATCTTTCTTTTTTTCCATCTTTCTTTCAATCTTTCTTTCATTCTTCTTTTCAATCTTTTATACTTTCAGTATTTCTTTCAATCTTTCTTTCATTCTTTCATTCCTTCTTCCATTATTTCTTTCAATCTTTCTTTCTTTATTTCTTTCAATCTTTCTTTCAATCATTTAATCTTTCAATCTTTCTTTCATTCTTTCTTTCAATTTATATGACTTTCAATCTTTCTTTCTTTCAATCTTTCTTTCATTCTTTCATTCCTTCTTTCATTATTTCTTTCAATCTTTCTTTCATTATTTCGTTCAATCTTTTTTTCAATCTTTCAATCTTTCTTTTATTCTTTTTTTTAATCTTTCAATCTTTCTTACTTTCAATCTTTCTTTCTTTCAATATTTCTTTCAATCTTTCAATCTTTCTTTCATTCTTTCATTCCTTCCTTTAATCTTTCTTTCATTATTTATTTCAATCTTTCTTTCAATCTTTCAATCTTTCTTTTATTATTTTTTTCAATCTTTCTTTCAATCTTTCAATCTTTCAATCTTTCTATCAATCTTTCTTTCAATCTTTCTTTCAATCTTTCTTACTTTCAATCTTTCTTTCAGTCTTTCTTTCAATTTTTATTACTTTCAATCTTTCTTTCTTTCAATATTTCTTTCAATCTTTAAATCTTTTTTTCATTCTTTCATTCTTTCTTTCAATCTTTCTTTCATTCTTTCTTTCAATCTGTCTTTCATCCTTTCTTTCAATCTTTCTTTATTTCAATCTTTCTTTCAATCGTTCAATCTTTCTTTCATTCTTTCTTTCTATTTAAATGACTTTCAATCTTTCTTTCTTTCAATCTTTCTTTCAATCTTTCTTTCATTCTTTAAATCTATTTTTCATTCTTTCAATCTTTCTTTCAATCTTTCTTTCATTCTTTCTTTCAATCTTTCTTTCATTCTTTCTTTCAATTTATATGACTTTCAATGTTTCTTTCTTTCAATCTTTCTTTCAATCTTTCTTTCATTCTTTCATTCTTTCATTCTTTCTTTCAATCTTTCTTTCAGTCTTTCAATCTTTGGTTACATTTTTCTTTCAATATTTCTTTAAATCTTTCTTTTTTTCAATCTTTCTTTCAATCTTTCTTTCATTCTTTTTTTCAATCTTTCTTACTTTCAATATTTCTTTCAATCTTTCTTTCATTCTTTCATTCCTTCTTTCATTATTTCCTTCAATCTTTCTTTCATTATTTCTTTCAATCTTTTTTTCAATCTTTCAATCTTTCTTACTTTCAATCTTTCTTTCTTTCAATATTTCTTTCAATCTTTCAATCTTTCTTTCATTCTTTCATTCCTTCCTTTAATCTTTCTTTCATTATTTATTTCAATCTTTCTTTCAATCTTTCAATCTTTCTTTTATTCTTTTTTTCAATCTTTCTTTCAATCTTTCAATCTTTCAATCTTTCTTTAAATTTTTCTTTCAATATTTCTTTCAATCTTTCTTTTTTCCATCTTTCTTTCAATCTTTCTTTCATTCTTCTTTTCAATCTTTCTTACTTTCAGTAGTTCTTTCAATCTTTCTTTCATTCTTTCATTCCTTCTTCCATTATTTATTTCAATCTTTCTTTCATTATTTCTTTCAATCTCTCTTTCAATCATTTAATCTTTCAATCTTTCTTTCATTCTTTCTTTCAATTTATATGACTTTCAATCTTTCTTTCTTTCAATCTTTCTTTCAATCTTTCTTTCATTCTTTCATTCTTTCATTCTTTCTTTCAATCTTTCTTTCAGTCTTTCAATCTTTGTTTAAATTTTTCTTTCAATATTTCTTAAAATCTTTCTTTTTTTCAATCTTTCTTTCAATCTTTTATTCATTCTTTTTTTCAATCTTTCTTACTTTCAATATTTCTTTCAATCTTTCTTTCATTCTTTCATTCCTTCTTTCATTATTTCTTTCAATCTTTCTTTCATTATTTCATTCAATCTTTTTTTCAATCTTTCAATCTTTCTTTTATTCTTTTTTTTAATCTTTCAATCTTTCTTACTTTCAATCTTTCTTCCTTTCAATATTTCTTTCAATCTTTCAATCCTTCTTTCATTCTTTCATTCCTTCCTTTAATCTTTCTTTCATTCTTTCTTTCAATCTTTCAATCGTTCTTTCAATCTTTCTTTTATTCTTTCTTTCAATCTTTCATTTTTTCAATCTTTCTTTCAATATTTCAATCTTTCTTTCAATCTTTCATTCTTTCTTTCAATCTTTCAATCGTTCTTTCTTTCAATATTTCTTTCAATCTTTCAATCTTTCATTCTTTCTTTCAATCTTTCAATCGTTCTTTCTTTCAATCTTTCTTTCATTCTTTCATTCCTTCTTTCAATCTTTCTTTCATTATTTATTTCAATCTTTCTTTCATTCTTTCAATCTTTCTTTTATTCTTTTTTTCAATCTTTCAATCTTTCTTTCAATATTTCTTTCAATCTTTTTTACTTTCAATCTTTCTTTCTTTAAAACTTTCTTTCAATCTTTCTTTCAAACTTTCATTCTTTATTTCAATATTTCAATCGTTCAATCTTTCTTTCATTCTTTCTTTCAATCTTTCTTTCAATCTTTCAATCTTTCTTTCAATATTTCTTTCAATCTTTCTTTCTTTAAATCTTTCTTTCAATCTTTCTTTCAAACTTTCAATCTTTATTTCAATCTTTCAATCTTTCAATCTTTCTTTCATTCTTTCTTTCAATATTTCAATCTTTCAATCTTTCTTTCATTCTTTCTTTCAATCTTTCAATCTTTCTTTAATTCTTTTTTTCAATCTTTCTTTCTTTCAATTTTTCTATCTTTCAATATTTCTTCCAATCTTTCAATCTTTCTTTTGTTATTCTTTCAATCTTTCTTTCTTTCAATCTTTCTTTCCATCTATCTTTCAATCTTTCTTTCATTCTTTCTTTCAATCTTTCTTTCTTTCAATCTTTCTTTCAATCTTTCTTTCAAACATTCAATCTTTCTTTCAATCTTTCAATCTTTCAATCTTTCTTTCAATCTTTCTTACTTTCAATCTTTCTTTCTTTCAATATTTCTTTCAATCTTTCAATCTTTCTTTCATTCTTTCATTCCTTCCTTTAATCTTTCTTTCATTATTTATTTCAATCTTTCTTTCAATCTTTCAATCTTTCTTTTATTGTTTTTTTCAATCTTTCTTTCAATCTTTCAATCTTTCAATCTTTCTATCAATCTTTCTTTTCAATCTTTCTTTCAATCTTTCTTACTTTCAATCTTTCTTTCAGTCTTTCTTTCAATTTGTATTACTTTCAATCTTTCTTTCTTTCAATACTTCTATCAATCTTTAAATCTTTTTTTCATTCTTTCATTCTTTCTTTCAATCTTTCTTTCATTCTTTCTTTCAATCTGTCTTTCATTCTTTCTTTCAATCTTTCTTTCTTTCAATCTTTCTTTCATTCTTTCATTCTTTCATTCTTTCTTTCAATCTTTCTTTCAGTCTTTCAATCTTTGTTTAAATTTTTCTTTCAATATTTCTTTAAATCTTTCTTTTTTTCAATCTTTCTTTCAATCTTTCTTTCATTCTTTTTTTCAATCTTTCTTACTTTCAATATTTCTTTCAATCTTTCTTTCATTCTTTCATTCCTTCTTTCATTATTTCTTTCAATCTTTCTTTCATTATTTCGTTCAATCTTTTTTTCAATCTTTCAATCTTTCTTTTATTCTTTTTTTTAATCTTTCAATCTTTCTTACTTTCAATCTTTCTTTCTTTCAATATTTCTTTCAATCTTTCAATCTTTCTTTCATTCTTTCATTCCTTCCTTTAATCTTTCTTTCATTATTTATTTCAATCTTTCTTTCAATCTTTCAATCTTTCTTTTATTCTTTTTTTCAATCTTTCTTTCAATCTTTCAATCTTTCAATCTTTCTATCAATCTTTCTTTCAATCTTTCTTTCAATCTTTCTTACTTTCAATCTTTCTTTCAGTCTTTCTTTCAATTTTTATTACTTTCAATCTTTCTTTCTTTCAATATTTCTTTCAATCTTTAAATCTTTTTTTCATTCTTTCATTCTTTCTTTCAATCTTTCTTTCATTCTTTCTTTCAATCTTTCTTTCATTCTTTCTTTCAATTTATATGACTTTCAATCTTTCTTTCTTTCAATCTTTCTTTCAATCTTTCTTTCATTCTTTCATTCTTTCATTCTTTCTTTCAATCTTTCAATCGTTCTTTCAATCTTTCTTTTATTCATTCTTTCAATCTTTCATTTTTTCAATCTTTCTTTCAATCTTTCAATCTTTCTTTCAATCTTTCATTCTTTCTTTCAATCTTTCAATCGTTCTTTCTTTCAATATTTCTTTCAATCTTTCAATCTTTCTTTCATTCTTTCATTCCTTCTTTCAATCTTTCTTTCAATCTTTCTTTCATTCTTTTTTTCAATCTTTCTTACTTTCAATATTTCTTTCAATCTTTCTTTCATTCTTTCATTCCATCTTTCATTATTTCTTTCAATCTTTCTTTCATTATTTCTTTCAATCTTTTTTTCAATCTTTCAATCTTTCTTACTTTCAATCTTTCTTTCTTTCAATATTTCTTTCAATCTTTCAATCTTTCTTTCATTCTTTCATTCCTTCCTTTAATCTTTCTTTCATTATTTATTTCAATCTTTCTTTCAATCTTTCAATCTTTCTTTTATTCTTTTTTTCAATCTTTCTTTCAATCTTTCAATCTTTCAATCTTTCTTTAAATTTTTCTTTCAATATTTCTTTCAATCTTTCTTTTTTTCCATCTTTCTTTCAATCTTTCTTTCATTCTTTTTTTCAATCTTTCTTACTTTCAGTATTTCTTTCAATCTTTCTTTCATTCTTTCATTCCGTCTTCCATTATTTCTTTCAATCTTTCTTTCATTATTTCTTTCAATCTTTCTTTCAATCATTTAATCTTTCAATCTTTCTTTCATTCTTTCTTTCAATTTATATGACTTTCAATCTTTCTTTCTTTCAATCTTTCTTTCAATCTTTCTTTCATTCTTTCATTCTTTCATTCCTTCTTTAATTATTTCTTTCAATCTTTCTTTCATTATTTCGTTCAATCTTTTTTTCTATCTTTCAATCTTTCTTTTATTCTTTTTTTTAATCTTTCAATCTTTCTTACTTTCAATCTTTCTTCCTTTCAATATTTCTTTCAATCTTTCAATCTTTCTTTCATTCTTTCATTCCTTCCTTTAATCTTTCTTTCATTCTTTCTTTCAATCTTTCAATCGTTCTTTCAATCTTTCTTTTATTCTTTCTTTCAATCTTTCATTTTTTCAATCTTTCTTTCAATCTTTCATTCTTTCTTTCAATCTTTCAATCGTTCTTTCTTTCAATATTTCTTTCAATCTTTCAATCTTTCTTTCATTCTTTCATTACTTCTTTCAATCTTTCTTTCATTATTTATTTCAATCTTTCTTTCAATCTTTCAATCTTTCTTTTATTCTTTTTTTCAATCTTTCTTTCAATCTTTCAATCTTTCAATCTTTCAATCTTTCTTTCAATCTTTCTTTCAATCTTTCTTACTTTCAATCTTTCTTTCATTCTTTCTTTAAATTTTTATTACTTTCAATCTTTCTTTCTTTCAATATTTCTTTCAATCTTTAAATCTTTTTTTCATTCTTTCATTCTTTCTTTCAATCTTTCTTTCATTCTTTCTTTCAATCTGTCTTTCATTCTTTCTTTCAATCTTTCTTTCTTTCAATCTTTCTTTCAATCGTTCAATCTTTCTTTCATTCTTTCTTTCAATTTATATGACTTTCAATCTTTCTTTCTTTCAATCTTTCTTTCAATCTTTCTTTCATTCTTTCATTCTTTCATTCTTTCTTTCAATCTTTCTTTCAGTCTTTCAATCTTTGTTTAAATTTTTCTTTCAATATTTCTTTAAATCTTTCTTTTTTTCAATCTTCTTTCAATCTTTCTTTCATTCTTTTTTTCAATCTTTCTTACTTTCAATATTTCTTTCAATCTTTCTTTCATTCTTTCATTCCATCTTTCATTATTTCTTTAAATCTTTCTTTCATTATTTCTTTCAATCTTTTTTTCAATCTTTCAATCTTTCTTTTATTCTTTTTTTCAATCTTTCAATCTTTCTTACTTTCAATCTTTCTTTCTTTCAATATTTCTTTCAATCTTTCAATCTTTCTTTCATTCTTTCATTCCTTCCTTTAATCTTTCTTTCATTATTTATTTCAATCTTTCTTTCAATCTTTCAATCTTTCTTTTATTGTTTTTTTCAATCTTTCTTTCAATCTTTCAATCTTTCAATCTTTCTATCAATCTTTCTTTTCAATCTTTCTTTCAATCTTTCTTACTTTCAATCTTTCTTTCAGTCTTTCTTTCAATTTGTATTACTTTCAATCTTTCTTTCTTTCAATACTTCTTTCAATCTTTAAATCTTTTTTTCATTCTTTCATTCTTTCTTTCAATCTTTCTTTCATTCTTTCTTTCAATCTGTCTTTCATTCTTTCTTTCAATCTTTCTTTCTTTCAATCTTTCTTTCATTCTTTCATTCTTTCATTCTTTCTTTCAATCTTTCTTTCAGTCTTTCAATCTTTGTTTAAATTTTTCTTTCAATATTTCTTTAAATCTTTCTTTTTTTCAATCTTTCTTTCAATCTTTCTTTCATTCTTTTTTTCAATCTTTCTTACTTTCAATATTTCTTTCAATCTTTCTTTCATTCTTTCATTCTTTCTTTCATTATTTCGTTCAATCTTTTTTTCAATCTTTCAATCTTTCTTTTATTCTTTTTTTTAATCTTTCAATCTTTCTTACTTTCAATCTTTCTTTCTTTCAATATTTCTTTCAATCTTTCTTTCATTCTTTCATTCCTTCCTTTAATCTTTCTTTCATTATTTATTTCAATCTTTCTTTCAATCTTCCAATCTTTCTTTTATTCTTTTTTTCAATCTTTCTTTCAATCTTTCAATCTTTCAATCTTTCTATCAATCTTTCTTTCAATCTTTCTTTCAATCTTTCTTACTTTCAATCTTTCTTTCAGTCTTTCTTTCAATTTTTATTACTTTCAATCTTTCTTTCTTTCAATATTTCTTTCAATCTTTAAATCTTTTTTTCATTCTTTCATTCTTTCTTCCAATCTTTCTTTCATTCTTTCTTTCAATCTGTCTTTCATCCTTTCTTTCAATCTTTCTTTATTTCAATCTTTCTTTCAATCGTTCAATCTTTCGTTCATTCTTTCTTTCTATTTAAATGACTTTCAATCTTTCTTTCTTTCAATCTTTCTTTCAATCTTTCTTTCATTCTTTCTTTCAATCTTTCTTTCATTCTTTCTTTCAATTTATATGACTTTCAATCTTTCTTTCTTTCAATCTTTCTTTCAATCTTTCTTTCATTCTTTCATTCTTTCATTCTTTCATTCTTTCTTTCAATCTTTCTTTCAGTCTTTCAATCTTTGTTTAAATTTTTCTTTCAATATTTCTTCAAATCTTTCTTTTTTCAATCTTTCTTTCAATCTTTCTTTTATTCTTTTTTTCAATCTTTCTTACTTTCAATATTTCTTTCAATCTTTCTTTCATTCTTTCATTCCTTCTTTCATTATTTCTTTCAATCTTTCTTTCATTATTTCTTTCAATCTTTTTTTCAATCTTTCAATCTTTCTTACTTTCAATCTTTCTTTCTTTCAATATTTCTTTCAATCTTTCAATCTTTCTTTCATTCTTTCATTCCTTCCTTTAATCTTTCTTTCATTATTTATTTCAATCTTTCTTTCAATCTTTCAATCTTTCTTTTATACTTTTTTTCAATCTTTCTTTCAATCTTTCAATCTTTCAATCTTTCTTTAAATTTTTCTTTCAATATTTCTTTCAATCTTTCTTTTTTTCCATCTTTCTTTCAATCTTTCTTTCATTCTTCTTTTCAATCTTTTATACTTTCAGTATTTCTTTCAATCTTTCTTTCATTCTTTCATTCCTTCTTCCATTATTTCTTTCAATCTTTCTTTCTTTATTTCTTTCAATCTTTCTTTCAATCATTTAATCTTTCAATCTTTCTTTCATTCTTTCTTTCAATTTATATGACTTTCAATCTTTCTTTCTTTCAATCTTTCTTTCATTCTTTCATTCCTTCTTTCATTATTTCTTTCAATCTTTCTTTCATTATTTCGTTCAATCTTTTTTTCAATCTTTCAATCTTTCTTTTATTCTTTTTTTTAATCTTTCAATCTTTCTTACTTTCAATCTTTCTTTCTTTCAATATTTCTTTCAATCTTTCAATCTTTCTTTCATTCTTTCATTCCTTCCTTTAATCTTTCTTTCATTATTTATTTCAATCTTTCTTTCAATCTTTCAATCTTTCTTTTATTATTTTTTTCAATCTTTCTTTCAATCTTTCAATCTTTCAATCTTTCTATCAATCTTTCTTTCAATCTTTCTTTCAATCTTTCTTACTTTCAATCTTTCTTTCAGTCTTTCTTTCAATTTTTATTACTTTCAATCTTTCTTTCTTTCAATATTTCTTTCAATCTTTAAATCTTTTTTTCATTCTTTCATTCTTTCTTTCAATCTTTCTTTCATTCTTTCTTTCAATCTGTCTTTCATCCTTTCTTTCAATCTTTCTTTATTTCAATCTTTCTTTCAATCGTTCAATCTTTCTTTCATTCTTTCTTTCTATTTAAATGACTTTCAATCTTTCTTTCTTTCAATCTTTCTTTCAATCTTTCTTTCATTCTTTAAATCTATTTTTCATTCTTTCAATCTTTCTTTCAATCTTTCTTTCATTCTTTCTTTCAATCTTTCTTTCATTCTTTCTTTCAATTTATATGACTTTCAATGTTTCTTTCTTTCAATCTTTCTTTCAATCTTTCTTTCATTCTTTCATTCTTTCATTCTTTCTTTCAATCTTTCTTTCAGTCTTTCAATCTTTGGTTACATTTTTCTTTCAATATTTCTTTAAATCTTTCTTTTTTTCAATCTTTCTTTCAATCTTTCTTTCATTCTTTTTTTCAATCTTTCTTACTTTCAATATTTCTTTCAATCTTTCTTTCATTCTTTCATTCCTTCTTTCATTATTTCCTTCAATCTTTCTTTCATTATTTCTTTCAATCTTTTTTTCAATCTTTCAATCTTTCTTACTTTCAATCTTTCTTTCTTTCAATATTTCTTTCAATCTTTCAATCTTTCTTTCATTCTTTCATTCCTTCCTTTAATCTTTCTTTCATTATTTATTTCAATCTTTCTTTCAATCTTTCAATCTTTCTTTTATTCTTTTTTTCAATCTTTCTTTCAATCTTTCAATCTTTCAATCTTTCTTTAAATTTTTCTTTCAATATTTCTTTCAATCTTTCTTTTTTCCATCTTTCTTTCAATCTTTCTTTCATTCTTCTTTTCAATCTTTCTTACTTTCAGTAGTTCTTTCAATCTTTCTTTCATTCTTTCATTCCTTCTTCCATTATTTATTTCAATCTTTCTTTCATTATTTCTTTCAATCTCTCTTTCAATCATTTAATCTTTCAATCTTTCTTTCATTCTTTCTTTCAATTTATATGACTTTCAATCTTTCTTTCTTTCAATCTTTCTTTCAATCTTTCTTTCATTCTTTCATTCTTTCATTCTTTCTTTCAATCTTTCTTTCAGTCTTTCAATCTTTGTTTAAATTTTTCTTTCAATATTTCTTTAAATCTTTCTTTTTTTCAATCTTTCTTTCAATCTTTTATTCATTCTTTTTTTCAATCTTTCTTACTTTCAATATTTCTTTCAATCTTTCTTTCATTCTTTCATTCCTTCTTTCATTATTTCTTTCAATCTTTCTTTCATTATTTCATTCAATCTTTTTTTCAATCTTTCAATCTTTCTTTTATTCTTTTTTTTAATCTTTCAATCTTTCTTACTTTCAATCTTTCTTCCTTTCAATATTTCTTTCAATCTTTCAATCCTTCTTTCATTCTTTCATTCCTTCCTTTAATCTTTCTTTCATTCTTTCTTTCAATCTTTCAATCGTTCTTTCAATCTTTCTTTTATTCTTTCTTTCAATCTTTCATTTTTTCAATCTTTCTTTCAATATTTCAATCTTTCTTTCAATCTTTCATTCTTTCTTTCAATCTTTCAATCGTTCTTTCTTTCAATATTTCTTTCAATCTTTCAATCTTTCATTCTTTCTTTCAATCTTTCAATCGTTCTTTCTTTCAATCTTTCTTTCATTCTTTCATTCCTTCTTTCAATCTTTCTTTCATTATTTATTTCAATCTTTCTTTCATTCTTTCAATCTTTCTTTTATTCTTTTTTTCAATCTTTCAATCTTTCTTTCAATATTTCTTTCAATCTTTTTTACTTTCAATCTTTCTTTCTTTAAAACTTTCTTTCAATCTTTCTTTCAAACTTTCATTCTTTATTTCAATATTTCAATCGTTCAATCTTTCTTTCATTCTTTCTTTCAATCTTTCTTTCAATCTTTCAATCTTTCTTTCAATATTTCTTTCAATCTTTCTTTCTTTAAATCTTTCTTTCAATCTTTCTTTCAAACTTTCAATCTTTATTTCAATCTTTCAATCTTTCAATCTTTCTTTCATTCTTTCTTTCAATATTTCAATCTTTCAATCTTTCTTTCATTCTTTCTTTCAATCTTTCAATCTTTCTTTAATTCTTTTTTTCAATCTTTCTTTCTTTCAATTTTTCTATCTTTCAATATTTCTTCCAATCTTTCAATCTTTCTTTTGTTATTCTTTCAATCTTTCTTTCTTTCAATCTTTCTTTCCATCTATCTTTCAATCTTTCTTTCATTCTTTCTTTCAATCTTTCTTTCTTTCAATCTTTCTTTCAATCTTTCTTTCAAACATTCAATCTTTCTTTCAATCTTTCAATCTTTCAATCTTTCTTTCAATCTTTCTTACTTTCAATCTTTCTTTCTTTCAATATTTCTTTCAATCTTTCAATCTTTCTTTCATTCTTTCATTCCTTCCTTTAATCTTTCTTTCATTATTTATTTCAATCTTTCTTTCAATCTTTCAATCTTTCTTTTATTGTTTTTTTCAATCTTTCTTTCAATCTTTCAATCTTTCAATCTTTCTATCAATCTTTCTTTTCAATCTTTCTTTCAATCTTTCTTACTTTCAATCTTTCTTTCAGTCTTTCTTTCAATTTGTATTACTTTCAATCTTTCTTTCTTTCAATACTTCTATCAATCTTTAAATCTTTTTTTCATTCTTTCATTCTTTCTTTCAATCTTTCTTTCATTCTTTCTTTCAATCTGTCTTTCATTCTTTCTTTCAATCTTTCTTTCTTTCAATCTTTCTTTCATTCTTTCATTCTTTCATTCTTTCTTTCAATCTTTCTTTCAGTCTTTCAATCTTTGTTTAAATTTTTCTTTCAATATTTCTTTAAATCTTTCTTTTTTTCAATCTTTCTTTCAATCTTTCTTTCATTCTTTTTTTCAATCTTTCTTACTTTCAATATTTCTTTCAATCTTTCTTTCATTCTTTCATTCCTTCTTTCATTATTTCTTTCAATCTTTCTTTCATTATTTCGTTCAATCTTTTTTTCAATCTTTCAATCTTTCTTTTATTCTTTTTTTTAATCTTTCAATCTTTCTTACTTTCAATCTTTCTTTCTTTCAATATTTCTTTCAATCTTTCAATCTTTCTTTCATTCTTTCATTCCTTCCTTTAATCTTTCTTTCATTATTTATTTCAATCTTTCTTTCAATCTTTCAATCTTTCTTTTATTCTTTTTTTCAATCTTTCTTTCAATCTTTCAATCTTTCAATCTTTCTATCAATCTTTCTTTCAATCTTTCTTTCAATCTTTCTTACTTTCAATCTTTCTTTCAGTCTTTCTTTCAATTTTTATTACTTTCAATCTTTCTTTCTTTCAATATTTCTTTCAATCTTTAAATCTTTTTTTCATTCTTTCATTCTTTCTTCCAATCTTTCTTTCATTCTTTCTTTCAATCTGTCTTTCATCCTTTCTTTCAATCTTTCTTTATTTCAATCTTTCTTTCAATCGTTCAATCTTTCGTTCATTCTTTCTTTCTATTTAAATGACTTTCAATCTTTCTTTCTTTCAATCTTTCTTTCAATCTTTCTTTCATTCTTTCTTTCAATCTTTCTTTCATTCTTTCTTTCAATTTATATGACTTTCAATCTTTCTTTCTTTCAATCTTTCTTTCAATCTTTCTTTCATTCTTTCATTCTTTCATTCTTTCATTCTTTCTTTCAATCTTTCTTTCAGTCTTTCAATCTTTGTTTAAATTTTTCTTTCAATATTTCTTCAAATCTTTCTTTTTTCAATCTTTCTTTCAATCTTTCTTTTATTCTTTTTTTCAATCTTTCTTACTTTCAATATTTCTTTCAATCTTTCTTTCATTCTTTCATTCCTTCTTTCATTATTTCTTTCAATCTTTCTTTCATTATTTCTTTCAATCTTTTTTTCAATCTTTCATTCTTTCTTTCAATCTTTCTTTCATTCTTTCTTTCAATCTGTCTTTCATTCTTTCTTTCAATCTTTCTTTCTTTCAATCTTTCTTTCATTCTTTCATTCTTTCATTCTTTCTTTCAATCTTTCTTTCAGTCTTTCAATCTTTGTTTAAATTTTTCTTTCAATATTTCTTTAAATCTTTCTTTTTTTCAATCTTTCTTTCAATCTTTCTTTCATTCTTTTTTTCAATCTTTCTTACTTTCAATATTTCTTTCAATCTTTCTTTCATTCTTTCATTCCTTCTTTCATTATTTCTTTCAATCTTTCTTTCATTATTTCGTTCAATCTTTTTTTCAATCTTTCAATCTTTCTTTTATTCTTTTTTTTAATCTTTCAATCTTTCTTACTTTCAATCTTTCTTTCTTTCAATATTTCTTTCAATCTTTCAATCTTTCTTTCATTCTTTCATTCCTTCCTTTAATCTTTCTTTCATTATTTATTTCAATCTTTCTTTCAATCTTTCAATCTTTCTTTTATTCTTTTTTTCAATCTTTCTTTCAATCTTTCAATCTTTCAATCTTTCTATCAATCTTTCTTTCAATCTTTCTTTCAATCTTTCTTACTTTCAATCTTTCTTTCAGTCTTTCTTTCAATTTTTATTACTTTCAATCTTTCTTTCTTTCAATATTTCTTTCAATCTTTAAATCTTTTTTTCATTCTTTCATTCTTTCTTCCAATCTTTCTTTCATTCTTTCTTTCAATCTGTCTTTCATCCTTTCTTTCAATCTTTCTTTATTTCAATCTTTCTTTCAATCGTTCAATCTTTCGTTCATTCTTTCTTTCTATTTAAATGACTTTCAATCTTTATTTCTTTCAATCTTTCTTTCAATCTTTCTTTCATTCTTTCTTTCAATCTTTCTTTCATTCTTTCTTTCAATTTATATGACTTTCAATCTTTCTTTCTTTCAATCTTTCTTTCAATCTTTCTTTCATTCTTTCATTCTTTCATTCTTTCATTCTTTCTTTCAATCTTTCTTTCAGTCTTTCAATCTTTGTTTAAATTTTTCTTTCAATATTTCTTCAAATCTTTCTTTTTTCAATCTTTCTTTCAATCTTTCTTTTATTCTTTTTTTCAATCTTTCTTACTTTCAATATTTCTTTCAATCTTTCTTTCATTCTTTCATTCCTTCTTTCATTATTTCTTTCAATCTTTCTTTCATTATTTCTTTCAATCTTTTTTTCAATCTTTCAATCTTTCTTACTTTCAATCTTTCTTTCTTTCAATATTTCTTTCAATCTTTCAATCTTTCTTTCATTCTTTCATTCCTTCCTTTAATCTTTCTTTCATTATTTATTTCAATCTTTCTTTCAATCTTTCAATCTTTCTTTTATACTTTTTTTCAATCTTTCTTTCAATCTTTCAATCTTTCAATCTTTCTTTAAATTTTTCTTTCAATATTTCTTTCAATCTTTCTTTTTTTCCATCTTTCTTTCAATCTTTCTTTCATTCTTCTTTTCAATCTTTTATACTTTCAGTATTTCTTTCAATCTTTCTTTCATTCTTTCATTCCTTCTTCCATTATTTCTTTCAATCTTTCTTTCTTTATTTCTTTCAATCTTTCTTTCAATCATTTAATCTTTCAATCTTTCTTTCATTCTTTCTTTCAATTTATATGACTTTCAATCTTTCTTTCTTTCAATCTTTCTTTCATTCTTTCATTCCTTCTTTCATTATTTCTTTCAATCTTTCTTTCATTATTTCGTTCAATCTTTTTTTCAATCTTTCAATCTTTCTTTTATTCTTTTTTTTAATCTTTCAATCTTTCTTACTTTCAATCTTTCTTTCTTTCAATATTTCTTTCAATCTTTCAATCTTTCTTTCATTCTTTCATTCCTTCCTTTAATCTTTCTTTCATTATTTATTTCAATCTTTCTTTCAATCTTTCAATCTTTCTTTTATTATTTTTTTCAATCTTTCTTTCAATCTTTCAATCTTTCAATCTTTCTATCAATCTTTCTTTCAATTTTTATTACTTTCAATCTTTCTTTCTTTCAATATTTCTTTCAATCTTTAAATCTTTTTTTCATTCTTTCATTCTTTCTTTCAATCTTTCTTTCATTCTTTCTTTCAATCTGTCTTTCATCCTTTCTTTCAATCTTTCTTTATTTCAATCTTTCTTTCAATCGTTCAATCTTTCTTTCATTCTTTCTTTCTATTTAAATGACTTTCAATCTTTCTTTCTTTCAATCTTTCTTTCAATCTTTCTTTCATTCTTTAAATCTATTTTTCATTCTTTCAATCTTTCTTTCAATCTTTCTTTCATTCTTTCTTTCAATCTTTCTTTCATTCTTTCTTTCAATTTATATGACTTTCAATGTTTCTTTCTTTCAATCTTTCTTTCAATCTTTCTTTCATTCTTTCATTCTTTCATTCTTTCTTTCAATCTTTCTTTCAGTCTTTCAATCTTTGTTTACATTTTTCTTTCAATATTTCTTTAAATCTTTCTTTTTTTCAATCTTTCTTTCAATCTTTCTTTCATTCTTTTTTTCAATCTTTCTTACTTTCAATATTTCTTTCAATCTTTCTTTCATTCTTTCATTCCTTCTTTCATTATTTCTTTCAATCTTTCTTTCATTATTTCTTTCAATCTTTTTTTCAATCTTTCAATCTTTCTTACTTTCAATCTTTCTTTCTTTCAATATTTCTTTCAATCTTTCAATCTTTCTTTCATTCTTTCATTCCTTCCTTTAATCTTTCTTTCATTATTTATTTCAATCTCTCTTTCAATCTTTCAATCTTTCTTTTATTCTTTTTTTCAATCTTTCTTTCAATCTTTCAATCTTTCAATCTTTCTTTAAATTTTTCTTTCAATATTTCTTTCAATCTTTCTTTTTTCCATCTTTCTTTCAATCTTTCTTTCATTCTTCTTTTCAATCTTTCTTACTTTCAGTAGTTCTTTCAATCTTTCTTTCATTCTTTCATTCCTTCTTCCATTATTTATTTCAATCTTTCTTTCATTATTTCTTTCAATCTCTCTTTCAATCATTTAATCTTTCAATCTTTCTTTCATTCTTTCTTTCAATTTATATGACTTTCAATCTTTCTTTCTTTCAATCTTTCTTTCAATCTTTCTTTCATTCTTTCATTCTTTCATTCTTTCTTTCAATCTTTCTTTCAGTCTTTCAATCTTTGTTTAAATTTTTCTTTCAATATTTCTTTAAATCTTTCTTTTTTTCAATCTTTCTTTCAATCTTTTATTCATTCTTTTTTTCAATCTTTCTTACTTTCAATATTTCTTTCAATCTTTCTTTCATTCTTTCATTCCTTCTTTCATTATTTCTTTCAATCTTTCTTTCATTATTTCATTCAATCTTTTTTTCAATCTTTCAATCTTTCTTTTATTCTTTTTTTTAATCTTTCAATCTTTCTTACTTTCAATCTTTCTTCCTTTCAATATTTCTTTCAATCTTTCAATCCTTCTTTCATTCTTTCATTCCTTCCTTTAATCTTTCTTTCATTCTTTCTTTCAATCTTTCAATCGTTCTTTCAATCTTTCTTTTATTCTTTCTTTCAATCTTTCATTTTTTCAATCTTTCTTTCAATATTTCAATCTTTCTTTCAATCTTTCATTCTTTCTTTCAATCTTTCAATCGTTCTTTCTTTCAATATTTCTTTCAATCTTTCAATCTTTCATTCTTTCTTTCAATCTTTCAATCGTTCTTTCTTTCAATCTTTCTTTCATTCTTTCATTCCTTCTTTCAATCTTTCTTTCATTATTTATTTCAATCTTTCTTTCATTCTTTCAATCTTTCTTTTATTCTTTTTTTCAATCTTTCAATCTTTCTTTCAATATTTCTTTCAATCTTTTTTACTTTCAATCTTTCTTTCTTTAAAACTTTCTTTCAATCTTTCTTTCAAACTTTCATTCTTTATTTCAATATTTCAATCGTTCAATCTTTCTTTCATTCTTTCTTTCAATCTTTCTTTCAATCTTTCAATCTTTCTTTCAATATTTCTTTCAATCTTTCTTTCTTTAAATCTTTCTTTCAATCTTTCTTTCAAACTTTCAATCTTTATTTCAATCTTTCAATCTTTCAATCTTTCTTTCATTCTTTCTTTCAATATTTCAATCTTTCAATCTTTCTTTCATTCTTTCTTTCAATCTTTCAATCTTTCTTTAATTCTTTTTTTCAATCTTTCTTTCTTTCAATTTTTCTATCTTTCAATATTTCTTCCAATCTTTCAATCTTTCTTTTGTTATTCTTTCAATCTTTCTTTCTTTCAATCTTTCTTTCCATCTATCTTTCAATCTTTCTTTCATTCTTTCTTTCAATCTTTCTTTCTTTCAATCTTTCTTTCAATCTTTCTTTCAAACATTCAATCTTTCTTTCAATCTTTCAATCTTTCAATCTTTCTTTCAATCTTTCTTTCAATCTTTCAATCTTTCTTTCATTCTATCTTTCAATATTTCAATCTTTCAATCTTTCTTTCATTCTTTCTTTCAATCTTTCAATCTTTCTTTCATTATTTCTTTCAATCTTTCTTACTTTCAATTTTTCTATCTTTCAATATTTCTTCCAATCATTCAATCTTTCTTTCATTATTTCTTTCAATCTTTCTTTTTTCAATCTTTCTTGCAATCTTTTTTTCAATTGTTTAATCTTTCAATCTTTCTTTCATTCTTTCTTTCAATATTTCTTTCAATCTTTCTTTAATGCTTTCATTCTTTCTTTCAAACTTTCAATCTTTCTTTCATTCTTTCTTTCAGTCTTTCAATCTTTCTTTCAATCTTTCTTTCAATCTTTCTTTCTTTCTTTATTTAAATCTTTGTTTCATTCTTTCTTACAATCTTTCTTCTTTCAATCTTTCTTTCAATCTTTCTTTCAATCGTTCTTTCTTTCTTTTAGTCTTTCTTTCAATCTTTCAATCTTTCAATCTTTCTTTCTTTTTTCAATCTTTCTTGCAATCTTTCTTTCAGTATTTCAATATTTCTTTCAAACTTTCAATCTTTCTTTCAATCTTTCAATCTTTCAATCTTTCTTTCAATGTTTCTTTCAATCTTTCACTCTTTCTTTCATTCTTTCTTTCAATCTTTCAATCTTTCAATCTTTCAATCTTTCTTTCAATCTTTCTTTCAATCTTTCAATCTTTCTTTCAATATTTCTTTCAATCTTTCTTTCAATATTTCTTTCAATCTTTCTTACTTTCAATCTTTCTTTCATTCAATCTTTCTTTCCATCTTTCTTTCATTCTTTCCTTCAGTCTTTCAATATTTCTTTCAATCTTTCTTTCAATTTTTCTTTTTTTCAATCTTTTTTCAATCTTTCTTTCATTCTTTCTTTCAATCTTTCAATATTTCTTTCAATCTTTCTTTCTTTTTTCAATCTTTCTTTCATTCTTTCTATAAATCTTTCAATCTTTCAATCTTTCTTTCAATCTTTCAATCTTTCTTTCAATATTTCTTTCAATCTTTCTTTCTTTAAATCTTTCTTTCAATCTTTCTTTCAAACATTCAATCTTTCTTTCAATCTTTCAATCTTTCAATCTTTCTTTCAATCTTTCTTTCAATCTTTCAATCTTTCTCTCATTCTATCTTTCAATATTTCAATCTTTCAATCTTTCTTTCATTCTTTCTTTCAATCTTTCAATCTTTCTTTCATTCTTTCTTTCAATCTTTCTTACTTTCAATTTTTCTATCTTTCAATATTTCTTCCAATCTTTCAATCTTTCTTTTGTTATTTCTTTCAATCTTTCTTTCCATAAATCTTTCTTTCATCTATCTTTCAATCTTTCTTTCATTCTTTCTTTCAGTCTTTCAATCTTTTTTTCAATCTATCTTTCAATCTTTCTTTCATTCTTTCTTTCAATCTTTCAATCTTGCTTTCATTCTTTCTTACTTTCAATTTTTCTATCTTTCAATCTTTCTTTCATTCTTTCTTTCAATATTTCAATCTTTCAATCTTTCTTTCATTCTTTCTTTCAATCTTTCAATCTTTCTTTAATTCTTTTTTTCAATCTTTCTTTCTTTCAATTTTTCTATCTTTCAATATTTCTTCCAATCTTTCAATCTTTCTTTTGTTATTCTTTCAATCTTTCTTTCTTTCAATCTTTCTTTCCATCTATCTTTCAATCTTTCTTTCATTCTTTCTTTCAATCTTTCTTTCTTTCAATCTTTCTTTCAATCTTTCTTTCAAACATTCAATCTTTCTTTCAATCTTTCAATCTTTCAATCTTTCTTTCAATCTTTCTTTCAATCTTTCAATCTTTCTTTCATTCTATCTTTCAATATTTCAATCTTTCAATCTTTCTTTCATTCTTTCTTTCAATCTTTCAATCTTTCTTACTTTCAATTTTTCTATCTTTCAATATTTCTTCCAATCATTCAATCTTTCTTTCATTATTTCTTTCAATCTTTCTTTTTTCAATCTTTCTTGCAATCTTTTTTTCAATTGTTTAATCTTTCAATCTTTCTTTCATTCTTTCTTTCAATATTTCTTTCAATCTTTCTTTAATGCTTTCATTCTTTCTTTCAAACTTTCAATCTTTCTTTCATTCTTTCTTTCAGTCTTTCAATCTTTCTTTCAATCTTTCTTTCAATCTTTCTTTCTTTCTTTATTTAAATCTTTGTTTCATTCTTTCTTACAATCTTTCTTCTTTCAATCTTTCTTTCAATCTTTCTTTCAATCGTTCTTTCTTTCTTTTAGTCTTTCTTTCAATCTTTCAATCTTTCAATCTTTCTTTCTTTTTTCAATCTTTCTTGCAATCTTTCTTTCAGTATTTCAATATTTCTTTCAAACTTTCAATCTTTCTTTCAATCTTTCAATCTTTCAATCTTTCTTTCAATGTTTCTTTCAATCTTTCACTCTTTCTTTCATTCTTTCTTTCAATCTTTCAATCTTTCAATCTTTCAATCTTTCTTTCATTCTTTCTTTCAATCTTTCAATCTTTCTTTCAATATTTCTTTCAATCTTTCTTTCAATATTTCTTTCAATCTTTCTTACTTTCAATCTTTCTTTCATTCAATCTTTCTTTCCATCTTTCTTTCATTCTTTCCTTCAGTCTTTCAATATTTCTTTCAATCTTTCTTTCAATTTTTCTTTTTTTCAATCTTTTTTCAATCTTTCTTTCATTCTTTCTTTCAATCTTTCAATATTTCTTTCAATCTTTCTTTCTTTTTTCAATCTTTCTTTCATTCTTTCTATAAATCTTTCAATCTTTCAATCTTTCTTTCAATCTTTCAATCTTTCTTTCAATATTTCTTTCAATCTTTCTTTCTTTAAATCTTTCTTTCAATCTTTCTTTCAAACATTCAATCTTTCTTTCAATCTTTCAATCTTTCAATCTTTCTTTCAATCTTTCTTTCAATCTTTCAATCTTTCTCTCATTCTATCTTTCAATATTTCAATCTTTCAATCTTTCTTTCATTCTTTCTTTCAATCTTTCAATCTTTCTTTCATTCTTTCTTTCAATCTTTCTTACTTTCAATTTTTCTATCTTTCAATATTTCTTCCAATCTTTCAATCTTTCTTTTGTTATTTCTTTCAATCTTTCTTTCCATAAATCTTTCTTTCATCTATCTTTCAATCTTTCTTTCATTCTTTCTTTCAGTCTTTCAATCTTTTTTTCAATCTATCTTTCAATCTTTCTTTCATTCTTTCTTTCAATCTTTCAATCTTGCTTTCATTCTTTCTTACTTTCAATTTTTCTATCTTTCAATATTTCTTCCAATCGTTCAATCTTTCTTTCATTATTTCTTTCAATCTTTCTTTCTTTCAATCTTTCTTTCCAACTTTCTTTCAATCTTTCTTTCATTCTTTCTTTCAATATTTCTTTTTTCAATCTTTCTTCCAATCTTTCTTTCAATTGTTTAATCTTTCATTCTTTCTTTCAATCTTTCAATCTTTCTTTAAATATTTCTTTCGATCTTTAATACTTTCAATCTTTTTTCAAACATTCAATCTTTCTTTCAATATTTCAATCTTTCAATCTTTCTGTCATTCTTTCTTTCAATCTTTCAATATTTCTTTCATTCATTCTTTCTATCTTTCTTACTTTCAATCTTTCTTTGTTTAAATCTCTCTTTCAAACTTTCTTTCAAACTTTCAATCATTATTTCAATCTTTCATTCTTTCCATTTTTCTTGCAATCTTTCTTTCAATTGTTTAATCTTTCAATGTTTCTTTCATTCTTTCTTTCAGTCTTTCAATCTTTTATTCAATCTTTCTTTCATTCTTTCTTTCAATCTTTCTGTCCGTCATTCTTTCTTTCAGTCTTTCTTTCAATCATTCAATCATTCAATCTTTCTTTCTTTCAATCTTTCTTTCAATCTTTCTTTCATTCTTTAATTCAATCTTTGTTTCTTTCAATCTTTCAATCTTTCTTTAAATCTTTCTTTCAATCTTTCTTTCAATCTTTCAATCTATCTTTCATTCTTTCTTTCAATATTTCAATCTTTCAATCTTTCTTTCATTCTTTCTTTAAATCTTTCAATCTTTCTTTCATTCTTTCCTTCAATCTATCTTACTTTCAATCCATCTTTCTTTCAATATTTCTTCCAATCGTTCAATCTTTCTTTCATTCTTTCTTTCAATCTTTCTTTTGTTATTTCTTTCAATCTTTCTTTCAATATTTCTTTCAATCTTTCTTTCTTAAATCTTTCTTTCAATCTTTCTTTCAAACTTTCAATCATTATTTCAATCTTTCATTCTTTCCATTTTTCTTGCAATCTTTCTTTCAATTGTTTAATCTTTCAATGTTTCTTTCAATCTTTCTTTCAGTCTTTCAATCTTTTTCTCAATCTTTCTTTCATTCTTTCTTTCAATATTTCAATCTTTCAATCTTTCTTTCATTCTTTCTTTAAATCTTTCATTCTTTCTTTCAATCTATCTTACTTTCAATCTATCTTTCTTTCAATATTTCTTCCAATCGTTCAATCTTTCTTTCATTATTTCTTTCAATCTTTCTTTTGTTATTTCTTTCAATCTTTCTTTCAATATTTCTTTCAATCTTTCTTTCTTTAAATCTTTCTTTCAATCTTTCTTTCAAACTTTCAATCTTTATTTCAATCTTTCAATCTTTCAATCTTTCTTTCAATCGTTCTTTAGATCTTTCAATCTTTCTTTCATTCTTTCTTTCAATCTATAAATCTTTCAATCTTTCTTTAATTCTTTTATTCATTCTTTCTTTCAGTCTTTCAATCTTTCTTTAAATCTTTCTTTAAATCTTTCTTTCAATCTTTCAATCTTTCAATTTTTCTTTCATTCTTTCTTTCAATCTTTATTACTTTCAATCTTTCTTTCAATCTTTCAATCTTTCATTCTCTCTTTCTTTCAATATTTCTTTCAATCTTTCAATCTTTCTTTCATTCTTTCATTCTTTCTTTCAATCGTTCTTTCATTCTTTCTTTCAATTTTTCATTCTTTCTTTCAATCTTTCAATCTTTCAATCTTTCTTTCAATCTTTCTTTCTTTCAATCTTTCTTTCAATCTTTCTTTCAATCTTTCTTTTATTCTTTCCTTCAGTCTTTCAATCTTTCTTTTATTCTTTCTTTCAATCTTTCTTTCAATCTTTCAATCTTTCTTTCAATATTTCTTTCAATCTTTCTTACTTTCAATCTTTCTTTCTTTAAATCGTTCTTTCAATCTTTCTTTCAAACTTTCAATCATTATTTCAATCTTTTAATCTTTCAATCGTTCTTTCAATCTTTCAATCTTTCTTTCAATATTTCTTTCAATCTTTCTTTCTTTAAATCTTTCTTTCAATCTTTCTTTCAAACATTCAATCTTTCTTTCAATCTTTCAATCTTTCAATCTTTCTTTCAATCTTTCTTTCAATCTTTCAATCTTTCTTTCATTCTATCTTTCAATATTTCAATCTTTCAATCTTTCTTTCATTCTTTCTTTCAATCTTTCAATCTTTTTATCATTCTTTCTTTCAATCTTTCTTACTTTCAATTTTTCTATCTTTCAATATTTCTTCCAATCTTTCAATCTTTCTTTTGTTATTTCTTTCAATCTTTTTTTCTTTCAATCTTTCTTTCATCTATCTTTCAATCTTTCTTTCATTCCTTCTTTCAATCTTTCTTTTTTCAATCTTTCTTGCAATCTTTCTTTCAATTGTTTAATCTATCAATCTTTCTTTCATTCTTTCTTTCAGTCTTTCAATCCTTTTTTCAATCTTTCTTTAAATCTTTCAATCTTTCTTTCATTCTTTCTTTCAATATTTCAATCTTTCAATCTTTCTTTCATTCTTTCTTTCAATCTTTCAATCTTGCTTTCATTCTTTCTTACTTTCAATTTTTCTATCTTTCAATATGTCTTCCAATCGTTCTATCTTTCTTTCATTATTTCTTTCAATCTTTCTTTCTTTCAATCTTTCTTTCCAACTTTCTTTCAATCTTTCTTTCATTCTTTCTTTCAATATTTCTTTTTTCAATCTTTCTTGCAATCTTTCTTTCAATTGTTTAATCTTTCATTCTTTCTTTCATTCATTCATTCTTTCTTTCAATCGTTCTTTCATTCTTTCTTTCAATCTTTCAATCTTTCTTTAAATATTTCTTTCGATCTTTAATACTTTCAATCTTTTTTCAAACATTCAATCTTTCTTTCAATATTTCAATCTTTCAATCTTTCAATCTTTCTTTCATTCATTCTTTCAATCTTTCTTACTTTCAATTTTTCTATCTTTCATTATTTCTTTCAATCTTTCTTTTGTTATTTCTTTCAATCTTTATTTCTTTCAATCTTGCTTTCCATCTTTCTTGCAATCTTTCTTTCAATTGTTTAATCTTTCAATGTTTCTTTCATTCTTTCTTTCAGTCTTTCAATCTTTTTTTCAATCTTTCTTTCATTCTTTCTTTCAATCTTTCCGTCCGTCATTCTTTCTTTCAATCTTTCTTTCAATCTTTCTTTCATTCTTTATTTCAATCTTTGTTTCATTCTTTCTTTCAATCTTTCTTTCAATCTTTCTTTCTTTCTTTAAATCTTTCTTTCAATCTTTCTTTCAAACTTTCAATCTTTATTTCAATCTTTCAATCTTTCTATCAATCTTTCTTTCATTATTTCAATCTTTCTTACTTTCAATTTTTCTATCTTTCATTTTTTCTTTCAATCTTTCTTTTGTTATTTCTTTCAATCTTTATTTCTTTCAATCTTACTTTCCATCTTTCTTGCAATCTTTCTTTCAATTGTTTAATCTTTCAATGTTTCTTTCATTCTTTCTTTCAGTCTTTCAATCTTTTTTTCAATCTTTCTTTCATTCTTTCTTTCAATCTTTCTGTCCGTCATTCTTTCTTTCAGTCTTTCTTTCAATCATTCAATCTTTCAATCTTTCTTTCTTTCAATCTTTCTTTCAATCTTTCTTTCATTCTTTATTTCAATCTTTGTTTCATTCTTTCTTTCAATCTTTCTATCAATCTTTCTTTCAATATTTCTTTCTTTCTTTAAATCTTTCTTTCAATCTTTCTTTCAAACTTTCAATCTTTATTTCAATCTTTCAATCTTTCTTTCAATCTTTCTTTCAATCTTTCTTTCAATCTTTCAATCTTTCTTTCATTCTTTCTTTCAATATTTCAATCTTTCAATATTTCTTTCATTCTTTCTTGCAATCTTTCAATCTTTCTTACTTTCAATCTTTCTTTCAATCTGCCTTTCATTCTTTCTTTCAGTCTTTCAATCTTTCTTTAAATCTTTCTTTCAATCTTTCTTTCAAACTTTCAATCTTTCTTTCATTCTTTCTTTCAATCTTTCTTTCATTCTTTCTTTCAATCGTTCTGTCCGTCAATCTTTCTTTCAATCTTTCTTTCTTTCTTTAAATCTTTCTTTAAATCTTTCTTTCAAACTTTATACTTTATTTCAATCTTTCAATCTTTCTTTCAATCTTTCTTTCAATCTTTCAATCTTTCTTTCATTCTTTCTTTCAATATTTCAATCTTTCAATATTTCTTTCATTCTTTCTTGCAATCTTTCAATCTTTCTTTCATTCTTTCTTTCAATCTTTCTTACTTTCAATCTTTCTTTCAATCTGCCTTTCATTCTTTCTTTCAGTCTTTCAATCTTTCTTTAAATCTTTCTTTCAATCTTTCTTTCAAACTTTCAATCTTTCTTTCATTCTTTCTTTCAATCTTTCTTTCATTCTTTCTTTCAATCTTTCTGTCTGTCAATCTTTCTTTCAGTCTTTCTTTCAGTCATTCAATCTTTCAATCTTTCCTTCAATATTTATTTCTTTCAATCTTTCTTTCATTCTTTCCTTCAGTCGTTCAATCATTCTTTCAATCTTTCTTTTTTTCAATCTTTCTTTCAATCTTTCTTTCATCCTTTCTTTCAATCTTTCGTTCAATATTTCTTTCAATCTTTCTTACTTTCAATCTTTCTTTGTTTAAATCTTTCTTTCAAACTTTCTTTCAAACTTTTAATCATTATTTCAATCTTTCATTCTTTCCATCTTTCTTGCAATCTTTCTTTCAATTGTTTAATCTTTCAATGTTTCTTTCATTCTTTCTTTCAGTCTTTCAATCTTTTTTCAATCTTTCTTTCATTCTTTCTTTCAATCTTTCTGTCCGTCATTCTTTCTTTCAGTCTTTCTTTCAATTATTCAATCTCTCAATCTTTCTTTCTTTCAATCTTTCTTTCAATCTTTCTTTCAATCTTTCTTTCTTTCTTTAAATCTTTCTTTCAAACTTTCTTTCAAACTTTCAATCTTTATTTCAATCTTTCAATCTTTCTTTCAATCTTTCAATCTTTCTTTCATTCTTTCTTTCAATATTTCAATCTTTCAATCTTTCTTTCATTCTTTCTTTCAATTTTTCTTACTTTCAATCTTTCTTTCAATCTGCCTTTCATTCTTTCTTTCAGTCTTTCAATCTTTCTTTCATTCTTTCTTTCAATCTTTCTTTTGTTATTTATTTCAATCTTTCTTTCTTTCCATCTTTCTTTCAATCTTTCTTTTATTCTTTCTTTCAATCTTTCTTTTTTCAATCTTTCTTGCAATCTTTCTTTCAATTGTTTAATCTTTCAATCTTTCTTTCATTCTTTCTTTCAATCTTTCTTTCATTCTTTCTTTCAATCTTTCTGTCGGTCAATCTTTCTTTCAGTCTTTCTTTCAATCATTCAATCTTTCAATCTTTCCTTCAATATTTCTTTCTTTCAATCTTTCTTTCAATCTTTCTTTCATTCTTTTCTTCAGTCGTTCAATCTTTCTTTCAATCTTTCTTTTTTTCAATCTTTCTTTCAATCTTTCTTTCATCCTTTCTTTCAATCTTTCGTTCAATATTTCTTTCAATCTTTCTTACTTTCAATCTTTCTTTGTTTAAATCTTTCTTTCAATCTTTCTTTCATTCTTTCTTTCAATCTTTCTGTCCGTCATTCTTTCTTTCAGTCTTTCTTTCAATTATTCAATCTTTCAATCTTTCTTTCTTTCAATCTTTCTTTCAATCTTTCTTTCAATCTTTCTTTCTTTCTTTAAATCTTTCTTTCAATCTTTCTTTCAAACTTTCAATCTTTATTTCAATCTTTCAATCTTTCTTTCAATCTTTCAATCTTTCTTTCATTCTTTCTTTCAATATTTCAATCTTTCAATATTTCTTTCATTCTTTCTTGCAATCTTTCAATCTTTCTTTCATTCTTTCTTTCAATTTTTCTTACTTTCAATCTTTCTTTCAATCTGCCTTTCATTCTTTCTTTCAGTCTTTCAATCTTTCTTTCATTCTTTCTTTCAATCTTTCTTTTGTTATTTCTTTCCATCTTTCTTTCAATCTTTCTTTTATTCTTTCTTTCAATCTTTCTTTTTTCAATCTTTCTTGCAATCTTTCTTTCAATTGTTTAATCTTTCAATCTTTCTTTCATTCTTTCTTTCAATCTTTCTTTCATTCTTTCTTTCAATATTTCTGTCGGTCAATCTTTCTTTCAGTCTTTCTTTCAATCATTCAATCTTTCAATCTTTCCTTCAATATTTCTTTCTTTCAATCTTTCTTTCAATCTTTCTTTCATTCTTTTCTTCAGTCGTTCAATCTTTCTTTCCATCTTTCTTTTTTTCAATCTTTCTTTCAATCTTTCTTTCATCCTTTCTTTCAATCTTTCGTTCAATATTTCTTTCAATCTTTCTTACTTTCAATCTTTCTTTGTTTAAATCTTTCTTTCAATCTTTCTTTCATCCTTTCTTTCAATCTTTCGTTCAATATTTCTTTCAATCTTTCTTACTTTCAATCTGAGTCGAGCTAACTCTGAGTCGAGCTCTAGTGCTGAGGTTGCTGTGTAGTGTATCACTGCTCGTATTGTAGTATTGCAACTTGGACTACTGGATTGACTCTGTACATTTCACTGCTATTTGCTGATCTGCCAACAAGCTTGTGTTCCAGACACACCCCCTATTCAGGTAAGTCCTCTCTTATGTGGGCGTGCTCTTAGCCAGGTGCAACCCTCATCACACGAGCAGCTGTATTCTATCACCTATTTATGGTCCTGCCCTTCAAGCGTTGGCCCATTTGTAGTCGCTCTCGTGTGAAGACGCTCTGTGTAAAGACGCACGTCTACCTCTGCACGTCAACCGAAGCAAGGACACCGAACAAGGCAAACCTGCCTTCTTTCTCTCACTCCATACAAAGTGTGCTACTACCGCATCCCTACAACTTCAAGGTCACCCAGAAAGCGTCGTTATACCATACGCCGATGCAATCCGGGTAACCTCAGGTCCCTGCAGCAAACATCTTCTGCAAAGACCTCCTTCTCTGTTGGCTTGTGGAATTGTCGATCTGCAGTTAACAAGGCAGACTTCATTTCTGGTCATGCCAACCAACTCTCCTTAGAGCTCCTTGCTCTCACTGAGACATGGATTAAACCGGAAGATAGCGCAACCCCGGCTGCACTCTCCACTAACTACTCATTCTCCCACACATCCAGACCATCTGGCCGTGGTGGTGGGACTGGCCTGCTAATTTCCAACACATGGAAATTTAATCCACTGCTGCCTTTAAACAACTTTGCCTCCTTTGAATATCACGCCGTCTTGGTGACTGCTCCGGTGAAAGCCTATGTGGTCGTCATCTACCGTCCACCAGGACAACTAGGTGACTTCCTACATGAGCTTGACACCCTGCTGTCATCAATCCCTGAGCACGAGTGTCCCATGCTCGTCCTCGGAGACATGAACATTCACTTGGACAGTGCGAGCTCGGCTGACTTCCTGTCTTTGGTTCGCTCGTTCGACCTAAGACAGATCCCGACTCCACCGACTCACAAGGCTGGCAAAGAGCTTGATCTCATTCTTGCTCGGAGCTGTACCACCGACAACCTATGGGTCACTCCTCTTCATCTCTCTGACCACTTCTTCATCCACTTCAATGTCCAGCTACCAAAACAACCCCCCACCTCCCCACCCATGGTTACTATCCGCAGCAATCTCCGCAACTTGTCTCCCACCCACTTCTCCTCTGTGCTCTCCTCTTCTCTTCCACCCCATGGCACTTTCTCCTCTCTGCAGGTTAATGATGCCACTGACTCCCTCTGCTCCACCTTGAGCTCATGTCTGGATATCCTGTGTCCACTATCCACCAGACCTGCTCGTTCAACCCAGTCGCACCCTTGGCTGACTGACACCCTCCGGACAACGCGCACTGACCTCAGAGCAGCCGAGAGGAAATGGCACAAATCCAAAACAACTGAGGATCTTGCTAGCTACCAGACACTGCTGTCCTCCTTCTCTTCCGGCATCACTGCTGCCAAGAAGGCCTTCTTCAACGATACGATCAACGGTGCCACAGACACATGTACGTTATTCACCACCTTCAAGTCTCTGCTTTACCCTCCACCACCTCCCCCAGCTACTAACCTCACTGCTGACTGCCTTGCCTCCTTTTTTACTAACAAAGTGGCAGCCATCAGCAGCCAATTCACTAAACAACTTACTCACAACCTGTCTTCTCCAGCCCTAGGCTCACCGTTCCCTGGTTTCGCCCCCCTCGCTGAAAGTGAGGTATCTAAACTACTAACATGTAGCCGTCCTACTACCTGTCCGCTAGATCCGATCCCATCCAACCTCCTTCAAGCCATATCACCGACTATCACCCCGGCAATCACACATGTGATAAATTCTTCCCTAACTTCCGGCACTTTCCCTTCCGCTTTCAAAGCGGCTCGGGTCGCACCACTGCTCAAAAAACCCTCACTCGATCCCAATCAAGTAGGAAACTATCGGCCGGTCTCTCTCCTCCCATTCCTTTCCAAAACCTTAGAGAGGGCGGTCTCTAGACAGGTTACAGAGTACCTGTCAAGGAACAACCTTCTTGATACACTTCAATCTGGCTTCAAAAGTGGTCACTCCACTTAAACAGCCCTGTTGTCTGTGACAGAGGCCTTAAAAACTGCTAGAGCTGCTGCCAAATCCTCGGTCCTCATTCTGCTAGACTTATCAGCTGCTTTTGACACTGTCAATCATTGCATACTCCTGTCCATACTCTCAAGCATGGGCATAACGGGCAGTGCACTTTCCTGGTTCGAATCTTACCTTACTGGGTGCTCGTTAAGTGTGACATGGCGAGGCCAGCTGTCTGTGCCTCACAACCTCACCACAGGGGTGCCCCAAGGCTCGGTGCTAGGACCCCTCCTCTTTGCCATATACACCACCTCACTGGGCCCGATCATCCGCTCACAAGGCTTTTCATATCACTGCTATGCGGATGATACTCAACTCTATCTGTCCTTCCCGCCCGACGACCCTACTGTCTCGACGCGGATCTCGGATTGTCTCGCTGACATATCCACATGGATGAAGGATTATCATCTTCAACTAAATCTGGCGAAAACGGAACTGCTGGTCTTCCCGGCCAAACAAGGTATTTATCACAACATTGATATTAAAATCGACTCTCTATCTCTTGTTCCTACCAAGGCTGCAAGGAATCTTGGTGTCATTATTGATGACCAACTGACATTCTCGGACCATGTTGCCGCCGTCTCCCGGTCCTGCCGCTTCGCACCAGCCAAAGAGGGCACATGTCACTCCGCTGCTCATCGAGCTCCACTGGTTACCTGTAGCCGCCCGCATCAAGTTCAAGTCTCTTATGCTGGCCTACAGAGTGATTGTTGGGAATGCTCCCGCCTACTTAAATGCTCTTGTAAGAGCACATGTTGCCCCCCGGATGCTGCCCTCGTCTAATGAGTGTCGCCTGGCTCTGCCGGCCATACAGCCACGGCAATCCAGGCTATTCTCATTTGTAGTTCCACGTTGGTGGAACGAGCTGCCAAAAATGACCAGAGCGGGGACCTCCCTCTCTGTCTTTAAGAAGCACCTGAAGACCCAGCTCTTCAGTGAGTACCTCCTGTCCTAATCTACAATTACTGAGCACCACCTTGCAGTATTTATTGTTACACCAATGTTGTTGTTACACTAATCTCTGTCGCAATGTAGCTGAATGTTATTCTCCCTTGTAAGTCGCTTTGGATAAAAGCGTCTGCCAAATGACTAAATGTAAATGTAAATGTAATCTTTCTTTGTTTAAATCTTTCTTTCAATCATTCTTTCAAACTTTCAATCATTATTTCAATCTTTCATTCTTTCCATCTTTCTTGCAATCTTTCTTTCAATTGATTAATCTTTCAATGTTTCTTTCATTCTTTCTTTCAGTCTTTCAATCTTTTTTTCAATCTTTCTTTCAATCTTTCTTTCAATTTTTCTGTCCGTCATTCTTTCTTTCAGTCTTTCTTTCAATCATTCAATCTTTCAATCTTTCTTTCTTTCAATCTTTCTTTCAATCTTTCTTTCATTCTTTATTTCAATCTTTGTTTCATTCTTTCTTTCAATCTTTCTTTCAATCTTTCTATCAATCTTTCTTTCAATCTTTCTTTCTTTCTTTAAATCTTTCTTTCAATCTTTCTTTCAAACTTTCAATCTTTATTTCAATCTTTCAATCTTTCTTTCAATCTTTCTTTCAATCTTTCAATCTTTCTTTCATTCTTTCTTTCAATATTTCAATCTTTCAATATTTCTTTCATTCTTTCTTGCAATCTTTCAATCTTTCTTTCATTCTTTCTTTCAATCTTTCTTACTTTCAATCTTTCTTTCAATCTGCCTTTCATTCTTTCTTTCAGTCTTTCAATCTTTCTTTAAATCTTTCTTTAAATCTCTCTTTCAATCATTCTTTCAAACTTTCAATCTTTATTTCAATCTTTCAATCTTTCAATCTTTCTTTCAATCTTTCAATCTTTCTTTCATTCTTTCTTTAAATCTTTCAATCTTTCTTTCATTCTTACTTTCAATCTATCTTACTTTCAATCTTTCTTTCTTTCAATATTTCTTCCAATCGTTCAATCTTTCTTTCATTCTTTCTTTCAATCTTTCTTTTGTTATTTCTTTCAATCTTTCTTTCTTTCCATCTTTCTTTCAATCGTTCAATCTTTCTTTCATTCTTTCTTTCAATCTTTCTTTTGTTATTTCTTTCAATCTTTCTTTCTTTCCATCTTTCTTTCAATCTTTCTTTTATTCTTTCTTTCAATCTTTCTTTTTTCCATCTTTCTTGCAATCTTTCTTTCAATTGTTTAATCTTTCAATATTTCTTTTATTCTTTCTTTCAATCTTTCTTTCATTCTTTCTTTCAATCTTTCTGTCTGTCAATCTTTCTTTCAGTCTTTCTTTCAATCATTCAATCTTTCAATCTTTCCTTCAATATTTCATTCTTTCAATCTTTCTTTCAATCTTTCTTTCATTCTATCCTTCAGTCGTTCAATCTTTCTTTCAATCTTTCTTTTTTTCAATCTTTCTTTCAATCTTTCTTTTATCCTTTCTTTCAATCTTTCGTTCAATATTTCTTTCAATCTTTCTTACTTTCAATCTTTCTTTGTTTAAATCTTTCTTTCAATCTTTCTTTCAAACTTTCAATCATTATTTCAATCTTTCATTCTTTCAATCTTTCTTTCAATCTTTCTTTCATTCTTTCTTTCAATATTTCAATCTTTCAATCTTTCTTTCAATCTTTCAATCTTTCTTTCAGTCTTTCTTTCAATCTTTCTTTCAAACTTTCAATCTTTATTTCAATCTTTCAATCTTTCAATCTTTCTTTCAATCTTTCTTTCATTCTTTCTTTCAATCTTTCAATCTTTCTTTCATTCTTTCTTTCAATATTTCAATCTTTCAATCTTTCTTTCATTCTTTCTTGCAATCTTTCAATCTTTCTTTCATTCTTTCTTTCAATCCTTCTTACTTTCAATCTTTCTTTCAATCTGCCTTTCATTCTTTCTTTCAGTCTTTCAATCTTTCTTTAAATCTTTCTTTCAATCTTTCTTTCAAACTTTCAATCTTTATTTCAATCTTTCAATCTTTCGTTCAATCTTTCAATCTTTCTTTCATTCTTTCTTTCAATCTTTCAATCTTTCTTTCATTCTTTCTTTCAATCTATCTTACTTTCAATCTTTCTTTCTTTCAATATTGTTTCCAATCGTTCAATCTTTCTTTCATTCTTTCTTTCAACCTTTCTTTTGTTATTTCTTTCAATCTTTCTTTCTTTCCATCTTTCTTTCAATCTTTCTTTTATTCTTTCTTTCAATCTTTCTTTTTTCAATCTTTCTTGCAATCTTTCTTTCAATTGTTTAATCTTTCAATCTTTCTTTCATTCTTTCTTTCAATCTTTCTTTCATTCTTTCTTTCAATCTTTCTGTCCGTCAATCTTTCTTTCAGTCTTTCTTTCAATCATTCAATCTTTCAATCTTTCCTTCAATATTTCTTTCTTTCAATCTTTCTTTCAATCTTTCTTTCAATCTTTCTTTTTTTCAATCTTTCTTTCAATATTTCTTTCAATCTTTCTTACTTTCAATCTTTCTTTCTTTAAATCTTTCTTTCAATCTTTCTTTCAAACTTTCAATCTTTATTTCAATCTTTTAATCTTTCAATCTTTCAATCTTTCTTTCAATCTTTCTTTCATCTTTCAATCTTTCTTTCATTCTTTCTTTCAATATTTCAATCTTTCAATCTTTCTTTCATTCTTTCTTACTTTCAATTTTTCTATCTTTATTTCTTTCAATCTTTCTTTCCATCTATCTTTCAATCTTTCTTTCATTCTTTCTTTCAATCTTTCTTTTGTTATTTCTTTCAATCTTTCTTTCTTTCAATATTTCTTTCATTCTTTCTTTCAATCTTTCTTTTTTCAATCTTTCTTGCAATCTTTCTTTCAATTTTTGAATCTTTCATTCTCTCTTTCAGTCTTTCAGTCTGTCAATCTTTCTTTCAGTCTTTCTTTCAACCATTCAATCTTTCAATCTTTCTTTCTTTCAATCTTTCAATCTTTCTTTCATTCTTTCATTCTTTCTTTCAATCTTTCTTTTTTAAATCTTTCTTGCAATCTTTCTTTCAATTGTTGAATCTTTCAATCTTTCTTTCATTCTTTCTTCCAGTCTTTCAATCTTTTTTTCAATCTTTCTTTCAATCTTTCAATTTTTCAATCTTTCTTTCATTCTTTCTTTTAATCTTTCAATCTTTCTTTCAATCTTTCAATCTTTCTTTCATTCTTTCTTTCAATCTTTCTGTCTTTCAATTTTTCATTCAATCTTTCTTTCATTCCTTCTTCAATCTTTCTTTCAAATTTTCTTTCAATCTTTCTTTTTTCAATCTTTCTGCAATCATTCTTTCAATTGTTGAATCTTTCAATCTTAATTTCATTCTTTCTTCCAGTCTTTCAATCTTTTTTTCAATCTTTCTTTCAATCTTTCAATTTTTCAATCTTTCTTTTATTCTTTCTTTTAATCTTTCAATCTTTCTTTCATTGTTTCTTTCAATCTTTCTGTCTTTCAATATTTCATTCAATCTTTCTTTCATTCCTTCTTTCAATCTTTCTTTCAAATTTTCTTTCAATCTTTCTTTTTTCAATCTTTCTTTCAATCTTTCTTTCATTCTTTGTTTCAGTCTTTCAAAATTTGTTCCAAACTTTCAATCTTTCTTTCAATCTTTCAGTCGTTCAATCTTTCTTTCAATCTTTCTTTCAATCTTTCAATCTTTCAATCTATCTTTCAGTCTTTCTTTCAATCATTCAATCTTTCAATCTTTCTTTCAATCTTTCTTTCTTTCAATCTTTCTTTCAATCTTTCTTTCATTCTTTCCTTCAGTCTTTCAATCTTTCATTCAATCTTTCTTTCAATCTTTCTTTCATTCTTTCTTTCAATCTTTCTTTCAATCTTTCAATCTTTCTTTCAATATTTCTTTCAATCTTTCTTACTTTCAATCTTTCTTTCTTTAAATCTTTCTTTCAATCTTTCTTTCAAACTTTCATTGTTTATTTCAATCTTCCAATCTTTCTTCCATTCTTTCTTTCAATCTTTCTTTCAATCTTTCAGTCTTTCTTTCAATATTTCTTTCAATCTTTCTTTCTTTAAATCTTTCTTTCAATCTTTCTTTCAAACTTTCAATCTTTATTTCAAACTTTCAATCTTTCAATCTTTCTTTCAATCTTTCTTTCAATCTTTCTTTCAATCTTTCAATCTTTCTTTCATTCTTTCTTTCAATATTTCAATCTTTCAACCTTTCTTTCATTCTTTCTTTCAATCTTTCAATCTTTCTTTAATTTTTTCTTTCAATCTTTCTTACTTTCAATTTTTCTATCTTTCAATATTTCTTCCAATCTTTCAATCTTTCTTTTGTTATTCTTTCAATCTTTCTTTCTTTCAATCTTTCTATCCATCTATCTATCAATCTTTTTTTCATTCTTTCTTTCAATCTTTCTTTTTTCAATCTTTCTTGCAAACTTTCTTTCAATTGTTTAATCTTTCAATCTTTCTTTCATTCTTTCTTTCAGTCTTTCAATCTTTTTTTCATTCTTTCTTTCAATATTTCAATCTTTCAATCTTTCTGTCATTCTTTCTGTCACTCTTTCAATCTTTCTTTCATTCTTTCTTTCAATCTTTCTTACTTTCAATTTTTCTATCTTTCAATATTTCTTCCAATCGTTCAATCTTTCTTTTATTATTTCTTTCAATCTTTCTTTCTTTCAATCTTTCTTTCCATCTTTCTTTCAATCTTTCTTTCATTCTTTCTTTCAATCTTTCTTTTTTCAATATTTCTTTCAATCTGTCAATTTTTCTTTCATTCTTTCATTCTTTCTTTCAATTGTTCTTTCATTCTTTCTTTCAATCTTTCTTTAAATATTTCAATCTTTCAATCTTTCTTTCAATCTTTCAATCTTTCAATCTTTCTTTCATTCTTTCTTTCAATCTTTCAATCTTTCTTTCATTCTTTCTTTCAATTTTTCAATCTTTCAATTTTTCTATCTTTCAATATTTCTTCCAATCGTTCAATCTTTCTTTTATTATTTCTTTCAATCTTTCTTTTGTTATTTCTTTCAATCTTTCTTTCCATCTTTCTTTCAATCTTTCTTTCATTCTTTCTTTCAATCTTTCTTTCATTATTTCTTTCAGTCTTTCAATCTTTCTTTCAAACTTTCAATCTTTCTTTCAATCTTTCAGTCGTTCAATCTTTCTTTCAATCTTTCTTTCAATCTTTCAATCTTCAGTCTTTCAATCTTTCTTTCTATCTTTCAATCTTTCTTTCAATATTTCTTTCAATCTTTCTTTCTTTAAATCTTTCTTTCAATCTTTCTTTCAAACTTTCAATCTTTATTTCAATCTTTCAATCGTTCAATCTTTCTTTCAATCTTTCAATCTTTCTTTCATTCTTTCTTTCAATATTTCAATCTTTCTTTCATTCTTTCTTTCAATCTTTCAATCTTTCTTTCAATCTTTCTTACTTTCAATTTTTCTATCTTTCAATATTTCTTCCAATCTTTCAATCTTTCTTTTGTTATTCTTTCAATCTTTCTTTCTTTCAATCGTTCTATCCATCTATCTTTCAATCTTTCTTTCATTCTTTCTTTCAATCTTTCTTTTTTCAAACTTTCTTGCAAACTTTCTTTCAATTGTTTAATCTTTCAATCTTTCTTTCATTCTTTCTTTCAGTCTTTCAATCTTTTTTTCATTCTTTCTTTCAATATTTCAATCTTTCAATCTTTCTTTTATTCTTTCTTTCAATCTTTCAATCTTTCTTTCATTCTTTCTTGCAATCTTTCTTTCAATTGTTTAATCTTTCAATCTTTCTTTCATTCTTTCCTTCAGTCTTTCAATCTTTTTTTCAATCTTTCTTTCATTCTTTCTTTCAATCGTTCTTTTTTTCGTTTAGTCTTTCTTTCAATCTTTCAATTTTTCAATCTTTCTTTCATTCTTTCTTTTAATCTTTCAATCTTTCTTTCATTGTTTCTTTCAATCTTTCTTTCATTCTTTCTTTCATTCTTTCTTTCAATCTTTCTTTCAATCATTCTTTCTTTCTTTTAGTCTTTCTTTCAATCTTTCAATTTTTCAATCTTTCTTTCATTGTTTCTTTCAATCTTTCTGTCCATCTTTCTTTCATTCTTTCCTTCAGTCTTTCCATCTTTCTTTCAATCTTTCTTTCATTCTTTCTTTCAATCTTTCTTTTTTCAATATTTCTTTCAATCTGTCAATTTTTCTTTCATTCTTTCATTCTTTCTTTCAATTGTTCTTTCATTCTTTCTTTCAATCTTTCTTTAAATATTTCAATCTTTCAATCTTTCTTTCAATCTTTCAATCTTTCAATCTTTCTTTCATTCTTTCTTTCAATCTTTTAATCTTTCTTTCATTCTTTCTTTCAATCTTTCAATCTTTCAATTTTTCTATCTTTCAATATTTCTTCCAATCGTTCAATCTTTCTTTTATTATTTCTTTCAATCTTTCTTTTGTTATTTCTTTCAATCTTTCTTTCCATCTTTCTTTCAATCTTTCTTTCATTCTTTATTTCAATCTTTCTTTCATTATTTCTTTCAGTCTTTCAATCTTTCTTTCAAACTTTCAATCTTTCTTTCAATCTTTCAGTCGTTCAATCTTTCTTTCAATCTTTCTTTCAATCTTTCAATCTTCAGTCTTTCAATCTTTCTTTCTATCTTTCAATCTTTCTTTCAATATTTCTTTCAATCTTTCTTTCTTTAAATCTTTCTTTCAATCTTTCTTTCAAACTTTCAATCTTTATTTCAATCTTTCAATCGTTCAATCTTTCTTTCAATCTTTCAATCTTTCTTTCATTCTTTCTTTCAATATTTCAATCTTTCTTTCATTCTTTCTTTCAATCTTTCAATCTTTCTTTCAATCTTTCTTACTTTCAATTTTTCTATCTTTCAATATTTCTTCCAATCTTTCAATCTTTCTTTTGTTATTCTTTCAATCTTTCTTTCTTTCAATCTTTCTATCCATCTATCTTTCAATCTTTCTTTCATTCTTTCTTTCAATCTTTCTTTTTTCAAACTTTCTTGCAAACTTTCTTTCAATTGTTTAATCTTTCAATCTTTCTTTCATTCTTTCTTTCAGTCTTTCAATCTTTTTTTCATTCTTTCTTTCAATATTTCAATCTTTCAATCTTTCTTTTATTCTTTCTTTCAATCTTTCAGTCTTTCTTTCATTCTTTCTTGCAATCTTTCTTTCAATTGTTTAATCTTTCAATCTTTCTTTCATTCTTTCCTTCAGTCTTTCAATCTTTTTTTCAATCTTTCTTTCATTCTTTCTTTCAATCGTTCTTTTTTTCGTTTAGTCTTTCTTTCAATCTTTCAATTTTTCAATCTTTCTTTCATTCTTTCTTTTAATCTTTCAATCTTTCTTTCATTGTTTCTTTCAATCTTTCTTTCATTCTTTCTTTCATTCTTTCTTTCAATCTTTCTTTCAATCATTCTTTCTTTCTTTTAGTCTTTCTTTCAATCTTTCAATTTTTCAATCTTTCTTTCATTGTTTCTTTCAATCTTTCTGTCCATCTTTCTTTCATTCTTTCCTTCAGTCTTTCATTCTTTCTTTCAATCTTTCTTTTTTCAATCATTCTTGCAATCATTCTTTCAATTGTTTAATCTTTCAATCTTTCTTTCATTCTTTCTTTCAGTCTTTCAATCTTTTTTTCAATCTTTCTTTCATTCTTTCTTTCCATCTTTCTGTCCGTCATTCTTTCTTTCAGTCTTTCTTTCAATCATTCAATCTTTCAATCTTTCCTTCTATCTTTCTTTCAATCTTTCTTTCATTCTTTATTTCAATCTTTGTTTCATTCTTTCTTTCAATCTTTCATTCAATCTTTCTTTCAATCTTTCTTTCATTCTTTATTTTAATCTTTCAATCTTTCTTTAATTGTTTCTTTCAATCTTTCTGTCTTTCAATATTTCTTTCAATCTTTCAATCTTTCTTTTTTTTCAATCTTTCTTTCAATCTTTCTTTTATTCTATCTTTAAATCTTTGTTTTTTCGATCATTCTTGCAATCTTTCTTTCAGTCTTTCAATCTGTCTTTCAAACTTTCAATCTTTCTTTCAATCTTTCAATCTTTCAATCTTTCTTTCAACTTTTCTTTCAATCTTTCAGTCTTTCTTTCATTCTTTCTTTCAATCTTTCAATCTTTCTTTTAATCTTTCAATCTTTCTTTCAATGTTTCTTTCAATGTTTCTTTCAGTCAATCTTTCTTTCCATCTTTCTTTCCATCTTTCTTTCATTCTTTCCTTCAGTCTTTCAATCTTTCTTTCAATCTTTCTTTCAATTTTTCTTTCAATCTTTCTTTCAATCTTTCCTTCAATCTTTCAATCTTTCTTTCAATCTTTCTTTCAATCTTTCATTCATTCTTTCTTTCAATCTTTCAATCTTTATTTCAATCTTTCAATCTTTTAATCTTTCAATCTTTCTTTCAATCTTTCTTTCATCTTTCAATCTTTCTTTCATTCTTTCTTTCAATATTTCAATCTTTCAATCTTTCTTTCATTCTTTCTTACTTTCAATTTTTCTATCTTTATTTCTTTCAATCTTTCTTTCCATCTATCTTTCAATCTTTCTTTCATTCTTTCTTTCAATCTTTCTTTTGTTATTTCTTTCAATCTTTCTTTCTTTCAATATTTCTTTCATTCTTTCTTTCAATCTTTCTTTTTTCAATCTTTCTTGCAATCTTTCTTTCAATTTTTGAATCTTTCAATCTTTCTTTCATTCTCTCTTTCAGTCTTTCAGTCTGTCAATCTTTCTTTCAGTCTTTCTTTCAACAATTCAATCTTTCAATCTTTCTTTCTTTCAATCTTTCAATCTTTCTTTCATTCTTTCATTCTTTCTTTCAATCTTTCTTTTTTAAATCTTTCTTGCAATCTTTCTTTCAATTGTTAAATCTTTCATTCTTTCTTCCAGTCTTTCAATCTTTTTTTCAATCTTTCTTTCAATCTTTCAATTTTTCAATCATTCTTTCATTCTTTCTTTTAATCTTTCAATCTTTCTTTCAATCTTTCAATCTTTCTTTCATTCTTTCTTTCAATCTTTCTGTCTTTCAATTTTTCATTCAATCTTTCTTTCATTCCTTCTTCAATCTTTCTTTCAAATTTTCTCTCAATCTTTCTTTTTTCAATCTTTCTGCAATCATTCTTTCAATTGTTGAATCTTTCAATCTTTCTTTCATTCTTTCTTTCAGTCTTTCAATCTTTTTTTCATTCTTTCTTTCAATATTTCAATCTTTCAATCTTTCTTTTATTCTTTCTTTCAATCTTTCAATCTTTCTTTCATTCTTTCTTGCAATCTTTCTTTCAATTGTTTAATCTTTCAATCTTTCTTTCATTCTTTCTTCCAGTCTTTCAATCTTTTTTTCAATCTTTCTTTCAATCTTTCAATTTTTCAATCTTTCTTTTATTCTTTCTTTTAATCTTTCAATCTTTCTTTCATTGTTTCTTTCAATCTTTCTTTCAAATTTTCTTTCAATCTTTCTTTTTTCAATCTTTCTTTCAATCTTTCTTTCATTCTTTCTTTCAGTCTTTCAAAATTTGTTTCAAACTTTCAATCTTTCTTTCAATCTTTCAGTCGTTCAATCTTTCTTTCAATCTTTCTTTGAATCTTTCAATCTTCAATCTTTCAATCTATCTTTCAGTCTTTCTTTCAATCATTCAATCTTTCAATCTTTCTTTCAATCTTTCTTTCTTTCAATCTTTCTTTCAATCTTTCTTTCATTCTTTCCTTCAGTCTTTCATTCAATCTTTCTTTCAATCTTTCTTTCAATCTTTCTTTCATTCTTTCTTTCAATCTTTCTTTCAATCTTTCAATCTTTCTTTCAATATTTCTTTCAATCTTTCTTACTTTCAATCTTTCTTTCTTTAAATCTTTCTTTCAATCTTTCTTTCAAACTTTCATTGTTTATTTCAATCTTTCAATCTTTCAATCTTTCTTTCATTCTTTCTTTCAATCTTTCTTTCAATCTTTCAGTCTTTCTTTCAATATTTCTTTCAATCTTTCTTTCTTTAAATCTTTCTTTCAATCTTTCTTTCAAACTTTCAATCTTTATTTCAAACTTTCAATCTTTCAATCTTTCTTTCAATCTTTCTTTCAATCTTTCTTTCAATCTTTCAATCTTTCTTTCATTCTTTCTTTCAATCTTTCAATCTTTCTTTAATTTTTTCTTTCAATCTTTCTTACTTTCAATTTTTCTATCTTTCAATATTTCTTCCAATCTTTCAATCTTTCTTTTGTTATTCTTTCAATCTTTCTTTCTTTCAATCTTTCTTTCCATCTTTCTTTCAATCTTTCTTTCATTCTTTCTTTCAATCTTTCTTTCATTATTTCTTTCAGTCTTTCAATCTTTCTTTCAAACTTTCAATCTTTCTTTCAATCTTTCAGTCGTTCAATCTTTCTTTCAATCTTTCTTTCAATCTTTCAATCTTCAGTCTTTCAATCTTTCTTTCAAACTTTCAATCTTTCTTTCAATCTTTCAGTCGTTCAATCTTTCTTCCAATCTTTCAATCATTCAATCTTTCAATCATTCAATCTTTCAATCTTTCTTTCTTTCAATCTTTCTTTCAATCTTTCTTTCATTCTTTCCTTCAGTCTTTCAATCTTTTTTTCATTCTTTCTTTCAATCTTTCTTTTTTCAATCTTTCTTGCAAACTTTCTTTCAGTTGTTTAATCTTTCAATCTTTCTTTCATTCTTTCTTTCAGTCTTTCAATCTCTTTTTCATTCTTTCTTTCAATATTTCAATCTTTCAATCTTTCTGTCATTCTTTCTGTCAATCTTTCAATCTTTCTTTCATTCTTTCTTTCAATCTTTCTTACTTTCAATTTTTCTATCTTTCAATATTTCTTCCAATCGTTCAATCTTTCTTTTATTTTCTTTCAATCTTTCTTTCTTTCAATCTTTCTTTCCATCTTTCTTTCAATCTTTCTTTCATTCTTTCTTTCAATCTTTCTTTTTTCAATATTTCTTTCAATCTGTCAATTTTTCTTTCATTCTTTCATTCTTTCTTTCAATTGTTCTTTCATTCTTTCTTTCAATCTTTCAATCTTTCTTTCATTCGTTCTTTCAATCTTTCAATCTTTCAATTTTTCTATCGTTCAATATTTCTTCCAATCGTTCAATCTTTCTTTCATTATTTCTTTCAATCTTTCTTTTGTTATTTATTTCAATCTTTCTTCATTTCAATCTTTCTTTCCATCTTTCTTTCAATCTTTCTTTCATTCTTTCTTTCAATCTTTCAATCTTTCTTTCAAACTTTCAATCTTTCTTTCCATCTTTCTTTCAATCTTTCTTTCATTATTTCTTTCAGTCTTTCAATCTTTCTTTCAAACTTTCAATCTTTCTTTCAATCTTTCAGTCGTTCAAGCTTTCTTTCAATCTTTCTTTCAATCTTTCAATCTTCAGTCTTTCAATCTTTCTTTCAAACTTTCAATCTTTCTTTTAATCTTTCAGTCGTTCAATCTTTCTTTCAATCTTTCTTTCAATCTTTCAATCATTCAATCTTTCAATCATTCAATCTTTCAATCTTTTTTTCTTTCAATCTTTCTTTCAATCTTTCTATCATTCTTTCCTTCAGTCTTTCAATCTTTCTTTCAATCTTTCTTTCAATCTTTCTTTCATTCTTTCTTTCAATCTTTCTTTCAATCTTTCAATCTTTCTTTCAATATGTCTTTCAATCTTTCTTACTTTCAATCTTTCTTTTTTAAATCTTTCTTTCAATCTTTCTTTCAAACTTTCATTCTTTATTTCAATCATTCAATCATTCAATCTTTCTTTCATTCTTTATTTCAATCTTTCAATCTTTCAATCTTTCTTTCATTCTTTCTTTCAATCTTTCTTTCAATCTTTCAATCTTTCTTTCTTTCAATCTTTCTTTCAATCTTTCTTTCAAACTTTCAATCTTTATTTCAATCTTTCAATCTTCAATCTTTCTTTCAATCTTTCTTTCAATCTTTCAATCTTTCTTTCATTCTTTCTTTCAATATTTCAATCTTTCTTTCATTCTTTCTTTCAATCTTTCAATCTTTCTTTCATTCTTTCTTTCAATCTTTCTTACTTTCAATTTTTCTATCTTTCAATATTTCTTCCAATCTTTCAATCTTTCTTTTGTTATTCTTTCAATCTTTCTTTCTTTCAATCTTTCTATCCATCTATCTTTCAATCTTTCTTTCATTCTTTCTTTCAATCTTTCTTTTTTCAAACTTTCTTGCAAACTTTCTTTCAATTGTTTAATCTTTCAATCTTTCTTTCATTCTTTCTTTCAGTCTTTCAATCTTTCTTTCATTCTTTCTTTCAATCTTTCAATCTTTCTTTCATTCTTTCTTGCAATCTTTCTTTCAATTGTTTAATCTTTCAATCTTTCTTTCATTCTTTCCTTCAGTCTTTTAATCTTTTTTTCAATCTTTCTTTCATTCTTTCTTTCAATCGTTCTTTCTTTCGTTTAGTCTTTCTTTCAATCTTTCAATTTTTCAATCTTTCTTTCATTCTTTCTTTTAATCTTTCAATCTTTCTTTCATTGTTTCTTTCAATCTTTCTTTCATTCTTTCTTTCATTCTTTCTTTCAATCTTTCTTTCAATCTTTCTTTCAATCATTCTTTCTTTCTTTTAGTCTTTCTTTCAATCTTTCAATTTTTCAATCTTTCTTTCATTCTTTCTTTTAATCTTTCAATCTTTCTTTCATTGTTTCTTTCAATCTTTCTGTCCATCTTTCTTTCATTCTTTCCTTCAGTCTTTCATTCTTTCTTTCAATCTTTCTTTTTTCAATCATTCTTGCAATCATTCTTTCAATTGTTTAATCTTTCAATCTTTCAATCTTTCTTTCAAACTTTCAATCTTTCTTTCCATCTTTCTTTCAATCTTTCTTTCATTATTTCTTTCAGTCTTTCAATCTTTCTTTCAAACTTTCAATCTTTCTTTCAATCTTTCAGTCGTTCAAGCTTTCTTTCAATCTTTCTTTCAATCTTTCAATCTTCAGTCTTTCAATCTTTCTTTCAAACTTTCAATCTTTCTTTCAATCTTTCAGTCGTTCAATCTTTCTTTCAATCTTTCTTTCAATCTTTCAATCATTCAATCTTTCAATCATTCAATCTTTCAATCTTTTTTTCTTTCAATCTTTCTTTCAATCTTTCTATCATTCTTTCCTTCAGTCTTTCAATCTTTCTTTCAATCTTTCTTTCAATCTTTCTTTCAATCTTTCTTTCATTCTTTATTTCAATCTTTCAATCTTTCAATCTTTCTTTCATTCTTTCTTTCAATCTTTCTTTCAATCTTTCAATCTTTCTTTCTTTCAATCTTTCTTTCAATCTTTCTTTCAAACTTTCAATCTTTATTTCAATCTTTCAATCTTCAATCTTTCTTTCAATCTTTCTTTCAATCTTTCAATCTTTCTTTCAATCTTTCTTTCAATCTTTCAATCTTTCTTTCATTCTTTCTTTCAATATTTCAATCTTTCTTTCATTCTTTCTTTCAATCTTTCAATCTTTCTTTCATTCTTTCTTTCAATCTTTCTTACTTTCAATTTTTCTATCTTTCAATATTTCTTCCAATCTTTCAATCTTTCTTTTGTTATTCTTTCAATCTTTCTTTCTTTCAATCTTTCTATCCATCTATCTTTCAATCTTTCTTTCATTCTTTCTTTCAATCTTTCTTTTTTCAAACTTTCTTGCAAACTTTCTTTCAATTGTTTAATCTTTCAATCTTTCTTTCATTCTTTCTTTCAGTCTTTCAATCTTTCTTTCATTCTTTCTTTCAATCTTTCAATCTTTCTTTCATTCTTTCTTGCAATCTTTCTTTCAATTGTTTAATCTTTCAATCTTTCTTTCATTCTTTCCTTCAGTCTTTTAATCTTTTTTTCAATCTTTCTTTCATTCTTTCTTTCAATCGTTCTTTCTTTCGTTTAGTCTTTCTTTCAATCTTTCAATTTTTCAATCTTTCTTTCATTCTTTCTTTTAATCTTTCAATCTTTCTTTCATTGTTTCTTTCAATCTTTCTTTCATTCTTTCTTTCATTCTTTCTTTCAATCTTTCTTTCAATCTTTCTTTCAATCATTCTTTCTTTCTTTTAGTCTTTCTTTCAATCTTTCAATTTTTCAATCTTTCTTTCATTCTTTCTTTTAATCTTTCAATCTTTCTTTCATTGTTTCTTTCAATCTTTCTGTCCATCTTTCTTTCATTCTTTCCTTCAGTCTTTCATTCTTTCTTTCAATCTTTCTTTTTTCAATCATTCTTGCAATCATTCTTTCAATTGTTTAATCTTTCAATCTTTCTTTCATTCTTTCTTTCAGTCTTTCAATCTTTTTTTCAATCTTTCTTTCATTCTTTCTTTCAATCTTTCTGTCCGTCATTCTTTCTTTCAGTCTTTCTTTCAATCATTCAATCTTTCAATCTTTCCTTCTATCTTTCTTTCAATCTTTCTTTCATTCTTTATTTCAATCTTTGTTTCATTCTTTCTTTCAATCTTTCATTCAATCTTTCTTTCAATCTTTCTTTCAATCTTTCTTTCAATCTTTCTTTCAATCTTTCTTTCATTCTTTATTTTAATCTTTCAATCTTTCTTTAATTTTTTCTTTCAATCTTTCTGTCTTCCAATATTTCTTTCAATCTTTCAATCTTTCTTTTTTTTTCAATCTTTCTTTCAATCTTTCTTTTATGCTATCTTTAAATCTTTGTTTTTTCAATCTTTCTTGCAATCTTTCTTTCAGTCTTTCAATCTGTCTTTCAAACTTTCAATCTTTCTTTCAATCTTTCAATCTTTCAATCTTTCTTTCAATTTTTCTTTCAATCTTTCAGTCTTTCTTTCATTCTTTCTTTCAATCTTTCAATCTTTCAATCTTTCTTTCATTCTTTCTTTCAATCTTTCAATCTTTCAATCTTTCTTTCATTCTTTCTTTCAATCTTTCAATCTTTCTTTCAATATTTCTTTCAATCTTTCTTTCTGTCAATCGTTCTTTCCATCTTTCTTTCCATCTTTCTTTCATTCTTTCCTTCAGTCTTTCAATCTTTCTTTCAATTTTTCTTTCAATCTTTCTTTCATTCTTTCCTTCAATCTTTAAATCTTTCTTTCAATCTTTCTTTCAAACTTTCAATCTTTATTTCAATCTTTCAATCTTTCAATCTTTCTTTCATTCTTTCTTTCAATATTTCAATTTTTCAATCTTTCTTTCATTCTTTCTTTTAATCTTTCAATCTTTCTTTCATTGTTTCTTTCAATCTTTCTGTCTTTCAATATTTCATTCAATCTTTCTTTCATTCCTTCTTTCAATCTTTCTTTCAAATTTTCTTTCAATCTTTCTTTTTTCAATATTTCTTTCAATCTTTCTTTCATTCTTTCTTTCAGTCTTTCAAAATTTGTTTCAAACTTCCAATCTTTCTTTCAATCTTTCAGTCGTTCAATCTTTCTTTCAATCTTTCTTTCAATCTTTCAATCTTCAATCTTTCAATCTATCTTTCAGTCTTTCTTTCAATCATTCAATCTTTCAATCTTTCTTTCAATCTTTCTTTCTTTCAATCTTTCTTTCAATCTTTCTTTCATTCTTTCCTTCAGTCTTTCAATCCTTCTTTCAATCTTTCTTTCAATCTTTCTTTCAATCTTTCTTTCAATCTTTCTTTCATTCTTTCTTTCAATCTTTCTTTCAATCTTTCAATCTTTCTTTTAATATTTCTTTCAATCTTTCTTACTTTCAATCTTTCTTTCTTAAAATCTTTCTTTCAATCTTTCTTTCAAACTTTCATTCTTTATTTCAATCTTTCAATCTTTCAATCTTTCTTTCATTCTTTCTTTCAATCTTTCTTTCAATCTTTCAATCTTTCTTTCAATATTTCTTTCAATCTTTCTTTCTTTAAATCTTTCTTTCAATCTTTCTTTCAAACTTTCAATCTTTATTTCAATCTTTCAATCTTTCAAACTTTCTTTCAATCTTTCTTTCAATCTTTCAATCTTTCTTTCATTCTTTCTTTCAATCTTTCTTTCAATCTTTCTTTCAATCTTTCTTTCAAACTTTCAATCTTTATTTCAATCTTTCAATCTTCAATCTTTCTTTCAATCTTTCTTTCAATCTTTCAATCTTTCTTTCAATCTTTCTTTCAATCTTTCAATCTTTCTTTCATTCTTTCTTTCAATATTTCAATCTTTCTTTCATTCTTTCTTTCAATCTTTCAATCTTTCTTTCATTCTTTCTTTCAATCTTTCTTACTTTCAATTTTTCTATCTTTCAATATTTCTTCCAATCTTTCAATCTTTCTTTTGTTATTCTTTCAATCTTTCTTTCTTTCAATCTTTCTATCCATCTATCTTTCAATCTTTCTTTCATTCTTTCTTTCAATCTTTCTTTTTTCAAACTTTCTTGCAAACTTTCTTTCAATTGTTTAATCTTTCAATCTTTCTTTCATTCTTTCTTTCAGTCTTTCAATCTTTCTTTCATTCTTTCTTTCAATCTTTCAATCTTTCTTTCATTCTTTCTTGCAATCTTTCTTTCAATTGTTTAATCTTTCAATCTTTCTTTCATTCTTTCCTTCAGTCTTTTAATCTTTTTTTCAATCTTTCTTTCATTCTTTCTTTCAATCGTTCTTTCTTTCGTTTAGTCTTTCTTTCAATCTTTCAATTTTTCAATCTTTCTTTCATTCTTTCTTTTAATCTTTCAATCTTTCTTTCATTGTTTCTTTCAATCTTTCTTTCATTCTTTCTTTCATTCTTTCTTTCAATCTTTCTTTCAATCTTTCTTTCAATCATTCTTTCTTTCTTTTAGTCTTTCTTTCAATCTTTCAATTTTTCAATCTTTCTTTCATTCTTTCTTTTAATCTTTCAATCTTTCTTTCATTGTTTCTTTCAATCTTTCTGTCCATCTTTCTTTCATTCTTTCCTTCAGTCTTTCATTCTTTCTTTCAATCTTTCTTTTTTCAATCATTCTTGCAATCATTCTTTCAATTGTTTAATCTTTCAATCTTTCAATCTTTCTTTCAAACTTTCAATCTTTCTTTCCATCTTTCTTTCAATCTTTCTTTCATTATTTCTTTCAGTCTTTCAATCTTTCTTTCAAACTTTCAATCTTTCTTTCAATCTTTCAGTCGTTCAAGCTTTCTTTCAATCTTTCTTTCAATCTTTCAATCTTCAGTCTTTCAATCTTTCTTTCAAACTTTCAATCTTTCTTTCAATCTTTCAGTCGTTCAATCTTTCTTTCAATCTTTCTTTCAATCTTTCAATCATTCAATCTTTCAATCATTCAATCTTTCAATCTTTTTTTCTTTCAATCTTTCTTTCAATCTTTCTATCATTCTTTCCTTCAGTCTTTCAATCTTTCTTTCAATCTTTCTTTCAATCTTTCTTTCATTCTTTATTTCAATCTTTCAATCTTTCAATCTTTCTTTCATTCTTTCTTTCAATCTTTCTTTCAATCTTTCAATCTTTCTTTCTTTCAATCTTTCTTTCAATCTTTCTTTCAAACTTTCAATCTTTATTTCAATCTTTCAATCTTCAATCTTTCTTTCAATCTTTCTTTCAATCTTTCAATCTTTCTTTCAATCTTTCTTTCAATCTTTCAATCTTTCTTTCATTCTTTCTTTCAATATTTCAATCTTTCTTTCATTCTTTCTTTCAATCTTTCAATCTTTCTTTCATTCTTTCTTTCAATCTTTCTTACTTTCAATTTTTCTATCTTTCAATATTTCTTCCAATCTTTCAATCTTTCTTTTGTTATTCTTTCAATCTTTCTTTCTTTCAATCTTTCTATCCATCTATCTTTCAATCTTTCTTTCATTCTTTCTTTCAATCTTTCTTTTTTCAAACTTTCTTGCAAACTTTCTTTCAATTGTTTAATCTTTCAATCTTTCTTTCATTCTTTCTTTCAGTCTTTCAATCTTTCTTTCATTCTTTCTTTCAATCTTTCAATCTTTCTTTCATTCTTTCTTGCAATCTTTCTTTCAATTGTTTAATCTTTCAATCTTTCTTTCATTCTTTCCTTCAGTCTTTTAATCTTTTTTTCAATCTTTCTTTCATTCTTTCTTTCAATCGTTCTTTCTTTCGTTTAGTCTTTCTTTCAATCTTTCAATTTTTCAATCTTTCTTTCATTCTTTCTTTTAATCTTTCAATCTTTCTTTCATTGTTTCTTTCAATCTTTCTTTCATTCTTTCTTTCATTCTTTCTTTCAATCTTTCTTTCAATCTTTCTTTCAATCATTCTTTCTTTCTTTTAGTCTTTCTTTCAATCTTTCAATTTTTCAATCTTTCTTTCATTCTTTCTTTTAATCTTTCAATCTTTCTTCCATTGTTTCTTTCAATCTTTCTGTCCATCTTTCTTTCATTCTTTCCTTCAGTCTTTCATTCTTTCTTTCAATCTTTCTTTTTTCAATCATTCTTGCAATCATTCTTTCAATTGTTTAATCTTTCAATCTTTCTTTCATTCTTTCTTTCAGTCTTTCAATCTTTTTTTCAATCTTTCTTTCATTCTTTCTTTCAATCTTTCTGTCCGTCATTCTTTCTTTCAGTCTTTCTTTCAATCATTCAATCTTTCAATCTTTCCTTCTATCTTTCTTTCAATCTTTCTTTCATTCTTTATTTCAATCTTTGTTTCATTCTTTCTTTCAATCTTTCATTCAATCTTTCTTTCAATCTTTCTTTCAATCTTTCTTTCAATCTTTCTTTCAATCTTTCTTTCATTCTTTATTTTAATCTTTCAATCTTTCTTTAATTTTTTCTTTCAATCTTTCTGTCTTCCAATATTTCTTTCATCTTTCAATCTTTCTTTTTTTTTCAATCTTTCTTTCAATCTTTCTTTTATGCTATCTTTAAATCTTTGTTTTTTCAATCTTTCTTGCAATCTTTCTTTCAGTCTTTCAATCTGTCTTTCAAACTTTCAATCTTTCTTTCAATCTTTCAATCTTTCAATCTTTCTTTCAATTTTTCTTTCAATCTTTCAGTCTTTCTTTCATTCTTTCTTTCAATCTTTCAATCTTTCAATCTTTCTTTCATTCTTTCTTTCAATCTTTCAATCTTTCTTTCAATATTTCTTTCAATCTTTCTTTCTGTCAATCGTTCTTTCCATCTTTCTTTCCATCTTTCTTTCATTCTTTCCTTCAGTCTTTCAATCTTTCTTTCAATTTTTCTTTCAATCTTTCTTTCATTCTTTCCTTCAATCTTTAAATCTTTCTTTCAATCTTTCTTTCAAACTTTCAATCTTTATTTCAATCTTTCAATCTTTCAATCTTTCTTTCATTCTTTCTTTCAATATTTCAATTTTTCAATCTTTCTTTCATTCTTTCTTTTAATCTTTCAATCTTTCTTTCATTGTTTCTTTCAATCTTTCTGTCTTTCAATATTTCATTCAATCTTTCTTTCATTCCTTCTTTCAATCTTTCTTTCAAATTTTCTTTCAATCTTTCTTTTTTCAATATTTCTTTCAATCTTTCTTTCATTCTTTCTTTCAGTCTTTCAAAATTTGTTTCAAACTTCCAATCTTTCTTTCAATCTTTCAGTCGTTCAATCTTTCTTTCAATCTTTCTTTCAATCTTTCAATCTTCAATCTTTCAATCTATCTTTCAGTCTTTCTTTCAATCATTCAATCTTTCAATCTTTCTTTCAATCTTTCTTTCTTTCAATCTTTCTTTCAATCTTTCTTTCATTCTTTCCTTCAGTCTTTCAATCCTTCTTTCAATCTTTCTTTCAATCTTTCTTTCAATCTTTCTTTCAATCTTTCTTTCATTCTTTCTTTCAATCTTTCTTTCAATCTTTCAATCTTTCTTTTAATATTTCTTTCAATCTTTCTTACTTTCAATCTTTCTTTCTTAAAATCTTTCTTTCAATCTTTCTTTCAAACTTTCATTCTTTATTTCAATCTTTCAATCTTTCAATCTTTCTTTCATTCTTTCTTTCAATCTTTCTTTCAATCTTTCAATCTTTCTTTCAATATTTCTTTCAATCTTTCTTTCTTTAAATCTTTCTTTCAATCTTTCTTTCAAACTTTCAATCTTTATTTCAATCTTTCAATCTTTCAAACTTTCTTTCAATCTTTCTTTCAATCTTTCAATCTTTCTTTCATTCTTTCTTTCAATCTTTCTTTCAATCTTTCTTTCAATCTTTCTTTCAAACTTTCAATCTTTATTTCAATCTTTCAATCTTCAATCTTTCTTTCAATCTTTCTTTCAATCTTTCAATCTTTCTTTCAATCTTTCTTTCAATCTTTCAATCTTTCTTTCATTCTTTCTTTCAATATTTCAATCTTTCTTTCATTCTTTCTTTCAATCTTTCAATCTTTCTTTCATTCTTTCTTTCAATCTTTCTTACTTTCAATTTTTCTATCTTTCAATATTTCTTCCAATCTTTCAATCTTTCTTTTGTTATTCTTTCAATCTTTCTTTCTTTCAATCTTTCTATCCATCTATCTTTCAATCTTTCTTTCATTCTTTCTTTCAATCTTTCTTTTTTCAAACTTTCTTGCAAACTTTCTTTCAATTGTTTAATCTTTCAATCTTTCTTTCATTCTTTCTTTCAGTCTTTCAATCTTTCTTTCATTCTTTCTTTCAATCTTTCAATCTTTCTTTCATTCTTTCTTGCAATCTTTCTTTCAATTGTTTAATCTTTCAATCTTTCTTTCATTCTTTCCTTCAGTCTTTTAATCTTTTTTTCAATCTTTCTTTCATTCTTTCTTTCAATCGTTCTTTCTTTCGTTTAGTCTTTCTTTCAATCTTTCAATTTTTCAATCTTTCTTTCATTCTTTCTTTTAATCTTTCAATCTTTCTTTCATTGTTTCTTTCAATCTTTCTTTCATTCTTTCTTTCATTCTTTCTTTCAATCTTTCTTTCAATCTTTCTTTCAATCATTCTTTCTTTCTTTTAGTCTTTCTTTCAATCTTTCAATTTTTCAATCTTTCTTTCATTCTTTCTTTTAATCTTTCAATCTTTCTTTCATTGTTTCTTTCAATCTTTCTGTCCATCTTTCTTTCATTCTTTCCTTCAGTCTTTCATTCTTTCTTTCAATCTTTCTTTTTTCAATCATTCTTGCAATCATTCTTTCAATTGTTTAATCTTTCAATCTTTCAATCTTTCTTTCAAACTTTCAATCTTTCTTTCCATCTTTCTTTCAATCTTTCTTTCATTATTTCTTTCAGTCTTTCAATCTTTCTTTCAAACTTTCAATCTTTCTTTCAATCTTTCAGTCGTTCAAGCTTTCTTTCAATCTTTCTTTCAATCTTTCAATCTTCAGTCTTTCAATCTTTCTTTCAAACTTTCAATCTTTCTTTCAATCTTTCAATCATTCAATCTTTCAATCTTTTTTTCTTTCAATCTTTCTTTCAATCTTTCTATCATTCTTTCCTTCAGTCTTTCAATCTTTCTTTCAATCTTTCTTTCAATCTTTCTTTCATTCTTTCTTTCAATCTTTCTTTCAATCTTTCAATCTTTCTTTCAATATGTCTTTCAATCTTTCTTACTTTCAATCTTTCTTTTTTAAATCTTTCTTTCAATCTTTCTTTCAAACTTTCATTCTTTATTTCAATCTTTCAATCATTCAATCTTTCTTTCATTCTTTATTTCAATCTTTCAATCTTTCAATCTTTCTTTCATTCTTTCTTTCAATCTTTCTTTCAATCTTTCAATCTTTCTTTCTTTCAATCTTTCTTTCAATCTTTCTTTCAAACTTTCAATCTTTATTTCAATCTTTCAATCTTCAATCTTTCTTTCAATCTTTCTTTCAATCTTTCAATCTTTCTTTCAATCTTTCTTTCAATCTTTCAATCTTTCTTTCATTCTTTCTTTCAATATTTCAATCTTTCTTTCATTCTTTCTTTCAATCTTTCAATCTTTCTTTCATTCTTTCTTTCAATCTTTCTTACTTTCAATTTTTCTATCTTTCAATATTTCTTCCAATCTTTCAATCTTTCTTTTGTTATTCTTTCAATCTTTCTTTCTTTCAATCTTTCTATCCATCTATCTTTCAATCTTTCTTTCATTCTTTCTTTCAATCTTTCTTTTTTCAAACTTTCTTGCAAACTTTCTTTCAATTGTTTAATCTTTCAATCTTTCTTTCATTCTTTCTTTCAGTCTTTCAATCTTTCTTTCATTCTTTCTTTCAATCTTTCAATCTTTCTTTCATTCTTTCTTGCAATCTTTCTTTCAATTGTTTAATCTTTCAATCTTTCTTTCATTCTTTCCTTCAGTCTTTTAATCTTTTTTTCAATCTTTCTTTCATTCTTTCTTTCAATCGTTCTTTCTTTCGTTTAGTCTTTCTTTCAATCTTTCAATTTTTCAATCTTTCTTTCATTCTTTCTTTTAATCTTTCAATCTTTCTTTCATTGTTTCTTTCAATCTTTCTTTCATTCTTTCTTTCATTCTTTCTTTCAATCTTTCTTTCAATCTTTCTTTCAATCATTCTTTCTTTCTTTTAGTCTTTCTTTCAATCTTTCAATTTTTCAATCTTTCTTTCATTCTTTCTTTTAATCTTTCAATCTTTCTTTCATTGTTTCTTTCAATCTTTCTGTCCATCTTTCTTTCATTCTTTCCTTCAGTCTTTCATTCTTTCTTTCAATCTTTCTTTTTTCAATCATTCTTGCAATCATTCTTTCAATTGTTTAATCTTTCAATCTTTCTTTCATTCTTTCTTTCAGTCTTTCAATCTTTTTTTCAATCTTTCTTTCATTCTTTCTTTCAATCTTTCTGTCCGTCATTCTTTCTTTCAGTCTTTCTTTCAATCATTCAATCTTTCAATCTTTCCTTCTATCTTTCTTTCAATCTTTCTTTCATTCTTTATTTCAATCTTTGTTTCATTCTTTCTTTCAATCTTTCATTCAATCTTTCTTTCAATCTTTCTTTCAATCTTTCTTTCAATCTTTCTTTCAATCTTTCTTTCATTCTTTATTTTAATCTTTCAATCTTTCTTTAATTTTTTCTTTCAATCTTTCTGTCTTTCAATATTTCTTTCAATCTTTCAATCTTTCTTTTTTTTTCAATCTTTCTTTCAATCTTTCTTTTATGCTATCTTTAAATCTTTGTTTTTTCAATCTTTCTTGCAATCTTTCTTTCAGTCTTTCAATCTGTCTTTCAAACTTTCAATCTTTCTTTCAATCTTTCAATCTTTCAATCTTTCTTTCAATTTTTCTTTCAATCTTTCAGTCTTTCTTTCATTCTTTCTTTCAATCTTTCAATCTTTCAATCTTTCTTTCATTCTTTCTTTCAATCTTTCAATCTTTCTTTCAATATTTCTTTCAATCTTTCTTTCTGTCAATCGTTCTTTCCATCTTTCTTTCCATCTTTCTTTCATTCTTTCCTTCAGTCTTTCAATCTTTCTTTCAATTTTTCTTTCAATCTTTCTTTCATTCTTTCCTTCAATCTTTAAATCTTTCTTTCAAACTTTCAATCTTTATTTCAATCTTTCAATCTTTCAATCTTTCTTTCATTCTTTCTTTCAATATTTCAATTTTTCAATCTTTCTTTCATTCTTTCTTTTAATCTTTCAATCTTTCTTTCATTGTTTCTTTCAATCTTTCTGTCTTTCAATATTTCATTCAATCTTTCTTTCATTCCTTCTTTCAATCTTTCTTTCAAATTTTCTTTCAATCTTTCTTTTTTCAATATTTCTTTCAATCTTTCTTTCATTCTTTCTTTCAGTCTTTCAAAATTTGTTTCAAACTTCCAATCTTTCTTTCAATCTTTCAGTCGTTCAATCTTTCTTTCAATCTTTCTTTCAATCTTTCAATCTTCAATCTTTCAATCTATCTTTCAGTCTTTCTTTCAATCATTCAATCTTT